>NC_136431.1:143278869-143907869 GCF_052849685.1 Lactuca virosa
TTGACGAATAAGACTGGAGCTCCCCAGGGTGAGAAGCTTGGTCTTATAAAGCCCTTGCTGAGCAGTTCGTTAAGTTGACAGGATAGTTCTTGCATCTCTGCAGGTGCTAGACGATAGGACGATTTGGCTACCGGGGTAGCCCCTGGAACTAAGTCGATTCTAAACTCGACTTGACGTTACGGAGGTAATCCTGGGAGTTCTTCTGGAAAGATGTCGGGATAATCGTGTACTACTGGAATGTTCTGAATGTCTTTCGTTTCTTGGCTCACATCGACCACATGAGCAAGGAATGCGCGACATTCCTTTCGCAAGAATTTCTGAGCTTGAATGCTCGAGATGATACGAAGGTTCGTGCTGGGTTTGTCGCCATATACTACTAGAGTTTCGCCAGACGACAGATTAAGGCGTACAACCTTTTCGTAACACATAATGTCGGCACGATGAAGACTCAACCAACCCATGCCGATAATGACGTCGAAACTTTTAATTGAGACCGGCATGAGATCGATTGAAAAAGAATGGCTATCTAAAGTTAGGGTACACCCTATGTATATACTGCTAGTGCTCTCTGTCTTTCCATTAGCCATTTCTACAGTGAACGGTTCTTTAAGTGCTCGTGATTTTTGCTTAAGTAAATGAGCAAATTTTTGGTTCACGAAGCTCCTCTCCGCTCCACTATCAAACAATATGCATGCATAAGAGTTATCGAGGAGAAACGTACCAGTGACCACTGTGGGGTCGGCAACTGCTTCCTCGTGGCCTATGGCCAGAACTCTTGCCACTCCACCGACATTCCTTGCCTTCGAGCAGTTTCTTTTGTAGTGGACGAGGGTTCAGGTTTGGGTCTTGAGCAGCTGGGGGTAGGTTGTTGACTTCAGGCTCTAAGTCAGAACCATCAGAAAAGCCTTCAGCTTCGTGATCATCCAAAGGGATTGGGTGATCATCTTCTGGCTCTTCTCCCAGCCATCCTGCATTCCCGTTGTTGGGGTAGTACGGGTCTCCGGGGATATGGAATCCAACCATGAAATCTACGCGAGAAAAGGGATAAGGAAATAACTAAATAGACGAACTAATTAGATAATTATAAGATGATCTTTATCAGTTACTTCAACATTTGCGTAGTGCATACCGGTCATATGTAACCTAGACAGGATAAACCTTCGAATAAGTGACCCTAACTCTAAGCCCACAACCAAACAAGGAACAGGAAGTAAAGCAAAGATCATAGATTCTAAGTCTATGATATCCTAGATACATATAACCTTAGCGTATCCACTCAGCAACTATTAATATACTAATAAAGACCTTTAGTTCTCAGATAAGTAATTAAAGTAACACAAAATACTCCTATAGTATTTTAAGTTTATGTTCTGTTCTACTGTTCTCATTGTAGTAGTGTTGGTAAGTTTGTAGACTTGTTGCAACCTCACAACCACACTTAGGCACATGCTAATCACTCCTCGGATAATGTAGTTGATCAGGCTACATCTTCCCAGGGTTGACCATATGTCTCTAAGTCTACTTGTGCTGTCCAACAATCGTAATACTTTTGTTCTGTCCTAGTGACACTGATTTTAGTATGAATGCAGGTATGTATACTTAGTTAAATATTTTATTATTTAAAAGTATAAACTCTTTATCAGAGTATTTTAATCCCGCTGTGTTTATGGGTTGATACACTTGAATATCTTCAAGTCGCCTACTGTTTTTGCTTTAAGGTATGCTTTTAAAATTGATGTGCTGTTATTATTATTCATTGTTTTTTTCTTTAAGTCGACTTCTATCTTCTTCTTTCTCAATCGATTTGTCATTGTTATCAACCCGTTCGTTTATCTGTCATGTTGTGTGTGTATGATCTATGTATCTGCTTCATGTATCTGCTTCATTATTATCGATGTCACACCCCAAAACCGGAACGGCGGAAACGTTCGGGGGTGGAGGACGTCATGTACAGTATCACACCAATGCAAAGTAGTAAACAAGCAACAACATCATCCATTGCATTAATAATATAATTTCATACAAGTGTGTTCTGTCAAGTTATATAGACACCAAAAATATACATCAAAATAAAAGATGAGTCTTGAACGAGCTCCATCTTCTCAAAACCTGGCACCGGTACCTGTCTACTGGTGACCTGAGAATACAAGTTATTTTGAAAGAGTTTATCAGCTTTAAAGCTGGTGAGATCATAAGTATATTAGTGTCTGTATTTGTTATGAAAGTGTTTTCAAGTCTTGTAATGTATAAGTTTTGTAAAAGTTTGTAATTGTTTGAACTCTCCTAGAAAACTCTATGTTTCCTACTAAAAGTAGCCTTCTACCAAGGCATTTAGTATCTGTGTGTGTGTCTCTTGTAAGAGTGTGTATTTTCCCAAATCTGAATATCATTAACCAAAAATATAGTTTTTACATTATTGTTTATTGTGTGAATATCACAAAGTAAATGTAAAGGGAAAATGAAATAGTACTGTAGTGTTATATTCAGTAACTACTGCTGTACTAATTACTTTAAACCAATTGTTATTTTAAAGTACCATGTGATCGGCCTGTATCCTGCTACCGACTCTATAGAAAAACAACGATGTAAGACGTCGTAAGAAATGACGTTTGGCACCCGTAGACTTGCAAGTCCCACTGTAGCGAACATCAAGGTGTAGGATAGTCAATCCAGTATAGATCTATACATAAAATCATACGCTCTCCACTTAAGGAGATTCTGGATACAAAACGGGTCATGACAGGTAGTGCCATGCCCCCGTTAAGTGGATCACATAACTGTAAGTAATGTATATGTATATATATATGTATGTGCTAGCTATATTGTGTGTTCTTTATCTGTCTAGCCTGTATGTTTTGTTTCTCATCACTGTGTATTATGTTTGTTTCTCATCACTATGTATTATGTTTGTTTCTCATCACTATGTATTATGTTTGTTTCTCATCACTATGTATTACTAATGAATGAACTGACTCATTGTATGTTTCATTGTTCTAGTAATAGTATCTTCCTAAACTATACCTATTATAGTTTGCTAGTAATGTTGTTTGTGTATATGAACATGTTTGTATACCCTTGCTACCCAAGGGCATTGAACTGAATGAAAGAAGTAACCTTTTATATCTATACACATATACATGATATATAACTAGGATTCAAACGACCTTCGGACAAATAACCCGAATACCCTAAGTCCACAACCAAACAAGGAACAGGAAGTAAGGTGAGCTATCAGTCCTAAGTCCTTTCAATCCTACTTATATAACTATATCTATATAGATACACAGAATATAAGTTAAAAGAGTTTAAGTAAAAGTATTTGATATGTAACAGAGTTGTAAAACAGTTTGAAGTAAAACAGTTTGAAGTAAAACAGTTTGATAACACAGTTTGAAAAGTAAGAAATCCACTTGTTTGGTAGTTATTAATCACATGTGATTGATATAATAACTATAATTGTTCAACTTGTATTCCCCCCCATAAAAGCATTTAAAAACATTTAAAAGGTAAATTAAGGGGTATGAACTCACCTGTAGTGAGTGGTTTGGATGAACGGAATGTATAGGATGCTAGGTGTCAAGTGAAGACTTCTACACACACAATGATCCTAGTTAACATATAATAACACATATATGTGTCCAATTAGTCTTTAAACAACTAATTAACAAAGTTTAAGACATCCTAGGACATGTAAAACACCTTATATAAGTGCTATAAGTTCTAAGGATTGCATCTAAGTGTTGTAGGACATTGCTATTGAGTTTAGGGTTCAAGGGGACCCTTTATTGGAGTTTACGGTTTTGTGACCATAACTCATTGAGTTTACGGTCGTAAACCCATGAGTTTACGGTCGTAAACTCATGTTTCTTTGACCATTTTGTGTTTTGAAGTCTTAAAGATCACAAGAAGCATTCCTACTTCATGTTTAAGCCTTAGGAAGAGATTAGGGCACCATTTCACTCCTTTTAGGAGTTTACGGTCCTTGGACCATTTCCCTTTGGGTTTACGGCCGTAAACCCAAATGGTTTGTGGTCCTTTGATGTTTTCAAGTACTAAGCATATCAAGGAAGGGATCTAGGCTAGTTTCCAAGGCTTAGAAGGGACTAGGGCACACTTTGGCACCCTTTTTGGAGTTTACGGTCCAAGAACATCTTGGACCGTAAACACCTTTGATCCTTGGTTTCTTGGGTGTTTTCTTGATGTTTAGAAGTGTAACAAGCTCTATAATACTCTAGGATAGAAGTACTTACTAGGTAGAAGCTTGAAAAGGTGCTAAAAGTCCAAGAACACTAGTGTGTGTTCTTGGTGAAACTTGAAGATCTACACTTTTGGAATGATTTCACGGATGGAATCATGTTAGATCACTAGATTAAGTAAGATATCAAATTTTTAGGGCTAGAAACACTTACAATGTTGACGATCAAGAAGAAAAGTCGATGATACTTGAGAGAGAATTGAGTTTTGGATCTTGAAATTGTGAAAAGTGATAAATAATGACCAAGTGTCATATTTATACCCTCTTTTAGGGTTTACGGCCGTAAACACCTTTGTTTAGGCCGTAAATTCCAAACTCTTGGATTTTTGGGACATTAATGTTTGCACAATAAACCCTAGGGCATCCTCTCTCCTGTTATCTCCTGAAGTACTAATCTTAAAATACTCAAACTTATTCCAAAAAGCTTGAAAATTAGCAGAAACAGTTTTGACTCCTATTGAAGTGAATGGTTGTAGATAATAGAAATTTCGGGTTGTCACTATCGATATATACTTTTGTATCTGCTTCATTACTATTAATCTATCTAATTCTATTTGTCACTGTTATCAATCCGTTTGTGTATCTCTTACATTGTGTATCTCTTACTGTAAGTTGTATCTATCATCAGCAACAACAATTAACATGAGCATCATCTGTGTGATAAAAAGTTATAACTTAGGGATTTTTGTTTTAAATTTACATGGACAATTTATGTATGTTAGTGTATTGAGGACCTCTTTTGTAAACGTACAGAAAATGATGTTATAATTGTCAAAACTGAACATATAAAATGAAAGTTTGCTGCTATAAATATTACACATATATAAAAACTATAAATGATGCTGCTATAATTTCAAAGTACATTCTTATAATTTGTAAAACTTCATAAATATAGCATGATACATATATTTTCTTTTATGAATAGCATCCTACTTTCATAGATATATAGTATATATGTTGTTTTATAAATCAAGTAGGATCACACTTTCAAAGGGTAAAACTGTAATTTTACCCTTCATATATATCTACCAACTTTATAAAAAATAATAATATACTACTATATTTTTACAAATATACCGAATTATAATTGTTTAGATTACTTCAAGTTTTATTGGTTTCCTGACCTAAAGTTTCATACAGGAGCTATTATACTTTCAAAGGGTAAAACTGTAATAATAAACCAAGTATAGCATTGTACTTTTGAATAACTATACCAATATGGCTTTAATTTGTTTCTGTTGCAGCAACTTTATTTATGTGTCTTTGTTTACTTTGACTACATTATTTTAACTAAAATTCAATAGTTTTTGTACATTGTACAAACAAATGGACGGTAGTAACATTACTTTCATAAGATGACATGACCCTGCTCATATATGTATCACCTCATAAATAACATAAATGACCGTTTTGCTCATGCTCATACAAAATTTATATTAATTTAAATATGTTAGCTTTCTTCACTGTGACTGCCTAATTGTTTTCATACAAAATTGATATTAATATAAATATGTATGCTTTGTTAACAGTCACTCCTTAATTGTTTATTTTCTTCACTGCTCAACCGTTTTGCCCATGGTCATACTAAATTATTTTTAATTTAAATATGCTATGAATAATTTGCAGGAAATGAATATCGGCTGTAAAATATACCTAAAAGACATTGAACATATCACTGATGATTCACATCTCAAAGTACGGGTGTTAAAGATTTGGAATTTTATAAAAAATAACCAAGTTTTATCAATTGAAATGATCATCATGGACGAGGAGGTTAGTTAATTTTTTTTAAAACCACTAAATATTTCATATGTTTCAATGAATAATTTTTTTATTTCTTTTATCAGGCTACCAAATACCAATCACGTGTGTTCAGCCAAAATTTTTCCAGATTTCATGACCTTATAAAGGAAGGTGAAAGTTATATCATTTTAAAACCAAACATGGCGGCTGTTAAAAATGGTTTTAGTGTTACCTGTCAGAGACAGACAATAACTTTGGATTGTAAAAGTATTGTAAAAAAATGTGATGATTTTTCGGGTCCAGTTAATGGTTTTGTGTTTGCTGATTTTAACTCTATCATCGAACAGAAATGCACAAGAGACTCATTCTTTGGTTAGTTGTTTTATTTTATTCCATTGACTTTTATAACTTGTGTAATTTATTATAAATTAAAGTATGTTATTATTTACCTTAATCTTATATACTATTTTTTTATAAAAATTATTATGTAGATGTTATTGGGCAAATTGTCTCATTTAGGCCTCTTGAGACAACCAATCCTAACCCATCAAGACATTACATAAAGATGACTATTACCAACTTACAGTGAGCTGATATTTATTTCATTTATTTATTATTTTGAATCCTGTTTTTACATACTAATTAAATTAATTTTATATTTAGGTCTGTACACCTCAATGTCACTATATTTGGAAGTCAGGCACACCAAATGTCACAGTACCTGAAAAGCAACACCACGGTTACTTGTGTTGTTATAGTGATGCAGTTTGTCAAACTTAACGTTTGGAATGGTTTGTAGAGATGTGATCTAATCTCTTTTCGATATTTCTTTTATTCACTTATCTGTTTTTACAGGAATTGGTCAAGCTCAAAGTCACTTCGATGTAACGAAGATGTTCATTAATTCTGACATCGTGGAAATTAATCACTTTAAGAAAGAGTTAGTTTTTTCATTTTCAATTAAACATATTTATCTTATTATTATTATTTAAATGAATACAATTTCTTATATTTACTAATATTTAATAATATAATTTTTAACATTACAGGTTGAAAGCAGATAACAATGGTGGTATGTTGGAAAAAAGCATAACTACACTTCCAAGCTACTCTTCTTCTTATATGGATGATTTCAAAGGGAATTTCCCTTTAAAAACTGTTTGTGAAATCACAGAACCACTAAAGTTATATTTTATTGAGTTTATATCTTTAAACTTTATTTAAACATTTTTTTATTTAATTTAACAAAGGTTTTTTGAAATAGGAAATGCAATTTCCATTAGTTGGTTCAATTATGAATATAAGACAAAATCTACCTTGGTATTACGAAGCGTGTTACAAATGTGGAAGCAGGGTAAAGAATGTGCCCAAAACCAATCTTTCCTATACCGCCCCCGACAAGATGGAAGATAGTGTTGTTATTAAGTGTAAAAATGCAGCTTGCAACGATTCGAATTTTCATACTGTTATCAAGTACACACATATCTATTTATATTAATTAATCATTTCAATTTTTCATCAAAATAACTATTAATCTAATTTTTTTTAGGTATATAATTCCAATCAATGTACAAGATCATACTGGCACCATTGGACTAACTCTTTTTGATAGAGAAGCAAAAAGGTTGTTGGATATAAGTGCATTCGAGTTGAAAAAAATACATGCAGCGGTATAATATTTTTTTCATATTTTTTTATCATATACAAAATTTTATTAGAATTAATATATTAAACAATCTTCTAACAGGCCGGTGACAGTTTGCACCTATTTCCAAATCAAATGAACGTTTTGGAAAACAGGAAGTTTGCCTTTCTTGTGGATATTACATCATACAATGTGATCAACTATAACAATATCTACACCGTTGTCAAACTTATAGAAGATGTCTCCATTGTTTCGGACTTCGAAAGTAAACTAGAAGTTATGGTACATAATGTTTAAATGTTCAACATTTATATTTGTTTTTTATTTACATACAAAACATTTTACATATTAACATTTTATTTTGTAGAGTGTTCAATCAGCCTCCTTAAATGAAGTACCACTGCAATCAGATGATGTTGTTCAAACTGTTGAAAAGGTATTTTATATTAAAGTAATGACTTTTATATTTAATGATTCCAATTGTCAACTTATGTATGTTTAATTCAGGATGTCATATCACAAACAGATGAGAGTTTTACTCCCGCAACAGTTGATAAATCATCGGCAACAAGTTCAATGAAAATATCATCTGATTTGAAGCGCAACCTCCATGACATTTATGATGTTGATAGTGGAATTGATTTCAGTTCAACTAAATCCAAAAGAAAATCAGTGGGAGATGGAAATCCACTTTTAGTTCCAAAAGTGGAAAAGTTATTTTATTTTGGTTTAACAAACAAAATAATTTGGCTCGTGTTGGTTAAGTTTTAAATAATGTTTGGTGATTTGGTACAATGGTTGTTAGAAATTTAGGAACTTAGGTAACAAATTTTAAGGCTATGGTTCGTTTTAATTTTTTGGATTTTGGTTGATTTACATTAATATCCTGCTTTTAATATTAAGATTTTTGTTATCTAGATGTTATATTTAATAACTTAGTACATCATTTTTTCATTAGGTACACCATTCATTTTTTCAGTCATTCGTTATCACATAAATGATTCATTTAGGTCAAATAGCCATAAATTCATTATAACATTATGCACATTTGGTTAAAAATATTAATTTCTCGATCAAATACACCTTAGCTGCTTCAAACATGAAACAATTAACTTAAAACCTCTGTTGTAAAACATTAATATGGAAAACATGAACCTACATCGGGTTATAAGTTATATATGACCTGGATTACTTGAAACTGAATCTTATTCGATCAATTATTCAAGGAACGAAAAGGGAATTTTGGGGGTTAATCTTAGATTGACAAACCTGATAATCCAGTATTTGACAAACTATATGCAAACTCCTCTTTCGCCTTGAAGCGGCCTTCACATGTCGGAAACTAAATGCAACCCGTAGTTGTTATCGATTCCACACTGAGACAATGTTATCAGGTTTCCATCGAGAACTAGGGTTTTACCCTCTAGGATCATCCGAATGAACAATTGTGTGAGATTGGGGAAAGAACAAATGGAACTTAAAGAAGCCCTAATTTTGAAATGAGGATGATGAGTGGTAATTTCCATTCGCAAGGAATTGATGTCGGCAGTGGAAGAAGGAGACTCGGTGTGAGGATTGATTTTCTTTTCTCAATTGATGGAGACTATGTCGCACAAGCAGCGGTCATCGTTGATGAAATCTTCCCATTCCGTTTGATGCGTTGTTGAACCCAATCGATTGTGCCGAAATCGAGGACAGTGACCGATGGTTAACCGGTGACAAAGTGGGTTTTAGTTTTTTTGGTAGCAACACACACAGAGAGAGAATGATAGAGAGACGGAGTAATGAAGAAGATGGCGACATATAGAGTTGGTTGTAAAAAGTATTGCCATTTCATCAAATCTGGAAGAGAGATCAAGGCTCTTGGAACTCAGTTAGAGAAGACGAATATTGCTGCCTGGGCTAGCAAGGTAGAAGATAAAGATGCATCTTCTTCTTTGAAATCTGAAAAATCGGGTAAAACTGCCATTGAGATGCGTACAGCTGCTTGGGAGGATGCTGAGAAAACGTAGTAATGAAGAAGACGTTGTCAGATAGAGTTGGTGAGGACAGTATTGCCATTTCTTGACCTAAGTAATTAATTAATTAATCAACAACATTATTATGAACCTTTTAAAGTGGTACATTTTGGTTGTTACTAGGTTCGAATATGAACTTTTATTTTAACTGTAATGCAGAATAAAATGCCTCCCAATGACATCCAGTAATGTGTAAAATGTTAGAAATTGAATCACAACATATGTATTTATAAGGCCTTAAATAATCCCATATCCTAATACTAATAAATAAAAAAATAAAATTTTATAAATAAATAAAGAAATAAGTATAAAATTGCAATCGGACATTTGCTTAGACCCTATACAATTTTTAAATGTCTAACTGAAAAATCAGAATTGCTCTTCTGTTACTATTCGACTCTATAGTTTTGAAATACAACCTATTCAATTAACATACTTTTTATAAATAAATAATACATTAATAAACTAATTTATAATTTATTTGTACACTTTAATAAACAATTTCAAAAAAACGACACAATTAAATTGTATTGTTTTTCCAACTACTTACCAAGAATACTTAAAAATGACAAAACATTGGCTTTATACCTATTTCTTCGCTAGATAATTATTATATGAACTACTTAATTCTTATTTGTTAAGCATGTTAATTTATAACTAATTTTATTTATCTTAACTATGAATGTTGCAGACATACAATGCATTCACTTTCTTCTAAAAAGTCTATAAAGGTAAATAGTTTCTATTTAGATAATACAAAAAATAAAAATTTGGGTACTACATCAACAAATCTAGCCTCAACAACTACTACTGTTAAAACTTCGATTTACAAAGGTAAGTTTTTTCATATACAAATTCTATTATTGTTATTTATTATTTTTTAATTCACATAATATTTATTTGAATAACATAAATATTTATTAACATAAAAAAATAGATAATTTGTCAAAATCTTCGTCCGCTGCAACTCAATATTCTTCGAAATTGGTAAACGATGCTTACAAAGGTACGTTTATTTATTCAACATTATTTTATAAACATATTATTTACGTAATTATACATTTCATATCCTGTCATATTATATATTATGCAGAAAACAGCAATAACATGTGCCACTTGCAAGCCAGAGAGAAAAGAAGACAAAGAAAAATATATTTGCAAAATAAAAGATCGAAGAAAATGAATACAACATCCAACGTTCCAAGTACATCAATACTTCATCTCTTAAAAAATATAATTAATTATAATCCTATTATTTTTTTATTCAATGTTTTATGCTTATTATACATTTATTTACAATAAATGATTTCTCATATTTTTTTAATTATCTTGTAATATTATATGATTGTAGGTTATTATTATGTTGTATACATATCTCTTTAGTTTTCATAAACATTGTTGATCAAACTCAAAATGTCAGTTCATTTAATTCACCAGGAATCCAAAATACAACTGTATAATACTCTCATTCCTTTACAAATGTTAGAACTCCGTTATCTAACATTACAAATGTTAGAACACCGTTATCTAACATTACAAATGTTAGAAATCCGTTATCTAACATTACAAATGGTAATAA
This sequence comes from Lactuca virosa, assembly GCF_052849685.1. Taxonomy (NCBI): domain Eukaryota; kingdom Viridiplantae; phylum Streptophyta; class Magnoliopsida; order Asterales; family Asteraceae; genus Lactuca; species Lactuca virosa. The sequence goes on from NC_136431.1 coordinate 143,290,110, forward strand.
TTTATTGTTTTTAAAATATACAATTATTAGTTTTCTTTATAATCCGGATATAAGTATATGTATACTTATTTCATTTTTTTGTTCAGATAACATCGGTTTCGGTAAATATGTCACTTCCAACTTACCAGATAAAAGACAGTACTATGTACTTTCAAATGATATGACATCGAAAAATGCATCTACAATAACTGCTTCTTCATCTTCAATCAAGTTGAATCCAGGATGTCATAAATTAAAAAGGAAGACGACACATTTATCCCCTATCCCTTTGATTGATTTGACAGATAATGTAGAAAATATACATCAAGTCATAAATGAAAACGTTATAGTTGGTATCTCAAATGGTAATAAAAAAATAATATTCATTTTCATTTTTTTTACATTTCAAATACTACGTTGTATATACTTATAAATTTCACTGAGATTTTTTTCATCGCCTTTTAATTTACAGTATATTTGGATCATGGTGATCAAAATGTTGTATGTCAAACATGTCATCCAAAGTTATGGAGAAATGAATCCATTAGAGGTAAAGAAAAAGGGAACACAAATTATTCTTTATGTTGTGGTTACGGCAAAGTTCAAATTCCAGATTTAAAGAAAGCACCGCCAAGTTACGAAAGAATGTTTCGAAATGGGGATTCTAAAAGCAAACACTTCATGAAAAACATTAGACGTTACAATTCAATGTTTTCTTTTACGTCAATGGGTGGTAAAATTGATACTTCAATCAATAGAGGAAACGCTTCATACATTTTCAGACTGGGTGGTCAAAATTATCATAGTATTGGAAGCCTTTTACCAGCAAAAGGATCGGAACCAAAATTCTCTCAGTTATACATTTATGATACTGAGAACGAAATTTCAAATAGACAAAGATGCATTGGGTATTTTTTTCATCCTTCTTATTCATAATTATTCATTATACACACACACACACACACACACATATATATATATATATATATATATATATATTACTAATATTATGTATAATTTCATTTATTTTAGTGGGGTAAAAGATCAATCAAAGTCAATTGATAGTGATATTATTGAAGATATAAAGGTGATGTTGGATTTAAATAATGTGTTGGTTAGATCTTATAGGATGGCAAGAGATACTTTTCAGAAAAACCCTCAAGTTGATATGAAACTACGACTTATCGGGATAAGGCAGCGAGATGGAAGAACATATAACTTACCGACTGCTTCAGAGGTTGTCGCTTTAATTGTCGGGGACATTTGTGATTCAATTGAAAAGAGGGATATTGTTGTTGAAACAAAAACTGGATTTCTACAACGTATCAGTGAATTGCATCCTTCATACCTTCCTCTTCAATATCCACTGCTATTTCCATATGGAGATGATGGTTACAGTGTTGACATTCTTCATAGAGGTGTTTCATTTACAACCAACAGCAAGCGGGCGAAATGTACAATGAGAGAATATTTCGCTTTTAGAATTCAAGATAGAGATCATTCGTTCTCCCTCATTCTTAATTCAAAAAGGTTGTTTCAGCAGTTTCTGGTAGATGCCTATACTATGATGGAAACGGAGAGATTGCATTACATACGTAGGCAACAACATGTTCTTAGATGTGAGTCTTATGAAAATTTACGTAACCAAAAAGCTCAAGGAACAACGAATATCTCCAATGTCGGACAACGTGTCATATTACCTTCATCCTTTACTAGTGGCGCACGATATATGCTGCAAAACTATTTGGATGCCATGTCACTATGTAAATGGTTTGGATATCCAGATTTTTTCATAACCTTTACGTGTAATCCAAAATGGCCAGAGATTAAAAGATTTCTTAAGGATACTTCACTTCAACCAGAAGACAGGCCTGATATATTATGTAGGTTGTTCAAGATCAAGCTCGATGCATTTATTAAAGACTTAAGGGAGAATAAAATTTTCGGCACAGTTCCAGCATGTAATTCAAATTATATTTTTTCATTATTGATAAAACATTACTCTTATTATAGTATATTTTTTGTATGTTTTTATTGTCTAATCATATTTTGTTTTTTTGCCAAATATTTTGCAGATGTTTATACCATTGAATTTCAAAAGAGAGGTTTGCCGCATAGTCATATATGTTTATTTATGCATTCTGACAACAAGTGACCCACTGTTGAATTTATCGATCCGATAATTTCTGCCGAGATACCAGACAAAATTGAAGATCCGGAATTGTATTCACTTGTCAATGAGTTCATGATTCATGGTCCATGTGGAGCTGAAAATATCAATTGTCCATGCATGGTGGATAAAAAATGCTCAAAAAACTTTCCAAAACAATTCTGTGATCATTCGTCTGTTGATGGAAATTGTTTTTCGTTATATAGGAGAAGAAACGATGGTCATTTTGTAGAAAAATCGGGTGTGAAGTTGGATAATAGAAATGTTGTTCCATACAACAAATATCTATTAAAAAGATATCAGGCACATGTTAATGTTGAATGGTGCAATCAAGGATCTTCTATAAAGTATCTGTTCAAATACATAAACAAGGGTCCTGATAGAGCTACGGTTGCTGTTGTACCAACAAACAATGAATGTGAAAATAATGATGTGGTCGATGAAATAGCTGAATATTACGATTGTAGATATTTATCTGCATGTGAAGCATCATGGCAAATTTTTAAATACGATGTTCATTGCATGTATCCTTCTGTTGTCAGACTACCTTTTCATCTACCTAATCAACAACAGATTGTATATGGCGAAGACGATGATATTGATGATGTTCTTGACAAACCTTCTGTTGCGGCTTCAAAGTTCACATCTTGGATGGAGTGTAATGCAATCGACAGTGAAGCACGAAAACTTACATATGTTGAATTTCCTACAAAGTTTGTTTGGATATTAAATGGTCGGTTTTGGAAGCGAAGGAAAGTAGGAAAAGCCATCGGTAGAATTCATTCGGTTTCACCTAAACTAGGTGAAGCATATTTCTTAAGGATTCTTTTAAATAAAGTAAAAGGTCCGACATCATTTGATGAAATTCTCACGGTAAATGGTCAAAGACATTCTTCTTTTAGAGATGCTTGTTATGCACTCGGGCTATTAGATGATGACAAGGAATACATTGATGCAATTAAAGAAGCAAGTCATTCTGGATCTGGTTTTTATCTACGCTTCTTATTTGCTACATTGTTGATGTGTAATAGTATGTCTAAACCAGAGGTCGTTTCGGAAAATACATGGGGATATTTGGCAGATGGAATTCTATATAACCAACGACAAAGATTTAAGTCTGCAGGTATTACATTTTTTTTCTTATTTTTTACTTTATTTAGTTTCTTTTTTTTATTCAACAGCCATTGTATAATTAGTAATAAAATTATTAAATATCGACCACATATTTTCTAAATTATTTAATATTTTCGTGTAGAATTGTCACTCGGAGTAGATGAACTTAAAAACTTAACTTTGTTCGAAATAGAACAATTACTTCGAAACAACTCTACTCTCAAAAACTTCAAAAATATGCCATACCCAGATGTTGAATCCGTTTCTTCTTCAAACAATCGACTAATCACCGAGGAGCTAGATTACAACATTCCCGTTTTAAAGAATGATTATGATCGTATGTTTCTTGCATTAACAAATGAGCAACGTAACATTTTCCTAAACATCATGAGTGCTATTCAAGAAAATAAAGGAGGTGTCTTTTTCGTTTACGGTTATGGTGGAACGGGTAAAACTTTTTTATGGAATACAATATCAGCAGCAATTAGATCTGATGGTAATATTGTCTTAAATGTTGCTTCAAGCGGTATTGCTTCCTTATTATTGCCCGGTGGTAGAACAGCACACTCTCGATTTATAATTCCATTTGAACTTATAGAGGATTATTTTTGTAAAATAAATCCAGATGGTGAGTTGGCTAGCTTAATAAGAAAAACCTCTTTAATAATTTGGGATGAAGCACCTATGGTCCATAAGCATGCATTTGAAGCTTTAGATCGAACTTTGAAGGATTTATTAAGGTGTGGAAATTCAACCATCTCAAATATTCCATTTGGAGGGAAAGTTATTATCTTTGGAGGAGATTTTAGACAGATTCTACCTGTTGTTCCGGGTGGCAGTAGACAGAACATTGTAAATGCTTCTTTGAGTTCTTCATATTTATGGCAACATTGCAAAGTCCATAGATTAACAAAAAACATGAGGCTAACTGTTGGAAGGGATCAATCTGATATATGAAAATAAGAGATTTTGCAAATTGGCTATTGGATATAGGAGAAGGCAAACTTGGTGGCCCGAATGATGGTGAAACGATTATCGATATTCCTGATGATATTCTCATTAATGATTCACATGATCCTATAGGTTCCTTAATTGAGTTTGTATATCCGTCAATTTTGGAGAACTTCAGTAACACAAATTATTTCCAAGAAAGAGCGATACTTGCTCCAAAAAATGAAGTTGTTCAGGAAATAAACGACCGTTTGCTTAACAAGTTTCCAGGAGATGAAGTTGAATATTTAAGTTCAGACAGCATATGTGAATCCGAATTTGTCCATGATCAGTTTGATTCAAATTTATACTCTCCTGATGTATTAAATGGTCTCAAAGTATCCGGTTTACCAAATCATAAGTTAGTTTTAAAAATTGGTGTTCCAGTAATGTTACTAAGAAATATTGATCAGAAAAACGGCTTATGTAATGGCACAAGACTACAGGTGTTATCATTGGGCAAACGTGTTATTGAGGCACGTATAATAACTGGAACTAATATTGGAAACCGGACTTTTATTCCAAGAATGTCTTTAACTCCATCAGAAAAAAAGATTCCCTTCAAATTCACAAGAAGACAGTTTCCTTTGGCCATATGTTTTGCAATGACTATTAATAAAAGTCAAGGACAATCGTTATCAAAGGTTGGTTTGTTTCTCAAAGATCCAGTTTTTTCACATGGACAGTTGTATGTTGCCTTATATAGAGTTCAAAGCAGAGAAGGATTAAAATTATTAATTTTAGATAAAGATGGCAAAGTCACAAATAAAACTTCCAATGTTGTTTATAAGGAAGTTTTTCAAAATTTGTAGCCAACTTTTTTGTAGCATATTTTATTCATTTTTAGCAAATCACACTTAATCCATCATATTACTTTATTTATTTATAATTATGTTTTGTTTATTTTATATTAATTTCATTACACACACCGGTAATGCATCATCTGCGTATGTCCAACAAGAATCATGCACCAAAAATAAGGGTTTTCAAAAAACTTCATTTCTAATTAAATACTTATGATTTAGTTTGTAATTAAATACTTACAAATCAAAAAGTTTTTGAAAAATTCAATATTACAATTCATAAGTTGTCAAAATTAATGAAATTTTATTTTATTATTTAATTAATTTTAAAATTCATTTGTAGTTAAATACTTACCATTTATTGTGTAATTAAATGCTTACAAATCAAAAACTTATTAAAAAAAATACAATATAAGTTTTCTAACTTAATGGTATATTATTTATTACATAATTAAATTTTAAATTCTATTTAACATTAATACCCGTGGGTTCCACAGGTTTTCACCTAGTTCCATCTATAAAGATCGGAAAGGGATTCGCTTCACTCCCTCATATATATAATAATATATAAAAATAAATAAAAAAAAAAGAAAAAAAAAGAAAAAAATAAATAAATGATATTCTCATCCTCACCATCATCATCTTCACTTTCAGTTTCTGTATCGATTTCGTCGTCACTAAAATCATTATTCTTTGCTTGAATATTCAACCATTTTTTCATCACAATCGATGGCCAAAATGCCTACAAAAACATGCATACGTCAATCAAAAAACCAAAAAATCATCAAGAAAAGCATTAAAGATTACTCAAAATATTAATTTGTGACAAAAAAAAATAACATTGTAGCTTGTTAGTTAGATGTGTTGGCTTTTATTAGCATCAATACACTAATCAAAGGTAGCAAAAACAATCAAAATCTACCTAAGTATACATGCACCATAAGATCTAGGTTTTACTAGTTATATCAATGCACTTTAAAAAGTAACTAAGGAAAAACATACTAGCCTCTTGGTTCTTTGATTGAGATCTCATAACTACCGGTGATTGCAATAGATAAGCGACCAAAGTAGAATGCCTCTAATGTAGTCAGACCCACAAACACCAAAAGAGGAAAAGATAAAACCCTAGTTTAGATTTTAGTCGAAATTCACTAACTCTAGGACAGAGGTTATGAATTTCGTAGAGAGAGAGAGAGAGAGAGAGAGAGAGAGAGAGAGAGATGTTGGATGATTTTATGAGAGGGAATCAACACCTAGGGTTTAACCCTTAACAATCTATTTATAGGTTGTAGATAAATCCTCAAGGGTTCAAACTCTAAGGGTTTATCCTTATCTTATTCAAAACCTGTCATATGCAGAAACCGTCCAACATAAGGCTCCAAGGGTTTCAAAACCTGTCATATTCAAGCTCTTTGATTAATTAAAACAGTTTAATTAATTCCAAAATAATTTATAATAAATTTATTAATTACTTAGTAAATTGATAACTTATTTATATGCATTTCCTTATTGATATTTGGGTTATGAGGCTAACCCAAAATGACCCTGCTATTATTAGAAATATCACCAAATAATTAATGACATTAAACATTATTTCCAACAGTCTCCCACTTGGACAAGTCGTTAACTTTTAGTATCAAAATATTTCACTAATCATTAACATAAATTAGTCATTCGATGCAACTGCCAAACTCTGATCAGAATCAAAATTTAGTCCTTAGACAAGTGATCAAATATTCCTTCATTATAGATATCTATATGAACATGAGACATGTATAAGGGTCAGTCTTAGTGTTCAAGATTTTGTTTTCCAATTAACAATTTTTGACGAGTACATCCGACTTCTAAATCGAACATATCAATTTAGTCAGGGCTCAGCCAAGCACTTAAGATGTCAACATAAATCATCGAGAGGCTCATAGACATCTCTTATTAATTATGAGAATGAATAAAAAAACTTTTACTACATAGTTTTTGTCTACTCGTCTAATCATACATGTACATAGCCTTTATGACTACCAGTTATGTATATCGTTGGAGCAGACCAATGCACGATAGATTTTGCAAACAAAATCACATATGCATCTTGGTTTGAAGAATAAAAGATATTGTCATCGTAGAACACGCAACCTGATTGTGAACACGAGTTGTCCTTGTCAGTATGGAAACTTGCATCGGTATAACTTGTAAGTCACAACTCTTCTCTACCACCATAGATTAAAATCATATCCTTAGTTTTTTCAAGATACTTGAGGATATTCTTTTTAGTTGTCCAATGATTGTTACCAGGATTTTCTTGATATTGAATCACCATTGTGACAACCCGAAACTTTTTCCGTTTCTGTTATACGATTTCCGTTAATAAAATTTGAATTTTATTAATTTTCCGTCAAACTTCTTGATTTAGAAAATCATCTAGTTTTATATAATTAAATTTATATATGAGAGTCAGAACCAAATCACGCGAAAACCCGAATCTCTCGAAAAATCAAACAATTTCCGGCCTTAGTGAGTTTACGGCCGTAAACCCGTGTACGGCCGTACACTCGTTTACGGCCAGCGTCGGGTGTACCCCCACCACCGACCACAAAGACCCCTATAAATACGAGTCCCTACCCTTCATCTAGACTTTTCTGGACGAAAACTCTCTCCTTCTCTCTCTAAACTCTTGACCGTAAACACCTAAAACACCCTTATTCTTCTGGAAATCATCGAGAATCACCATTGGGAGTCATTTCGGAGCATTTAGAATGCCTTTTCATCGAAATCCAACGTCACTGTTCTTTAGTTTACGGCCGTACACTCTTCATATCTTCAAATCTTCAAAGGCCTTAAACCCGTTTACGGACGTACACTCATCGAATCTTCAAAGGCCGTAAACCCTTCAAGAGACAGTTCACGGCCGTAAACCCTGTTCACGGCCGTAAACCCCATTCACGGCCGTACACGCCTCCTAAGTGGTGAAAAAAAACCCGTTCCCTCGATTCGATCAAGTCCCGGTAACATTCCTTAATCGAAAACAAGTGTTTTTCTAACACTTTATCTAACGAAATCGCTAATTGAGATACATATATGTATTTAACTGTTATTAGGATTCCGTTAAGTGTCGCGTACAACAACTCGAGGGTCTTCATTTCCAGTTCGCTGATTCGACGCTTGCACACAACTAACAGTGAGTTCATACCCCTACATTTTCCGAGTTTTTTTTTATGTTTTCAGAGGGGAATAAAAGCCAAACATAAATGATTTTATGAAATATACACAAAAGGATTTCAATAAACTAAAAACGGATGCAATCGATACAAACATACAGTTTCTATACTTTTATAAAAATATTTAGATATTTTATCTCTTTTGTATTATGCTGAGCATAAGGGACGTTTTCAATTTACAAGCTTAACCACATAGTTTTCAGATTAATACATAAATCAAAGTTTACATACATACACACAAACTATAGTAGGTATAGTTTGGGAATTCATACAAGGTTATACATACATACACACAAACTATAGTAGGTATAGTTTGGGAATTCATACAAGGTTATACATATACATACACACAAACTATAAACGGTATAGTTTGGGAATTCATACAAGGTTATATATATATATACACACAAACTATAAACGGTATAGTTTGGGAATTCATACAAGGTTATACATATACATACACACAAACTATAAACGGTATAGTTTGGGAATTCATACAAGGTTATAAATATACATACACACAAACTATAAACGGTATAGTTTGGGGAATTCATTAAACAGTTTACAAACTTATATTTATAAACCTTTCCGTTATTTATAAAAAGGGTTTTCCTGTATTATTACTTGTAATGTCGTTAATCTAGTTTGAGAGACACGTCTTTGGGTACAATTACATGTACTATTGGAAGACTACCCTTATGATCCAAAGTCTCCTCAAAGGAGAGCGTTGAGTTTGTGTATAGATCTATACGAGATTGACTATCCCGCACCTTGCTGCTAGCTACAGTAGGACCGACAGGTCTACAGGTGACAAAGTCATAAAGGATACTGGTGCCCGATTCGCGCCATATCAAGTTTAGTATGGTCATAAAACTCGCAAGTAGATAATAACGATATACTTATGTAGTAATACACATTACATGAAAAATGATTATTTAGTATAAGTATGGAAAATTCATAGTTTCTTTATGAGAAATAAACTACTATACATATTGATAATGACCAGGGTTTTCATAACAGAACATACTAAACAAAGGTTTTTGTACAAGAATACACACATATACTACGGTCGATAGTAACTAGACATACAAACGAATGTTTCTTTTATGCTACAATAGAATACAATAAAAACATTCATATTTAATTCTATAATTCCTTAGTTTAGGCATCAGGATTATGTATGAATCATATTCGATAGACTGTGGGATGTGTGATTTCCGCCTCATTTCCTATTCCCTGTTTGGTTGTGGACTTAGGGCAGATCCACATAGTCAACTGTCTGTTTAATATTGGTTTATACGTGGCTAGCACTAACTAAGTGGTTATAGATGAAACTGATAATATCTCATTCTTACAAAAGAAAATATTGGATTTTCTTGGAAACATACAAACATTTTTGCTGATTCATTAACAGGGTTTTATTACAAAAATATACTTATGAACTCACCAGCTTTTATGCTGATACTCTCTTTCAAAACCGCTTGTATTCTCAGGAAATCAGTAGACAGGTACCTCGGCAGACTTTTGAGTAGATGAAGCGTATGGGGTTTCGTACTTCTTTTATTACTTTTGGATGTATAAAAATATGAAGCAAACTGATGTAAACACTTATTATATATATTCAATGTAATGGTTGTGTTTACTTTGATTACTATGATGCAATTGTTGTGATACTATACATGAAGTCATCCGCCCCCGAACGTTTCCGCCGTTTCGGTTTGGGGGTGTGACAGATTGGTATCAGAGCCATTGTCTATAGTGAACTAAGTATACCGAACCTTACATGGTATACAACTATAAACACTAAGGCGGCCGAAGTGCTCTGAACTAAAAGTATACTTTTAAAATATAAGTATTTTAATAAAGAGTATATAAGTATCCATAAGTACCAGAAACAGAATCATAGGTAGAACAAAACAAAAGTATTTGGATGTTGGACACTACGGTTAAACCTGGGTAGTTATGTAATCATGTCTGGGATCAATATAGCCTGATCAACTATATTTATTTGAGACATGACCAACATGTGTCTGGGAGTGACCGTGATGTTGCAGCAAGCCTAAACCTTACCAAACTTTATATACATCAAGATATCAATAGAACAGAACATACAACATTAAAATATGTGACAACCCGAAATTTTCATTTGTATAATCTCTACCGTTAAACACTTCATATAATATTCAAAAACATTCAGTATATTTTTGGCCGGATTTAAGTCCGTTTGGGTGTTTTATTTTATATTTCGTCAAACGATTTAATAAAAGGAAGTGTCGTTATTCGTGAGGTGTAACAAACAAAACAATCGACACATTAGCTAGGAGTTTACGGCCAAACAAGTGGTGTTTGGGCCGTAAACACCATTTTCCCAAAAACTCATGCATATAGCATGAGTTTACACACATTTCCTCATTTTCCACTTCCCACCTCAAGAACACCAAATTTTTCTCTCAAGTATCATAAGTTCATTCTTCCAAATCCGCCAAAAGTGTAAGTTTTCCTTCCTAGATTCGTTCATACAACACTTAATCTAGTGTTTATACATCATTTCATCCATGGATTCTTGGTTTTTACTTAGATCTTCAAGTATTCTTCAAAACACCAAGAACACCAAGAACACACACTAGTGTTCTTGGGTCCTAAACACTCTTACAAGCTTCATATAAGTAAGTACACTCCTCCTAGCTAGTTATTTGCTTAGTATACATGTTAATCCATTGGAAAATCATCAAAACCCTCAAGAACATATGGGTTTACGGTTTGGGGATCTCCCAAAACCGTAAACACCCCTAAAGGGTGTTTTGATGCCCCTAACACCTTCTAATGCTTGAACAAGAGGCTAGAAACTGTCATGCATGAACTAAGAACCACAAAACACGAAAAGAATGAAGTGGCCCAGAGTTTACGGCCGTAAACTCTAGGGTTTACGACCGTAAACTCCCAAGGAGTGGTCCAAGGACCGTAAAATCCAAAAGTGTGCCATTTCGAGCCCTAACCACTTCCTAGGCCTTTGATTCAACCCTAGGACACTTCTTTGTGAAGCATGAGACCCCAAAACACACAAATGCACCATTCCCATGAGTTTACGGCCGTAAAATCATGGGGGAAGTGGTCCAGAAACCGTAAACACACATAGGGGCTACCATTTGAGGTGTAAACTCCATAGTGAGGCCATACTCTCATTAGATGCACCCCTTAGCACTCCTAGCACTTGAAGCAAAGTGTTTTCATGCATTAGAGTGTCTTTACTTACTTAATTAGTGATTAAATAACTAATTAGATACATTTATGTATCACTACATGTTTCATAGGATCCGTGTGTGTGCTCAAGTCCTCACTTGACACCTAGCATCCTACCCGACACTTCCATCAAACCCACTCACTACAGGTGAGTTCATACCCCTAAATCAACCTTTTAAATGATTTTAAATGCTTTTACGGGGGGGGGGGGGAATACAAGTTGAACTGTTATAGTTATTATATCAATCACATGTGATTAATAACTAGAACAGACTACACAATTTATTGCTACTTTCAGATTTCCCTCAAACTTTGGGTTTTCAAGTGTTTCGAACCTTTTATCAAATTCTTTAAATGCTAAAACTGTTTTCAAACTCTTTTAAACTTGTTTTATCTTCAAAACCATATCTATACTAATATATTTATATAAGTAAGACTTGAAGGACTTAGGACTGATAGCTCACCTTATTTCCTGTTCCTTGTTTGGTTGTGGACTTAGGTTATTCTGTTATTTGTCCGACTGTCATTGAATTCTTAGTTATATATCACATATATTTTTGTTGGATATAAAAGTCTTCACTTCAGTTCAGTACCTTTGTGTAACAAAGGCATGCAGCCAACATTACTATTTAACTATAATAGGTATAGTTAAGGAATATTACTCATTACTCCTATCACAATGACATCTACCAGAGTCAGTACAGTTATGAGTCAATACATGATAAATACTATACAAAGAGAATACTATATGCTATCCAAGAGAACACTCTATACATTATACCAGAAAATACATTATACAATATACAAGAGAATATACTAAAACAGAATGTGACATACTACTTCTCGATACGACGCTTCATTGTGCTATCACCGTGTAACCAGAGTCTCCTGGAGGGAGAGCGGGCATTATGTGTATAGATCTATACGGGACAGACACTCCCACATCCCGACTGCTAGCTACAGTCCGAGCCGACTAGGCCCAGGGGTGACAAAATGTCACCATACTACGTGTGACCTGGAGGGTCATCAGTTATTCGATCGTCAATCAGCATGGTTACATACGAGTTCACATTCAGACCTTTAATTAACACTTTAAGAATTAAAGGCAAAACAGACTCCCCGAGGTGTATTGTACATTTAATACCACCTGGAGTCTGCATTTTCATTACATTCAGCCGGCAGTGACACTGTTGGGGTAAAACATTATTTTCCCATTTCTTTACATTAATGAGGTCAAAAACTATATTTTCATAACAATAGTTTCACTTGGAAAATCTCTACATTTATGAAAGAACAAATATACAAACAATTGAGTCTTGGTAGAAGGCTACTTTTTACTGGAAAACATAGGGTTTTCTAGGGAGTATACTATTTTCAAACATTGAAACCAGTTATTATAACACATTGTTGTAAACATTTTTATACAAGCAATGACACTAAATACTTATGAACTCACCATCTTTATGCTGATACTCGAGTTCAAAATAACTTGTATTCTCAGGTCATCAGTAGACAGGTACAGATGCAGCTTTTGAGAAGATGGAGCATATACAAGACTCCTATTTATTTTATTATACTTTTGGTGTCTAACAAACTGTACAGAACACGCTTGTATTACAATTATTATATTAATGCAATGGATGTTGTTGCTTGTCTTTACTATTATGCTTTGTGATGATACTGTACATGACGTCCTCCACCCCAGAACGTATTCCACCGTTCTCGGTTTTGGGGTGTGACAGATTGGTATCAGAGCATTGTTTATAGTGAACCAAGTATATCAACCCATAAAAGATATACGAACTATAAACACATCGGGATTAAAACACTCCGACCAAGAATATATACTTTTGAATAATAACATATTTAACTAAGTATAGATATACATCTATTTATACCAAGGTCAGTATCGTACTAGTACAGAACATGAAACCCTAAATACCTTGGATCTATGTTTTCTCTATTATACATGCAAATATGAATATTCCAAGGTATTACCCTATCTAGCATACTTGGATAATATAACAAGTTAGAATACATACCTTTTAATGAAGCTTGAAGTCTTGAACTTTAAGAGCTTAGCCCCAATAGTGTGGAAGCCTCAAGTGGAATCAAAAATCACCAAAACACCTTGGAAAACCTTTAGAGAATGTGGATACTTGGCTCACACTTATGAAATCGGTTATTGCCCTCTTTAGTGTATCCACACTAGCCACTAGCCTAATTTCATGAACCATAAGACCCTTTATATAGTGTGGAGGATTAGGGTTAAACCCTAATACCCATGACCTTTCATTTCCTAGGATCCATGGGTTAAAGCTCCATGGACTATCCATGAAGACTTAGCCCAACCTAAATGAACTTGGCCCACTACACATATATATCTAAGAGTCCATACTTAATTAGTTCCTTTTGATCACTTAATTAATTATAAATTAATTCTTGATCAATACTAATTAAATAATATGATTATATATTAATATATTAGAACTTATAATATATTAATATAAATCATAAATATACTATTCTCAAAAGACTATCCATATAAATTGTGTCGGTGAAGTGCAACCCAAATGGACCATGCCGGGTCGGGTCAAGTACATACCAAATATAGTTATGGACTTAGACATTAATCCAATAGTCTCCCACTTGGATAAGTCTAAAACTATTATTTAGTATGACTTCAAAAACCAACTGGCAATCGTAGCTCTTAAAGCCGCTGTCGAACTCTGATCTTGTCAAGGAACTCTGACCTTTGTTAATGACTTGTCCATTAGATAAGGGATCATATATTCATCCATTCTAGATATCATATGGACTGAGACATGGATTATAATCATTCTCTCTGTCCATTTGTTGTTTCCCGATTTCCGATTTATGATGACTGACTGATTGAACAAATCAAATCAGTCCTGGCTTGGCCAAGCACTCACATGTGTCATCATTAATTCATCGAGGGGCCCACATATATCGCTTTTATCCCGAAGGTAAAAGGAATGGATAAACTTCGACTAATATGGCATGTTCTGCTACTTGTTGAATCATACACAAAGGCACGTTTTATAACATCGAGTTACCAATGCGTTTTCGTGCAATCAATGCACTATCAACTCATAGTAACAACTCATATCTCTAGGTTTGAAGAATATTCGATATTATCGTCTCATGATCACTCGTGATAAAATCCATGAAGTGATTCAAATGAGCGCGGGTTGAATCCAATACTCAGAACTTATGAGCACTCATGAGTGTTGTAGCACCACTTTGTCCACCAGCTTGGACCTTTACAAGCCAACTCATGACAGTCTTGATTCATGTCTACTTCCAACATATGACCGACTGTGGATGATTTGAATAACTTAGTCATTCGGAAAGAATGACCTAGTTTATTCTGGAAGTCAAAACATGCAAAATGAAACACAAGAATAAATGAATCAAATATGGTATCAATCCCTATGAATATAAATAGACCACTTTTATTTATCACCATACTGATTACTCATTATTCATTGTTTCGGTTTTATCAACTTTATACTTGAATTAAAAACACTAGTTGTCCCATGCTCCAAGCATGTACACTATGTTTTTCTAAACAATTGCTTTGCCATACACCAAGTAAGCACTCTATGTTTGTCTATGATCTTTTTCTTTGTGAACTAGATCAATTGAACATAATTTCAATGATTCTCTTTTCACACTCCCAAATCCTTGTCTTAAATGTAAGAATTCCTAACATTTATCGAAATCTGTTTAGATTTTAAACTTATATGCACTGTTCCTCTTGTAATGATTATGCACAAAGCCACAAAGACTTGGCAACAGTTATTACAGGGTATTCTGATGGAGATCAACTCCATGGAAACGAAGTCTCATATTCAAAGTACATTGCTTGGAACATGCTTCTTGCATTAAGTTTTTTTTCTAATCTTATACAGATTGCTTCCACCTATGGAGACAACTCCATATTCCCATTTTGACTATCACTTCTGAACAAGAGTTGCCTACTTTCAGAATATGTCAATATGGTCCTTCCAAAGTTAACACTATACTTCCAACTGTCCCTGAGCAACCAATCTTTGGTAAAACCTTAGATTGTCCTCGACAATTGCTTAATCATTTTAGTCATATGCAATTCTAAACCTTTTCCCTTCTTAATGCCCCAGACATTTGGAAAATTTAGAAAGGATAAATATTATAGCACATGTAATCGACCCTATACCCGAAGCATATGGGACACGATTCATGATGTCTTACATAAAAACATGATTCTAGACCAGTCTTTTGCTACAATATTTTTATTTGCCATGTTTTCAAAATTTGACTATGAAGAGGGATGTCGTAATCATAATTGAATTTTGAGAACACAATATATAGAATTTCCTTAAGTTGAACCACTCCAACATGAAATTCATATATATATATATATATATATATATATATATATATATATATATATATATATATATATATATATATATATTCTTGACTAAAGGTGATTAAAATCTCAATATAAGCTCTTTAGAATGATTATAAACTCAATCTAAGCTTTTTAGAATTGAAATGAAGTATAATTTCCTCTCCCTTAATTATAGCAAAACAACTTTTTCAACCACTGCAACCTCACGAATTGAAACTTTTGTTTTCTTTAATTAAGATTGCTAACTTGCAATACTTATCATAATTATCATGCTCCCACTAACATGATGATTATTAGCATAACACTTATGCTCCCACTAGCTTTGACATGTATCCAGAAAACAGTTGGACCTCTAGAAGTCAATACTTTATTGACATTCTTACCAAAGTTCAGATTTCTGATACTAGATTGCTTTGATAAGACTTTATCAAAATCATACACCTTATCTTAGATAGATCACAGGTGTGTCTAAACAATTTCAGAACTATGAAAAGGGATACCATAACCATAGTCTCAATTGTTTAGACCTTTTGCCATTTCTCATAAGTCAATATTAGTGTGCCGGTTAACCAAGCACGCTCCACTAACGACTTTGAGAACTGAAAATATCACAATTGCTACTTAAAATCTACTTAGTGAAAGAATTTCCTCACCATCATTTTCATGAATCGGAGAGAAACCTTATGACACTTAGATTTTATGGTGTATGTGTTCTTATCCATGTGAATTTGTCAAACCATAATCACAAGACTAGGTTAGTGACAAATCCTAACTCATATGGATTGAACTTGTGCAATCTTAACCTCTTGCCACCTGGCAGCACAAGGGTCTGCCATTGCTTCCAAGTAGTTATGCAAACAATTGAGAACATGTAGAACTCAAATATATATAGCCAACTTAACTGGAATGGGCACAGAAATGTCAACACAATAGGTTATAAACCTCTAGTTGTGTGCTAGTGATGAAATACAGGTTTTATTCTTGATTAGTTCTTGAAACTCTATCAAGATCTTTTAGACTCCCACTGTCTTCTTGACCTATAAGACTTTCTTGTCAAATATTCAAGAGATAGTGTGGATTCTAATCAAGACAAACACTTCACATAATTGGCCTTAGTTGGTCTTTGTTTTATCCAAAACATCACATCTTACCAATTTCAAATGTACAAGAGTAGAAAACTTTTACTCTTACATTTGACAAGTGTTTTAAACCTTCTTTAAGATGTGTCACTCAAGTTACCATCTTGGAGTATAACTCTAAGAATTGTTTTGGAACGAAGTATGACTCATCTTATTGATTTAACCACTTCAACAATTCATGATTCCTCTTCTTAGCTATCAGAATGCACTTAGAGGATGAATTGTGATAAAGTCTCTTAATCATTAAGATGATCATATATACATGATACTAAAGTACTCTCCCATCTTTTTAGATTTGAGAAACTTTTATCCTTTTGCCTAATTTGATTCTTCTTATTCGCTCTGCCATACATTTGGAACTTTTTCAATGTCTCAGAATTATACTTAGGGTTGTAAGTATAATCATATTTACTAAACCTTAGTAAATCATGACGAATAGTCTTATCCATCTTTTGCGGTGGACTTTGGCTAGTGCACACGAATGTGTACTTGATCCCTTAGTCCTTTACTTGAGTCACATATACATGTGAACAAAGAACTAGTCTTAATTTTCCAAAAATGAAAATTCTCATTCATCATACTAAACAACTTGCATGATTCCAAGTTTCGGTCCACTTGAGACTTGGGTGATGAGAATCTTTCCATATTTGGTAAATTTAGACACTACCACAAACGAAAGAATCAAACTCATATTTCCAATATTGCTAGAAACATACAAACATCAAGTTTTCATGAATGCCATTGTAAGGAGATATAAAATAAAGTAAAACAACCTTTTATTTATTTTTCAAAATTGCGGAAAAACTTTTTCCTTACAATGTGACTTGAAATGAAAACTATCATGTTACGTGTTTCCTAGCAATCTATCATAACTCCTAAGAAGTAGCTCAAGAATCCGATCTTGAACCAAGCGATAGAAATCCATCTTCGCGATCATATTCAACATACTCTTTCTTTAAGTTTCCTTCCCTTTGCTTGATCCTACTAAATATCAAAATGCAACCGAGTCACATTTTGTATTAAGAATCATCAACTGGGAGCTTAATAGAGATAGATAGTGGACTTTCCTGAAGTAGAGTCAAATTTTTTGATTCTGCTTCCTTTCAGGTAGGGAGGGAAGCTTCGATTCCAATGCCCCTTTTTCTTCACAATGAAAACATATAGACTCTTTGGGAATGGTACAAAAGGCTATTCCATTCTTAGACTTTCTCTTTACCTTCCGGTCAACCGAGTTGACTAAGGCCGATCCCTTTCCATTGGGAAGAGAAAGTTTTCCTGGACTTCCAATGTTACCATTGTCCATGTCCATGGAAGTTTGAGAAATAGACCTTCCATCCAGATTTGATTGACTATTGTACCAAATCATTTCTGATTCAGCAGCAATAAGCAAATAAGAAAGATCCATTAGGGTCATGTCGTGACCTGTCACATAGTAGTCTTTCTATATGACTCAGGAAGTGACTGAAAGACCCAGTCAATAACCAACTTCCTTAGGACAATGACTGTGACAACCGTCAAAATTCGAGTTAGTTCTAGATTTGATAAACTTAGTTGCACATATAGGCACAACACATATTAGACATAGTAATTAGAAGCTAAGTTATAACCTACTAGAAACTTGGAAACAGATAGAAACAATGGATGGTGTACTTAGATTTCACCTTGATATGTGAATTCTACATCTACTAAGCTGTAGTGACTATCCATATTTGGATCACTCTTTGACTCGAACAATATTTCATGAATCATGTACACACATCATGCACTTGACCTAGAAGTAGAAGTTAGTTCAAAGTCTCATAGAAACTTAAGTCAAATTTGAAGACTAGGACTAGTATACTTGATTCCTCAATTTCGCTTGAATCTCGGAATCACTACATAGAATGCCAATAAACCGATAAAAATAAAATTACAAACATTATTTATAACTATAAAAGAGTTATAATACCATAAGATAATTTAAAGTCTCAAATATTCTATTTATTTTGATATTCAAAGTTTATTAAACTCCAAAACCCTAAAAGCCCTAAAAACTCATATTTATAAACTTTAACCTTAAAAATCCTATAAAAACAATTATGAACCTTATAATATTATCTTATCATAATAATTATTATGAAATAAAATTCAATGAAAAATAAAGATTTAGTTATTAACATTTACCCTTGATTTATAAGTCAAAAATCAAGAGTTTTATGCATAAAAACTAGGTTAAGGTGCACATTTTATAAAAAGTTGGATATTTTTATAAAAGATTTGAATTTTTATAAAAGAAACAAGAGAGAGAGAGCCTCTCCTCCCCTAAAATCGGATCCCTCTCTCCCCATATCTCTCTCACACTCTCATTCTCCAACACACACACACATCTCTCTTCTTTCTCTCTCTAGAAAACTCTCTCTACCTTCTCTCTACTTTTTCTCTCCAAACACCACTCCATTCTCTCTTCCTCCCTCTAAGAACCAAGAAATTTTCCAGAAAACAAACCCAAAAACACTCCTCAAACTCGAAATCTTCATCATCTTGTGGTATTCTTGAAGGTAAAATCGATTTCTACTTCACTTTTCCTTCAAGTTTTGCTCTTTTTCTTACACTTTCTCCTTCTTCATCTTCTTCAAACTTGTTTTCTTTTTGTTAAAATGGTTTTTACAACATGATGATGTGTTTTAACACCATGCATGTATGATAAACAAGGTTGCATGTTCATGATCTTAGTGCAAAAATCGATTTTAAGGAGTAAAACATCAAACTCAAGTTAAGAGTTTTTGAGAAACAAAATTTTGTTCATAAATGCATGTATATATTTTGATAAGTTTTAATCTTTTGATCTCTGGAAACATGACTAAAATATGAGTTTATCATGATATATTTAAAATACTTGAAAAGATTTACTCAAGGAAATGATGAAAACCCACTTTTCTAACCAATCATCATGCATGCAATCTGCCAGATTTCTTTACCTGACTTTAAACTGTCATATCTCACTCATTTCTTAGTCAAAATTCCTGATTCTTTTTCTGAAATATAATATTTTGAGTTAGCTTTCAAACCCATCTGACCTCACTGGAAAATTCCAATATTTCGATTTTTACCAATTTTTACAAAACTGTTGCTCAAACAGCACTTTCCTTATGAACATTTGTTTTGTGCTGCATGTTGAAAGGACTTATTCATCACTACAAATCATTCAAAAATTATTTTTAAACTCTTAATATCATGTATTAATAGGAACAAAAAGATCTTGATTCAAAAGTCTTTGTAACATGTTGCAAAAATTATCAAAGTAACATCAATAATCTTTACATAAATCACAAGAACCAAGTTTTCTCTATACATTTTATTGAGTCTTTAGGCATGGTTTTCAACATCAAAAATAAGAAAACAATTTTTCATTGTTGTTAAATTGTATGAAGATGCATTCTGGAAATTTTCAGCTCAATATATATTTTCTTTATTTTTATATGAAAATAATAAGAAAATAGAGTGTTAAATCATATAAAATACTTACACTAGTAAATAAATTCTGGAAAAATTCTTGGATGGTTCTTTAAGTTAATAAACATCTCCCATGAAGTTTCAATGACTTTTGTTACTGTTTAATATGGTTTTGAATTTTCTTTTTGTTTAGCCCCAATAAATCATAAAACCACTTTAGACAATTGGAAAAGGCTGTATAACAATTTTCGCAGCTTCTACCAGAGGTATAAGACTTAGAAAAATATTTTCAGAATTTTTCATAATGCATTCCTATTTTTCCCCGATTTTTGTATTTATAATGGCCTAAAAATAGAAAAAATAGTTCTGCTCACCCAAAATTCATGAAAATTTACCAGAACACTTTCTAGTACATTAGGAGGCTACATAAATTTTTGTCTCTTCTGTATACTATTTTTCTCCTATTTTCTAAGATTAAATACACTTAAATACACAAAATTGGATTTCAGTATATAAAAACCACATTTGGTATTTTTCCCAGATTATTTACTCTGTAAATGAAGTGTACAAAATTTTTGGTAATTTACTTTAACTGTTTGATAATTATTCTCCAATTAATGATTATTTAAGAGGATAAAACAAAGAAAAATAGAAAGACTAATTGAAAAATATATTTTATATTTTTCACAGCTTCTACATGTATAATAAAAGTGTTACAAAAAGTTTGGGTAATTTTGGAAACTGTTTTCTATTTATCCCCATTTTTATTAGAATAAATGAATAAAAATCATAAAATTGGGTTAAACAGTTTAGAAACCCTTTTTTATATTTTTCCCAACTTAAGTATGTGTAGTGACATTGTTATAAAAAGTTTGGGGTATTTTCATAACTGATTTCTATTTTTCATGAATTTGTATCTATTTAGAGAATTAAATATGTGAAAAATGGTTATACATATTCATAATCCATAAAAATTTATCTAGAAGTCTTTTAGTACATTTAGAACCAAAATCTGAAGTTTTGTAATTTTTATTAACTGTTTAGTATTTTTCATGATTTTATGGTCATTCAAGAAACTAAAATCGTGAAAAATAGTCAGACAAATCAAAAATTCAAGAAAATTTATCTTAAGGTGTTTGACATCAATTAAAACTGAAATGCAAAGTTTGGGAAAATTTAGAACTAAATTGATTTAGTTTTGAATATTTACTCATTGGAACACCTCTAAAATGTTAAATATTAACATTTCAATAATGGAAATTTTCCACTTAAATTGTTATGTAACAATTGATTCTTTGAAATTTAATTTTCACAGAAAAATGTTTGTAACTTATCAATATTAAATTTTGACACAATATTGACATAATTCTATTGTAGTAGTAAGTATACTAGTGTTAGATTTCGATTAGAGACTCACTATACCATTATTGTAGGAATCGGTAGTGGTACACATGGAACGTAGTTCAAGGCATCATTTGCATCATCTCAATGCATTGTGAGTATTCACGCACTCCCCTATTTTCAGTTTTTATGTTTTGGGGTGGAAAAGCATGTCCCGAAAAACTATTATTTTAATGTTGTATTTAAATTGATTTGAATCAAAACATGATTGCTATTTTATTGCTATGTCTCTCTATGTATGTCTATGCATCACGGAACATGAGAACTTATCGTACTAAGGCCCTTCCCTTATCTCTAACCATTAACTCTTTGAGCCAATGGTCATTATGGATAGCGCTATTAGGAATTGACAACTCCTCACTCGCCCTATTGCTGGAGTGCATGATACCATATTCATCTATGGAACGATAAGCATAGATCTTGATAGGGCTTCAGTCATAGGTTTGGTTGAGACTCATTGTTTGCTCATACACATACAAACTCGTTTCTCGTTATAGCAATAAACTTGTTATTAATTATAGCAATGAACTTTGTTTCTCATTACAACAACGAACTTTTATTACTGAAAACTTATATACATGTTTTAGCAATGAAATTGTTTGCTCATTGTAGCAACGAAATTGATTGCTCATTTTAAGCAATGAAACTTGTTTACTCGTTTGAGTAACGAACTTTACCTTCCATGAGAATATGAATGTTGCATCTTATTTGGGCAACATACCTTATCTCTCATGATGACAAAGAACTTTGTTTTTACAAACTTATTTACTCATCTTAACAATATACTTTTATTATTGGAAACTTTTATCAAAACTTTGATTTCAATTCATGGAACCAGTATTATTTTGTTTATCTATGAGTACTCACCAACTATTTTTATAGTTGACGCTCGTTTTACATGCTTTTTCAGGAATCATCGAGTAAGTGGCACTTAGGGACACATCATTGTTAGGAGCATTCGCATGTGTTGTATTTCAATTTACATTGTTATTTCTTTTAAAATTTGTTCAAACCATTGTAAATTGTAAAGATTTTTAAATACTATGGTTGGTGTTGCCTTGGACTCATCGAGTCCATGAGTGAACTCGGCGAGTCTACTGTCCAGACAGCAAGATAACTTCGATTTTTCAGCAATTGCATCAAGTATATAAGAAAATAAAACCAAGCTCTGATACCACTGTTGCGTTTTGAGCATTCTAACACTCCTAAGTATACATGCAACCCTAAATACCTTGGGTCTATGTTTTCTCTATTATACATGCAAATATGAATATTCCAAAGTATTACCCTATCTAGCATACTTGGATAATATAACAAGTTAGAATACATACCTTTTAATGAAGCTTGAAGTCTTGAACTTTAAGAGCTTAGCCCCAATAGTGTGGAAGCCTCAAGTGGAATCACAAATCACCAAAACACCTTGGAAAACCTTTAGAGAATGTGGATACTTGGCTCACACTTATGAAATCGGTTATTGCCCTCTTTAGTGTATCCACACTAGCCACTAGCCTAATTTCATGAACCATAAGACCCTTTATATAGTGTGGAGGATTAGGGTTAAACCCTAATACCCATGACCTTTCATTTCCTAGGATCCATGGGTTAAAGCTCCATGGACTATCCATGAAGACTTAGCCCAACCTAAATGAACTTGGCCCACTACACATATATATCTAAGAGTACATATTTAATTAGTTCCTTTTGATCACTTAATTAATTATAAATTAATTCTTGATCAATACTAATTAAATAATATGATTATATATTAATATATTAGAACTTATAATATATTAATATAAATCATAAATATACTATTCTCAAAAGACTATCCATATAAATTGTGCCGGTGAAGTGCAACCCAAATGGACCATGCCGGGTCAGGTCAAGTACATACCAAATATAGTTATGGACTTAGACATTAATCCAACAAGCACGACTAGGCTTAGAGACATATAGTCAAATCTGGAGAGATGTAGCCTGATCAACTACATTTCCCGAGGAGTGACTAGCATGTGCCTAAGAATGGTTGTGGTGTTGCAACAAGTCTTAAAACTTACCCACACTACTACAAGAACATTAGAACAAGAATACTATAGGAGTATTCTGCATTACTATGAATTACATATGTGAGAACTTAAAAGGTCGTTACTAGTAGGACAATAGTTGCTAAGTGGGTACGCCAAGGTTACATGTGACTAAGGCGCTATAGACTTAGAATCTGTGATCTTTGCTTTACTTCCTGTTCCTTGTTTGGTTGTGGATTTAGAGTTAGGGTCACTTATTCGAAGGTCTATCCTGTTTCGGTTGCATGTAATTGGTATGCACTATGAAAGTATTGAATCAACTAATAACGATCATCTTATAAGTATCTTAGATTAGTACGTCTATTAACTATTCTTTCCCCGTTCTCGCGTAGATATCATGGCTGGTTTCCATCTCACTGGAGATCCGTACTATCCCAACCAAGGAATTGGAGGATGGCTTGAAGACGCGCCGGGAGATAATCACCTAATCCCTTTGGATGATCACCGTGCAGAGGGATTTTTGGATAGCTCCGACTCTGAACCAGAAGTCAACAACCCCCGTCCGGCATTTCAAGGTCCCACTCCCATGTGGGCAACAACCTTGAATCGATGGAGTGATGAACAGGGTCAGCCTTTACCTTTCAACGGAGACCGAAGCTTTTACAACATAAGCGAGGGAGGTTCAGCTGACCGAGTCTTGCCCATCATGGTCCGTAGGATTGCTAGGAACGTCGAACAAAGTCATGCAGCCATCGACAGAGTTGTGGAAATTGATGCCAACTATAACCTTAACGCTGTCCGTATCCGCCAACTCGAAGAAGCTATGGATAGGACTAGGAGGACCAATGAGGCTCTGCAGCAACAACTAGTTGCATCCCGAGGTGAAGTCATGGAACTCCGAGTGCGTTAGAGGGCGCATGAGCGACATCTTCAGGAAGTTGTACGCCAACTGGCTGATCTTAGGGTTCGCCCAAGGGATACCCGTCGCCAGTAGGAGATGTCAACTCATCCTTCTCTTTTGATTAAGGAATAGCCTTTTCTTTTCTATGCTCGGTAGAGTTCTTGTCTATAAACATTCCTAACTTTGAAAATACTCTAACTAGGTTTCTAAACTGCCAACATTTTCCCTTATGGTTTGATGTAAGACCTATTGTTAGGTCATTTTCCCGAACTCATTTTACATCATTAATACCAGTAACATTGGCAGTTGATTACTCTATGGGAAAGTCTATACTCTTATGTTTCCCTACTCTATTTGTTATGACTCTATCTGACAGTTGGACTATGGTGATTTAGTCCATGAAACACTCTCATCATACTTACAATTGATTCTCACTGTTGTCATCATCTTTTAAAATTTTCAGTAAAAGATGCCTCCTCGCAAGCGTCCGACCAGAAACACGCCTGCAAGTCAAACACCACCACCACCTCCTCCTCTGCAGTTCGATGCGGTGATGTTTCAGGCAGCTGTAACTACAGCTGTGACCGCAACTATGGCCCAAGTAAATTCTGGTGACGCAAGTGGAGTCGGAATGGGCACCAACTCTAGACATGGTGAAATCCACCCACGTACACAGGGGTGTACCTATAAGGATTTCATGAGCTGCAAACCAACATTCTTCAATGGGACCGGAGGGATCATTGCACTATCCCAATGGATTGAAAGAACTGAAGCCATCTTCAAGATGTGCTTGTGCCCCGAAGAGAGCAAGATAAAGTTCGCAGCTTGCACTTTCACCGAAAGGGCCTTGACGTGGTGGAATGGCCATGTCAAATCACTCTCTTTAGTAATAGCCAACGCCATGGTCTGGGACACACTGAAAGACCTTTTGACAAGGGAGTACTGCCTTAGGGGTGAAATTCAGAAACTCGAGGAGGAACTCTGGAACCTCAAGATGAAGGGGACCGACGTAGTGGCTTATACAGCCAGGTTCTGCGACTTGGTAACTCTATGTCCTAACATGGTCCCTACTGAGGGCAAGAAAATTGAACGATACATATGGGGTTTAGTGCCCCCGTATCGAGGGAAAGTTCTAGAATCACACCCTACGACCTTTGACAGTGCCAAGGAATTGGCCCAAAGGTTGATTGATCATGAAGTTCCTTACACTCCATCAACAACCACAACGTTTGCGACTGCACCGACCAAGACATCCGACAACAAGAGGAAGCGGTGGGACTGAAAGAAGGGCAAGTCAACTCAATCCTCTTCAAAGAACCAACAAACGGTGGCTGTCCATGCTGCCACTACTCCTGCTGCCCCTGTACCAGCCAAAACATATGCAGGGAGTCTACCCAAGTACACCAAGTGCTCTTTCCATCACAACGGCCCCTGCTGGGAAATGCACTGCACTAACTGTGACCGGAAGGGCCATACTGCCCGGTTTTGCCGAACACCACCCAAACCTATTTCCCAGGTCCCTAGTTCGGGAGTAAGCCAGGCCTGCTATGGTTGTGGTGAAGTTGGACATTTCAAAAGAAACTGTCCAAAGGCTGGGAATGCGGGAGGAGCAGGCAGCCTACTTGCTATTGGCCACAATGAAGCAGTAGCAGACCCCACAGTAGTCATGGGTACGTTCCTTCTCGATAACTCTTATGCTTGTATCCTATTTGATAGTGGGGCAGAAAGGAGTTTCGTAAACCAAAACTTGAAACACTTACTTAAACAATCACCGCAACCACTAAAAGAAACCTTCGTCGTAGAAATGGCTAACGGAAAGACAGAGAGTTCTAATGAAATCTACATAGGTTGTACCCTCACACTAGATAACCATTCGTTTCCAATCGACCTCATACCAGTAGCAATCAAGAGCTTCGATGTCATTGTGGGCATGGACTGGTTGAGTCTCCATCGTACCGATATTCTGTGTTTCGACAAAGCAATCCGTCTGAACCTACCAAATAACGAAACCTTGTTGATCTACATAGACAAACCCAGTAAGAGCCTTCGTATCATCTCAAGTATTCAAGCCCAAAAGTACTTGCGTAAGGAATATCATGCATTCCTTGCACACGTCGTCGATACGAGCCAGAAAACAAAAGACCTAAAAGACTTCCCCGTAGTGCGCGACTTCCCCGACGTCTTTCCGGAAGAACTACCGGGCTTACCTCCGCAACGTCAAGTCGAGTTCCGAATCGACTTAATTCCAGGAGCTACCCCCGTAGCCAAATCGCCCTATCGTCTAGCGCCTGCTGAGATGCAAGAACTGTCCGGTCAACTTAACGAGCTGCTCAGCAAGGGCTTTATAAGACCAAGCTTCTCACCCTGGGGAGCACCAGTCTTGTTCGTGAAGAAGAAAGACGGATCGTTCTGTATGTGCATCGATTACAGGGAACTCAACAAACTTACGATCAAAAATCGTTACCCTCTTCCTCGTATAGACGATTTATTTGACCAACTGCAAGGGGCGAGTTACTTTTCCAAGATTGATCTGAGGTCCGGGTATCACCAGTTGCGAGTGCTTGAGGAGGATGTTCCGAAGACAGCCTTCCGAACTCGTTACGGACACTATGAGTTCGTAGTAATGCCGTTCGGACTGACCAATGTGCTCGCAGTATTCATGGACTTGATGAATAGGGTATGCCGTCCTTACTTGGATCAGTTCGTCATCGTCTTCATTGATGACATACTTATCTACTCTCGAAGTAAGGAAGAGCATATCAATCATCTACGACAAGTCTTGGAAACCTTACGATCGGAGAAGCTATACGCGAAGTTCTCTAAGTGCGAATTTTGGATCCGAAGAGTCGAATTCTTAGGGCATGTGGTGAGTGAAGAAGGAATCCACGTGGACCTTTCCAAAATTAAAGCCATTGAGAACTGGTCAGCACCAAAGACGCCTACAGAAATTCGTCAATTTCTAGGCCTCGCTGGCTACTACCACAAGTTCATTCAAAACTTCTCTCGAATCGCGAAACCCTTGACTACATTGACCCAGAAAGGCGTGGCCTTTGACTGGGAAGAGAAACAAGAGAAGGCATTCCAAACTCTGAAGCGAGCCTTATGCACCGCACTGATATTGTCCCTCCCCGAAGGGATAGAAGACTTCGTGGTGTACTGTGATGCATCCAACCAAGGGCTCGACTGTGTTCTGATGCAATGAGGTAAGGTCATAGCCTACGCCTCAAGACAGCTGAAGACACACGAGGTCAACTATACCACGACCTCGAATTAGGAGCGGTTGTGTTCGCCCTAAAAATCTGGAGACACTATCTGTATGGTACGAAGAGCACCGTCTATACCGACCACAAAAGCCTCCAACACATCTTCAACCAGAAAGAGCTCAACATGAGACAACGACGGTGGGTCGAGCTACTCAATGACTACGAATGTGAAATTCGTTATCATCCGGGTAAAGCCAACGTAGTAGCAGATGCCCTAAGTCGGAAAGAATATTCTGGTCGAAGAGTCAAGTCACTAACAATGACTATCCATTTGCATCTATCCGCACAAATTAAGGAGGCTCAGCTCGAAGCTTTGAAACTTGAAAATATAGCGGGAGAATCCCTGCGAGGAATGGATAAGAACTTGGAAACCAAGGGTGACGAAGCCTTATATCTCATGGACCGGATCTGGACACCGAGGCACGGTGGCTTCAGAGACTTGGTCATGAAGGAAGCGCACAATACTCGATATTCCGTCCACCCAGGTTCAGATAAGATGTATCTGGATCTGAAGAAATCATATTGGTGGCCTAACATGAAATCAGAGATTGCTACCTTCGTAAGTAAATCCCTTAATTGCGCGAAGGTCAAGGTCGAATACCAGAAACCGTCAGGTCTACTCCAGCAACCAGAGATACCCGAGTGGAAGTGGGAGCGGATCACTATGGACTTCATAACCAAGTTACCCAAGACAACGGGTGGACTGGATACCATATGGGTCATCGTCGACAGATTGACCAAGTCCGTACACTTCCTACCCATCAAAGAAACCGACAAGATGGAGAAGCTCACGAGAACATACATTAGGGAGATCGTACGGCTGCATGGTGTTCCTATATCTATCATCTCAGATAGAGATAGTAGATTCACTTCGAGGTTCTGGCAGTCATTACAAAGCTCCTTAGGAACGATGCTAGACATGAGTACAACCTACCATCCACAGACCGACGGACAAAGTGAGAGGACTATCCAAACTTTGGAAGATATGCTGCGAGCCTGTGTGATCGACTTTGGTAAGGCGTGGGATACCCACTTACCACTGGTCGAATTCTCGTACAACAACAGTTATCACACGAGCATCAAAGCTGCTCCATTTGAAGCCCTCTATGGCCGGAAGTGCAGATCCCCTCTGTGCTGGGCTGAGGTGGGTGACACTCAATTAGCTAAAGGACGAGTTCCTGACAGCACTCTCACGGGTCCGGAAATCATTCGGGAAACGACAGAGAAGATCGTTCAGATTCGTGAACGATTGAAAGCCTCTAGAGACCGACAGAAAAGCTACGCAGACAAACGAAGGAAACCTTTGGAATTCCAGGTGGGAGACCGAGTCCTTTTGAAAGTCTCACCCTGGAAAGGCTTGATACGCTTCGGAAAGCGTGGAAAGCTGAATCCAAGATACATAGGGCCTTTCGAGATTCTCGCTAGAATCGGCCCCGTAGCTTACAAACTCAATCTACCCCGCGAGCTTAGTAACGTACATCCTACCTTCCACGTCTCGAACTTGAAAAAGTGCCTATCCGACGAGACTCTTGTAATCCCACTCGACGAGATCGAGATCAACGAGAGCCTCAACTTCGTGGAAGAACCTGTAGAGATTATGGACCGAGAGGTCAAACGAACGAAGCAAAGCCGCATCCCAATTGTGAAGGTTCGCTGGAACGCCAAGCGAGGACCGGAGTTCACTTGGGAGCGCGAGGATCAAATGAAACTTAAATATCCTCATCTTTTTACTTAGTTATTGTGTGATAACTTAGTTGCTTGAACTCTAATTTCGGGACGAAATTCCCTCTAACGGGGGATGATGTGACAACCCGAAAATTTCATTTGTATAATCTCTACCGTTAAACACTTCATATAATATTCAAAAACATTCAGTATATTTTTGGCCGGATTTAAGTCCGTTTGGGTGTTTTATTTTATATTTCGTCAAACGATTTAATAAAAGGAAGTGTCGTTATTCGTGAGGTGTAACAAACAAAACAATCAACACATTAGCTAGGAGTTTACGGCCAAACAAGTGGTGTTTGGGCCGTAAACACCATTTTCCCGAAAACTCATGCATATAGCATGAGTTTACACACTTTTCCTCATTTTTCACTTCCCACCTGAAGAACACCAAGTTTTTCTCTCAAGTATCATAAGTTCATTCTTCCAAATCTGCCAAAAGTGTAAGTTTTCCTTCCTAGATTCGTTCATACAACACTTAATCTAGTGTTTATACATCATTTCATCCATGGATTCTTGGTTTTTACTTAGATCTTCAAGTATTCTTCAAAACACCAAGAACACCAAGAACACACACTAGTGTTCTTGGGTCCTAAACACTCTTACAAGCTTCATATAAGTAAGTACACTCCTCCTAGCTAGTTATTTGCTTAGTATACATGTTAATCCATTGGAAAATCATCAAAACCCTCAAGAACATATGGGTTTACGGTTTGGGGATCTCCCAAAACCATAAACACCCTTTAGGGGTGTTTTGATGCCCCTAACACCTTCTAATGCTTGAACAAGAGGCTAGAAACTGTCATGCATGAACTAAGAACCACAAAACACGAAAAGAATGAAGTGGCCCAGAGTTTACGGCCGTAAACTCTAGGGTTTACGACCGTAAACTCCCAAGGAGTGGTCCAAGGACCGTAAAATCCAAAAGTGTGCCATTTCGAGCCCTAACCACTTCCTAGGCCTTTGATTCAACCCTAGGACACTTCTTTGTGAAACATGAGACCCTAAAACACACAAATGCACCATTCCCATGAGTTTACGGCCGTAAAATCATGGGGGAAGTGGTCCAGAAACCGTAAACACACATAGGGGCTACCATTTGAGGTGTAAACTCCATAGTGAGGCCATACTCTCCTTAGATGCACCCCTTAGCACTCCTAGCACTTGAAGCAAAGTGTTTTCATGCATTAGAGTGTCTTTACTTACTTAATTAGTGATTAAATAACTAATTAGATACATTTATGTATCACTACATGTTTCATAGGATCCGTGTGTGTGCTCAAGTCCTCACTTGACACCTAGCATCCTACCCGACACTTCCATTAAACCCACTCACTACAGGTGAGTTCATACCCCTAAATCAACCTTTTAAATGATTTTAAATGCTTTTACGGGGGGGGGGGGGGAATACAAGTTGAACTGTTATAGTTATTGTATCAATCTGTCACACCCCCAAACCAAGGATGGCGGAAACGTCCGGGGGTGGAGGACTTCATGTATAGTATCATAACAACAATTGTAATAGTAATTGAAGCAAACACAACCAACATATATATAATTGAAAAAGTGACATCATTGTATGAATTACATGTTTACGAATCAATTACAATATGTTGACAAAATATGAAATAGTAGACGCCTTAGCGCCCCATCCTCAAAAGCACTTGGTTACCTGTTTAATGATTTCCTGAGAATACAAGTTGTTTGAAAAAGTGTCAACACAAAGGTTGGTGAGTTCATAAGCTTTTGTTTGGTATTATTAAAAGCCTTTCGTTTGTAAAAGTAGTATTTGTGTTAGAAAATCCAATATTTTCCTTAATGTGTAAATGTAGTCTTAAAACCCAAAGACCGAAATGTACAAGTAATTTGTCATATTTATAGTAAAACAATGCAAGTTTAAATCGACATAAACTCGTTAAATTTTAATGAAGTTCCCGTAAATTCCAATGTTTATTAATACTTTATGTGAGTTTATTATAATCATACTATGACCAAGGTTGCCTAAAACGACATTCTTCAGGCGTCGGAAATGTTATGACATTTGTCACCCCAGACCTATCGGTCTAACTGTTGGATGCAGTTTAGGTGTGGGTTTGTCAAACCCAATATAGATCTATACACAACTATCACGCTCTCCCTCAAGGAGACTCTGGTTACAATACAGGACTTAATGGTAATTTGAAGTAAATGTCTCACAAAGTCATTAACGGAATTACGTGTTATGAAAACTTGGTACCGTATGGCCGTACCTTGCTTAATGAAAATATCCTTTGTATAAATGTACCCTTTTTAAATGTATGTGTTATGTAATGTATCATAAACTATACCTATTATAGTTTATCAACCAAGGGTAGTACGTAGTAATGTATGCAAACTATATTCAAAATAGTTTATTAAATGTTTGAATGTATCGGTTGTACTTTGATTATAATCACTTGTTATTCTTTATATTTTATATGTCCAAATTCATTTGTAAATTGATGTGTGTCTAACTATTAAGATAAAATGTCATATATTGCAATAACATATAATCACATAAAGATATACACCTTGCTCAACATGTTACAAGGTGAAATGAAATTGACAGCAACTTTTCGTTGAATACAGTTTCAGTTACTGTTCTTAGAAAATTTATAGAAAAATCATCAAGGCTCTAAATCCAAATCCGCAAATTCTTAGAGTTTGGAATATGAGTCTAGTTTGTTCGTAAATTTTATCATGATTTTTAGTGATCTCTAACAGAGGTGAAAATATTCATAATCACAGACTGGTCCGGGTTTGCCTCTGAAATGACAGGTAGTTTTGTAAAAATCACCATAAATTGTAGAAAAATCATATGGAGATGTGCAAGTAGCAATTTTAAAGCTAAGAGTTTGAACTACTTGCACCTGGAACAGTTTTGAAAACTAAAATATTTAAGTTGACCAAAACAGTCCGTGATCGAAGTTCATCTTTTCTGATGTAATCTGATAGAAAAAGTTTAATTGTGTTCTTGATGATTTTACTTGTATTCCCCCCTTAAAACTTAAGAAAAACATGTAAATGTAGGGGTATGAACTCACCTTATGTGGTTTCAGTAGATGAAAGTGAGAAAGAGGAAGTATTCAACCCAAGAACACTAAGAAGATGTCTTGATGATTCGAGAATCTAACACCGAATAAGATGGAATTTGTGTAAGATATCAATTATTTGAGTAGAATGGAGTGTAATAATTATATGAATGATGAAGATACTTACTAATTGAAGAAAGAAATCCCTGAAGAAAGCCTTGAAGTTCTTGAAGTTGAGAGAAAAGATGAGAGAATTTTGGAGAGTGTCCATTGGTTGCTAAGTGTAGAATGAAAGAACTTTATGGAGAATGAGGAGAGAGGATCAATCCTCCAGCTCTTAGAACGTGGGAAGAGCTGGAGATTGGGTGTAAAGGTCCACTAAGGAGACAAGGGGTAGTGGGAAAGAGTGGTTGATCATAGAGTGAGGTGGTGGTGGTTTGCTTTTGCCATAAATTAAGGAAAAGCAAATATTCCCTCAATAATTAGTTCAACCACTAATTCTTTTAATATATTTTTATAAAAACCCTGGAGATTTATATATTTTGGGGCCTTAGTTTATAAAATAAAGTTTTGGGTGAAAATCCCACATTAAAATAATGAAAAACGGAGTTAAAACAAAGTCGTAGTCGAAAAACCGGTAAAAAGGGGCCGTCTGCGAGACCTCTCGCATGGGCTGTCTGAGAGGCTTCTCATGCGAGGCTTCTGTCCTGAGAGGCTTCTAATGAGAGGCTTCGGTCCTGAGAGGCTTCTCATGAGAGGCTTCGGTCCTGAGAGGCTTCTCATGAGAGGCTTCGGTCCTGAGAGGCTTCGGTCCTGAGAGGCTTCTCATGGGAGTTTTCGCTTCTAATAGGAGGGTTTTGGTTCCTTAAGGTTATTTTACCCGTTTTTACCCCGTTTCAAGTGGTTTTTGACCCGGTTAAGGGTCGAGATGACCCAAATGATTACAAAAAGTTAAAGTAACTTTTGAGAGAGATTCGGGAGAGATTTGGGAGAGATTTTAATAGAGAGAGATTGAGTGAAAGAGATTGAGAGAGGTTTCGTTTGTGATCTTTTTGAGTGTTCGGCTTCGCAACGCAAGGTCCATAAACCCCGTTAAACCGTGTTTTAGTGTCGTACACACTCCCGATGAGTGTGCAATAATGTTTTATCGTTTTGGTTCAATGTTTACTTAGGAAATTCAACACACGAACTTTCCAAATGATGTTTCTCTCATTAAGATATTGCATTGTACAGTAATTACATAGTGTAAACCCTAATATACAAGGGTTAATTGAGTCGATTGGTTTTGACTTGTTGACTTTGTTTGACTTTGACTTGACTCAATTTTGACGGTTGTCACATCATCCCCTCGTTAGAAGGAATTTCGTCCCGAAATTTGCATTTGACTGGGACATCAAGAGTTTGGGAAAAGATGTGGGTATTTTTGTTTCATTTGATCTTCGCGTTCCCAGGTGAACTCAGGCCCTCGTTTAGCGTTCTAACGGACCTTCACGATGGGAATACGACTTTGTTTCGTTCGTTTGATTTCCCGATCCATGATTTCGACTGGTTCCTCCACGAAGTGGAGATTTTCGTTAACTTCGATTTCGTCGAGTGGTATTACGAGTGTCTCATCAGACAAACACTTCTTTAGGTTCGACACGTGAAATGTGGGATGTACTTTGTCGAGTTCCTGAGGTAATCGAAGTTTGTATGCTACTGGCCCAATCCTAGCAAGGATTTTGAATGGCCCGATGTACCTTGGATTTAGTTTCCCGCGTTTGCCGAATCGTATCATTCCTTTCCAAGGGGAAACTTTCAGTAGTACTCGATCACCCACCTGGAATTCCAAGGGTTTGCGTCGTTTGTCTGCGTAACTCTTTTGCCGATCGCGAGACGCTTTCAGTCTTTCTCGAATTTGAACGATCTTTTCTGTGGTTTCCCTTATGATTTCAGGGCCAGTGAGGGTGCTATTAGAGACTTGCCCTCTAGCTAGCTGTGTATCCCCCACCTCAGCCCAACACAGGGGTGATCTGCATTTGCGACCGTAAAGAGCTTCGAATGGAGCGACTTTGATGCTAGTATGATAGCTGTTATTGTAGGAGAATTCGATAAGTGGTAGATGGGTATCCCATGCTTTACCGAAGTCTATCACACAAGCTCTTAACATGTCTTCCAACGTTTGAATGGTTCGTTCGCTCTGTCCGTCGGTTTGTGGGTGGTAGGCCGTACTCATGTCAAGCCTAGTTCCCAATGATTTTTGTAGAGACTGCCAAAACCGTGAGGTAAATCTACTATCTCTATCAGAGAAAATGGATATTGGCACACCATGGAGTCATACAATCTCTCTGATGTACGTTCTAGTCAGCTTCTCCATCTTGTCGGTTTCTTTTATCGGTAGGAAGTGTGCTGATTTGGTCAATCTATCTACGATTACCCATATGGTGTCAAGCCCGCCCGATGTCTTAGGCAGCTTGGTTATGAAGTCCATGGTTATTCGTTCCCACTTCCACTCAGGTATATCCGGCTGTTGTAATAGCCCGGATGGTTTCTGGTATTCGATTTTGACCTTGGCGCAAGTCAGACACTTGCTCACATAGGTAGCAATCTCAGCTTTCATGTTCGGCCACCAGTATAATTTCTTGAGGTCCAGATACATCTTATCTGACCCGGGATGGATGGAATATCGAGTCTTGTGTGCTTCATTCATGATGACGTCTCGGAGTCCACCGAACTTCGGTGTCCAGATTCGATTCATGAGATAACGTACTCCATCATCCTTGACTTCTAAGTTTTTATCCTTTCCCCTTAATGTCTCTCCTGCCACCTTTTCTGGTTTCAAAGCTTCTAGTTGAGCTTCCTTGATTTGTATGGTCGTGTGGGAATGCATCGTCATTGTTAAGGATTTTACTCGGCGGCTCGAGTACTCCTTCCTGCTTAGAGCATCAGCCACTACATTGGCCTTGCCCGGATGATAACGAATTTCGCACTCGTAGTCATTCAGCAACTCTACCCATCTCCTCTGTCGCATGTTGAGCTCTTTCTGATTGAGGATATGCTGAAGACTTTTGTGATCAGTGAAGATAGTGCATTTCGTGCCGTAGAGGTAGTGTCTCCAGATCTTCAAAGCGAATACCACTGCTCCTAATTCCAGGTCGTGCGTAGTATAATTAACCTCGTGCGTCTTAAGCTGTCTTGATGCATACGCGATAACCTTCCCTCTCTGCATGAGCACACATCCGAGGCCTTGATTCGAAGCATCACAGTACACTACGAAGTCCTCGGTTCCCTCTAGGAGAGACAAGATCGGTGCGCTGCATAGGGCTTGTTTTAACGTTTGGAAAGCAGTTTCTTGTTTATTTTCCCACTTGAATATCACACCTTTCTGCGTCAAGGTGGTGAGTGGTTTCGCAATCTTGCAGAAGTTTTGTATAAATCTTCGGTAGTAGCCAGCAAGCCCAAGGAATTATCGAATTTCGGTTGGCGTCTTGGGTGTTGACCAATTCTCGATTGCCTTGATCTTGGAGGGATCCACATGTATGCCTTTCTCACTTACCACATGTCCAAGGAAATCCACTTCTCTAATCCAGAATTCACACTTAGAGAACTTAGCATAAAGCTTCTCCGCTCTTAGTGTCTCTAGCACTTGGCGTAGATGTAGGCGATGCTCTTCTTCGCTTCGTGAGTAGATCAAGATATCGTCGATGAATACGATTACAAACTTGTCTAGGTAGGGTCGACACACTCTATTCATTAGGTCCATGAATACCGCATGTGCGTTTGTTAAACCGAAGGACATCACCACAAACTCGTAGTGCCCATAGCGAGTTCTGAATGCAGTTTTGGGAATATCTTCTTCTTGAACTCGTAGCTGATGGTAACATGACCTTAGGTCGATCTTTGAGAAGAAATTTGCTCCTTGGAGTTGGTCGAAAAGGTCGTCGATTCGGGGTTGAGGATATCGGTTCTTGATGGTGAGTTTGTTTAGTTCCCGATAGTCGATGCACATGCGAAAGGATCCGTCCTTCTTCTTTACAAAAAGGACTGGCGCTCCCCAAGGTGAGAAGCTTGGTCTGATGAACCCTTTGCTCAAAAGCTCGTTCAACTGACTGGACAACTCTTTCATTTCTGATGGTGCGAGGCGGTATGGAGCTCTGCCTATGGGGGTAGCTCCGGGTATTAAGTCAATTCTGAAATCGACTTGTCGTGCGAGTGGTACACCAGGAAGATCTTCTGGGAACACATCCAGGAAGTTACACACTTCGGGGATGTCTTTGATGTCTTTTACGTCTTGTTTCTTGTCTACTACGTGGGCCAAGAAGGCGTGGTACTCCTTCTGGAGATACTTTTGGGCTTTGATGCATGAGATGATTTGTAAATTCGCACTAGGTTTGTCACCATAGATGAGAAGGGTTTCGTCATTTGGTAGATTGAGGCGAACGGCCCTTTCGTAACATAGAATGTCGGCACGGTGAGGAACTAACCAATCCATCCCGATGATTACGTCGAAGCTTTTTATGGTGACCGACATCAGGTCAATTTTAAATGTATGGTTGTCTAGAGTGAGAGTACACTTTGAGTAT
Organism: Lactuca virosa; assembly: GCF_052849685.1. NCBI lineage: Eukaryota > Viridiplantae > Streptophyta > Magnoliopsida > Asterales > Asteraceae > Lactuca > Lactuca virosa. Next base: position 143,327,531 of record NC_136431.1, read on the forward strand.
ATATCGCTAGTGCGTTCTACTTTCCCATTTGCCATTTCTACTACATAAGTATCCTTTAGTGATTGGGGATTTTGCTCAAGTAATTGTTTATATTGGTGGCTCACGAAACTCCTCTCCGCTCCACTATCGAATAGTATGCATGCATAAGAGTTATTGAGGAGAAACGTACCGGTAACCACCGTGGGATCCTCGACTGCTTCCCTATGTCCTATTGCCAGGACTCTTCCTACTCCACCAGCATTAGGGGCTTGTGCTTTGGGGCAGTTTCTTTTGAAGTGACCTGCGTCTCCACAGTTGTAGCAGGTTCGGGTTGCCCCCGTACTGGCGACTTGGTTGATTGGTCGAGCCGGCGCTTTACAAAAACGAGCAGTGTGCCCCTTCCTGTCGCAGTTGTTACAGTGCATCTCCCTACAAGCACCATTGTGGTGAAAGTTGCACTTGTTGCACTTGGGTAGGGTTCCAGCATATGGCTTCGGTGGTGCAGTAGTGGCAGCATTAGTGGCAGCATGGACAGCAACAGTTTGTTGCTTCTTAGCGGGGTCCTGTGCTGGTTGGCTCTTCTTTTGGTTCCAGAACTTCCTTTTGTTGTTTCCCCCTTTTGATTGATCATTGGTGGTGGTTGTAGTATTATGACCGGCTCGGTGGTCAACAAGTTGTTGTGCCAGCTCTCTGGCACTGTCAAAAGTAGTTGGCCTTGAAGCCAGGACACTACTTTGCACTTGGGGAGACAGTCCCCAAAGGTATCGCTCCACCTTTTTCTCCTCCGGAGTAACCATTGTTGGGCAGAGGAGAACCAATTCATTGAATCGGGTGGTGTAGGTTTCAAGGTCGGAGCCCGTCATCCTGAGGTTCCAAAGTTCTTGTTCCAGCTTTTGAATCTCACCTCTCGGGCAGTACTCCTTCATCATCAACGTTTTTAGTTCTGCCCAGGTTATGGAGCTAGCCACTTCGAGAGTAAGTGAATTAATCCGGCAGTTCCACCAAGTAAGGGCCCGGCCGGTGAAAGTGAAGGCTGCGAACTTAACTTTGCTCGCTTCGGGGCAAGAGCACACCTGAAAGACTACTTCGGTCTTTTCAAACCATTGCATTAAAGTGATGACTCCCCCGCTCCCATTGAAGTTGTCGGGTTTGCCATTGGTGAAGTCTTTGTAGGAACACTCTCTTGCACGCCACGTATTGTCTCCGTGGTTAGAGTTTGTAGCACCCGATCCAGAACCACCAGCTCCGTTTGTCCCTATCTGCGATATTGCGGCCGCTACGGCTGCTGTTACTGCAGCCTGGAACATCGCAGGATCAAACTGTGGAGGCAGCGGCGGAGGAGGTGTTGCTGTGTTGCCGGAAGGTCTTGGTCTTCTCCTCGGCGGCATGGTTCTGTCATAAGTCGTAAACCAATGTACTTTTAGTAAAAGTATATTTATAGAAAGAGAAATCTTGTATACATAAAGTATATTATTACGTTGTTTTCCGGTATGTTTATGATACATACGATTTTATACTTTTAATTGACCAATACATTGGGTTATGAGGTAAAATGAAAGTATAAAATATTTTATTTGAGTTTCCTTGTTTCCAAGTATATGACTGTTTGTAAAAGTTTCACATATACTAATTTAGTCGGGACATAATTAATATATTATATTTTAAAATGATCTTTATCGGTAACTTATTTAGTTGCAAAGTGCATACCAGTCATATGTGATTAAGATATAATAGTCCTTCGAATAGATGACCCTAACTCCAAGACCACAACCAAACAAGGACAGGAAGTGAAACAAAGATACATAAATTCTAAGTCTATAGCATCTTAGTTACATATGACCTTAGCGCATCCACTTAGCAGCTATTGATCTATAAATAAAGACCTATTTAATTCTCAGATAATTTATTATAGTAACACAAAATACTCCTATAGTATTTGTAAATGTTTAGTTTTGAGTTCTTAAAGTATCCTTTGTAGTGTGTTATTAGGTTTGTTAGATTTGTTGCCCATCCTAACCATCCCCCGGTATATGCAAGTCAATTCCCGGACAGATATAGTTGATCAGGCTATATCCTTCCCAGATTTAATCCACATATACTAAGGCATACTCAAAATGTTCAACTCTTCTTCTTTTGCTTTATGTTTTCGCTAGTTATGATACCATGCGAGCATGTAATGTATGTATGTATACTTTAATCAAGAAAATCATTTATTTTTTTAAGAGTATATTTATTTGAAAAATGCACAAATCAGAGACTATTAGTCCCAATTGTGTTTATAGTTTGTATATCTTATGTGGTTTGATATACTTAATTCACTATAAACTGTGCTCTGATACCAATCTGTCACACCCCCAAACCAAGGATGGCGGAAACGTCCGGGGGTGGAGGACTTCATGTATAGTATCATAACAACAATTGTAATAGTAATTGAAGCAAACACAACCAACATATATATAATTGAAAAAGTGACATCATTGTATGAATTACATGTTTACGAATCAATTACAATATGTTGACAAAATATGAAATAGTAGACGCCTTAGCGCCCCATCCTCAAAAGCACTTGGTTACCTGTTTAATGATTTCCTGAGAATACAAGTTGTTTGAAAAAGTGTCAACACAAAGGTTGGTGAGTTCATAAGCTTTTGTTTGGTATTATTAAAAGCCTTTCGTTTGTAAAAGTAGTATTTGTGTTAGAAAATCCAATATTTTCCTTAATGTGTAAATGTAGTCTTAAAACCCAAAGACCGAAATGTACAAGTAATTTGTCATATTTATAGTAAAACAATGCAAGTTTAAATCGACATAAACTCGTTAAACTTTAATGAAGTTCCCGTAAATTCCAATGTTTATTAATACTTTATGTGAGTTTATTATAACCATACTATGACCAAGGTTGCCTAAAACGACGTTCTTCAGGCGTCGGAAATGTTATGACATTTGTCACCCCAGACCTATCGGTCTAACTGTTGCATGCAGTTTAGGTGTGGGTTTGTCAAACCTAATATAGATCTATACACAACTATCACGCTCTCCCTCAAGGAGACTCTGGTTACAATACAGGACTTAATGCTAATTTGAAGTAAATGTCTCACAAAGTCATTAACGGAATTACGTGTTATGAAAACTTGGTACCGTATGGCCGTACCTTGCTTAAAGAAAATATCCTTTGTATAAATGTACCCTTTTTAAATGTATGTGTTATGTAATGTATTATAAACTATACCTATTATAGTTTATCAACCAAGGGTAGTACGTAGTAATGTATGCAAACTATATTCAAAATAGTTTATTAAATGTTTGAATGTATCGGTTGTACTTTGATTATAATCACTTGTTATTCTTTATATTTTATATGTCCAAATTCATTTGTAAACTGATGTGTGTCTAAATATTAAGATAAAATGTCATATATTGCAATAACATATAATCACATAAAGATATACACCTTGCTCAACATGTTACAAGGTGAAATGAAATTGACAGCAACTTTTCGTTGAATACAGTTTCAGTTACTGTTCTTAGAAAATTTATAGAAAAATCATCAAGGCTCTAAATCCAAATCCGCAAATTCTTAGAGTTTGGAATATGAGTCTAGTTTGTTCGTAAATTTTATCATGATTTTTAGTGATCTCTAACAGAGGTGAAAATATTCATAATCACAGACTGGTCCGGGTTTGCCTCTGAAATGACAGGTAGTTTTGTAAAAATCACCATAAATTGTAGAAAAATCATATGGAGATGTGCAAGTAGCAATTTTAAAGCTAAGAGTTTGAACTACTTGCACCTGGAACAGTTTTGAAAACTAAAATATTTAAGTTGACCAAAACAGTCCGTGATCGAAGTTCATCTTTTCTGATGTAATCTGATAGAAAAAGTTTAATTGTGTTCTTGATGATTTTACTTGTATTCCCCCCTTAAAACTTAAGAAAAACATGTAAATGTAGGGGTATGAACTCACCTTATGCGGTTTCAGTAGATGAAAATGAGAAAGAGGAAGTATTCAACCCAAGAACACTAAGAAGATGTCTTGATGATTCGAGAATCTAACACCGAATAAGATGGAATTTGTGTAAGTTATCAATGATTTGAGTAGAATGGAGTGTAATAATTATATGAATGATGAAGATACTTACTAATTGAAGAAAGAAATCCCTGAAGAAAGCCTTGAAGTTCTTGAAGTTGAGAGAAAAGATGAGAGAATTTTGGAGAGTGTCCTTTGGTTGCTAAGTGTAGAATGAAAGAACTTTATGGAGAATGAGGAGAGAGGATCAATCCTCCAGCTCTTAGAACATGGGAAGAGCTGGAGATTGGGTGTAAAGGTCCACTAAGGAGACAAGGGGTAGTGGGAAAGAGTGGTTGATCATAGAGTGAGGTGGTGGTGGTTTGCTTTTGCCATAAATTAAGGAAAAACAAATATTCCCTCAATAATTAGTTCAACCACTAATTCTTTTAATATATTTTTATAAAAACCCTGGAGATTTATATATTTTGGGGCCTTAGTTTATAAAATAAAGTTTTGGGTGAAAATCCCACGTTAAAATAATGAAAAACGGAGTTAAAACGAAGTCGTAGTCGAAAAACCGGTAAAAAGGGGCCGTCTGCGAGACCTCTCGCATGGGCTGTCTGAGAGGCTTCTCATGCGAGGCTTCTGTCTTGAGAGGCTTCTAATGAGAGGCTTCGGTCCTGAGAGGCTTCTCATGAGAGGCTTCGGTCCTGAGAGGCTTCTCATGAGAGGCTTCGGTCCTGAGAGGCTTCGGTCCTGAGAGGCTTCTCATGGGAGTTTTCGCTTCTAATAGGAGGGTTTTGGTTCCTTAAGGTTATTTTACCCGTTTTTACCCCGTTTCAAGTGGTTTTTGACCCGGTTAAGGGTCGAGATGACCCAAATGATTACAAAAAGTTAAAGTAACTTTTGAGAGAGATTCGGGAGAGATTTGGGAGAGATTTTAATAGAGAGAGATTGAGTGAAAGAGATTGAGAGAGGTTTCGTTTGTGATCTTTTTGAGTGTCCGGCTTCGCAACGCAAGGTCCATAAACCCCGTTAAACCGTGTTTTAGTGTCGTACACACTCCCGATGAGTGTGCAATAATGTTTTATCGTTTTGGTTCAATGTTTACTTAGGAAATTCAACACATGAACTTTCCAAATGATGTTTCTCTCATTAAGATATTGCATTGTACAGTAATTACATAGTGTAAACCCTAATATACAAGGGTTAATTGAGTCGATTGGTTTTGACTTGTTGACTTTGTTTGACTTTGACTTGACTCAATTTTGACGGTTGTCACACAATCACATGTGATTAATAACTAGAACAGGCTACACAATTTATTGCTACTTTCAGATTTCCCTCAAACTCTGGGTTTTCAAGTGTTTCAAACCTTTTATCAAATTCTTTAAATGCTGAAACTGTTTTCAAACTCTTTTAAACTTGTTTTATCTTCAAAACCATATCTATACTATTATATTTATATAAGTAAGACTTGAAGGACTTAGGACTGATAGCTCACCTTATTTCATGTTCCTTGTTTGGTTGTGGACTTAGGGTATTCTGTTATTTGTCTGACTGTCTTTGAATTCTTAGTTATATATCACATATATTTGTGTTGGATATAAAAGTCTTCACTTCAGTTCAGTACCTTTGTGTAACAAAGGCATGCAACCAACATTACTATTTAACTATAATAGGTATAGTTAAGGAATACTACTCATTACTCCTATCACAATGACATCTACCAGAGTCAGTACAGTTATGAGTCAATACATGATAAATACTATACAAAGAGAATACTATATGCTATCCAAGAGAACACTCTATACATTATACCAGAAAATACATTATACAATATACAAGAGAATATACTAAAACAGAATGTGACATACTACTTCTCGATACAACGCTTCATTGTGCTATCACCGTGTAACCAGAGTCTCCTGGAGGGAGAGCGGGCATTATGTGTATAGATCTATACGGGAGAGACACTCCCACATCCCGACTGCTAGCTACAATCCGAGCCGACTAGGCCTAGGGGTGACAAAATGTCACCATACTACGTGTGACCTGGAGGGTCGTCAGTTATTCGATCGTCAATCCGCATGGTTACATACGAGTTCACATTCAGACCTTTAATTAACACTTTAAGAATTAAAGGCAAAACAGACTCCCCGAGGTGTATTGTACATTTAATACCACCTAGAGTCTGCATTTTCATTACATTCAGCCGGCAGTGACACTGTTGGGGTAAAACATTATTTTCCCATTTCTTTACATTAATGAGGTCAAAAACTATATTTTCATAACAATAGTTTCACTGGGAAAATCTCTACATTTATGAAAGAACAAATATACAAACAATTGAGTCTTGGTAGAAGGCTACTTTTTACTGGAAAACATAGGGTTTTCTAGGGAGTATACTATTTTCAAACATTGAAACCAGTTATTATACCACATTGTTGTAAACATTTTTATACAAGAAATGACACTAAATACTTATGAACTCACCAGCTTTATGCTGATACTCACTTTCAAAATAACTTGTATTCTCAGGTCATCAGTAGACAGGTACAGATGCAGCTTTTGAGAAGATGGAGCATATACAAAACTCCTATTTATGTTGATTATACTTTTGGTGTCTAACAAACTGTACAGAACACGCTTGTATTACAATTATTATATTAATGCAATGGATGTTGTTGCTTGTCTTTACTATTATGCTTTGTGATGATACTGTACATGACGTCCTCCACCCCAGAACGTATTCCGCCGTTCTCGGTTTTGGGGTGTGACAAAATAGTATAGGAGTATTTTAGTTACTATAAGATAACAACAAAGTATCGAGCATACACTTATAATACAATAGAAGTATTATTAGATTCGACGTCTATTAACTATCTCTTTACCCCTATTCTCGCGTAGATAGCATGGCTGGATTCCATCTCCCTGGGGCCCCTATTTTCCCAACCATGGACTTATAATACAATAGAAGTATTATTAGATTCGACGTCTATTAACCATCTCTTTACCCCTATTCTCGAGTAGATAGCATGGTTGGATTCCATCTCCCAACCATGGAAATAGTGGATGGCTCGAGGCAGAGCCAGAAGAAAATCATGAAATTCGTTTGGACGATGACTTCGCAGAACAATTCCCTGAACAGGCCGACTCAGAACCTGAAGTCGAGAACCTACCTCAGGTGGCCCCAATACCAAATCCTAACCACCGACTCGAATTCCAAGGTCCAACGCCTATGTGGGTTGGAAGTTTGAACAGATGGAGCCACGAGCAAGGCCAACCCCTCCCATACAACGGAAAACACAACTTCTACAATCTGAACGAGGGAGGCCCCGCAAATAGGGCCCTTCCAATCCTGGTTCGCCGAGTGGCTCACAATGTTGAGCTAGGTGCAGCAGCCATCCATCGAAATGTGGAACTTGAGGCGGATTCAAGCGCCAGTATGGATCGCATTCATCGCCTTGAAATTGCTCATGGGAGAGCTATGAGAGACAATGAAGCTCTGCAGCAAGAGCTAGCTGCAACCCGAGCGGAAGTCATAGAGCGCCGAGCACGCCAGTCAGCATACGAGAGACGCCTGCTTGGTGTGGAGCATCAACTGGCCGAATTAAGGATTCATCTGAGGGGTGCCCATCGCCGATAGGAAATAATATACTCATCCTTTCTTTTGGTTTAAGGAATAGCCTTTATATCTATGCTTTAAATAGCTCTTTTCCTCGTAAACATTCATGTCTTGCAAGTACTGTTTCACTAGTTCTTTATGTTGTCAACTTTTCCCTCTGTTGGTATGTTGTAGACCTACTCCTAGGTCAAATTTTCCGAACTCTGTGTAATCTCAATACTAACTACAGTGAAAACAATCTTATTTCAGTTAAAGATCATCATTATCGAAAATATATTCTAGATCTGTAACATGCAAATTAAGTAACTCTATCAAAGTCATATCACTAGTTCATCTTTGAAATTCATATCTGAGAAATGCCACCTCACAAACGTCTCGTCAGAAATTCATTCAAGAATAGTCACTTCAAATCCAAAAGTTTATTTCGTATAGACTTCCTTTATGGATGATTATCAGGACACTATAGAAATCAGATTATCATACTCTCGGAAACCAGTATAACTTAGCTTAATTAACACTCATACAATACTCACTCCCATAGAATACACCTCAGGAATACTATCAGAACCATTCAGAGTAGTTCCCCAAGGCGTGGAATTTATAATTATATAAATTCATGAAATACAACTACCAATGACCATCGTTACTCACAAGATCGTTTCTCGTCATGCAACAGAACCATGTATTCAGAAGGAATTAACCAACCAATTGGTGAGACACCATTTCTGCAGATGGACTTCGCTACATTTCAGGCTATAGTCACAGCCGCCGTAAACGTTTTCATAGCGCAATTCAATGCCAGCAACCCAAATGAGAATGGAAACAGTTTCAACACTTCAAACCGTAGCAACACACCAGGAAATCGACAAGGGCCTGGCCAGGATGATACTCCAACTCACAAACATAAGAATAATAAACGAAAATTCTGGAACAAAAAGGAGCGCAAGTTATCTCAAAAACTTGCCAAGATGACAACTTCTACAACCATGACATCTGCCACTCCATTACCAACGCCAGTACGAAAATATGCTGGAAATCTACCAATTTGCGAGAGGTGCAACTTCCACCACGTAGGAAGATGCCGCAAATTGCGATGTAAGAACTACAACAGACAAGGACACACCACTTGTTTCTGCAGAGCACCGACACGATCAATCACCCAAGTTTTTAGTATGGAAGTGAGTCAGGTTTGTTATGTGGCGAACCTGGACATTTCAAAAGAAATTGTCCAAGGACTAAAAATGGCGAAGAAGCTCGCTTCCATAGAACCCCGACTCGACACATCACTTCTACTACCGATGCTAGTATAATTCAAGTATGCCATGCATGTGGTGAAATGGGGCATTTCAAGAGAAAATGTCCGACGGAGAGAAATGACGGAGGAGAAGGAGGAATTTAGCAACATGACATATAAGAGCAATGAGGAACCCCCTCCCTTTTGAGATTTTGGTACGTCTTCTAAATAAAATTTCCTTAAAGATTTAATCTATATTAATATTAAAATTTGGGGAAATTAAAAAGTAACTACAAATAACTCACTCGTCCGAACAAGTCACGACATCCATAAGAAAACTAAAGATCCGGTCAGGTAAGCTATGATGGATTAGTATATACATCAGGGTTGTGTATAACTGAGATGTTGCAGACTAAGAGTGAGTGATTCCGCCTTAATTCCTGTTCCCTGTCTGGTTGTGGGTTTGGGGCAGAGTCACTCAGTCGACCGTCTTATTCATCTTGATTATACATAACTTGTATATACCAAGCGATCATGGAGGCGCCGAGAAAAATCATAATATAAGGTATCGTCATTAGTTATCAAATGCACTTTCACTGCTAGTACTCGCTTCTCGCATTACAAGTGTGACAGTGGTAACATCAAAGAGAAAACAGAAAACACTAGAACGTTACTCAGAGTACATTGTCGAAAACACTAAAGATACACCGTCGTATAGCAAATCATTTCTTCCAAATCAGCTTAACATTTATCTCTGTAAAGAGTCCATTATCATCATTCGTCATGAATTGGCATGGTCCTCACCATACTAGTTCATGTATTTCTACCGCCTTAACTGACCGATTATCAAGACCCTTGTCACTCGTAACGACAACCTGACATAGATCTCTGAATCCCCTCTTTCATATTCTAGACCCCGAAGTACTCATGCGAGGAGTACCTTACCCTCCGAAACCCTTCCGAAGTATACCCGATAAACCCTCCAGAACTACCACTCGTCCTATGGGTCGAGTTTAAGCTTAGAGATTAACACAGATCCATATTCAAGAGATAGACAAAAGAGTCGTGCTGACAAGAGACAAAAACCTTTGAAGTTCTAGGGTGGTGACCGTGTTCTTTTGGAGGTCTCACCCAGGAAAGGCACGATACGCTTTGGAAAGCGTGGGAAGCTGAATCCGAGATACATAGGACCATTCGAGATTTCCGTTAGGGTCAGTTCCGTAGCATACAAATTTCGTTTACCCCGAGAACCTTAACTTCGTGAAAGAGCCAGTAGAGATCATGGACCGAGAGGCCAATCAAACGAAACAAAGCCGTAACCCGATAGTGAAGGTTCGCTGGAATGCCAAGCGGGGACCTGAATTCACTTGGGAACGCGAAGATTCAATGAAACAGAAGTACCCTCATCTATTTCCGAGTCCATTATTTTTATTCTGTGTCTGAATTTCGAGACGAAATTCCCTCTAACGGGGGGATGATGTGACAACCGAAACCTTTTCCGTTTCTGTTATACGATTTCAGTTAATATAATTTGAATTTTATTAATTTTCCGTCAAACTTCTTGATTTAGAAAATCATCTAGTTTTATATAATTAAATTTATATATGCGAGTCGGAACCAAATCACGTGAAAACCCGAATCTCTCGAAAAATCAAACAATTTCCGGCCTGAGTGAGTTTACGGCCGTAAACCCGTGTATGGCCGTACAGTCGTTTACGGCCAGCGTCGGGTGGACCCCCACCACCGACCACGAAGACCCCTATAAATACGAGTCCCTACCCTTCATTTAGACTTTTCTGGCCGAAAACTCTCTCCTTCTCTCTCTAAACTCTTGACCGTAAACACCTAAAACACCCTTATTCTTTTGGAAATCATCGAGAATCACCATTGGGAGTCATTTCGGAGCATTTAGAACGCCTTTTCATCGAAATCCAACGTCACTGTTCTTGAGTTTACGGCCGTACACTCTTCATATCTTCAAATCTTCAAAGGCCGTAAACCCGTTTACGGCCGTACACTCATCGAATCTTCAAAGGCCGTAAACCCTTCAAGAGACAGTTCACGGCCGTAAACCCTGTTCACAGCCATAAACCCCATTCATGGCCGTACACGCCTCCTAAGTGGTGAAAAAAACCCGTTCCCTCGATTCGATCAAGTCCCGGTAACATTCCTTAACCGAAAACAAGTGTTTTTCTAACACTTTATCTAACGAAATTGCTAATTGAGATACATATATGTATTTAACAGTTATTAGGATTCCGTTAAGTGTCGCATACAACAACTCGAGGGTCTTCATTTCCAGTTCGCTGATTCGACGCTTGCACACAACTAACAGTGAGTTCATACCCCTAAATTTTTCCGAGTTTTTTTTTATGTTTTTAGGGGGGGAATACAAGCCAAACATAAATGATTTTATGAAATATACACAAAAGGATTTCAATAAACTAAAAACGGATGCAATCAATACAAACATATAGTTTCTATACTTTTATAAAAATATTTAGATATTTTATCCCTTCTGTATTATGCTGAGCATAAGGGACGTTTTCAATTTACAAGCTTAACCACATAGTTTTCAGATTAATACATAAATCAAAGTTTACATACATACACACAAACTATAGTAGGTATAGTTTGGGAATTCATACAAGGTTATACATACATACACACAAACTATAGTAGGTATAGTTTGGGAATTCATACAAGGTTATACATATACATACACACAAACTATAAACGGTATAGTTTGGGAATTCATACAAGGTTATATATATACATACACACAAACTATAAACATTATAGTTTAGGAATTCATACAAGGTTATACATATACATACACACAAACTATAAATGGTATAGTTTGGGAATTCATACAAGGTTATACATATACATACACACAAACTATAAACAATATAGTTTGGGGAATTCATTAAACGATTTACAAACTTATTTTTATAAACCTTTCCGTTATTTATAAAAAGGGTTTTCCTGTATTATTACTTGTAATTTCGTTAATCTAGTTTGAGAGACACGTCTTTGGGTACAATTACATGTACTATTGGAAGACTACCCTTATGATCCAGAGTCTCCTCGAAGGAGAGCGTTGAGTTTGTGTATAGATCTATACGGGACTGACTATCCCGCACCTTGCTGCTAGCTACAGTAGCACCGACAGGTCTACGAGTGACAAAGTCATAAAGGATACTGGTGCCCAACTCGCGCCATATCAAGTTTAGTATGGTTATAAAACTCGCAAGTAGATAATAACGATATACTTATGTAGTAATACACATTACATGAAAAATGATTATTTAGTAGAAGTATGGAAAATTCATAGTTTCTTTATGAGAAATAAAACTACTATACATATTGATAATAACCAGGGTTTTCATAACATAACATACTAAACAAAGATTTTTGTACAAGAATACACACATATACTACGGTCGATAGTAACTAGACATACAAACTAACGTTTCTTCTATGCTACAACAGAATATAGTAAAAACATTCATAGTTAATTCTATAATTCCTTAGTTTAGGCATCAGGATTATGTATGGATCATATTCGATAGACTGTAGGATGTGTGATTTCCGCCTCATTTCCTATTCCCTGTTTGGTTGTGAACTTAGGGCAGATCCACATAGTCAACTGTCTGTTCAATATTGGTTTATACGTGGCTAGCACGAACTAAGTGGTTATAGATGAAACTGATAATATCTCATTCTTACTAAAGAAAATATTGGATTTTCTTGGAAACATACAAAAATTTTTGTTGATTCACTAACAAGGTTTTATTACAAAAATATACTTATGAGCTCACCAGCTTTTATGCTGATACTCTCTTTCAAAACCGCTTGTATTCTCAGGAAATCAGTAGACAGGTACCTCGGCAGACTTTTGAGTAGACGAAGCATATGGGGTTTCGTACTTCTTTTATTACTTTTGGATGTATAAAAATATGAAGCAAACTGATGTAAACACTTATTATATATATTCAATGTAATGGTTGTGTTTACTTTGATTACTATGATGCAATTGTTATGATACTATACATGAAGTCATCCGCCCCCGAACGTTTCCGCCGTTTCGGTTTGGGGGTGTGACAACCATGCTCAAAGTAAATGAGATATCAGGTCTAATATATGTCTTGTAATACTTTATCGATGCTATAGCATAAGCATACGTGTCTTGACTAATTCTGTCTAGTTTTTCTTCGGTATTGGGTGGTTGATCCTTACTTAATATCTTATGCCATGTTGTGTGGGTAGATACCCTTTCTTAGAATCTTTCATTTCGAATCTTTTCAAAACTTTAACTAAGTATGTACTCTGGCTAACTCCAATGAAGCGTTTTGATTTATCTATATAGATCCTTATGCCTAATATATATAAGCTGCATCTCCAAAGTCCTTCATAGCGAAACACTTTCCAAGCCAAGTCGTCATACTTTGCAACATTGGGATGCATTTCCTATTAGGAGTATGTCATCGACATATGATACTAGAAAGACTATGCTACTCTCACTAGCTTTGACATATATCTGCAAGACTTATCCTCACTTCTAGAAATTCAAAATTCCTTAACCTTTTCATGGAAGCAAGGATTCTACACATGTGACGCTTATGGGAGTCCATAAATGGAACTCTCAAGCATTCACACTCTATTAGGATATTTTGGATCAATGAAGCCTTTGGGCTATGTCATGTAGACATCGTCTGTAAATTCCCCGGTAAGGAAAGTAGTCTTCACATCCATTTTCCATATTTCATAATCACAAAAAGTAGCTATGGCAAGTAATATTATAATAGATTTGATCTTGGATACTGGTGAAAAGGTTTCCTCATAATCAATTCCTTGAGTTTGAATGTGACCCTTTGCAACCATCCTAGCTTTGAATGAGTGCACATTCCCATCCATGTCGGTCTTCTTCTTGAAGATCTATTTGCACCCAACGGTTTAAATGCCATGTATAAGATCACCCAAATTCCGAACTTGGTTATAATACATGAATTGAAATTTAACTTTCCATACTCTCCTTCCATTCAGCAGCTTTGGAGCCTACTATCACTTCCTTATAGTTGGAAGGTTCTGTTGGATTAGGTGTCTAAGCCCATAACTATAATTGGTATACACTTAAATTGATAGTAGCATAGTCCTTTTTGGGTTGACCTCAAAACTAGCAACTAGACAAGATGATATTTGGAGAAAGAGTTTTGATTTATTATTTGATTAATAAATTGAAATAAATAATTTGTTAATATATTATGAAAATAATATGTTAATTAGAAATAATAATATATTTAATTAATATTTAATAATAAATTAATTAAAATTAATTTTGGGATTAAAGGAATTAATTAAAAGTGCAGGGACTGAAATGTAGTTGTTTAATAGTTGAGCAAGAGGCAATCTAGAACCCTCAATAGGCTATGGACGGTTTTCATAAGCCTTAGGGTTTCTAATGTAGTCTTAGGTGGATAAACAGGAAAGTGGATAATTACTCGGTTTAAGATAATCTTGGATTGGGGCTTATCTAGGGTTTCTTGACTGCACTATATAAATAACCTAAACTCTAATAATTTCGGCCATGTTATTCCTTAGAGGGTTAGGCTGAAAATTCTTCTTCTTTCCTCCTTCACAATCATCTTCCTTTGATAGTGTTGGGTGTAAACCATTAGAGGTGTGACATTTCTGACGCTTGCTCTCAAGGCTTCAACAACACAAGGATTTGCATTGTTACTACTATATAGCAATCAGGGTATGATTCTTCCAAACCTAATTGTGAATTTCGATTATATACTGGTGTTCTAGGGTTTTCTATTTTTTTGTTCAAAGTTGTATGTTAAATTAGAGAAAACATAGATCAATTATTTAGGGTTGCATGCACACATAAGATTTATATGTTTTCCATAATACCCATTAGGGGTATCAGAGCGTAGGTTTAGTTTTCTATTGAATTGATACAATGGTTGAACTTGAACAAGGAGAAGAAAACAGAATCGTCATTCTGTTCCGTAAACACGGCGTGGTGTTCTTCCACCACGGCGTGCTGACCTGCGAATTTGTCTAAACACGGCGTGTTGGACAGTCAGATCCACAAATTTCAAATTTTTTTGCTTATCTCATGAATTGATTAGGATAATTATCCTGAATAATGTTTTAAATACGTAAAGCTGAATAATTATCTAAGTAATTGGATATCCTTATCTTGAATTCATGATTCATATATTTGAAAAATAATTTCTTAATTTTCGAAATTTAAAAATAAACCCTAGTATTTTGAAAAGTTTAAAATACATCCTTATGGATATTATTATTAATTTAATTAAGTGATTAATTAATATATGATTTATAAATCCATAATCTGGTTTACATTTAATTAAATTAAAAGTTTAATTTACTAAAAGATTAAACCCTTGGAATTTTAAAATGTTTTTAAAATACACCTTATACTATGTATATAATTAAAAGTTTATATATATATATATATATATATATATATATATATATATATATATATATATATATATATATATATATATGTATATATATTATGTATAAGAATAGTCAGTCAAACCGCTAGTACGCCTCATTCACGAAGCCATACTATAAGGGGAGTTTAAGGAAGCGGCCTATAAAATGACCGTCATTGGGTATACACTCTTACCCACCGCTCTCTTGTATAGTGGAGGGTCGTTAGCCGAACGAGTTTGATAGGACAATTAATTTTCATTAATAAGTATAATGCAATTAAAAAGTAACTACACTATTTTCAAAAATTCCGCTCTTTGTTACTTTAGGAAAAATGTGAATTTGTATGCTTATCCATGAAATTGCACATTACACTTTATAAGTCGTTAGTGGAGCGTGTATGGTTAACCGACACACTAATCCATGAAATTTCACATTACACCCGTTAGCACTCTTTATTAGTCCCCTATTAGTGGAGCGTGTGTGGTTAACCGACACACTAATGGGGGAGTAATAAAGAGTGCTAATGGGTGTCTCGAAAATTATCGTTGATTAATAGAGCATGTGTGGTTAACCAGCACATTAAAACGAGATGATAAATGACATCGAGAGTACCAAGCTAATTTGCATGGTTATTCACATCTCATTTGTGATCCTCGGCATCCCAGTCACAAAAGTGAGATCATAATCGAGATTAAACATGCCATTAATTAAATTCAATGAATCTCAAAAGATCTAGGAGTTTCATAAGATTGAAACTGGTAAAAGCATTACCTACCTAAAATAGACTCGAATTTGATTACAACATCCCTCTTCAAAGTTCGAATCGAAAATATGGATCCTATCCTTAATTCAAATTTATGGGTTAATAATTAAGGATTAAATATCAACTAATTTGAATTCTCTTTTCTCCTATTATACATGTCAAGTCAAGACAACAATGGTCTTCCTCGTTCTTTGGGAAGTGGTTTTCCTCTTCCTTCTGAAGATGATCTTCCACATTTTGATCAAGGTGAAAGTATGTTCCCTTCTTCGAGAAATGGTGGAAATGGATATCATGCTTCTCCAGCTCTACCTCCTCCTCCATCCAGTGACTCTCCCCATGTCTCATGTTGAAAGATAAGAAACTACTCAAGCCCTACTACTATGTAAACATCAAGATGGAAAATTTGTATGTGCAAATGTTCTAGATATGAAATCGCACATTGACAAATTGGATAGAACGGGTGTCGGTTTCCCAAGGGAGCATGCCATTGATTTGGTTCTACTTTCGCTTCCTAAGTCATATAGTCAGTTCATTGAGAGCTTTTATATGAGCAACCACAACGTGACCCTAATTTATTTGACACATATGTTGATTGTTGCTGAAGCATAAATGCTTAAGAGCACAAGTGAAGCAAAAATGGTTGAAGGGTCGAATTCTAAAGTTTCCATGGACATTGACAATGGTGAAAATGGTGGTCCAGAACAGATTTCTCTTCCCAATGGAAAGTGATCGGCCAAGGTCAAATCGTTTAATCATATGGTAAAGACAAAGGCTAGTTCTGAGATAGTTCCATGTGCTAACCCTAAAAGGTCCATTTGTTTCTATTTCCAATTGAAGGGACATTGGTTGCGAAGCTGTCCATACTACCTGAAAGATCTTAGAGATGGTAAAGTCAATTCGTGTGACTCCACCTCAGGTACATCCATTATCTAACTCCATTATTTAAATAATTTCCTATTCATAGATTCTTTATACATGATGTGATGATCACATTTTGATGGTATTGCAGGATCTAAGAAAAAGAAGGAAGCTTAAGAAGAGTGAGCTGAATCTAATCGTGAGATATGAATTTCGGTCGCATGGTTCGATGATTAGATTTTTGAAGCTACTACTTAGGAGTTATGATAATTTAATAGATTGCTTAGGAAATGTCTAGAAACATTTTTTTCATTTATGCATTGTAAGGACAAGTTCCAAATTTTCCGTTTATTATCAATAAAAGTGAAATTTTGGTTTATATGGTTGATTTACTTTATATTTCCTTGTAATGACCTCTATGAAAGTGTTGGTTATATTTCTATTATTAGCAATATTAATTGTGGATTTGATTCTTATTATTTCACTTGTGGTAAATGTCATAATTGACTAAGTGATAAAGAATTCTCATCACCCAAGTTTCAATTGGAAAGAAACTTGGAGTCACACAATTTAAATTGTGTGATGCATGACAATCGTGATCTTTGGGAGATTATGACTAATTCATTGATCACATGTTTTATGTGATTCAAAATTAAGGACTAATGAATCTAGTCCATTGATATGGACGATTCAAATCTGCCACAAAGGATGAAAATACTATTCGTCATGATTTACTGATTATTCAGTAAATATGGTTGTGTTTATAAGATTAAGGATAATTCTAACATTTTGAAAAGGGTGTTCAAAGAGTGGCAGAACAAATAAGAAGAATCTATTAGGCATAAAGATAAAGGTTTCTCCAATCTGAAAGGAAAGGATGGTACTTTAGTATCATGTTTTATGATCATCATAATGATTATGGAAGTAAATCACAATTGATCCTTGAAGACCATCTTAGTGCAACTGTTTGACTAAGAAGAGGAATCAGATGTTGTTGAATGGTTCAATCAAGAGATGAGTCATACTACGTATCCAATCGAGTTTTAGAGTCATACTCGAGTAACTATGAATTGTATCTTGAAACTCATTTCGAGCTAAGTAGGTTTATAACACCTCATGAAATGTGGAGTAATAATGTTTTCTTACTCTAGCACATTGAAATTGGAAGTTATAATCTTTTGGTTAAAACCAAGGATAAACTAATACCAATTCATGAAGTGTTTCTTGTAAAGAATCCACACTAACTTTTGAATATTTGTTCTGCTCGTCAAGGAGTGTTCGGTGAGAGAGAAATTTATATGTCAAGAAGTCAGTGGGAGTCTTATTGATCTTGCAAAAATTCAGGAGTAAATCAAGAATAAACCTTTTAGTTATCACTAGCACACAACCTGAGGTTGATAACCTATCGTGTTAAGTTGACACATTCCTGTTTCTGTGTACCTTCCAGTTGAGTTGACAATACTTATGAGTTCTATGGTTCTCATTTGACTGCAAAATGCAGAGCATGCTGGTCCGTGGAAGTACATTGGTCAATATGGGTGAACTGCTTAACAACACAAAAACACTGGTAGACCGTTGTGCTACCAAGTGGAAATAAATTAAGAATGGGCTAAGTTCAGTCCATTAAGGGAAAACTAAATTTGAATTTGGTTTTGTCATAAACCTTGTATTATGGTTGTAGGTTGGAAATAATAGATTCCCATGGATGGGAACATATACACCATTAAATCTAAGTGGAAAAAGTTTCGTTCAAATTCATGAGAATGATTATGAGGAAACACTTTTGCTAGTAGATTTTAAAGATCTGATAAATATCATTATGGTTAGTAGTTGTGATAATTGTATTCTCAAATTCGCAATATGATTATGGCATCCCTTTTCATAGTTCGAATTGTGAGAGATGGAAAGGAATTGTTTCAGCCTTTAAGACATATGATATAAGTTCTGAAAGGGTTTAAACACATATACACATGTACTATCTATTGAATGGTGTAAAAGATTGAGAATTCTAGTTAGAGACTTATCGAAGCATCACGTATCGAAAATCTATACCTTACTAAGAAAGTCAAGAGTATTGATTTCTAGAAGTCGAGTTGGTTTCTAGATACATGTCAAAGCTAGTGAGAGCATAATTGTTGTGCTATTGGGAACATAATTGTTATGCTAGTGGGAGCATAATGTTATGATAAGTGTTGCAAGTTGGGATACTATTTGTAGGAAACAAAGATTACAAATTTGCAAGTTGCAAAGTTTGGAAATTGTTTCGCTATACAAAAGCCTTAAGGGAGAGGGAACTCCTACTTCGTTTCGAATCTAGAAGGCTTAGATTGCATAGTTTAAAAGAACTTAGTCTTGGACATATATGAATATCGTGTTGGAATGTTTTGTCACACCCCAAAACCGGAATGGCGGAAACGTTCTGGGGCGGAGGACGTCATGTTTAGTATCACAAGACATGCATCATAGTAAGCAAGTAATAAACAACCATTTCATTAGAAAGAAAGTGTTTACAAAGTATGTGATTCACATAATATAGAATACATAGCAAATAACAAAAAGACATGAAGCTATACTGCTCCATCTTCTGAATCATAGTGCGCGAACTTGTCTACTGGTCTCCTGAGAATACAAGTTATTTTGAAAGCGTAGATCATCATTTAAGCTGGTGAGTTCATAAGATTTTAGTGATGTAGTAAGTAGTAAGAAAATGTTTAGAAAGTTGTAGTAAGTTCTGTTTAGAAAAGTTTGCCTGTTCCTCTAGAAAATCCTATATTTCATGCTTTGATGAAAGATAAGTAAAAATGACCCTACAGTCCTTTCTATGAGTATTAAATGGATACAAGTTATATAAAACCCAGAGTAAACACACAATCGGTTGTGTGTATCTGCCCTAAGCCCACAACCAAACAAGGAACATGAAATGAGGCGGAAGGCACACATCCCATTGTTTGTTAGATCATCGTTGTATATAACCCTTGCGTATTCACTCGGTACTCACAGAGTTAACTGTAATAGTTCCTTTTTTATTTGATGAAAAGATCCTTTAAGAAAACCCTTATTTCTTATTATTAAATGATAACCACAGTAGTTCCTTCTATAATCACTTTGTTTATACTAGTTATATATAATCTAATATCGAACAGATAGTTAATTGTGTGAATCTGCCCTAAGCCCACAACCAAACAAGGTACATGGAATGAGGCGGAAAGCACACATCCAATTACCTATAAGATATTAATTATATATAACCCTGGTGTATAAACTAAGGTATTATAGAATTAACCACCTAAGGTCCTTTAAGTTTTACTGGTTTAATAAAATGGATTAAACCCTTTACTGGTTAAGTTTCTAGTGTTGTATTCCAAAAGTTCTTCATTTGAAAAGTATGTTTTGTACTAGAAAACTGTGCATTGAATTAGTGTCCTATGACCTGACCCATACATGGTACCCCTTATGATTACTTGGTGTATACGGAACATATATATAGCTAAGCTCGGATAGATAGTAGGCTGGGTGTATATGCTCTAAGCCCACAACCAAACAAGGAACAGGAAATGAAGCGGAAAGCACACATCTTACTACCTGTCGGACCCGATTAATATATATCCCTGAATGCATACACTAATGAATCATAAAGTTAGCATTATAGGTCCCTTTCTACTAAATGTACTAGACCTGACTTGTCACACCCAAAAACCAAGAACGGCGGAAACGTTCTGGGGCGGAGGACGTCATGTAAAGTATCACAACAGTGTAAAGTAGCAAACAAGCAACAACATCATCCATTGCATTAATAGTAGAATTTTAATACATGTGTGTTCCTTCATAGTATACGACATGATAATAAGAAATCAAAATAAAAGACGAGTCTTGACTGCTCCGTCTTCTCAAAACCTGGTCATCGTACCCGTCTACCGGTGACCTCAGAATACAAGTTATTTTGAAAGCGAGTATCAGCTTTAGTGCTGGTGAGATCATAAGTATTTTAGTGTCGTTGATTTGTAAAACTGTAAAGGAAAGACTTGTAATTGTTTTATGAAAACTTTGTATAAGTATGAAAAAAACCCTAGAAAATCCCATATTTCCTATTAGTATAAAAGCAGTCTTCTATCAAGACTCGATTGTTTTGAAGGTTTGTACTTCTGCAAAAATGAAGGTTTTTCCCCTAGTATAACTATTATTATCTAAATATAGCTATACGTAAACGTGTATGTGATAAAATCACAAAGTAACTGTAATAGGGAAAATAATATTTTACTTCAGCAGTGACACTACTGGCTATAAAGTGATCAAAACACAGACTCCAGGTGGTATTAAATGAACAATACGCCTCGAAAAGTCTAAATGAATGAAATGCAAACTCCAGGTGGTATTAAATGAATAATACGCCTCGAAAAGTCCAAATGAATGAAATGCAGACTCCAGGTGGTATTAAATGAATAATACGCCTTAAAAAGTCCAAATGAATGAAATGTAGACTCCAGGTGGTATTAAATGAATAATACGCCTCGAAAAGTCCAAATGCAGACTCCAGGTGTAGGATGGTTAGTCCCGTAAGGAGTAGTGTATGTACTAGGGCATCTTAATATAGCATGTAATATATTTATTAGTAATATATTTATACAATAGTGTCTCTTCATATAGCATGTAATATATTTGTATAGACTCATGAATGAACTGACTCTGGTGTGATTCCTTGCACTAGGAATAGTAAATAGTATCTCCTAACTATACCCATTGTAGTTACTAGTAATATATGTATATGAATAAATGGAAGTATGCCTTTGCTACGCAAAGGTACTGAACTGACTGATAGAACTTTTATGTCTATATAGGTATACATAATATATAACTAATATTTAGACGACCTTCGGACAAATAACAGGATACCCTAAGTCCACAACCAAACAAGGAACAGGAAATAAGGCGGGTTAGCAGTCCTAAGTCCTTTAAACATTACTTATATAACTATACATATATAGGCATGCATTTGACAATATAACAGTTTAAAGTATAAGAAATCCCTTATTTGGAATATAGTTTAAAGTACATGAAAACCTCTTTTTGAAACATAGTCATAACAGAATTTGAAAGGAAAGATGTAGTTTAGAAAACAAGTTTGATAAAGAGGTCAACGTGTAAAAGCATTCGAGAAATCATTTTGAAGTAATTTGCTTGATAAAACAGCTAAAAGTGTAGTAATTCCGTAGTTTGATAGTTATTAATCACATGTGATTGATATGATAACTATCATGATTCAACTTGTATTCCCCCCCCCCATAAAAGCATTTAAAAACATTTAAAAGGTTAATTAAGGGGTATGAACTCACCTGCAGTGAGTGGTTTGGATGGAAGTGTCGGATAGGATGCTAAGTGTCAAGTGAGGACTTGAACACACACACAGATCCTATTTAACATGTACTGATATATAAATGCATCTAATTAGTCATTTAACAACTAATTAATCAAGTAAAGACACCCTAATACATGGAAACACTCTGTTTCAAGTGCTAGGAGTACTAAAGGGTGGTATCTAAAGAGAGTATGGCCTCACATTGGAGTTTACTTCCCATTTGGTGACCACAAATGAGTTTACGGTTTTTGGTCATTTCCCCCATGAGTTTACGGCCGTAAACTCATGGTAATTTGTACCATTGAGTGATTTAAGGTCTTATACCCCTCAAGGAAGTGTTCTAGGTTTGTATCAAAGGCTTAGGAAGGGGCTAGGGCTCAAAATGGCCCTTCATTGGAGTTTACGGTTCTTGGACCACTCCTTGGAGTTTACGGTCGTAAACCCTTGAGTTTGTGGTCGTAAACCCATGAGTTTAAGGCCGTAAACTCATGGTCACTCCTACCATTTCGTGATTTAGGGTCTTTAGCTCATGCATGCAAGGTTCTAGTCCAATATCCAAGCCCTAGAAGCTGTTGGGGGCACTTAAACACCACTTGATGGTGTTTACGGTTCAAGGAGATCCCTTGAACGTAAACCCACGTGTTCTTGGGGATTTTTGATGTTTTCCAATGATTTAGCAAGTATACTAAGCAAACAACTAGATAGGAAGAGTGATCTTACTTATAGGAAGCTTGTAAGAGTGTTTAAGGACCACAAACACTAGTGTGTGTTCTTGGTGTTCTTGGTGTTTTGAAGAACACTTGAAGATCTACACAAATGGAATGATTTCATGGATGAAATCATGTAAGATCACTAGTATAACATCCCGAAATTCAGGTAAAGCTATTTAACCCTTCTATCTTGTCAAGTTGTCAAGATTAGCCCCTTGAGTGAGTTCTTGTAGCAAATGAGTACGCTGGGCGTACTGAGAAGTACGCTGCACGTACTCATGCGCTTAATTTGGACTCGGACTCGCCTGGGTACGCTGGGCGTACCCAGGGTTACGCTTGGTGTAACGGGTCCAGATGCAAACCCTAAATTTTTGGCTTGTGCACTATTTAAAGGATGTTAAGGCTCATTTCTCAGCCTCCATATCAGAGAGTGAAACCCTAAGAGAGCCTTCCATCGTCCTTAGCTTGAGTGTGTGTGTTTTGGAGCTAAAAGTGTCTTGGTGTGTTAGTGAAGAAGAAGGAGAGGAGCTTGTGGAGGCTAGGGCTTGAAGTGAAAGTTTGGATCTGGGATCTTCAGAGAAAGGAGCTTCATCTAGAGGTATAAAGTTCAAAACTTTCCTCTTTATTTGGTTTGATGTTGCATAGACCATTTCTAGGGTTAAAAGTCCCAAAGGTGGAGACTTTATGAGTGTAATGGACTCCATGGACCTAGATCTGTCCCATTTCAATGATATTTGTGTTATAGATCCATAAAAATCCCAACTTGGTCGTTGTTATGAGGTCATGCTTGGGTTAGGAGCTTTCTAGGGATTGGAAATGGAATGTTATGGGTGTTGGTGACTTGTCCAGCCATGCAAAGGCTTAAAGTCACCAACTTTATGGATTAAGAGGCTTAGAAATGGTCAGATCTAGAAGTTAGACGTGGGTCTTAACTGTTTAAGACCTCAAGAGCTTAAGAGTCTGAAACTGGGAGTTACGCGGGGCGTAATCCCAGTACGCGCGGCGTAAGGGGTCGCGCACCCCGTTTCTGTGAGGACGCCGGGTACGCTTAGCGTACATGTTTGGTACGCACAGCGTAACCCGGAGGGTTGACTTTTGTTGACTTTTAGGGTTTGCTCAACTTTAGGGTCTTTGAGCCATGAGAGGGGTAAAATGGTCTTTTACCCTTCTGAGAGTACCAAGAGAGGGAATAGTCTAGCCTTGAGAGATGTATTGATTAAGAGTATTTATTTCATATGATTAGGCGGAGGCTAGGCCAGATTTTACAGAGTTCGAGATTATCGAGTTACCCGAGGTGAGTCTTCTCACTATACTTTACCTAGAGTGGTAATTAGAGTTATGTGACAGAGTATTTTGTATGCTTTTGCATGATGTGATTTCTATGTGATTTATGCTATGTATGTTACAGAGTTTACAGAGTTAGGATCGGAAGGTCCACAGAGTTAGGGCCAGAGGGCCCACAGAGTTATGGGGCTGGAGGGTCCCACTGAGACACATTGACTAGAGGGTCAACAGAGTTATAGCCTCGAGTGGCTAATATGTATTGTGTGTGGTATTTTGGGGAACTCACTAAGCATTTATGCTTACAGTGTTGTGTTATGTGTTTCAGGTACCAGTGAGGATGGCGGGAAGGCGCCGGCTTGATCAGTACACACATGAGGAGCTTTTACATATTATGATCTTGGGATGTGATGTTATGAATTGATTATGTGATACAATGATATTTTTATAACAATTATGAATGAAAGTGTGTTTTTAATTTTGTGAAAAATTATTTGAAAATTTGGGTGTTACAACTAGATTAAGGTAGAGAACAACTAATCAAGGAAAGAAACACTTACTTTCTTGAAGATCTTTGAAGAAAAGTCGGATGATACTTGAGAGAGAAATGGGTTTTCTAGGCTTGAAATGGTGAAAAATTGATAGAAATGACTAAGTGTCATATTTATACCCCTTGGGGTTTACGGCCGTAAACACCATGTTTGGGCCGTAAACTCCAAACTCTTGGAGTTTTGAGACTTTATTGATGCACAATAAACCCTAGGGTATCCTCTCTCCAGTTATCTCCTGAAGTACTAAGCTTTAATACACTCAGACGAACTTTATACTTGCTAAAATTTAGCAGAAAAGTATTTGACTTTTATTTGAAGTGATAGACTGTAGGGTTTGTACGAATGGAAATTTCGGGTTGTCACATCATCCCCCCGTTAGAAGGAATTTCGTCTCGAAATTAGAGTTTAAGCAAATAAAGTAGTTACAAAAATAACTAAGTAAAAGATGAGGATATTTCAGTTCCCACTGATCCTCTCGCTCCCAAGTGAATTCAGGTCCTCGCTTGGCGTTCCAGCGAACATTCACTATCGGGATTCGGCTTTGCTTTGTTTGCTTGACCTCTCGGTTGATAATCTCTACAGGTTCTTCCACGAAGTTGAGGCTCTTGTTGATCTCGATTTCGTCGAGTGGGATTACAAGAGTCTCGTCGGGCAGACACTTTTTCAAGTTCGAGACGTGGAAAGTAGAATGTACGTTACTGAGTTCACGGGTAAGTTAAGTTTGTAAGCTACAGGGCCGATTCTAGCGAGAATCTCGAAAAGCCCTGCGTGACTTTTCTGTCGGTCACTAGAGGCTTTAATCCCCTCTTACTCTAGATCGTGAATTTCATAGCTAGCTTTGAGGGTTTCTAACTGATGGGAGGCTTAGGTAATGACCTTACCTCGTTACGTCAAAATGCAACTGACCCCTGGATTTGGAAGTGCCTACTTGAATTCCCTCCTCACTAACAATGTGACACAGGAATTTGACCCTTCGAATGCAAACTCGCATTTAAGAGAATTTCGCGCAGAGCTCCTCTGATCGAAATGTTTCCAAGGTCTGCTGAAGCTGTTGACTATGCTCCTCCTTACTACGAGTGTAGATGAGTGTGTCATCGATGAAGACGATGACGAAATGATCTAAGTAAGGACGACACACCTTATCCATTAAATCTATGAATATTGTGGGTGCGTTTGTTAATCCGAATGGCATCACTACGAATTCGTAGTGCCCATAACGAGTTCAGAAGGCTGTCTTCGGAACATCCTCCCCTAGCACCCGTAGTCGGCGATACCCGGATCTTGAATCGACTTTTGAAGGGAAGATCGCCCTTTTTCCGTCGATCAAATAATTCGTCTATGATAGGCAAAAGGGTACTGATTTTTGATGGTTAGCTTGTTGAGCTTCCTGTAATTGAGGCATATACGAAGTGACCAGTCTTTCTTTTTGACGAACCAGACCGGAGTTTCCCCAGGGTGAGAAGGTTGGTCTTATAAAGCCCTTGCTGAGCGGTTCGTTAAGTTGATCGGACAGTTCTTGCATCAATGCAATTGCTATACGATAGGGCGGTTGGCTACTGAGGTAGCCCTGGAACTAAGTCGATCCTAAATTCGACTTGACGTTGCGGATGTCATCCTGGGTGTTTTCTGTTCTACCTGAAACTACTGTCTCGATCGGTGAGAAGGCATTTGATTGGATTCTAAGTTTATCCGCATGGCAGTACGATTATTCGTAGTCTTGGGCAGTCTCCGTCTAAAAGTTCATATTAGAAGTCATATTTGGTTCATCAATCACAGCTTCGTGTATACGAGTCGTATATAATTAAGACTGGAAAGGCAGTCGAATAAATGATTCTTCTTTAAGCTCATATCCAAACAAGGAAAAGAAGTTAAAGCGGAATCATTAATTCTAAGCCTGTAGAACCTTGATTATATACCACCCTTGCGTATACCTTCTCCAGCGTTAGATCAACCGTATGGGTCTTCGGGTTGAACTTGACGTACTGCACGAGTGGTACTCCGGGGAGGTTTGCTGAGGTGTCTTTGGGAAGGATACGAAACATAAGATACTCTCTGCATGAGTACCTCGGAGTTCTGGAATGACGGTTTCGCTAGAAGGCGATTTTAGAGAAAAGAATTTATGCGTGAGACTGGTATTGTGAGGGTAGGATTTGCTCAAGTTATATGAAAATGTCGGACTAGTCGGAATAAAAGGCATTAGACTTAGTTCAAAAAGGTGTTACAAACTAAACACAACGGTGCAACTTTAACAGAGTTTCAGTACTTTAGTTTACTACAAGACTATTGCTGCGAATAAAGTATACTACAAAAGCAAATATACGCAGCACGAGAGCCCCTTAACTGGCGGGATCTCGCAAAAGACAAGACTCGATTTGCACTAGTGTTTAACAGTTTACAAGTCTAATATAACGAAACACCCTAGTATTTCAACCGGGGTCCGGAGTAGTCTCTCCTATGGCAGTGATCCTTAGTATCTTCCCGTCTGCGCCAAAGTTCTTTGTTATTGGACAATCCTTCTCGAGGTGTCCTATCTCACCGCATAGGTGACATATCTGGCTAGCACCAGCGTCGGTGGTGGAAGTGATGTGTCGGGTCGGAGTTATGTGGACACGGTTGCTTTCGTTGCTCCTCCTTTTCGAACAATTCCTCTTAAAGTGTCCGATTTCACCGCAACCATAGCAAGCCTGGTTCACTCCGATGTCAGGGACTTGAGTGATGGGTCGTGCCGGTGCTCCACAGCTACGAGCATCGTGCCCTATTTTGTGGCAATTGCAGCATTGCATTTCATCGCAAGCCCCATTACGATGAAAGCTACACTTGTCACACTTCGGAAGTTTTCCCTCGTATGGTCTGATCGGTGCTGGGGTGGCATGGGTTGCCACTTGTTGCTGTTGCACGACAAGTCTTTGGGATCGCTTGCGCTCCTTTTGGGCCTGACGCTTTCGTTTCCTATTCTCCGTTTTTCGGCTTTGCAAGTCTATGACTGTTATCATTTGTTGGCTTCCCGGACCAATACAACGATCGAAATTTTCAACCCCTTTGCCAGCCTTGCTTGCGTTGTTAACGCTGAGGTTTGCAAGGATAGCTGCCACTGCAGCTGTTACTGCGGCTTGGAATGTAGCGGTGTCGATATGAAGGATAGGGGTTTCGTTGCTCGGCTGGTTATTTCTGGATGACGACATGATTCTGTTATACAAAGGAACATGAGTTCGTGAGTGATTATGGTTGAACCTAGATGTATTTCGACCATTCATGTAAAGAGTAGGAGTAAGTTCTCGAGGGTTTGACCTACATCCCTATGATGCAGCCCTAGTAAGGAGTAGAAGAAAGTTCATAGAATGGTTATAAGATGATTGCTATCCAACCTTCGACAAGGATTGGAAGTGATCCCTGAGCTAAATTACCATAGCTCAATAACTTGACTAGAGTGAGTTTTAGATAGGATTCTAGCGATAGTAGGATGGAATTATTTGAACAAAGATTGACACAGAAATTAGCCGACTGTCCATATCGTTGATATTTATGATGTATTAAGTTTGGAAAAAATTGACCTTGTAGGAGGTCTTACATCATATCTGGAGTAGAAAAGTTTTGACAGCATAAGGCTTAACTAAAAGTACTCACGGTACTAGGGTAGTTACATAGAAAAGTGCTACATAGGGCATAGACAGGAAAACCATTCCTTATAACAAGGAAGGAAAAATAAGGCATCTTTTACTGGTGACGGTCATCCCTCTGGTGAACCCTTAGTTCAGCCAGTTGACATTCCATATCTAGCAGGTGTCTTTCGTACACCCTCTGGCGTACTCGGAGCTCTATGACTTCGGCTCGAGTTTCAGCTAGTGCTTGCAGTAGGGCCTCATGGTCTCCCCTAGATCTCTCGCGAGCATCTTCCAGACGAATGGTACGGAGGGTATGCATTCTCGCATTGGCGTTAACTTCCGTGATTTGATGGAGTGCTGTCCTGCCCTGAATGTCGTTTCTTGCAACCCTGCGGACCAGGATTGGCAGAACCCTGTCTGCTGAGCTTCCCTCGCTCAGGTTATAGAAGCTTCGGTCTCCATTAAACGGCATAGGTTGACCTTGCTCTTCGCTCCATGTCTCCAAACATTCTACCCAAGGAGGCGTCGGGCCTTGGAAAGCCGGACGAGGGTTAGGATTTGGATTGGGAGCCACCGGAGGTAGGTTCTCAACCTCAGGCTCGGAGTTAGCACCATCCGAAAAGCCTTCAGCAGGGTGATCATCCAAAGGGATTGGATGATCATTTTCTGGCTCTTCTCCAAACCATCCAGCATTGCCTTCGTTCGGGAAGTACGGGTCGCGGTGGGGATGGGGTCCAGCCATGTTATCTATGCGAGAATTGGGGTAACGAAATAATTATTAGGCGTACTAGATAATTATATGATAATCTTCATCAGTTACTCCAAATTCACAAGGAATAGGGGGTAAGGCAAAATTTCACAGATTATAAGTCTATGTCATCCTAGTTACATATAACCTTAGCGTATCCACTTAGCCACTATTGACCTATTAATGAAGATCTTTAGTTCTCAACTAAGTAATTATAGTAATACAAAATACTCCTAATGCTTTCATTGTGGTAGTGTTGGTAAGTTTTTAGACTTGTTGCCATATCACAAACATTCTTGGGCATATGCTAATCACTCCTCGGACCAGCATAGTTGATCAGGCTATGCCACTTCCAGGACTGACTATACATCCCTGAGCTTACTTGTGATATTTCAACAATCGTAATACTTTTGCATTGTGACACTGATTTTAGTATAAATGCAGGAATGTATACTTAGTTAAATATTTTATTATTTAAAAGTATAAACTCTTGGTCAGAGTATTTTAATCCCATTGTATTTATAGTATGTATATGTTTTATGGGTTGATATACTCGATTCACTATAAACAATGCTATGATACCAATCTGTCACACCCCAAAACCAAGAACGGCGGAAACGTTCTGGGGCGGAGGACGTCATGTAAAGTATCACAACAGTGTAAAGTAGTAAACAAGCAACAACATCATCCATTGCATTAATAGTAGAATTTTAATATATGTGTGTTCTTTCATAGTATACGACATGATAATAAGAAATCAAAATAAAAGACGAGTCTTGACTGCTCTGTCTTCTCAAAACCTGGTCATCGTACCTGTCTACCGGTGACCTGAGAATACAAGTTATTTTGAAAGCGAGTATCAGATTTAGAGCTGGTGAGATCATAAGTATTTTAGTGTCGTTGATTTGTAAAACTGTAAAGGAAAGACTTGTAATTGTTTTATGAAAACTTTGTATAAGTATGAAAAAAAACCCTAGAAAATCCCATATTTCCTATTAGTATAAAAGTAGTCTTCTATCAAGACTCGACTGTTTTGAAGGTTTGCACTTCTGCAAAAATGAAGGTTTTTCCTCTAGTATAACTATTATTATCTAAATATAGCGATACATAAACGTGTATGTGATAAAATCACAAAGTAACTGTAATAGGGAAAATAATATCTTACTTCAGCAGTGACACTACTGGCTATAAAGTGATTAAAACACAGACTCTAGGTGGTATTAAATGAACAATACGCCTCGAAAAGTCTAAATGAATGAAATGCAGACTCCAGGTGGTATTAAATGAATAATACGCCTCGAAAAGTCCAAAAGAATGAAATGCAGACTCCAGGTGGTATTAAATGAATAATACGCCTCGAAAAGTCCAAATGAATGAAATACAGACTCTAGGTGGTATTAAATGAATAATACGCCTCGAAAAGTCCAAATGCAGACTCCAGGTGGTATTAAATGAATAATACGCCTCGAAAACTCCAAATAAATGAAATGCAGACTCCAGGTGTAGGATGGTTAGTCCCGTAAGGAGTAGTGTATGTACTAGTGCATCTTCATATAGCATGTAATATATTTATTAGTAATATATGTATACAATAGTGTCTCTTCATATAGCATGTAATATATTTGTATAGACTCATGAATGAACTGACTCTGGTGTGATTCCTTGCACTAGGAATAGTAAATAGTATCTCCTAACTATACCCATTGTAGTTACTAGTAATATATGTATATAAATAAATGGAAGTATGCCTTTGCTACCCAAAGGTACTGAACTGACTGATAGAACTTTTATGTCTATATAGGTATACATAATATATAACTAATATTTAGACGACCTTCGGACAAATAACAGGATACCCTAAGTCCACAACCAAACAAGGAACAAGAAATAAGGCGGGTTAGCAGTCCTAAGTCCTTTAAACATTACTTATATAACTATACATATATAGGCATGAATTTGACAATATAACAGTTTAAAGTATAAGAAATCCCTTATTTGGAATATAGTTTAAAGTACATGAAAACCTCTTTTTGAAACATAGTCATAACAGAATTTGAAAGGAAAGATTAGTTTAGAAAACAAGTTTGATAAAGAGGTCAACGTGTAAAAGCATTCGAGAAATCATTTTGAAGTAATTTGCTTGATAAAACAGCTAAAAGTGTAGTAATTCCATAGTTTGATAGTTATTAATCACATGTTATTGATATGATAACTATCATGATTCAACTTGTATTCCCCCCATAAAAGCGTTTAAAAACATTTAAAAGGTTAATTAAGGGGTATGAACTCACCTGCAGTGAGTGGTTTGGATGGAAGTGCCGGATAGGATGCTAAGTGTCAAGTGAGGACTTGAACACACACATGGATCCCATTTAACATGTAGTGATATATAAATGCATCTAATTAGTCATTTAACAACTAATTAATCAAGTAAAGACACCTTAATACATGGAAACACTCTGTTTCAAGTGCTAGGAGTACTAAAGGGTGGTATCTAAAGAGAGTATGGCCTCACATTGGAGTTTACTTCCCATTGGTGACCATACATGAGTTTACGGTTTTTGGTCATTTCCCCCATGAGTTTACGGGCGTAAACTCATGGTAATTTGTACCATTGAGTGATTTAAGGTCTTATACCCCTCAAGGAAGTGTTCTAGGTTTGTATCAAAGGCTTAGGAAGGGACTAGGGCTCAAAATGGCCCTTCATTGGAGTTTACGGTTCTTGGACCACTCCTTGGAGTTTACGGTCGTAAACCCTTGAGTTTACGGTCGTAAACCCATGAGTTTACGGCCGTAAACTCATGGTCACTCCTACCATTTCGTGATTTGGGGTCTTTAGCTCATGCATGCAAGGTTCTAGTCCAATATCCAAGCCCTAGAAGGTGTTGGGGGCACTTAAACATCACTTGATGGTGCTTACGGTTCAAGGAGATCCCTTGACCGTAAACCCATGTGTTCTTGGGGATTTTTGATGTTTTACAATGGTTTAGCAAGTATACTAAGCAAACAACTAGATAGGAAGAGTGTACTTACTTATAGGAAGCTTGTAAGAGTGTTTAAGGACCACAAACACTAGTGTGTGTTCTTGGTGTTCTTGGTGTTTTGAATAATACTTGAAGATCTACACAAATGGAATGATTTCATGGATGAAATCATGTAAGATCACTAGATTAAGGTAGAGAACAACTAATCAAGGCAAGAAACACTTACTTTCTTGAAGATCTTTGAAGAAAAGTCGGATGATACTTGAGAGAGAAATGGGTTTTCTAGGCTTGAAATGGTGAAAAAGTGATAGAAATGACTAAGTGTCATATTTATACCCCTTGGGGTTTACGGTCGTTATCTCCTGATGCACAATAAACCCTAGGGTATCCTCTCTCCAGTTATCTCCTGAAGTACTAAGCTTTAATACACTCAGACGAACTTTATACCTGCTAAAATTTAGCAGAAAAGTATTTGACTTTTATTTGAAGTGCTAGACTGTAGGGTTTGTACGAATGGAAATTTCGGGTTGTCACACGACTGTTCCGTGTGTCGTTTGTAAAATGTAAGTTTTCCTTAGTTTATAACTATCTTGACTCGAAAATAATTTGTATTAGCTTTCAAGTGGAACTGTCACTCACTGAAAGTAATGGGAATTTATAAGTACACATTTGTCTTTTGAATTGACATTTTGTAGTACTAATTACCTTAAAACATGTATGTTTTAGTAAGGTTATAATGTGAAGGCTAGTGCCCGTACTATACGTTCTCCCTTTCAAGAGATTCTGGGGACCAAACGGGACCTCTGCAAACAATTGCAAGCCGTGTAATTCACATTAAAGTTTTATGATCATGTATACCCAATTTAACTATCACCTTTTGTTACAAACAATGAGTTAGTGATTCATTGGTATAATTAGATATAGTATGTTCTCATGCTATAGCATCTTAGTATGTTCGTTCTGTTATAGTGTATAGTGTATAGTGTATAGTGTGTCTCTCTGATGTATTGTTTCTACCTCCTTGTTTCTCTTTATGTTATCGTGTATTGTTTCTACCTCGTTGTTTTTCTTTATGTTATCGTGTATTGTTTCTACCTCCCTGTTTCTCTTTATGTTCTCGTGTATTGTATCTAGTATGAACTGAACCTCTAAACTATACCCCTTATAGTTTACTAGTATTTTACTTGAACTGTTATTGAAAAGACTTATTTTTCTACTAAGTTATGCTGGTACTTTAAAAACGGAGTTTTGTTAAACTATAAAGTAACATAACTTTAAAAGAGTTTTTGAAATGTTTTGACTACTTATAAATGACATAAGTAATCTTTTGAAAATGTTTATAACAAACAATTACATAATTATCATTGTGTTCAACTTGTATTCCCCCCTTAAAAGCATTTAAAACAATTTAAAAGATTGATTACGGGGTATGAACTCACCTTATGTGGGTGATTCAAACGAATATGCGCGTAAGGATGAGAAGTTCCACGAATGAAGTCCCGAGATACAACAAGTCCTAAATGACATATGTCGGCATGAATATAGTGTTTATAAGCAACTATATGAAAGGAAACACCTTCCGGGACTAGGAAACACTTGGAATGAAGTGTTAAATCACATGAGATTGACCTAAAGGGTGTTTATGGCCAAGGGTTTGGTGTTTACGGCCATGTGTTTACGGCCAAGGGAGTTTACGGCCGTAAACTCATGGTCAAACATGCATAAGAGGGTGTTTGAAGGCTAGGGAAACTTGAGGGACCATTGCTCTACACAAGGATGAGAAAGACCAACTCAATGGAGAGTGTTGAGGTGTTTACGGCCACACCATAAACCCTATGGCCGTAAACTCACCAAATGGTGTCTTATTGGGTCTCAAAGGAAAGGAGTTTCAAAGGCTCAAGTGTTCCAATGGTTAGTAAAGGTCTAGATGTGTTTAACGTCCAAATCATGACAACTACAAGGGTTTACGACCAAGGTGTAAACTCCTGGCCGTAAACTCTCTTTGATGATGAGTTTGGTGATGATTCAAGGTCTTACAAAGCACAAGGGAGTGTTCTAGCATCAAATACAAGCCTTAGGTAGAGTTTAAGGCTCAAATGGCACCTTTATAGGGGTTTACGGCCAAAGGGAGATGCTCTTGGCCGTAAACTCCTTTTGTTCTTGAGAATTGGATGATTTAAAAGTGTAGATCAAGTGTTTCTAGCATACAACTTAGTTACGGAAGAGTACTCACACTTTGGAGGCCCTTTGATGAAGATCGGGAGTGAAATCTCGATGATACTTGAGAGAGAATGGGAGATTTCGGCCAAGGAAAGGAAAAGAATGAAGAAATGGCTAAGTCTTACATATATAGGGGTGAGTTTACGGCCAGGCCATAAACTCTATGTTCTTTGGCCGTGAACTCAATTTTGGTGGTGTTAAGGCTTAAATGCTGCACAATGTCTCCAGCAGGTACATTCTAACACTCATTCCTTAAGTGTACTAGGCTTAAAACTCCTTAGAATGACCTTTTTCAAGGCTAGAAGGCAAAAATATTTCGGGTTGTCACATCATCCCCCCGTTAGATGGAATTTCATCCCGAAATTAGCTTTCTTAGCAGTACTACTGGGGTTGCGCTCCTCTGATTGGCATAATACCTACTCGTAGACCTGACACTTTGCCTTACTGTTCATGATAGGATTCATACTCGGTCCATATATAATTATCTCGTGTATACAAGTCGTATATAATTAGGATTAGTTAGACAGTCGGATGTGCGACTCTGCCTAGGTCCACAATCAAACAAGGAACAGGAGATAGGGCGGAAACACACATACTAGATCTGCGTAATCATAATTATATACTACTCTTGCGTATACACTTAATAGTGATAGGTGGGCTGTATTCGTCCTTAGCCTCTATGCTTGAACTCGGTCTGCTGGACGAGTGGTATTTCGGAAGGTCTGCGGACATATGACGACAAGGCTTCGGAGGACAAAGTACTATTCGCACGAGTACTTCGGGGTTTAGAATACGAAAGACAAAACTGAGTTTTTTGGTCGGACTGTCGTTACGAATGACGAAGGTTTCCTGAACTTGACGGTCGAGACGATAGGAGCATATGAACTTAGTATGGCGAGGACCACGCCAACTCATGACGAATGATAGAAACAGACTCTTTACTGAACAACTTTGAAATAAATGTGTGTTATACGATGATGTACTTCCCTAGTGTGCTCGAAAATGTACTCTTTGTAAATGTTCTAGTGTTTTCTGTTTTCCTCTTGATTGTTAACACTTCTACGTATCGTACCGCGATGTGCGCGTACATACAGTGAAAGTGCTTTGTTATCTAGAATCGATACTTAAACTACGATCCTCCTTGGTACCACTACGATCGCCTGGAATATACAAGTTATGAATAATTAAGACGAATAAGACGGTCGACTGAGTAACTCTGCCTCAAATCCACAACCAAACAAGGAACAAGAATTAAGGCGGAATCACTCACTCTAAGTCTGCAAAATCTTAGCTATGCACAACCCTAACGTACATACTAAGCCATCATAGCTTCTTAGAACGGATCTCTTAGTTCTTTTGAATACTGTGACCTATTTCAATAAGTGAGTTATTATAATTACTTTTAAGTGTTGTCCCCAAGTATTAATCTTATGTAAATATAAATTAATTTTTTTTCAAAGTAATTACTATTTCGAAAACGTACCGTCGCTCGATGGCGACTCCGAGGTCGATTCTCCTACGGTGATCATCAGAATTTGTCCATCCGCTCCTGAGTTCTTTGTTATCGGGCAGTCCTCCTGGTAGTGTCCAGTCTCACCACAGCCATAACAGGCTTGGTTTTCTTCAACTCCGAGGACTTGGGAGATCGGTTGAGCCGGTGCCCTGCAAAAACGGACTGTGTGTCCCTTTCTGTGGCAGTTCAGGCACTGCATTTCCCGACATACTCCAGTGTGGTGATAGTTGCACTTTCCACACTTCGGGAGGGTTCCAGCATATCGACTGGCAGGTGCTGGAGTAGCAGGTGTTGTGGCGGTGTACATAGTACTCGTTTGTACCTCATTCGGGGTGTCCTGTGTTGTTTGCTTCTTCTTCCTCTTGTTCCCCAACTTCCGTTTATAGTCCTCTCCCCTCGATGGCTCGAGAATAGGAACTTCCACACCATGGAGGACTCCGTGGTCGATAAGTGGCTGAGCCAGGCGTTTAGCACTATCGAATGTGGCTTGGTTAGAAGACAGTACATCTCCTTGGATCGGGGCAGATAGACCCCAGATGTATCTTTCTATCTTCTTCCTCTCCGGGGTAACCATCCTGGGGCATAGAGCTGCTAGGTCGCTGAATCGGTCAGTGTAGGCCACTATGTCTGAGCCGACCATAGTGAGCTCCCACAGTTCTTGTTCCAGCTTTTGAACTTCGCCCAACGGGCAGTATTCTTCCAACATCAACTCTTTTAGGTTCTCCCAACCTATTGAGTTAGCCACTGATAGGGTCAGTGACTTAACATGGCTGCTCCATCATGTCAGGGCTCTGTCAGAGAAGGTGCAGGCAGCAAACTTCACTTTGCTCCCTTCAGGGCACGAACAGATTTCGAAGACCGAATTTGTTTTCTCGAACCATCGCATGAGAGCGATGACTCCACCATTTCCATCGAAGGAATTGGGTTTGCAGTTCATGAAGTCCTTATACGAACACTCCCTTGGGTGTTCGTGAGTAACTCCAGGGTTGGTTAAGTGGGTACCGCTACCAGATCCGAGGGTACCACTTTCACTGAAGTGAGTTAGAGCAGTTCCCACTGCGGAGGATATCGTTGCTTGAAGAGCAGCAGGATGGAATTGCGGAGGTGAAGTTGGAGTTATCGGAGTAGCGCATCTGTTTGATCTGCGAGGAGGCATATTTGCTAAAAGAATACAAAGATGAGATGGAATAAGTCTAAAGTAATGGACACAAGCCGAAAGCTGAAAAGACAAGGTTATCCTAGTTCTGCGTGTATCGGGTCCTGACTTCCACAGGGTTCTGGAAACAATTCATAAAAGAGTCTATACCTAATAAACTCTATGAATTTGAAATGTCTATCCTCGAATGAATATCTGTTACCTGAATAACTGTTACCAGCTGCATGTAAGAAAATAATCCTAACACATAATGTGAGCAGTGTCTCCACTCGCTCATTAAGTTAAACAAGATTATTATTTATTAGTGTGACGCATAAGACGTTTTGGTTACTTCGGTTGATCCTTATTTGAAAGCTCCTCATGAACTTGCTCTCGTTTCCTCCTGAATCTTCTGTTTTCTACTATGATGAAGTGGTTAAGTCTACCTAGGCTTGTCGTGCGAGAATGGAAGTGACCAAAGAATCTATGAGATTTAAGTGAAACATTATGGGGTGATCCTTACAGAGTCCTCCTATAATTGCACAATGTATACAAGTTGTATATAACTTAAGACTAAATAGACCTTTGAATAAGTGATCCTACTCCAAAACCACAACCAAACAAGGAACAGGTAGTGGAGCGTAGATCACAAATTCTAAGTCTATAAATTCTCAATTATATATAACCTGGGAAGTATACATTGTAAAATTATAGACCTATCCGTAAGGGTCTTTTAAGTTATCACATAAGTTATTTATATGTTGTCTAAAATACTCCTATAGTATTTTAATGTAATCTACTTGGTATGTTTTAAACTTGTTATCGCGTTATAGTATCATAGAATACTCCTATAGTATTCTAACTCTAATGTACTTGATCTAGTATTCTCTTGACTTAGTATTAGGTAAGTTTTAAGACCGTTGCAACACCACATCACTCCCAAACACATGTCGGTCACATCTCGAATGAATATAGTTGATCAGGCTATATTGATCCTAGCTATGATTACATAACTGTCCAGGTTTGACCATAGTGTTCAACCTTTAACTTCTTCTGTTCTGTTCTTCTTGTGATACTTGTTCTAGTATGTATATATGTATAAGAAAGTATGTATACTTTTATAAGGTATCATTATATATTTAAAATATATTCTTATCCAGAGCACTTTGGCCCCATTGTATTTATAGTTGTATATCTTTTATCGGTTGATATACTTAGTTCACTATAAACAATGATCTGATACCAATCTGTCACACCCCAAAATCGGAACGACGGAAGCGTTCTGGGGCGGAGGAGGTCATGTTTAGTATCACAAGACATGCATCATAGTAAGCAAGTAATAAACAACCATTTCATTAGAAAGAAAGTGTTTACAAAGTATGTGATTCACATAATATAGAATACATAGCAAATAACAAAAAGACATGAAGCTATACTGCTCCATCTTCTGAATCCCAGTGCGCGAACCTGTCTACTGGTCTCCTGAGAATACAAGTTATTTTGAAATCGTAGATCAGCATTTAAGCTGGTGAGTTCATAAGATTTTAGTGATGTAGTAAGTAGTAAGAAAGTTTGTAGAAAGTTGTAGTTAGTTGAAGTAAGTTATGTTTAGAAAAGTTTGCCTGTTCCTCCAGAAATTCCTATATTTCCTACTTTGATGAAAGATAAGTAAAAATGACCCTACAGTCCTTTCTATGAGTATTAAATGGATACAAGTTATATAAAATCCAGAGTAAACAAACAATCGATTGTGTGTATCTGCCCTAAGCCTACAACCAAACAAGGAACAGGAAATGAGGCGGAAGGCACACATCCCATTGTTTGTTAGATCATCGTTGTATATAACCCTTGCATATTCACTCGGTACTCACAGAGTTAACTGTAATAGTTCCTTTATATTTGATGAAAAGATCCTTTAAGAAAACCCTTATTTCTTATTATAAAATGATAACCACGGTAGTTCCTTCTATAATCACTTAGTTTATACTAGTTATATATAATCTAATATCGAATAGATAGTTAATTGTGTGAATCTGCCCTAAGCCCACAACCAAACAAGGAACAGGTGTATAAACTAAGGTATTATGAATTGTGTGAATCTGCCCTAAGCACACATCCACCTACCTATCGGATATTAATTATATATAACCCTGGTGTATAAACTAAGGTATTATAGAATTACCACCTAAGGTCCTTTAAGTTTTATTGGTTTAATAAAATGGATTAAACCCTTTACTGGTTAAGTTTCTAGTGTTGTATTCCAAAAGTTCTTCATTTGAAAAGTATGTTTTGTACTAGAAAACTATGCATTGAATTAGTGTCCTATGACCTGACCCATACATGGTACCCCTTATGATTACTTGGTGTATACGGAACATATATATAGCTAAGCTCGGATAGATAGTAGGCTGGGTGTATCTGCTCTAAGCCCACAACCAAACAAGGAACATGAAATGAAGCGGAAATCACACATCTTACTAACTGTCGGACCCGATTAATATATATCCCTGAATGCATACACTAATGAATCATAAAGTTAGCATTATAGGTCCCTTTCTACTGAATGTACTAGACCCGACTGTTCTGTGTGTCGTTTGTAAAATGTAAGTTTTCCCTAGTTAATAACTATCTTGACTCGAAGATAGTTTGTATTAGCTTTCAAGTGGAACTGCCACTTACTGAAAGTAATGGGAATTTATAAGTACACAATTGTCTTTTGAATTGACATTTTGTAGTACTAAGTACCTTAAAACATGTATGTTTTAGTAAGGTTATAATGTGAAGGCTAGTTCCCGTACTATACGTTCTCCATGTCAAGAGATTTTGGGGACCAAACACGACCTCTGCAAACAATTGCAAGCCGTGTAATTCAAATTAAAGTTTTATGATCATGTATACCCAATTTAACTATCACCTTTTGTTACAAACAATGAGTTAGTGATTCATTTGTATAATTAGATCTAGTATGTTCTCATGCTATAGCATCTTAGTATGTTCGTTTTGTTATAGTGTATAGTGTATAGTGGATAGTATGTCTCTCTGATGTATTGTTTCTACCTCCTTGTTTCTCTTTATGTTATCATGTATTGTTTCTACCTCCCTGTTTCTCTTTATGTTATCGTGTATTGTTTCTACCTCCCTGTTTCTCTTTATGTCATCTTGTATTGTATCTAGTATGAACTGAACCTCTAAACTATACCCCTTATAGTTTACTAGTATTTTACTTGTACTGTTATTGAAAAGACTCATTTTTCTACTAAGTTATGCTGGTACTTTAAAAACGGAGTTTTGTTAAACTATAAAGTAACATAACTTTAAAAGAGTTTTTGAAATGTTTTGACTACTTATAAATGACATAAGTAATCTTTTGAAAATGTTTATAACAAACAATTACATAATTATCATTGTGTTCAACTTGTATTCCCCCCTTAAAAGCATTTAAAACAGTTTAAAAGATTGATTACGGGGTATGAACTCACCTTATGTGGGTGATTCAAACGAAAATGCGCGTAAGGATGAGAAGTTCCACGAATGAAGTCCCGAGATACAACAAGCCCTAAATGACATATATTGGCATGAATATAGTGTTTATAAGCAACTATATGAAAGGAAACACCTTCCGGGACTAGGAAACACTTGGAATGAAGTGTTGAATCACATGTGATTGATCTAAAGGGTGTTTTATGGCCAAGGGTTTGGTGTTTACGGCCATGTGTTTACGGCTAAGGGAGTTTACGGCCGTAAACTCATGGTCAAACATGCATAAGAGGGTGTTTGAAGGCTAGGGAAACTTGAGGGACCATTGCTCTACACAAGGATGAGAAAGACCAACTCAATGGAGAGTGTTGAGGTGTTTACGACCACACCATAAACCCTATGGCCGTAAACTCACCAAATGGTGTCTTATTGGGTCTCAAAGGCAAGGAGTTTCAAAGGCTCAAGTGTTCCAATGGTTAGTAAAGTTCTGGATGTGTTTAAGGTCCAAATCATGACAACTACAAGGGTTTACGGCCAAGGTGTAAACTCCTGGCCGTAAACTCTCTTTGATGATGAGTTTGGTGATGATTCAACGTCTTACAAAGCACAAGGGAGTGTTTTAGCCTCAAATCCAAGCCTTAGGAAGAGTTTAAGGCTCAAATGACACCTTTATAGGGGTTTACGGCCAAGGGAGATGCTCTTGGCCGTAAACTCCTTTTGTTCTTGAGAATTGGATGATTTCAAAGTGTAGATCAAGTGTTTCTAGCATACAACTTAGTTTGGGGAAGAGTACTCACACTTTGGAGGCCCTTTGATGAAGATCGGGAGTGAAATCTCGATGATACTTGAGAGAGAATGGGAGATTTCGGCCAAGGAAAGGAAAAGAATGAAGAAATGGCTAAGTCTTACATATATAGGGGTGCGTTTACGTATAGGCCATAAACTCTATGTTCTTTGGCCGTGAACTCCATTTTGGTGGTGTTAAGGCTTGAATGCTGCACAATATCTCCAGCAGGTACATTCTAACATTCATTCCTTAAGTGTACTAGGCTTAAAACTCCTTAGAATGACCTTTTTCAAGGATAGAAGGCAAAAATATTTGGGGTTGTCACATGTTTCAACATAGGAAATTTGATATATGGAAATATTATAGCAAGAGACTGATCAGATATCAGCTCTTTATGTAAGACATAATTAATCGAGTCCCATATGCTTTGGATATAGGATCGATTACATATGCAATAATATTCACTTGTTCTGATTTTTACAAATGCCTAGGGCATTGAGAGGGAAAAGGGACTAGAAATTGGTGTGACTAAAGTTGTTGCACAACTGTCAAGAACATTATGAGGTTTACCAAAAGATTAGGTTCTTATAGACAGTTGGAAGTATAAGTATTAATTTGGACAGACCATAGTGACATATTTTAGATTAAGATGATTCTTGATCAGAATTGATGGTCATATGGGAATATTGAAATGTTTCCATAATGGGAGTTGATGATTAAAAATCTACATGAGAGTTAGAAACTTTAATGCAAGGAAGGTGTTCAAGGAGTGTACCTTGAATTTGAAACTTCAATATTTTGGAATTGTTTTTACTAACAAAGTTCCAATGGAATATTCAATAATATTGTTGGCTGGGTCTCTGTGACTTTGAAGCTACGACATCGCATAAGGACATTGCAGATAAAGGATGAACTCTAACACATTTTAGTAGCGACAAGAATTTGGATTTATGAAATGAGCATCATTGGATGAGTGTCTAATCGATCTGTACTCAAAGGAAGGACCATAGAGAGACATAGTATGCATGTTTATAACATGCAATGACTGATGTTAAATTCATGTGTTTAGTTTATTATTCGAAAAATTATACAATGGATAAAGTCTAATTAATATGGTGATTAAATAATAGGTTTTTTATTTATATTCAATAGTTTTGAGACCCTAGTTAATTAGGTTATTATTGTGTTTCACTTTGCATGTTTTACTTCCCGAATAATTGGATATTCAAACATCCACAGTCGCTTGTACTTTTGGAAGTAAGTAGTAAATTAAGACTGTCATGAATTGAATTGTAGATTGTCTATGGAGATTAGACATAGCAACAGTATTGCTGCAATCTTCATGAGTACTTTGAAAAATGGGGATTTTGAGTATTAGATAAACTCACACTCAGAGAATTACTTCATGGATTTTATCATGAGTAATTTTGAGATGATAATATCTTATATTCTTGAAACAGAGACATATGAGTTGTTGTTTATAAGTTAGTTGTGCATTGATAATACGTAAAAAGCATCAGTAACTTGATGTTATAAAATGTATTGTTGTGTGTGATTTGATGAGTAAATAGTGCAAGCATATAAGTCAAAGTTTATTCGTTCCTTTTGTCCTACCCGGAAGAGCGATATCTTTGGGCCCCTCGATGATTTGATGATGACATCTAAAGTGCTTGGCTAAGCCTGTACTGAATTGATGTGTTCAATTGGTAGTCTGATTTCAGTCCTCATAAATCAGAAATCGGGAAACAAAACTTGGACAATGAGATTGATTATAAGCCATGTCTCATGTCTTTATGATATCTTGTAGAACGGAGAAATATTTGATCACTTATCTTAGGAGACGTAACTGACTGGGTCAGAGTTCGACAGTAGCTTTTTAGAGCTACAATTTGCTAATTAGTTTTAGAAAATATACTGGCAACAATACTTATTAGACTTATCCAAGTGGGAGACTGTTGGATTAGGTGTCTAAGCCCATAACTATAATTGGTATACACTTAAATTGATAGTAGCACAATTCTTTTTGGGTTGCTCTCAAGACGCTTAGCAACTATACAAGATGATATTTGGAGAGAGAGTTTTGATTTATTATTTGATTAAAAAATTGAAATAAATAATTTGTTAATGTATTATGAAAATAATATATTAATTAAAAATAATAATATATTTAATTAATATTTA
Organism: Lactuca virosa; assembly: GCF_052849685.1. NCBI lineage: Eukaryota > Viridiplantae > Streptophyta > Magnoliopsida > Asterales > Asteraceae > Lactuca > Lactuca virosa. Next base: position 143,371,021 of record NC_136431.1, read on the forward strand.
ATGAGAATGTAATTAGAATTAATTTTGGGATTAAAGGAATTAATTGTGCAGGGACTGAAATGTAATTGTTCAATAGTTGAGAAAAAGGCAATCTAGAACCCTCCATAGGCTATGGATGGTTTTCATAAGCCTTAGGGTTTCTAGAATAGTCTTAGGTGGATAAACAAAAAAATGGATAATTACCCGGTTTAAGTTAATCTTGGATTGGGGCTTATCTACGGTTTCCTGACTGCACTATATAAACAACCTAAATCCTAAGAATTTCGGTCATGCTATTCCTTAAAGGGTTAGGCCGAAATTTCTTTTTCTCTCCTCTTTCTCAATCATCTTCCTTTGCTGGTGTTGGGTGTGAACCATTAGAGGCGTGACATTTGTGACGCTTGCTCTCAAGGCATCAACAACAAACGGATTGGCATTGTTATTACTATATAACAATCAAGGTATGATTCTTCTAACCCTAATTGTGAATTTCGATTATATACTGGTGTTCTAGGGTTTTCTATTTTTTTGTTCAAAGTTGTATGTTCAATTAGAGAAAACATAGATCAATTATTTAGGGTTGCATGCACACATAGTATTTATATGTTTTGCATCATACTCGTTAGGCTCATCCATAGTAGCCAGTGTACGATCACTCAGTAGCATGTCTCATTCTATTTCAATGTGGAAACCATAGAACTCGGGAAGAAGACAAACTCTATTTAATCTACGAAGGGGAGGAGTTGGAATTACGTCAGTTTGCTCAACAGGTTGATCAACCTTGGGTTGAGTGCCAGTTTCAACTGTAGGTCCTTCTTTGTTTGACTCTTGAATTTCTTCAAGATCAATTTAGCTTCCTATAGCTTCTTTGGAGATATAATCCTCTCAAGGAAGAAGCCCTTTCAAGACACAAACACTTTGTTCTCGGCAGCCTTGTAGAATAGATATCCAATAGACTTTTGAGGATCACCCAGGAAAGTAACACTTTTTCGCTCTATGTTGTAGTATACGCTCGGCTTGCGAAGAAAAGACTTCGCACCAAATTTAAAAATGTGCAAGACTGGGAGGTTTCCCATTCCATATTTGGGATGGTCTCTTAGTGACCTTCTTAGTTGGTATAGGGTTTAATATATTAGCAGTCGTGTCATCCCCGTTTTTACTGACAATTTAAAACTTTTTTATTTATGTGTATTTAATAGAGATTTTTATAAATGCGGAATTTGGTCCTGTAAAAGCATTTCCGAAGAAATGTTTTTCATTAATTTATAAAGGCTTGGGATTTCATAACTAATACACAAAACATAAGGATAAACATGTCTTACTTTAACTTAGACTATCAGTCTACATCTTCTTGAATCTCTCATCATTCATGTACCTTTGTACTGCTACCTATGATACAAAGAACCTGAGTGGGTCAGATTGGGAGACCTGGTAAGTATATAAGGTTTTCGACCCACAATAATATAGTTAATATGTTTAATTATCAAACAATTAACCCAATTAACCATCCCTGTTTTTTTTCTATTTTTATTCTTAAGGATCTAGCCTAAGGATCATCGTTGCTGACCACATCCACTCAATTTTGTGGAGTCGAGTGCCATGGTGAAAACATCAGCTATTTCCTCATGAGTTGGTACAAAAATAAGTTCAATGTTACCTTTGAGGATGTGGTCTTTGATGAAGTGACACCGTAATTCTATGTGTTTCGTCTTCGAGTGATGAATAGATTATGAGAAATCGCTATTGCACTCTCTAAATCACAATAGATGGGTACCCACAACATCGTGTACCCGTAGTCCAAAAGTTGTGTCTTCATCCAAAGGACCTGGGAGCAGCAACTCGTTGCAGCCACATATTTTGCCTCTACGGTAGATAAAGAGACACAGTTATGTTTTCTTGAGGACCATCTTACTAATCTCCCACCCAAAAATTGACATCCACCCGAAGTGCTTTTACGATCAAGTATGCACTCTGCATGGTCTGCATATGTGAATGGCTGCAGACTGAAGGCGTTACCCGTACGGTAGCAGAGTCCTAAGGCCTTACTCCCTTTAAGATACGTGAAGATCTGTTTGACTGTGGTCAAGTGAGATACTTTGGATCGGTATGGTATCTAGCACATAAGCCCGTAGCAAACACAATATCTGGTCGGCTTGTAGTGAGGTACATCAATGATCCAATCATTCCTCGGTATATCTTTTTATCAACTGACTCTCTGGTAGGGCCAGCTGAGATTTTATACCCGAAGGCCATAGGGACCTTTGCCGATGAGCAATTATCCATTGAAAATTTATTCAATAGGTCAGTGGTGTATTTTTCTTGATGAATGAAGATCCCTTGAGAGATCTGTTTTACTTGAAGACCTAGAAAGAAATTAATCTCTTTGTTCATGCTCATCTGAAACTTGCTTGTCATGAGCTTTGCAAATTCATCTGCCATCCCTTGATCCGTTGAACCGAAGATGATATGATCCACATAAATTTGAACGAGCATTAAGTGTTTATCATTTACTCGTCTAAAAAAGTGGGATCTGTCACACCTCTTTTGTACCCATAATTAACAGAAACTATGAAAGGGTCTCATACCAAGCTCTAGATGCCTGCTTTAGCCCGTAGACCGCTTTCTCCAGCTTGTAACAGTAGTTGGGAAATTCCGAACTTTCAAAGCCTGGAGGTTGTTGGAGATACACTTCCTCTTTCAGTTCACCATTAAGGAAAGCACTCTTTACATCCATTTGATGGACCTTTACATTCTTGTGTGCTACATACGCTAGAAAAATACGTATAGCTTCCATCCTTGCAACTGGTGCATACGTCTCATCATAGTCAACACCCTCTAGTTGACTATACCCTTTTGCAACTAATCGTGGCTTATTGCGAATTACAGCACCAAATTCATCTAACTTATTCTTGTAAACCCATCTTGTTCCAACTACGGTATGCCCTTTAGGCTTTGGTACCAGCTTCCATGAGAGCTTCTTTTGTGGTTGTGGGTTCAACCGAGGATAGGAAAGCTGCATAATGACAATGATTAGTTAAGTCTGTAGAGGAACGAGTTTGAATACCTGTTGATGGGTTCCCGATTACGACAACCGGCTATTTCGGGTGAACAAAAGTCAAGCAAGTCAAACAAAAGTAAAATAGATAAGTCATAAAGCATGAATTTATGCCTTGTTTAAGAGTTTTCGGTTGTGGGAATCAAAAACCATGAGATTTCGGTTGTGATGGACCGAATTCTCATGCCATGGATGAATTCACACTAAGACCGAAATCATGCTAGACCAAAACCACACCTAGACCGAAATCACATGTGATTTCAGTGGTGTACAAGGTGACTTCGATCATGCCTTGGCCGAAATCACCAATGTGATCCAATGATGTTGCAATGTGATTGGTTGATCCTTTTTCCAATAAGGTAAAATACACAAACCAATACAAACATCACATCAATATCACCCCCTTATCTATACATTAGGCCGAAAACACCATCCCATTCCTCATTTACATCTTCAAAGTTCCATCATTTTCTCTCAAAGAAGCAATTTCAAGTTCATACATCTTCAAGTCTTCAAACAGTTTCCCAGAAACACCTTCAAACTTTCCCAGGAGACTAGTTCTTCAATTGATTCTTAGGGATCTTTGTAAGTATTCCTTATATAATCTAGTGTTTATACAACACATTCATTGTTAGTTTATCAAATTTACACACTTTATTATGTGTTAAAGACTATTATAACACGACCAACTTCAAGTGTTCTAACTTGAAGATCATAACCACCGCCTCATTATCTAGCGAAGAACACACTCTATTTAATCTACGAAGGGGAGGAGTTGGAATTACGACTATTAGGACACGACCACCTTCAAGTGTTCTAACTTGAACATCATCACCATCGCCTCATTATCTAGCCAAGAACACACTCGAGGTGAGTTCATACCCCTACAGTTTTCGAGATTTTCTATGTTTTAAGGGGGGGGGGAATACAAGTAAAATCATTTAATAGTCCAAAGTATATTACAAACTCTTATGAACTCACCAACTTAGCTTTTGACACTTTTTCAAACCATTTGTATTCTCATGAAACCACTAAAACAGGTAACAACAAGCGTTTGGGGATGAGACGCTAAGATGTCGGTCAAATCTTTTATCATCATATTGTAATTGTTTTTGAAACATGTAACTCGTACAACAATGTAACTATTTTCAAATTATAATTATGATGGTTGGTTTGCTTTGATCACTCTTATTTAATTGTTATGATATTGTACAAGAAAGTCATCCATCCCCAAACGTTTCTGCCGTTTCCTCGGTTTGGGGGTGTGGCACCGATGATCTGACCTGGTGGGTGATCTCTCGTCCAGATGTGTAGACGAGTATGCTGATGGTCTGTGGCTGTACTTGAGGGAATATCATCTACCTCAGATGTCTCTTCAGGTTGATTTGAATAAGGTAGTTCCCCCTCGATTTGAGAGCAGCCCGCCAATGAGTCATGGACTGTTGCGATTGGTTCTGCAGCTATTAAAGGAAGTTCCCCCTGAACGGATGCGGTTCTGTTGGATTAGTGTCTAAGTCCATAACTATAATTGGTATGTACTTGACCCGATTTAGCAAGATCCATTTGGGTTGCATGGCATCAGAACAATTTGGATAGACTTTTGTGAGAAAAAGGATATTTATGATTTGTTAATATATTATAAGTTCTAATATATTAATATGAAATCATATTATTTAATTAGTATTGATCAAGAATTAATTTGGAATTAATTTTGTGATCAAAAGAAGACTAATTAAATATGGGGATTGATTGAGTAACTCATTCATTCTTATATATGTAGGCTTATGATCCATAGTTCTTTAAGTTGGGCTAAACCCATGGAGTAACCCATGGATACTCCATGGAGGTTTTAACCCATGGATCATGGAGAATATGGAAAGACATGAGTTACATGGTGTAACCCTAATAGCCACCATATATAAGGACCCCATGGCTCAAGAAATTGGCAATAGTGTGTGTACACATGAGGGCTAGCCAATTTGAGTATAGGAACCTTTTCTCTCAAGTTATTCCAAGATGTTGGTGATGTTGTGTGAACCATTTGAGGTGTCACACTTGAGGCACTATGCTCTTAAGCTCCATGGAATCAAGCTACATAAAAAGGTATGTCTTCTAACTTGTTTATATTACCCAAGTATCAATGATTGTATGCTAGTTAGGGTAATACCTTGGAAAGTTCAAGTTTGCATGTATAATAGAGAAAACATAGATCCAAGGTATTTAGGGTTGCATGTACACCATAGGAGTGTTAGAATGCTCAAAACCCAATAGTGGTATCAGAGCCTAGGCTTGCTTTCAATTATACTTGATGCAAATTGCTGAAAAAAGCTGAAAAAAATCGATTTTATGGTTGTCTGGGCACTGGACTCGCCGAGTCCACTGATGAACTCGCCGAGTCCATGAAGAAATTCACCCTACTCGTCGAGTAAGTTCATACACTCGACAAGTAGGAGCCCCTGACAGCATATTTTCGAGTTTTTTGGCTGGAATTGGACTAGGAACATTACCCTAAGTTGTTTTTGAACTAATGAACCTATTTTTGATGTGGTAATGTTCATGCTAATCCAATTTCAAAGATAATTGTCATAATTTCACGATTTGTATTAGTTTTATGTTCATGCTAATTTCTTGAAGATTGATGATTTGAATTATCTTGTACTTATGAGTTAGCTTAGATTAATAGAAAAGTTATGAGATAATATGTTTTCAATCCAAATTAATCTAAAAGTTGTTCATAATATGTGTTTTGTCACTTGTCCTCAAGTTATAAGAAAAATCACATTTATGGTTATTAAAACTCGTAAGATTTCCATAAGTTATGAAAAATGGAGAGTCTCATTTTTAAATGTTTTAAAGTCTTCCATAACTTGTCCTCAAGTTATTAAACTTGAAGAGTTTTTCATTAAAACTACTTTAAACACATAAGTTATGGAATTAAAAAGTTTTTGAATAGTTCAAAACTTTCCCTCAAGTTTTGGAATTTGTAAAGTTTCCCTTCATGAATACTTTAATTCCAAGTTAATCCCATAGAATTTTAAAAGTTAAAAATTCAACCCTTATACTTTATAGTATTATAAGTTAATAATATATATATATATATATATATATATATATATATATATATATATATATATATATATATATATATATATATATATATATATATATGTATGTATATGTATAAGAACAAAGTCAGTCTTACCGTTAGTAGGCCTCATTCACTAAGCCGGTCTATAAGGGGGGGTATAAGGTTGTTGCCTATAAAATGGCAACTTAATGGGTGTCCAGTCTCACCCACCGCTTCCTTGACTAGTGGAGGGTCGTTAGCCGAACGGGTAGAACAAGGACTAGAATTCTCCCTTCATTAAAAGTATTAATGATAAATACTAAGTAACTAAGCTATTATGAATTCCCAATGTTAGTTACTTAGGAAAATGTGAATCTGGTGATAACCCATGAAATTACACTTTACACTTTGCTTAAGTCGGTTAGTGGAGCGCGTGTGGTTAACCGACACACTAGCTTGATTTAACAAGGTAGGCAAAGGGTAACTTAATGCTTATCATAGTATCGGTGGAGCGCGTGTGGTTAACCGACACATCGATTGAGTGGTAAATATTAAGGGTACCAAGTATATTTGCATGGTTATTGACACCTTGTTTTGTGATCCTCGACATCCCAGTCAGAAAATTTGAGAGGGCACAATCGAGATTGAAACATGCCATTGAAAAGTTCAATGAATCTCAAAAGATCTAGGAGTTTCAAATCCAATTAAAACCTAATAAATTATTTCGTTTTTCATGGTGGACCTTGGTGAATCGTCATTCGCCTACCTTCAAATATTCTATAGCTTGGATTAGGGCATCCCTCTTCCAAGTTATAAAATATTGTGTTAGGTCCTAGCCTTAATATTTTATATTGGGTGTTATATTAAGGACTTTAAATCAACTATCTTGAATATCTCCGAAAGGATGTCAGGTTCAAACAATTATGATCTTCCCAAAACTCTTGGAACAAGCTTTCCTAATGAAGATGATGTTCCGGAAATCATTCTTCACTCCCTCCACCTTCTCCAATTATTCTCCCTAACCCACAAGTTCAAAGTCACTCAAGCCCTATTGTCAAGGAAGGTCTATGTGTGCTCACATCTTGGAGATGAAGTCACATACTGACAAGCCGGGAGAGTTGGGTGTCAAAGTCTTGAGAAAGTTGGTTGTTCAATCACTTTCTAAGTCACATAGTGAGTTTCCTTTGGGACTACTATGAAACAGACCATGACATGACCCTTAATGATCTTATCTATTTGCTAGGTGCTGCTGAATCAGCAATGATTTGGAGCACTGGTAAATCAAATTTGATTAGAAGATCAACTTCCCAAACTTCCATGGACATTGACAATGGTAACATTGAAAATCAAGAAAAGCTTTCTCTTCCCAATGGAAAGGGATCGACCATAGTCAACTCGGTTGACCAAATGGTAAAGAGAAAGGCTAAGTCTGAGAGAGTCTCGTGTACCATTCCCAAAGGGTCCATATGTTTCTATTTCCAAAGGAAGGGGCATTGGTTGCGAAGCTGCCCTAACTACCTGAAAGATCTGAGAGAAGGTCAAGTCAAAAAGTTTGACTCAGCTTCAGGTAAGTCCAATATCTAACTCTCTTAAGTTCCTATTTGAAGATCCTTAATACATTTTGATGTATGGTAGGATCAAGCAAAGGGAAGGAAACTTAATGGAAGAGTAAGCTGATTCTGATCCCGAAGATGAATTTCGATCGCATGGTTCGGTGATCAGAATTTTTGAGCTGCTGCTTAAGAGTTGTGATAGATTGCTTAGGAATGGATAACAACATGGTTTTCATATGCATTTGCATTGTAAGGATAAGTTTTTATGCAAGTTTTAAATAAAAGGAAAAGTTTCGTTTTTATTTATTTTAAGTATCCTTACAATGGCATTTGTGAAAAATTGTTGTTTATATGATTCCATTGATAGCAACATTGGAAAATGGATTTGATTCTTTCATTTGTGGTAGTGTCTAAATTTACCAAATAAGGAAAGATTCTCATTACCCAAGTTTCAGTTGGATAGAAACTTGGAATCATGCAAGTTGTATAGTATGATGAATGAGAATTTTCATCTTTGGAAAATTAAGACTAATTTCTTGTTCACATGTATATGTGAGTCAAGTGAAGGACTAAGGGATCGAGTACACATTCTTGTGCACTGGTCAAGTCCACCACAAAGATCGATAAGATTATTCGTTATGATTTACTGAAGTTCAGTAAATATGGTTATACTTACAAGTTTAAAGTATAATTCTGAAACATTGGAAAAGTCTCAATGTATGGCAGAACGAATGAGAAGAATCAAATTAGGCAGAAGGATAAAAGTTTCTCTAATCTGAAAAGATGGGAGAGTACTTTAGTATCATGTTTTGTGATCATCTTAATGATTGTGAGACCATATCATAATTCATCCTCTAGGGACATCTTAGTGCATTCCTATGGCTAAGAAGAGGAGTCATGAATTATTGAAATGGTTAAATCAAGAAGGTGATACATACTTCGTTCCAAAACAAGTGTTAGAGTCATACTCCAAGATTGTAACTTGAGTGACACATCTTAAAGAAGGTTTATTAGCACTTGTCAAATGTAAGAGTAAAATTTGTTCTACTCTTGTACATTTGAAATTGGTAAGTTGTGATGTTTTGGATAAAACAAAGACCAACTAAGGCCAATTGTGTGAAGTGTTTGTCTTGATAAAAAAAATCCGCACTATCTCTTGAATATTTGGCAAGTGAGTCTTATATGTCAAGAGGACAGTGGAAGTCTAAAAGATCTTGAAAAAGTCTAATCAAGAATAAAACCTGTAGTTTTTCACTAGCACACGACTTGAGGTCTATAACCTATCGTGTTGACATATTCATATTTCTGTGTCCATTCCAGTTAAAGTTGGCTTTGCATATGAGTTCTTAGAGTTCTCAATTGGTTGCATAACAACTTGGAAGCAATGACAGGCCCTTGTGCTGCCAGGTGGCAAGAAGTTAAGACTGCACAAGTTCAATCCATATGAGTTTGGATCTGTCACTAACCTTGTCTTGAGATTATGGTTTTGACATATTCACATGGATAGGAACACATACACCATAAAATATGAGTGTCATAAGGTTTCTCTTCGATTCGTGAAAATGATGGTAAGGAAACGCTTTCACTAAGTAGATTTTAAGTAGATAGCAATTGTGATATTTGCATTCTCAAAGTCGTTAGTGGAGCGTGTGTGGTTAACCGGCACACTAACATTGACTTGTGAGGAATGGCAAAGGTCTAAACAATTGAGACTATGATTACGGCATCCCTTTTCATAGTTCTAAAATTGTTTAGACACACATATGAGCTATCTAAGGGAAGGTGTTTGACTTTGATAAAGCTTTATCAATGCATCTCATATCAGAAATCTGAACTTTGGTAAGAAAGTCAATAAAGTATTGATTTCTAGAAGTCCAGCTGATTTCTGAGTTCATGTCAAAGCTAGTGGGAGCATAAGTGTTATGCTAATAATCATCATGCAAGTGGGAGCATGATAATTATGACAAGTGTTGCAAGTTAGCAATATTAATTATAGAAAACAAAAGTTTCAATTGGGAAAAGTTTTTTTGCTATAATTAAGGGAGAGGAAAATATACTTCATTTCAAATCTAAAAGCTTAGATCGTGAGATTTTAATCAAATTTAGTCAAGTATATATATGAATGTTATGTTGGAATGGTTCAATATAAGGAAATTCTATATATGGGAACATTATCTGCGTTCTAAAATTCAATTATGATTACGACATCCCTTTTCATATTCTGAATTTTGAGAACATGGCAAATAGAAATAGAAATATTATAGCAAAAGACTGGTCCAGTATCATGTCTTTATGTGAGACATCATGAATCGTGTCCCATATGCTTCAGATATAGGATCGATTGCATGTGCTATAATATTCATCTGTTCTAAATTTTTTCAAATGCCTAGAGAATTAAGAGGAAAAAAGTACTAGAACTAGATATGACTAATTTGATTAAGCAATTGTCGAGAACAATCTAAGGTTTACCAAAGATTGGTTGCTCATGGACAGTTGGAAGTATAATGTTAATTTTGGAAGGACCATATTGACATATTCTGAAAAGAGGCAACTCTTGTTCAGAGGTGATAGTCGAAATGAGAATATGGAAATATTCCCATAGGTGGAAGTTATTCATTACATCTGTGTAAGATTAGGAAACTTAATGCAAGAAGGATGTTCAAAGCCATGTACTTTGAATTTGAGACTTCGTTTCCATGGAATGATTTCCATTGGAATACTCTGTAATGTCTGTTGACAAGTCTATGTGACTTTGTGCATAATCATTACAAGAGGATCAGTGCATATAAGTTTAAAATCTAACAAGATTTCGGTAAATGGCAGGAATTTGGAATTCTTGCATTTGTGGTAAGGATTTGGGATTGTGAAATGAGTATCATTGGAATTATGTTCAATCGATCTATTTCACAAAGTAAAAGATGATAGACAAACTTAGTGTGCATACTTGGTGTGTGGCATAACTAATGTTTGGAAAAACATAGTGTGCATACTTGGTGTATGGCATGACTAGTATTTAGAAAAACATAGTGTACATGCTTGGAGCATGGGACAACTATTGTTTTAATTCAAGTATAAAGTTGATAGTTTGAAACAGTATGCAATGAATAATGTGTAATCAATATGGTGATAAATAAAATGTGTTCTATTTATATTCATAAGTTCTGAGACCATATTGGATTCGATTATTCTTGTGTTTCACTTTGCATGTTTTGACTTCCAGAATAACTATGTCGTTCTTCCTGAATGACTAAGTTATTCAAACCATCCACAGTCGGTCATATGTTGGAAGTAGATATGAATCAAGACTGTCATGAAGTTGGTTTGTAGATGTCCAAGGTAGTGGACATAGCAAGAGTTGCTGCAACATTCATGAGTGCTCATAAGTTCTGAGTATTGGATTAAACCCTCGCTCATTAGAATCACTTCATGGATTTTATCACGAGTGATCATGAGACGATAATATCTTATATTCTTCAAACCTAGAGATATGAGTTGTTGCCTATGAGTTGGTTATACATTGATTGTACGAACACGCATTGGTAACTCGATGTTATAAAACGTGCCTTTGTGTATGACTCAACAAGTAGTAGAACAAGCATATGAGTCGAAGTTTATCCATTCCTTTTACCCTTAAAGGGATAAAAGCGATATCTGTGGGCCCCTCGATGATTTAGTGATGACACCTCGAAGTGCTTGGCCAAGCCTGGACTGATTTGATTTGTTCAATTAGTCGGTCGTCATAAATCGAAAATCGGGAAACAACAAATGGACAGAGAGAATGATTATAATCCATGTCTCAATCCATATGATATCTAGAATGGAGGAATATATGATCCCTTATCTAATGGATGCGTCATTGATTTGTTCAGAGTTCGACAACAGTTTTTAAGAGCTACGATTGCTAGTCGGGTTTTGGAGTCATCACAATAATAGTTTTAGACTTATCCAAGTGGGAGACTGTTGGATTAGTGTCTAAGTCCATAACTATAAGTGATATGTACTTGACCCGATTTGGCATGGTCCATTTGGGTTGCATGGCATCGGATTAATTTGGATAGACTTTTGTGAGAAAAAGGATATTTATGATTTGTTAATATATTATAAGTTATAATATATTAATATGAAATCATATTATTTAATTATTATTGATCAAGAATTAATTTGGAATTAATTTTGTGATGAAAAGGAGACTAATTAAATATGGGGATTGATTGAGTAAATCATTCATTCTTATATATGTGGGCTTATGATCCATAGTTCTTCATGTTGGGCTAAACCCATGGATGGATACTCCATGGAGGTTTAAACCCATGAAGCATGGAGAATATGGAAAGACATGAGTTACATGGTGTAACCCTAATAGCCACCATATATAAGGACCCCATGGCTCAAGAAATTGGCACTAGTGTGTGTACACATGAGGGCTAGCCGATTTGGGCATAGGAACCTTTTCTCTCAAGTTATTCCAAGATGTTGGTGATGTTGTATGAACCATTTGAGGTGTCACACTTGAGGCACTAGGCTCTTAAGCTCTATGGAATCAAGCTATATAAAAGGCATGTCTTTTAACTTGTTTATATTACACCATAGGAGTGTTAGAATGCTCAAAACCCAACAGGTTCCCCCTGAACCAATAATCCTTGGATCCGTTCTTGTATTAATATTTTCAACTTCTTCATCCTCAGAGTCTTCATACATGCTTGATGGATTGATCAGGTTGTGTATAGGTGTCGGAGTAGCATCGTCAAGTACTGGAACCTCGATGGTTGGAACTGCCAAAGGATTTGAACTTTCCCCTCAACCGGTGAGGTGGAAGTATTGAACGAAGTGCCTTCAGAAAGAGTAGGTCCAGATACTTCTAAATGTTGTTGTTGTGCTACCGGAGACACCCGAATCTCAGAAAGGTGTGCTATCTCTGCGCGATCGAAGAGTTCATCATATTTAACTTAAACTATGTTTAATGGACCCGATGAGGTTGGACTATCACTCTCCAGGATGAATTTTGTTTCAATATGAGGAGTCGTTATGCGGACATAATAGTCATCGAATTTGTCATCAAAACTTGCAACTATTAGTCTTGTTCGCCTTATAAGAACCCTGTATGCAACTTTGTTGGTTGAGTAACCCAAGAAAATGCCTTCATCCGATTTTCAGTGCAAACTTGTTGAGATGATCCTTGTTGTTGACCACAAAACACCTGCAACCAAAAATGTGAAAGAAACATACATTGGGTTTTTGATTGTTTAGACCTTCATAGGGAGTCTTGTTGAGGCGCTTGCAGATGATACTTCGATTTTTGAACGAAGAATGCAGTTGCTACTGCTTTAGCCCATAATTAGAGAGGCAAGTTGGCAAAGTTGAGCATCGATCTAGCAGCTTCGACCAATGTTCTATTTCTTCTCTCCACTACTCCATTTTGTTGTGGTGTGTAAGGTGTCGAGAAGTTGTCGCTGATTCCCTTGGAGACTAAAAAGCTATTCAGGAGCTGATTAGTAAATTCAGTGCCATTATCACTATCCGTCTGACAGGTAGTTTGATCTGAAGCTCAATCTCCTTGATGAAGTTAATCATGATCTGCAGTGTATCTGACTTTAGTCTCAAAAATAATACCTAAATGAAACGATTGAAGTCATCAACTATGACAATAATATATTTCTTGTGGTGAAGACTGGCTATAGTTGATGGACCACAGAGATCAATGTGAAGGAGCTCTAGAGGTTAAACGCTTGAAGATACAATGTATTGATGTGAAGGAGCTCTAAAGGTCAACTATCAGAGGATGGTTTCCCTTAGTTTGTTTACCACATTCACACGCAAGATACAATGTATCGTTGTTGAACTTCAATATGGGTAGTCCTCAGACTAACTCTCTAGTCACCAAGTTGTTGATGTATCTGAAGTTGAGGTGTGCATGTTTTTGATGCCATAACCAACTCACTTCAGACATTGATTTTGATAAGAAACACAAATGCATTTTGCCAATGATTAGTGAGACATCCAAGGGATACATTGTCCCTTCGGCTGTAGACTTGATCAAACACGTGTTTCTATCATTCTTCATGATGTAGCAATATTCACTGTCGAACTCAACCTGATGACCAAATTGCCCAATTGATCCACACTGATCAAGTAGTGTTTTAGCCCTTCTACGTAAGCAACTCGTTGAATAGAGAAGCTACCCATAGTCAATACTCCATAACCCCTTATTACCCCATTTCCATTGTTTCCAAAAGTGACGTGTCCGCCACCACTGATTGGCCTAAATTCACAATAGTATTCTAACCTTCTAGTCATGTGCAAGGAGCAGGCACTATCAACTAACCATTCTTCTTCTTGGTCCTCCTTGCACATTGCCTACACAAATCAGTTGGTTAGTTTGGGCACCCAAACTAGTTTGGAGCCCGAGGTAACGTGGGAAACATTCTTAACAGATACATTCATGTGGGACTTACTAGCATGTTTCTTTTTCCATATTTGCTTGGGACCATCATGTACTTGATTTGATATGTAGCATGGTCCTTTTGGGTTAGGTGTCTAACCCAAAACTATATTAGACTTATCCACGTGGGAGACTGTTGGATTAGGTCTCTAAGCCCATAACTATATTTGGTATGTACTTGATTTGATATGTAGCATGGTCCTTTTGGGTTGCCTTCACTCATGCAACTTGAAAGGATGACAAGTGGAGAGAGAGTAGGATTTATTATATGAATAATAAATTGGTACTCAGAATGCTTTTATTAATATATTATTTGGAAATCATATTATTAATTAGTAATTAATCAGAAATTAATTTGATATTCATTTTGGGATTAAAAGGAACTGATTAATAATGGAGGGGCTGTTTTGAAAATCATTGATAGTTGTGAAACTAGGCTTAGGACTCCTTGTAAGTGGAGTGGACGAAATTTATGAGTTACTCCATAAGATTTCGTCTAAGGGCTTACCAAGGAGGTCCATGTGTTGCTTTGGGCTTAAGTTAGGAACTACGGTTTCCTTATTCAAGTCCAACTTCAAGACTAAGCAACCTAGCCTTAAATAAACCCTCTAAACCCTAAGGAAATCGTCCCTAAGCTTCTAAGAGTTGCTCTAGCCGATTTTTACCTCTCTCCTTCTCATCCTTGTTGTGTTGAGTGTTTGTGACTCTATTAGAGGTGCAACACTTGGGGCACTTAGCTTTCAAGAGTCAAGGACTTCAAGGTGGTTCTTGTTATTACTACATAACAAGTGATGTAATCATCTAACCCTATTTCATTGTGAATTTCAAAATTGTATACTAGATCTAGGGTTTTTCTTTGGATAATTAATTTGCATGTATAACTTGAGAAAAACCTAGATCCAAAGCATTAGGGTTGCATGTGCACCATAGGAATGTTGTAATGTTCAAAACCCATCAGTGGTATCAAAGCCTAGGATGTTTTTCTATTATATTTGATGCATTTGTGATTTGTTCAAAGCTGGAAGAAAATCGTTTTTTGGACTGTACCTGATGAACAGGACGTTTTAGTCTTCTTACACGACCTGTTATGGCCTGACACGACGTGGCGACTCGTCTGTTGGCAGATTTTTCGGATTTTTGGCCTAGATTAGATTAGGATAATTACCATACGTTGTTTTAACTGATTAAAATCAAATTTTCTGATATGGAAATGGATATCCTCATCTAATTGAAAGATAATTGTCAAATTTTAAGATAATTATTTGATTTTGTGATAAATTCATTATTTGTAAAATTTGATTTGAATTTTCTTACCAAGTAAAATGATAAAGTCAAATATATGATAAGGATAAAATTATGTGATTAATTTAATTTTTTTAAATTTGATCTAGAAGTTTTGAAAAGTTTCAAAATTTGCCCTCAAGTTTTGGAATTTTAAATTTAATTAAAAGTTTTAATTTTGAAATATTAAATTCTAAAACCCTAGTGTTTTAAAAGGTTTAAATTACAACCCTTATACTATTATAATATTAAAAGCTTAATTTATATATATATATATATATATATATATATATATATATATATATATATATATATATATATATAAGAGAAAAGTCAGTCTTACCGTTAGTAGGCCTCATTCACGAAGCTGGTCTATAAGGGGTGTTTAAGGAAGCGGCCTGTAAAATGACTGCCATTGGGTATCCACTCTTACCCACCGCACCCTTGACCAATGGAGGGTCGTTAGCCGAACGGGTTTGATAGGACACTTAAATCCTCATTAAAAGTATAATGAATATACAAAGTAACTAAATGTTTTTATAAATTCCCAATCTTAGTTACTTTAGGAAAAAGTGAATTTGGTGCTAATCTATGAAATTGCACATTGCACCTTATTGGTCAGTTAGTGGAGCGTGTGTGGTTAACCGGCACACTAATGTGGACTAATGACGGATGGCAATGGGTATCTCGTAAATTATTATAGATCGATGGAGCGTGTGTGGTTAACCGACACATTGATTAGGTGATAAATGACATCGAGAGTACCAAGCCAATTTGCATGGTTATTCACACCTTGTTTGTGATCCTCGTATCCCAGTCACGAAATTGAATGGCATAATCGAGATTAAATATGCCATTGAAAAGTTCAATGAATCTCAAAGGATCTAGGAGTTACATCTAAAACCTAATTCATTAAAATTTTGTTTTCGTGGTGGAATTAGTAAATCGGCATTTACCTACCTTCAAATAATTTACAATTGGATTACGACATCCCTCTTCCAAGTTGTGAATTATTGTGTTGGGTCCTAGCCTTAATATTTCATTTGGGTGTTATATTAAGGATTAAATCAACTAACTTGAATTTATCCCCTTTTGTAGATGTCAAGTTTTGACAACTATGGTCTTCCTCAATCCTTTGGAAAAGGTTTTCCTCTTGAAGATGATGTTCCATGTGTCGATCAAGGTGAAAGATCAATCCCTTCTTCATGCATTGGTGGAACTGGAAATCATTCTTATCTTCCTCCACCTCCTCCAATGATTATCCATGACCCACATTTTCGTCGACTTGAAAAGTTCAAGGTCACTCAAGCCGTATTGGCATTCAAGCATCGAGATGGAAGTCTTGCGTGTGCACACGTTCTGAAGATGAAGCTGCACATTGACATACTGAGAATGTTGGGTGTCGTTTTGTCGAGGAAGCTGGCTATTGACTTAATTCTTCAATCATTTCCTGAGTCGTATAGTCAGTTCGTTAAGGACTACTATATGACAGTCCACGACCGTGACCCTTATTGATCTGACATATTTGCTAATAGTTGCTGAATCAGCAATGATTTGGCGCACTGGTAAAGCAAAATTGATTGGAAGATCTACCTCCCAAATCTCCATGGACATAAGTAATGTTAACGTTGATAGTCCAGAAATGATTTCTTCTCCTAAGGGAGAGAAATTAGCCAAGGTCAAAAAGTTTGACCGCAAGAGAAAGGCTGATTCTGAGATAGTTCCTTGTGTCCCTCCTAAAGAGTCCATTTGTTTCTACTGCCAATTGAAGGGGCATTAGAAACGAAGATGCCCTGACTACCTGAGAGATCTAAGAGATGGTAAAGTCAAATTGTATGGCTCTACTTCAGGTACATTCACTATCTAACTCTATTAAGTTCCTATTTATAGACTCTTATTACATGATGTAAAGTTACATTTTGATGTTTTTCAGGATCTAAAGAGAAAGAAGGAAACTTAAAATAAAAGTAAGTTGAGTCTGATCATGAAGAAGTGGATTTCGGTTGCATGGTTCGATGATCATATTTTTGAGTTTCTATGTAGGAGTTATGATAGATTGCTTAGGAATATCTAGAAACATAGTTTTTATATGTATTTGTGTTGTAAGGACAAGTTTTCCGCACATTATTAATAAAATTGTTTTATTTACTTTATGTTTCCTTGCAATGGCATTTATGGAAAATTGGTGTTTATATATTTCTATTATTAGCAATCTTGAAAACAAAATTGGTTCTTGGTTATGTCGTTTGTGGTAGTGTCGTAATTTGCCAAGTGAGGAAGGATTCTCATCACCCAAGTTTCAATTGGACAGAAACTTGGAATCATACGATTTGAATTGTGTGATGTATGAGAATCTTGATCCTTGGGAAATTGGGACTGATTCCTTGTTCACATATGTATGTGAGTCAAGTGAAAGGCTAAAGGACCTAGTACACATTGATGTGCACTAGTCAGATCCACCACAAAGGACGATAAAGTCTATTCCTCATGATTTACTGATAGTTCAGTAAATATGGTTGTGCTTACAAGATTAAGTGTAATTCTAGTACCTTGAAACGTTTCAAAGTATAGCAGAACGAATAAGAACAATAAATTAGGCAAAAAGATAAAAGTTTCTCCGATTTGAAAGGAAAGGAGAGTACTTTAGTATCATATTTTATGATCATCTTTAATGATTATGGAACCATGTCACAATTGATACTCTAAGTACACCTTAGTGCATTTGTATGACTAAGAAGAGGAATCAAGAATTGTTGAAATGGTTAAATCAAAAGGATGAGTCATGCTTCGATCCAAGATCGAGTCTTAGAGTCATACTCTAGTTACTCCAAGTTATACCTTGAGTGACATGTTCCGAGTAGGTTCATAACACCTCATGAAATGTGGAGTAGAAATGGTTCTTACTCTTTCATATTTGAAATTGGTAGTTGTGATGTTTTGGCTAAAACAAATACCAACTAAGACCAATTATATGAAGTGTTTCTTGATAAGAACCCGCACAAACTCTTGAATATTTGTTTGTCAAGGAATGTTTCGTAACAAAGAATCTTATATGTCAAGAGGTCAGTGGGAGTCTTAATGGTCTTCAATAGTTTCAATAACTAATCAAGAATGAACCTTATATTTATCACTAGCACACGACCTGAGGTTGACAACCTATCGTGTTGACATATTCTTATTTTTGTGCCTATGCCAGTTAAATTGACTATGTATGTGAGTCCTATAAGTTCTCATTTGACTGCATAAAGGCAAAGCACCTTGATCAATGAAAGTACATTGATCTGTATGGGTGAGCCGCTCAATAACATGGAAGCAACGGTAGACCCTGTGCTGCCAGATGGCAAGAAATTGAGATTAAGCAATTTCAGTCCATATGAGTTTGAATTTTTCATAAACCTTGTCTTATGATAGTAGTTCAAAATGACAAGTTCACATGGATAGGAACACATAAACCATAAAATCTAAGTGGTAAGAGGTTTCTCTCTACTTCATGAAAATGATTGTGAGGAAACACTTTCACGAGTAGATTTTAAAGGATTAGAGTAAGCACTTGTAGTGATTGCATTCTTAAATTCGAGTATGATTACAACATCCCTCTTCATAATTCGAATTGTGAGAAATGGAAATTAGTTTGAACATTCGGGACTTATTGCTATAAGTTCGGAAAAGGTTTTAGACATACACGTGAAGTATCTAATGAAATGTGTATGAGCTTGAGAAGTCCAGATAAAGACTTATCAAAGCGCCACATATCAAAAATCTAAACTTTGGTAAGAAACTCAATAAGTATTGATTTCTAGATGTTCAGCTGATTTCTGAGTACATCTCAATGCTAGTGGGAGCATAATCGTTATGCTGGTAAGAACATAATGGTTATGCTAGTGGGAGCGTGATTGTTATGTTAAGTGTTGCAAGTTAGCAATGCTATTTATAGGAAACAAAGTTCTAAATTTGCAAAGTTGCATAATTTGGAAATTGTTTCACTATAGTAAGGTTTAAGGGAGAGGACATTTATACTTCATTTCGAATCTAAAAGCTTAGATTGAATTTTTTTAATAGAACTTAGTCATGGACATATATGAATATCATGTTGAAATGTTTCCACATAGGAAGATTGGATATATAGAAATATTATAGAAAGAGACTGGTCAAGTACCATGTCTTTATGTAAGACATTATGAATCGTATCCCATATGCTCTGGGTATAGGATCGATTGCATATGCTATAATATTGGTCTGCTTTGATTTTTCCAAATGCCTAGCGCATTAAGGGAGAAAAAGGACTAGAACTAGATATGACTAAAGTTGTTAAACAACTATCAAGGACAATCTAAGGTTTACCAAAGATTGGTTGCTTGTGGACAATTGGAAGTATTGTAATGGATGGACCCTATTGATATAATTCTGAATAGATAGGATTCTATTAAGAATGGATTGTCATATGGAAATTATGGAAATGTTTCCGTTATGGTAGTTGGATATTAAGAATCTATGTGTAAGGTAGAAACTTTTTATGCAAAAAGGATGTTCGAGGAATGTACCTTGAATGTGAGACTTCATCTCTATGGAATTGATTTTGTAACAAATCTCTGGTGGAATGTTTTGTAATATCATTGGCAAAGTCTCTATAACTTTGGTGCCTTGACATTACAAAAGGAACATTGCATGTAAGTTTAGATCTAACGAGATTCTGATAGTGGCAATAATTTGGTATTCTTACACTTGTGATAAGGATTGGGAATTGTGAAATGAGCATCATTGGAAATGTGTTCAATTGATCTATTTTAGAAAGGAAGGACCATAGATAAACATAGTGTGCATGCTTGGAGCATGGGATGACTATTGTTTTAATTCAAGTATTTAGTTGATTGATCGAAACATTATACAATGAGTAAGGTCTAATAAATATGGTAATTAAATAATAAGTGTTTTATTTATATTCAAAAGTTTTGAAACCATATTGGATTAAGTTATTCTTGTGTTTCACTTCACATGTTTTACTTCCCGAATAATAAGATTATTCAAACATCCACAGTCGTTCATACTTTGGAAGTAAGCAGTGAATTAAGACTATCATGAATTCGTCTGTAGATTGTCTAAGTGCTTAGACATAGCACAGGTTTGCTACAGTGTTCATGAGTACTCCTGAAATAGGATTTGAGTATTGGATTAAACCCACGCTCATTTGAATCACTTCATGGATTTTATCACGAGTGATTGTGAGACGATAATATATTATATTCTTAAAACTGAGACATATAGTTGTTGTTTACAAGTCGATTGTGCATTGATAATACGTAAACGCATCAGTAACTTGATGTTATAAAACGTATTGTTATGTATGATTTGATGAGTAAATAGTACAAGCATATGAGTCGAAGTTTATCTGTTCCTTTTACCCTTAATGGGATAAAAGCGATATTTGTGGGCCCCTCGATGATGTAGTGATGACAGCCTAAGCGCTTGGCCAAGCCTGGACTGAGTTGATTTGTTCAATTAGCCAGTCGTCATAAATCGGAAATCGGGAAACAAACCTTGGACAGAGAGAATGACTATAATCCATGTCTCATGGCCATACGATATCCTGTAGAATGGAGGAATATTTAATCACTTATCTAAAGGACACATTACTGATAAGATCAGAGTTCGACAACGGCTTTTGAAAGCTACGCTTGCTAGTCAAATTCTAAATTCATACTTGCAATAATAGTTATTAGACTTATCCAAGTAGGAGACTGTTGGATTAGGTGTCTAAGCCCATAACTATATTTGGTATGTACTTGATTTGATATGTAGCATGGTCCTTTTGGGTTGCCTTCACTCATGCAACTTGATAGGATGACAAGTGGAGAGAGAGTAGGATTTATTATATGAATAATAAATTGGTACTCAGACTGATTTTATTAATTTATTATAAGATTAATATATTATTTGGAAATAATATTATTAATTAGTAGTTAATCAGAAATTAATTTTATATTTATTTTGGGATTAAAAGGAACTGATTAATAATGGAGGGGTTGTTTTGCAAATCATTGATAGTTGTGAAACTAGGCTTAGGACTCCTTGTAAGTGGAGTGGACGAAATTTATGGGTTACTCCATAAGATTTCGTCCAAGGGCTTACCAAGGAGGCCCATGGGTTCCTTTGGGCTTAAGTTAGGAACTAGGGTTTCCTTATTCAAGTCTAGCTTCAAGACTAAGCAACCTAGCCTTATATAAACCATCTAAACCCTAAGGAAATCGTCCCTAAGATTTTAATAGTTGCCTTAGCTGATCTTCACTTCTCTCCTTCTCATCCTTGTTGTGTTGAGTGTTTGTGACTCCATTAGAGGTGCAACACTTGGGGCACTAAGCTTTCAAGAGTCAATGACTTCTAGGTGGTTCTTGTTATTACTACATAACAAGTGAGGTAATCACCTAACCCTATTTCATTGTGAATTTCGAAATTGTATACTAGATCTAGGGTTTTGCTTTGGATAATTAATTTTCATGTATAACTTGAGAAAAACCTAGATCCAAAGCATTAGGGTTGCATGTGCACCATAGGAATGTTGTAATGCTCGAAACCCATCACTATCGACTGCAGTAGGTTTTGAAAAAGTTTTTTAAGTGATGGGTTTTTTCGAAATTCATTTTGTTTAAAAACTTGGTCTGGTTTTTGAAAGTTTTGTTTTTGTAATCAGTTTCCCGCTTTTCACGTCTGGATCTGATCTCATTTTCCAGAGCCAATTTTGCTTTAATTTTTGGTGGAACAACATCAGAAACATTTAACTGAGGTTTTTTGAAATTCTTTTTTCGAGGTAGAGACCGAGGAGTCAAGTCATCAAAACTGGAAAGCTCATGAGTTTGAGAACATTGTCCAAACTCAAAGTTATTAATGGTTAGTTCATGCAAGATATGCTGCATAGTAGATGTGGACTTGACCGGGGTTTGCGGTGGTGAGGACTGGAGTACCGCAGAGTAAGTCAATGGTGACTCTTGGTCGGGACATATCTTGGAAGACAAGGATGGGCAGTCTAGAACTAATTCAGGTCCTTCCAAAACAATTTCTTCATCCACAACTGAACTGGAATGAGAACCGGGACTGATTGTACTGATGATGGGCAAAAAATTATCGAATATATTCGAGAAAAGTTTTATCATTGACTGGATAATGAAAAACCAGATTTGGTGGGACATAGGGACGATCGACATCGAACCGAGGAGGAGAGTTCTCGTCGGTAGAATACCAATTGGACCATCCCTAATTATAAGTGTTGTCTACGGTCCCATTATTCACTAAGTTCTCAATAGCTTCACTTTCATTAAACAATTTTTCAATTAAAATATTCAAGCATACAATATCTTTTCGGGAAAGATCTCGTTAATTAAAAGCAATATCTAATTGGGTTTCACTTAACACTCTAGCATCTTTTTCTAACAACAAATCCTTATCTAACATAATGACCTTAAACTTTTTGCCGTGTAGTCTTTCTCTCATATGGTACAGCTCTTGGGTCGCTATGTTCTTTTCATCTAGGGCTTTTTTGTAGTCTGTAAGTACGGCAACACATGTGCCATTAAGTCTTTCTAAATAAGGTTCACAATCATGCATGTTGTATGCATTTGACTGAATCATAATTTTTACTCGATCGATGATGTTGCGGGTTCCGTCTTTTTCCATGTAGCAATAGTTCCTCTGCAGGTTCATTGATCTGTCTTCCTCACTTGTTGCCACCATGCAAAATTTCTCTTTCTTCCGGTTGTTGTCAAACTCTTCGTCTTCATCCACCAAGGACGATACCTAATGATCCCTTCTAACTTAGGCAACATAAGAGCTTGCCTTTTCTTTCTCCTTATCTTCCAATTCTTGTGTCATTCTGAGGTAGAATGCTTTTTCTTTTACCATGTTTTCTTTGCAGTATCGTGTAAAGTGGTTTTATTTATGACACTTATGACAAACAAGAACTCTGTCTTTGTCTTTAGTAGTGGTACTAGAGCCTGAAGGTTTGTTGATCTGCAGGGTTTCTTTTATCTGAGGAGCATTCTGTGGCTGGGTGTAACATCCCCAAACTCACAGTCATTTTAAAAATTTTATTTATGCTTATTTAAAAATCAGAGTATTAATTTTAAAGAATAATATTGCAGAATTTATTCCCAGGAAAACATGATAAATATATTATCAAAGCATTTCCGAAGAAATGTATTTTGTTTATATTAAAACTTTGGGATGTCATCATCGATACAGAAACATAAGCATAAACAGACCTTACATTCATTTACACTAGTGATTTATATCCCCTTTAATCTCTCAGTGTAATGTAGCTTCATATCGACACTTGTGATACAAATAAACTGAGTGGGTTAGGTTAGGAAACCTGGTGAGTACATAGGGATTTCAATCCCACAATTTTATATCATATATATGTTTTAAAACTTACAATATATACAATTTCACCTCAAATAAGCAATTTTACCCCACCCTGTCGATCCTCACGACTACACGATCTATACTCTCGGATCTAAAATTAACCTCTTTACCTAATCCATACTCCCGGATCTAAAACCTCTTTACCTAATCCATACTCCAGGATCGGGTATGTCTAATCAATGCTCTCGGATCAATAACTATGCCCATTCCATACTCTCAGACTAGGGACAATTGACTATGTCTAATCCATGCTCCCGGATTAATGACAAATAACTATGCCCTCTCCATACTCTTGGACTAAGGAAAAATGACTATGTCTAATCCATTTTCTCGGATCAATGACAAATTTTAAAGTTCGACTCTCCGTGTATATCTCATCCACACTCATAAGTAGATACTACCCAATATTACTCTTAATTAATTTAGTTTTATTCTGTCTCCTAAATCATCATATATTATCAGATATGCTCTTAACACGTATTTCAGGTAATATCAAATATTTCACACACAAACAAATATTTAATACTTTAATCAATACTTGTATTAAAATCATGTTCATGAAATGGACTATG
This sequence comes from Lactuca virosa, assembly GCF_052849685.1. Taxonomy (NCBI): domain Eukaryota; kingdom Viridiplantae; phylum Streptophyta; class Magnoliopsida; order Asterales; family Asteraceae; genus Lactuca; species Lactuca virosa. The sequence goes on from NC_136431.1 coordinate 143,395,379, forward strand.
CACTCACTTGTTAAAGTGATGATTCCAAACTCGGGTAGCGCTTCGCTTCTAACAATTCTAATTTCCTTCGACGAAACCTAGTATCATTACTGCTAGATTTTAGTCTAATATTTATCGCGACTATTTACGAGCGATATTGTTTTATAAGTATTAAACAATACTTTTCAACCACTATGTACAGACAGGGGCCAGACATGAAACGCCGGAGGGTAGGACCATTTTGGCATTATAGCACTTCTGAAATCCAACAACCCTATGCAGCCCTTCAAAGAAGATTCCCCATACCGTGAGTAGTTAAAAGATATTATAATAACACTTTGTATATTATATTTTATAATTTTATTATTGTTTATATGTTCCTAATAACGATATTGAACTTAAACATAGGGTATACTTGAAGTAGGGTAAGCATAACTCACTTACTGGGAGGTTTGGCTAGGAACTGGGCTCTGCGGGGGAAGAACTTCCACGCTGAAAAGCTCTTTTTCTTGGTGCCTTCGGGTGCTCTGGGGTTTTCCTCTAGCACTTAGAAGTTACTAGGGCTTTGGGAGGCTTAGAGAGAAGTTAGAGAGAGAGAGAGAGAGAATGGGTTTTTGGTGTGAGAAATGAAGGCACTCTCGCATGTTCATTAAGTTGGTGCCACATGTCACCATCTGGTGGCAAGGCGTGGGGAGAAAGCAATGGCTCAGATTGCGCCACGTCAACCACTTCGCAACAGTATCCTTCCGAGTTCTAAATTCCGTAACTTTCGCATACGAGCTCCGTTTTTGAAGTTCTTTATATCCATGCGTTGGTATTGACAAGATCTACAACTCTCCTTTTGACTCTATCGGCTAATTCTCAACTGATTTTAAATTTAACAGTATGAGAAGATTACACAGCTGACGACCGTGTAAAATTCATAACTTCTACATACGGACTCCGTTTTCGACTGTATTTTTATTGTTGAACTCCTATAATGAGATATTCAATTCTCATTTAGGTTTTGTCGGCTAAAAATCACTCGATCTAAAATTCGAATTCCGAGCTGTATACTGTTATGCGAAATCTTAGAAAAATCGTAACTTCCTCATAGGAAGTCAGATTTTGACATTCTTTTTATGTACACTCTCGGTTTAATGTGTACTACAAATCTAATTTAGATCTCTAAGGCTAAAAATTAATTTATCAAAAATTCACTTTTTACGATTCCCGGTGTCATGCCGGTTTTGCCGTAAAACTTCGACGGGTTTTAACTTCTTCGTTATAACTCGGATTCCGACGTTCTTTATATGTACAGAACCTTTGTGACATATACTATAACTTGGTTAAGATTATTTACTCTAAATAATCTTCTATCAAAAAGTCATTTTTGATGATTATTGTCTCTAAATTGACTAGACCGAATCTGCGGGCGTTACACTGGGATTGCTGATGAGGGTTTGTGGGATATCTTTAATAGTTACTCTGCGGTTTGAAGTTTCGGTTAAAAGGTGGTTTGGTGAACTGTTGGTTTTTTCAAAAGTTGGGTGGTGGAAGTCTACTAAACTGTTGGCTGACAAGGGCAATGGTGTTTTGAAACTCTTCCTCGTCATCAAGTTCTGCATCTGCTTCATACGATTGTATTGAGTTGTCATATGAGTGTTGATAGGATGATTCCACGGTGTAGGGATACTGAAGAGTTTTGACAGTATACTGAGGAGTTTGGGCTATCAAAGCAAGTGGTCCACCCAAGTCTGCACATTCTTTTAATACCATTGACTCTTTTGCTTGAAGTTCACCGTATAGCTTGAATAGTGAGAGAGTTTGGATCTTTCTGTCTCCTTGGACTACATCTTAGCCGTAGTCCAATATCTACACAATCCATTTAGGAACTACAGGCTGGTCTCATGATTGCTTCTTACAGTACCATCGTTTGAATGTTTGGTGATGATGAGGTTGAATCTCTTGAAGGAGTCGTCAAGGCTTTCACCAGGTAAGACTTTAAAGTTGGTGAACTCATTGAGAGCTGTAGTAAGCTTCTTTTCTTGAGCTTGTTCAGACTCTTGATAGAGATTTCTAAGAACATCCCATATCTCTTTATCAAATTCATAGTTGATGATGATGTCGAAGTTGTCAGGAGCAACACCACAAGAGATTTTATAGAAAGCGATTGCATCTTTCTCCATATTCTCTTGATCATCGTTGGTAGGTCTGTTCATGGCTGCTTGACCTCCACCAAGTCTTACTTGAGCATTGTCTGCTGCAATAGGAGTGAGAATAGGGACATGAGGTCCTTCTTCTACGTATCTCTACACATCTCTACCTAGCCTCTTTACATATCTCCATTCTCTTGGACCAATGATGATATTCACTTGCAACGAGTATTGGAGCTCTATTGGAACCACCAACACTGTTTGAAACATTTAGAGAATGAGCTTGTGCCATTTTCCTTGTTTTTTTTTATTTTCTTATGAGCTTCAATGGTATAGAAGGCCTTTTAAATCAGAGTTTTTGAGAAAAAGCTTCGATTTTGAAAGGAATTAAAAGGCAACCATTTTGGCACTGATACCAATTGTTGAGAGAGAAACTTGATAAAACGTTAGTAACGAGATAATAAGTTGCGGAATTTGAGTTAATCTCAGTAGATCTTGTTAGCTCAACAATAATAATAGTTAGCTTGCGGAAATTTAAGGAAATTAAATAGCAGCAAGTTTATATCAATAAGCAGTAAACAAGTAGACACAAGCTTGAATCGTAACAAGGCTTGCATGAAAACACAGGCTAGTATAAGATGAACAACACAAGTGAAGGGGGACTCATTTAAGAATCAGTTAAGATAATTTGATATAGTGATGAACGATCTTATATATTCATTAAGCTCTGAAGTCGTAAATTGGTAAGGTATACATGAAGTGGGAGGCTCTATTAACAAGCAAAGTTAATACAACTATGCTGATTGTTTCGGCTATCTTTATATCTTTGGACTCCTATTAACAAGATCTTCAACTCTCGCATAGATTGTTTCGGCTAAAAATCAACTGATCTAAAATTCGATTTATGTGCTAATACAACTATGCTGAAACTTCGAAAAATCATAACTTCCTCTCACGAAGTCAGATTTGGACATTCTTTATATGCGTGCTCTCGGTTTTACGACTACTACGAGTTGCATTTAGATCACTTAGGCTAATAAGTAATTTATCAAAAATTCAGTTTTTACGATACGTAGAGCCGTGTCGGTTTAATCGCGAAACTTCGAAGAAGCATAACTTCTTCATACGAAGTCGGATTTTATTGTTCTTTATATGTACTAAATCCTTGCCACATATACTATAAATTTGGTTAATATTATTTATCATAAATTGATGGGTTATGAGCATTCTAACACTCCTAAGTGTACATGCAACCCTAATAAAACTTGGATCTATGTTTGTCTAAAATTCATGCAAAATATGATTTCCAAGGTTCATAATCCTATCTAGCATACATGTGGAACTTTTAACTTAAAAGATGGCTAGAATAACATACCTTGTTGATGATTTGATTCCTTGAAAACCTTGAGAGCCTAGCACCCCAAGTGTGATGCCTCAAATGCTTCACACAACACCAAATGCTTTTGGAGTAAACTTGAGAGAAATAAGAACACTTCTATTTTCGGCCTTGCCCTCTTGTATTCCTAGTATAGCCGACAATGGGGAGTATGATGCTCTTTATATAGTGTGTTACAATTAGGGTTACACCTTGTAAACCCTAATGTAACATGGCTCTGATGGGTTTTGAGCATACTAACACTCCTATGGTGTACATGCAACCCTAGAAACCTTGGATCTATGTTTGACTAAGATACATGCAAATAATTATTTTTCCAAGGTTCTTATCCTAACTAGCATCGCATGGGGTACTTGAATCAAATAAAACTAGTAGAATTACTTACCTTGTAGTAGTAGTTGATTGCTTGGAGTTTGAGAGCCTAGCACCAATAATGTGGATGCCTCAAATGGAAGTCACAAATCACCACAAACTTGGAAACTTGAGAGAATAGTCACAAACTTCTTGAAATCGGCCCTCTTAGTTTACACACATCAACTAGTGTTATTTCAAGAACCAAAGCCTCCTTTATATAGTGTGGTGGATTAGGGTTACATCCATGTAAACCCTAATACCCATGTCTTTTCATTTCCATGAGATCCATGGGTTAAAGCTCCATGGAGTATCCATGGACTTTCCATGCAAGCCTAGCCCATTCCAAATAAGCATTAGCCCACACTATATAAATACAAGAGCCCATATTAAATTAGTCATACTTTTGATCTCTAAATTAATTCTAAATTAATTATAGATCAACACTAATTAAATAATATGATTTTATATTAATATATTAGAACTTATAATATATTAATAAATCATAACTTATACTATTCTCAAAAGATTATCCGTAAATTGTTCGGGTGAAGTGCAACCCAAATGGACCATGCCGGGTCGGGTCAAGTACATACCAAATATAGTTATGGACTTAGACACTATCTCCAACAGTCTCCCACTTGGATAAGTCTAATAACTATAGTTGCAAGTATGACTTGAGGAACCGATCAGCAATCATAGCTCTTAAAACTCTGTTGAACTATGAAGCGCCATTTTAGATAAGTGATCATATATTCCTCTGTTCTAGATATCAGCCGGACAAATACATGGAACATGGTCTTGCTTATTGTCCAACATTTGTTTCCCGATTTCCGATTTGTTTGACGTATAACTTTACTGAACACATCAATTTAGTTCTGACCGGGCCCGGTACATAGGTCAAAACAAAATCATCGAGGGGCCCAGATATCGCTTCTAATTCTAGAAGGAACAGATAAACTTCGACTCATATGTTTGCTCTACTACTTGTTGAATTACACACAAAAGCACAGTTTATAACATCGAGTTACCAATGCGTTTTCGTGCAATCAATGCATAACCAACTCATAGGCAACAAATCATATCTCTAGGTTTGAAGACTTATATGATATTACCGTCTCACGATCACTCGAGATAAATTCCATGAAGTGATACAAGTGAGCGTGGGTTGAATCCAATACTTAGAACTTATGAGCACTCATGAGTGCTGTAGCCCCGCTTTGTCTAACATCTTAGACCTCTACAAGCCAACCCATGATAGTCTTGATTCATATCTACTTCCAACATATGACCGACTGTGGAGAGTTTGAATAATATGATATAAACCATAACATAATTATTCTGGAAGTCAAAACATGCAAAAAGAATTAATAGTAAACGATTGACAAGAGATAGCAACACTTTACTCATAAATAACAGCTTTTATTTATCATCAAATGTCAATTACATTTTACAAATTTCAAGATTATCTAACTACTAAAACTAATATCATCCTTCAACCCTATGCTCCGAGCATGATGGAGATGCTTAGCCCGAGTCAGTCCCTTCGTAAGGGGATCTGCTGGGTTCTCATCCGATGATACCCTCTTTGCCACGAGGATTCCTTCTTCTATTTGATGTCTGATGAAGTGATATTTTCTATCAATGTGTCTGGATCTCCCATGATCTCTTGGTTCCTTGGCTAAGGCAACCACACTATTGCTGTCACAGAAAATCTCCATTGGCTCCTTTATAGCTGGTACAACTCCAAGGTCTCCGATGAAGTTCTTTAGCCATATAGCCTCCTTTGCTGCCTCGCTTGCTGCTATATACTCTGATTTACAAGTGGAATCAGCCATTGTCTCCTGCTTGGAACTTTTCCAAGTAATTGCCCCTCCGTTTAGAGTAAAGACCCAGCCCGACTGAGAGCGGAAATTATCCCTGTCAGTCTGAAAGCTAGCATCACTGTACCCTACAACTCTCAAGTCCTCACTGCCACCGAGGGTAAGGACCCAGTCCTTAGTCCTCCGTAGGTACTTGAGGATATTCTTTACCGCAGTCCAGTGCGCCTTGCCAGGGTTCCCCTGATACCTGCTAACCATGCTCAAAGCAAAGGCTACATCAGGTCGAGTACACATCATAGCATACATGATCGATCCTACAGCTGAAGCATAAGGTATTCGACTCATTTCTGCTATCTCAGCCTCAGTACTAGGGCTTTGTGTCTTACTCAATCTGGCGTTACTCTGGATGGGTAACTCTCCTTTCTTGGAGTTATACATGTTGAACCTTTTCAACACTTTGTCCACATAGGTGCTTTGACTAAGTCCAATTAGTCTTTTACTCCTGTTTCTCAAAATCCTTATCCCTAGGATATAGGCAGCTTCTCCAAGGTCCTTCATAGCGAAACACTTCCCAAGCCAGGACTTTACTTCCTGCAGGGTTGGGATGTCATTTCCTATGAGTAGTATGTCATCCACATACAGTACCAAAAAGCTAACTATACTCCCACTAGCCTTGATATAGACACAAGATTCATCTTCACTCCTTGAAAAGCCAAAGTCTTTGACTTTCTCATCAAAGCAAAGATTCCATCTGCGAGGTGCCTATTTTAATCCATAAATGGATTTCTCGAGCTTACACACTCTACTGGGGTACTCTGTACTGACAAAACCCTCTGGCTGAACCATGTAAACATCTTCAGCCAACTTTCCATTAAGGAAAGCGGTTTTGACGTCCATTTGCCATATTTCATAATCATGAAATGCAGCAATGGCTAACAGAACCCTAATAGACTTAATCTTGGCCAATGGTGAAAAGGTTTCATCATAATCAACTCCCGGAGTTTGAGAATAACCCTTTGTAACCAGTCGTGCCTTATAAGTGTGTACATTACCATCCATGTCGGTCTTCTTCTTGAAGATCCATTTGCACCCAACTATCTTATGATCAGGTACATTGTCAACCAAGTTCCAAACTTGATTGTCAAACATGGACTGTATCTTGCTATCCATAGCCTCTTTCCATTTAGCAGCCTCAGGGCCTGCCATGGCTTCCGTGTAGCTGTTAGGCTCATCCAGATTTACCAGTGTGTTATCAGTGATAAGTGTCTCACCTTCTGCAGTAATATGAAAACCATAATAATGCTCAAGTGCATTCCTAACTCTGGTGGAACGCCTCAGAGGTATAGATTCTTCAGTCGGCTCAACAGGAGTTTCCTCCTCAGGTTGAGGGCTAGGGTTTGAGGTTCCTTCACCACTTGACTCTTGAATTTCCTCAAGGTCAATTTGCCTCCCACTGTCTCCTTGGCTCATGAATTCTCTCTCTCGAAAGAATCCTCTTCTTGCTACAAAGACCACATTATCATTGGGTCTGTAAAAGATGTAACCAAAGGATTTCTGTGGGTAGCCGATGAAAATACACCTTTCGCTTCGGGGTTCGAGCTTATCGTGAGTCTCGCGTCTCACGAAAGCCTCGCAAACCCAAATCTTGATGTGGTCTAGATTGGGAACTTTTCCAGTCCACACCTCGTGAGGTGTTTTGGCAACCTTCTTTGTAGGGACTAGATTAAGGATATGGGCGACAGTCTCTAAGGCATACCCCCAAAATGAGATTGGTAGCGAAGCTCGACTCATCATGGAACGAACCATGTCCAACAAGGTCCGATTGCGCCTCTCAGCTACACCATTCAACTGTGGTGTCCTAGGAGGTGTCAATTGTGAGACAATCCCACATTCCTTAAGATGGTCAAGGAACTCAGTACTAAGATACTCACCACCACGATCTGATCGAAGCATCTTAATGTTCCTGCCCAACTGATTCTGCACTTCTTGCTTAAACTCTTTGAATTTCTCAAAGGTTTCTGACTTATGCTTGATTAGGTAGACATATCCATATCTACTAAAATCATCAGTAAAAGTCACATAGAACTGATTAGCATCTCTTGCGGCGGTTCTGAAGGGTCCACACATATCCGTGTGTATAAGGTCCAACAAACCTTCACCCCTAGCACAAGTGCCAGTAAAAGGTGACTTTGTCATTTTACCAAGCAAACAAGATTCACAACTATCATCTGACTTTAGGTCAAATGACTCCAAGACTCCATCCTTTTGGAGTTGGCCTATGCGTTTCTTGCTTACATGTCCAAGACGACAATGCCATAAGGATGCTTTATCTAAGCTAGTGAAAGAGTTAATACACAATACATTATTTCCTAGATTATCTACAACAGATACAGTTTCATACACACCATCACAAGGTAATGCTTTAAAATAATGAACATTATTAAAGAAAGCATCAATACTACCATTATTATTATCAAAATAAAAGGTAAAACCTTGTTTATAAAATGCGTGAAAGGAAATAACATTTCTTGCCATTTCTGGCGAATAATAACATTTATTCAAATCTAATGTAAACCCACTATTTAGCACTAAGGAATAAACTCCTATCTTGGTGACAAGTGAAGATTTCCTGTTTCCCATGATCAAGTTTATCTTTCCCTGCTCCACATTCTCACTTCTTTTTAGTCCCTGCAAATCACAACATATGTGAATACCACAACCTGAATCAAGGACCCAAGACTTAGAATGAGGTGAGTTATTAGACAATATAGTGTATATACCTGCATGGTTGGGTTTTACTTTCCCATCCTTCAAATCTTGCTGGTACTTTGGGCAGTTTCGCTTCCAGTGCGACTTTTCATGGCAATAGAAGCATTCAGCCTCATTAGGGTTAGCAGAAGGAGTGACAAAACCTTTCTTGGTTTTGCTTGAAGAGGATCCTTCAAGGGTCTTACCCTTGGTACCCTTAGAAGGGTTCTTTCTCTTCTTCCCTTTGCCATGCCCGATTGCCAAGATATTGGCCGCAGTTGGAGTAGGAGTAGGAGTAGTAACAACCGACTTACCCTTTAGACCACTTTCGGCGGTCTTCAAGAGTCCTTGAAGTTTGCTGAGGGTGACTTCTTCCTTGTTCATGTGATATGTCATGCAGAATTGATCATAACACGATGGCAAGGAGTGTAAAATGTTGTCTATTGCTAACTCCTCAGGGAAGTTCACATTCAGCTTCAGTAAACGGTCCACATACCTTTGCATTTTCTGCATGTGGCCCGTGATGGGTTCACCATCCTTCATTCGTGTTGTTATCATGGAGGAGATTATTTCATATCGCTCTTGACGAGCACTTTGATGGTAGCGGTCCATCAAGTCCTGGTGCATCTCAAAAGGATAATAGTCCTCATAGGACTTTTGGAGCTCGGCTGTCATGGTGGCCATCATGATGCATGCCAGTTTTGTAGCATCTCTTTTATGTACCTCATATTCAACAAGCTCTTCAGGAGTGGCAGTTGGCTCGGGTACCTTCAGCTCCTTGTCGAGAACATATTCTTTGTTCTCATACCGAGTGACCATCCTGATGTTTCTGATCCAATCTGTAAAGTTGGACCCATCAAAGATGACTCTCCCACAAAGATTCATGAGAGAGAAGGAGCTAGTAGGGTTTGAGCCAGAAGCATTGTTATTGGAAGACATCTGAAAAGAAGAGGGAATAGATTAGATTAGATATAGAGATAGTCCTTAACAAAACACCCATATGTAATATTAAGGCTAGGACCCAACACAATATTTTATAACTTAGAAGAGGGATGCCGTAATCTAAGCTATAAGATATTTGGAGGTAGGTGAATGACGATTCACCAATTTCCACCATGAAAAACGAAATATTTAATTAGGTTTTAATTGGTTTAGAAACTCCTAGATTCTTTTAGATTCATTGAGCTTTCTTCAATGGCATGTTTCAATCTCGAGTGTGCCCTTCAAGTTTTGTGACTGGGATGCTGAGGATCACAAAACAAGGTGTGAAGTAACCATGCAAATTACTTGGTACCCTTAATGTATTACCCCTCAATCGATGTGCCGGTTAACCACACACGTTCCATCGATACTATGATAAACATTAAGTCACCCTTTACCTACCTTGTTAAGTTCAAGTTAGTGTGCCGGTTAACCACACACGCTCCACTAACGACTTAAACAAAGTGTAAAGTGTAATTTCATGGATTAGCACCTTATTCACATTTTCCTAAAATAACTAAGATTGGGAATTCAATAAAGTTTAGTTACTTTAGTATTATCATTATACTTTTAATGAGAATTTATAAGTCCTTGTCCTACTCGTTCGGCTAACGACCCTCCACCGATCAAGGAAGCGGTGGGTGAGACTGGACACCCATTAAGTTGCCATTTTATAGGCAACAACCTTATACCCCCCTTATAGACCGGCTTCGTGAATGAGGCGTACTAGCGGTAAGACGACTTGATCTTATACATATATAAATATTATTAAACTTATAATATTATAAAGTATAAGGGTTGAATTTTAACTTTTAAAATTATAGGGGTTGGAACTAAAGTTTTTAATATGACTTTACAAGTTCCAAAACTTGAGGGCAAGTTTTGTAAACTTACAAAACTTTTCATTTCTCATAACTTATGAGTTAATGGTTATTAAAAATGAAGACTCTTCATTTTTTGTAACCTATGTGTTCTTTTAATGGTTATTTATAAATGTGACTTTTGGTTATCCATAACTTAAGAACTAGTTATGGACTCCATTAAAACACATAAAGATCAAGAATTAATCTAATAAATTATTAGCACATAATTTCTATGATCTTCTAAACTCATATGTTTATGAATGTTCATATCAAAAATTTCAAGAATCGTAAGTACATATACAAAACTTGAAATTTTGATACGAGCTTCTAAACAAAACTTCGATTTTCAAGTTTTTTTTTTTTTTGCATCAAGTATCAAATAAAACAAACCAGGCTCTGATACCACGGATGGTTTTTGAGCATTCTAACACTCCTATGGTGTACATGCAACCCTAGAAACCTTGAATCTATGTTTGACTAAGATACATGCAAATAATTTTTTTTTCCAAGGTTCTTATCCTAACTAGCATCGCATGGGGTACTTGAATCAAATAAAACTAGTAGAATTACTTACCTTGTAGTAGTAGTTGATTGCTTGGAGTTTGAGAGCCTAGCACCAATAATGTGGATGCCTCAAATGGAAGTCACAAATCACAAACAAACTTGGAAACTTGAGAGAATAGTCACAAACTTCTTGAAATCGGCCCTCTTAGTTTACACACATCAACTAGTGTTATTTCAAGAACCAAAGCCTCCTTTATATAGTGTGGTGGATTAGGGTTACATCCATGTAAACCCTAATACCCATGTCTTTTCATTTCCATGAGATCCATGGGTTAAAGCTCCATGGAGTATCCATGGACTTTCCATGTAAGCCTAGCCCATTCCAAATAAGCATTAGCCCACACTATATAAATACAAGAGCCGATATTTAATTAGTCATGCTTTTGATCTCTAAATTAATTCTAAATTAATTATAGATCAACACTAATTAAATAATATGATTTTATATTAATATATTAGAACTTATAATATATTAATAAATCATAACTTATACTATTCTCAAAAGATTATCCGTAAATTGTTCGGGTGAAGTGCAACCCAAATGGACCATGTCGGGTCGGGTCAAGTACATACCAAATATAGTTATGGACTTAGACACTATCTCCAACAGGCTCTTCGTTTCCATGACCCATAGGTTTAAACTCCATGGAGCATCTTATGGGTGTTAGCCCAACTTGATAATCCATGGAGCCTTTAGCCCACTATACAAGTTATGGATGATTTACATAATCAACCCATATATTTAATTAGTTATCTTTTGATTACTTAATTAATTCTAGATTAATTTATGATCAATACTAATTAAATAAAATTATTAATATATTAGAACTTATAATATATTAATAAACCATGAGTGTTATTTCTCTCATTTTAATCTATCCAAATGCATGATGCCATGCAACCCAAATGGACCATGCCAACCGGGTGAAGTACATACCAGAAATAGTTATGGACTTAGACACCTTATCCAACAATATCCCACTTGGATAAGTCTAATAACTATAACTGCAAGTATGACTTCAGGAACCGATCAGCAATCGTAGCTCTTTTCAAGGTTTCTCGGAACTGAGAAGATGATGATACGCTATTTAAGATAAGTGATCATATAATCCTCTGTTCTAGATATCAGCCGGACAAATACATGGAACAATGTCTTACTTTTGTCCAGCAGTTTGTTTCCCGATTTCCGATTTGTTTGACATAGAACTTAATTGAACACATCAACTTAGTTCTGACCGGGCCCGGTACATAGGTCAAAACAAAAATCATCGAGGGGCCTAGATATCGCTTCTAATCCAAGAAGAAACAGATAAACTTCGACTCATATGCTTGTTCTACTACTTGTTAAATCACACACAAATGCACGTTTTATAACATCGAGTTACCAATGCATTTTCGCACGATCAATGCATAACCAACTAATAGTCAACAAGTCATATCTCTAGGTTTGAAGACTTATATGATATTACCGTCTCGCGATCACTCGAGATAAATTCCATGAAGTGATACCAGCGAGCGTGGGTTGAATCCAATACTCAGAACTTATGAGCACTCATGAGTGTTGAGGCCATGTCCAACATCTTAGACCTCTACAACCAACTCATGACAGTCTTAATTCATTTCTACTTCCAACATATGACTGACTGTGAATGGTTTGAATAACTTAGTCATTCGGGAAGAGCGACTTAGTTATTCTGGAAGTCAAAACATGCAAAGTGAAACACATGAATAAATGAATCTAATATGGTATCAAACCCTATGAATATAAATAGAACACCTTTTATTTATCACCATATTGATTACTCATTATTCATTGTTTCGAGTTTTATCAACTTTATACTTGAATTAAAAACACTAGTTGTCTCATGCTCCAAGCATGTTCACTACGTTTTCAAAACAATAGCTTTGACATACACCAAGTATGCACTCTATGTTTGTCTATGATCCTTACTTTATGAAATAAACCAATTGAACATAATTTCAATGATTCTAATTTCACACTCCCAAATCTTTATCGAAAAATGTAAGAATTCCAAATTCCTATCATTTATTAGATTTTTAAACTTATATGCACTACCCTCTTGTAATGTACAAAGTCACAAAGACTTGTCACCAGTCATTACAGGGTATTCCAATGGAGATCATTTCCATGGAAACGAAGTCTCAAAGTAAACTGCTCTGAACATCTTCCTTGCATTAAGTTTTTCTAATCTTACCCAGATAACTTCCATCTATGGAGACAACTCCATATTCCCATTTTGACTATCACTTCTGAACAAGAGTTGCCTCCTTTCAGAACATGTCAATTAGGTCCTTCCAAAAATTTAACACTATACTTCCAATTGTCCTTGAGCAACAAATCTTTGGTAAACCTTAGATTGTCCTCGACAATTGCTTAATCATTTTAGTCATATCCAATTCTAGACTTTTCCCTTCTTAATGCCCCGAGCATTTGGAAAAGTTTAGAAAAGATGAATATTATAGCACATGCAATCGATCCTATATCCGAAGCATATGGGACACGATTCATGATGACTCACATAAAGACATGATACTAGACTAGTCTTTTGCTACAATATTTCTATTTGCCAAGTTCTCATAATTCGGATTATGAAAAAGGGATGCCGTAATTATAATCGAATTTTAGAATGCAAATAATGGACCCATTCTATTTGCCAAGTTCTCATAATTCAGATTATGAAAAGGAATGCCGTAATCATAATCGAATTTTAGAACGCAAATAACGGACCCATATATAGAATTTCTTTATGTTGAGCCAATCCAACATAAAATTCATATATATATATATATATATATATATATATATATATATATATATATATATATATATATATATCCTTTGAGTAAAGATGTATAAAACCTCAATCAAAGCTTGTATAATTGAAATGAAGTATAATTTCCTCTCCCTTAATTATAGTAAAACAACTTTTCCCAATTGAAGCCTTTTGTTTTCTATAATTAACATTGCTAATTTGCAAAGCGTTAATGGTTAGAGATAAGGGAAGGGCCTTAGTACGATAAGTTCTCATGTTCCGTGTTGCATAGACATACATAGAGAGACATAGCAATAAAATAGCAATCATGTTTGATACAAATCAATTTAAATACAACATTCAAATAATAGTTTTTCGGGACATGCTTTTCCACCCCAAAACATAAAAACTGAAAATAGGGGAGTGCGTGAATACTCACAATACATTTAGATGATGCAAATGGTGCCTTGAACTACGTTCCACGTGTACCACTACCGATTCCTACAATAATGGTATTCGCTAGTGAGTCTCTAATCGAAATCTAACACTAGTATACTTACTACTACAATAGAATTATGCCAATAATGTGTCAAAATTTAATATTGATAAGTTACAAACATTTTTCTGTGGAAATTAAGTTTCAAAGAATCAATTGTTATATAACAATTTAAGTGGAAAATTTCCATTATTGAAATGTTAATATTTAACATTTTAGAGGTGTTCCAATGATTAAATATTCAAAACTAAATCAATTTAGTTCTAAACTTTCCCAAACTTTGCATTTAAGTTTTAATTGAAGTCAAAGACCTTAAGATAAATTTTCTTGAATTTTTGATTTGTCTGACTATTTTTCACGATTTTAGTTTCTTGAATAACCATAAAATCATGAAAAATACTAAACAGTTAATAAAAATTACCAAACTTCAGATTTTGGTTCTAAATATACTAAAAGACTTCTAGATAAATTTTCATGGATTATGAATATGCATAACCATTTTTCATATATTTAATTCTCTAAATATATAAAAATTCATGAAAAATAGAAATCGGTTAAGAAAATGCCCCAAACTTTTTATAGTATTGTTATTACACATACTTAACCTGGGAAAAATAGAAAAATAGATTTCTAAACTATTTATCCCAATTTTATGATTTTTGTGTATTTATTCTAATAAAAATTGAAATAAATAGAAAATAGTTTCCAAAATTGCCCAAAATTTTTGTAACACTGTTATTAGTCATTATTAAGCTAGGAAAAATATAAAAATGAATTTCTAAACTGTTTATCCCAATTTTATGATTTTTGTGTATGTATTCTAATAAAATTTGGGTTTAAGTGTATTTAATCTTGGGAAAATAGAAGAAAAATAGTATACAGAAGAGAAAAATCATCAAAATTTTTATGTAGCATCCTAATGTACTACAAGGTGTTCTGGTAAATTTTCATAATTTTTGAATGAGTAAAACTATTTTTCCTGTTTTTAGTCCATTATAAATACAAAAATCGGAGAAAAATAGGGATACATTACGAAAAAATTCTGGAAATATTTTTCTAAGTCTTCCACAGAGAGTATAAGCTGCGAAAATTATTAGATACCATTTTTATATTCCCTAATGTGGTTTTATGATTTATTAGAGCTAAACAAAAAGAAAATTCAAAACCATATTAAACAGTAACAAAAATCGATGAAACTTAATGGAAGATGTTTATTAACTTAAAGGATCATCCAAGAATTTTTCCAGAATTTATTTACTAGTTTAAGTATTTTATATGATTTAACACTCTATTTTCTTATTATTTTCATGTAAAAATAAAGAAAATATATATTGAGTTGAAAATTTCCAGAACACATCTTCATACAATTTAATAACAATGAAAAATTGTTTTCTTAGTTTTGATGTCGAAAAACATGCCTAAAGGCTCAATAAATTATAGAGAAAACTTGGTTTTTGTGATTTTGGTAAAGATTATTGATGTTACTTTGAGAATTTTTGCAACATGTTCCAAAGACTTTTAAATCAAGATCTTTTCGTACCTCCTAATATATGATGTTAAGAGTTCAAAATAATTTTTGAATGATTTTTAGTGATGAATAAGTCCTTTGAACATGCAACACAAAACAAATGTTCATAAGGAAAGTGCTATTTGAGCAACAGTTTTGTAAAAATTGGTAAAAATCGAAATATTGGAATTTTCCAGTGAGGTCAGATGGGTTTGAAAGCTAACTCAAAATATTATATTTCAGAAAACGAATCACGAATTTTGGCTAAGAAATGAGTGAGATATGACAGTTTAAAGTCAGGTAAAGAAATCTGGCAGATTGCATGCATGATGATTGGTTAGAAAAGTGGGTTTTCATCATTTCCTTGAGTAAATCTTTTCAAGTATTTAAAATATATCATGATAAACTCATATTTTAGTCATGTTTCCAGAGATCAAAAGATTAAAACTTATCAAAATGTATACATGCATTTATGAACAAAATTTTGTTTCTCAAAAACTCTTAACTTGAGTTTGATGTTTTAATCCTTAAAATCGATTTTTGCACTAAGATCATGAACATGCAACCTTGTTTATCATACATGCATGGTTTTAAAACACATCCATCATGTTTTAAAAACCATTTTAACAAAAAGAAAACAAGTTTGAAGAAGATGAAGAAGGAGAAAGTGTAAGAAAAGAGCAAAACTTGAAGGAAAAGTGAAGTAGAAATCGATTTTACCTTCAAGAATACCACAAGATGATGAAGATTTCGAGTTTGAGGAGTGTTCTTGGGTTTGTTTTCTGGAAAATTTCTTGGTTCTTAGAGGGAGTAAGAGAGAATGGAGTGGTGTTTGGAGAGAAAAAGTAGAGAGAAGGTAGAGAGAGTTTTCTAGAGAGAGAAAGAAGAGAGATGTGTGTGTGTTGGAGAATGAGAGTGTGAGAGAGATATGGGGAGAGAGGGATCCGATTTTAGGGGAGGAGAGGCTCTCTCTCTCTTGTTTCTTTTAAAAAAATTCAAATCTTTTATAAAAATATCCAACTTTTTATAAAATGTGCACCTTAACCTAGTTTTTATGCATAAAACTCTTGATTTTTGACTTATAAATCAAGGGTAAATGTTAATAACTAAATCTTTATTTTTCATTGAATTGTATTTCATAATAATTATTATGATAAGATAATATTATAAGGTTCATAATTGTTTTTATAGGATTTTTAAGGTTAAAGTTTATAAATATGAGTTTTTAGGGCTTTTAGGGCTTTGGAGTTTAATAAACTTTGAATATCAAAATAAATAGAATATTTGAGACTTTAAATTATCTTATGGTATTATAACTCTTTTATAGTTATAACTAATGTTTGTAATTTATTTTTATCGGTTTATTGGCATTCTATGTAGTGATTCCGAGATTCAAGCGAAATTGAGGAATCGAGTATACTAGTCCTAGTCTTCAACTTTGACTTAAGTTCCTACGAGAATCAGACCTAATTTATACCACTAGGTCAAGTGCATGATGTGTGTATATGATTCATAAAAGGTGTTCGATTCAAAGAGCGACTCGAATATGGATAGTCACTACAGTTAAGTAGTTGTAGAATTCACATATCAATGTGAAATCTAAGTACACCATCCATTGTTTCTATCTGTTTCCAAGTTTCTACTAGGTTATAACTTAGCTTCTAATTACTAAGTCTAATATGTGTTGTGCCTATATGTGCAACTAATTCTAGTCAAATCTAGAACCGACTCGAATTTTGACGGTTGTCACAGTCTCCCCCCGGTTGAAAGAATTTCGTCCCGAAATTCAATTTGTGATGAATTCTATTAGAACTAAACCGGATGCAATTGTATAATTGGAGAGGTGATGACTTTGAGAACTCTTTGATTATTTTGGGTTAATTCTCCAAGGGAAGAGCCCAGTTCTTTATCTATAATCAAAGTAATGTTTCCTTAATTCGAGTTCTACAGTCTAGATTGCAAGAAATTAGGATTAGGGAAATCATGATCCGACCATGGCGACCTAGTTGAAAAGATTATCTAGTTAGATATTATCTGAATTAAGAGAGCGGTATAAGTTTCGATGATGCACCAACTGCACTGAGCGTTAAATCCGCATTGATCTTTAAGTTGCATTCTAAATTTGCACTAAGTGTAACTTCGCCGCTTAATAAAGAAGAGATTAGGAACAATTTGTTCACTTTCGGGTTGACTACTACATCTGGAAAAGATATATTTTGAAATAAGAAGGGGCAGCACGAATGAAAATAAATGATCAAGGGTAAGTTCCTAAAGATACGTACTAAGGGTAGGCAACGAAGTTTTGGTACCTATCTAATGTAAAGGCTTTTTAAGTGTCGTCTACAAAATAAGTTACGAAATGATTGAGGATCTCCGATGCTATAATTACTACTACGGTTACTCTTACAATAATGGAACTATACTCGAAGAATATATATAATTAGAGAGTCATTGTTTCTAATGAAGGCGGTGAAAGTTTATGATATTTTAAATCACATTGTGTAGATAGCATTTTAAGTGTTTAGAAGTGATAGAAATCTCACTGTTATCAAAATGTGTGTTTAAAAATGATAATTAATCTCACTATTATCAAAATATGTAATAATTCCGAGATAATGAAAATACATGTGTGGCGATCAAACGAAGTAGTAAAATAATATAAAGATTAATTAAAGTTAAATGTTTAAGTCGTCATTAAGGGATTTTTTTTTAGAAATATTGACATTACGCTTTTTGTAAAATTGACTAATTGTCTAAGTCAAAACAAATACAAGTTTAAGAGGAGTCAGAATACTTATGAAAACAAGTTTGAGAGTTTTAGGAACTCACTGAAAATTGCAAAGTAAAATACTATTTTAAGAAAGGTGTAAAAATGTCAATCTTTGAAAATAGTGCATTCATAGTTTAGTGTTTCTACAAAACAATCATTTAGAGAATAGATAATCGTAAAATTCAAAACTTTTGATGTATTTAAAGAAAAGAAGAAACATAAGGATACATATCATTCACATATATTTTTCAGATATAGAAAAATTATAAGCATAAATGTATTCATCTTGTGTATTACTTATAAGGAAAAATACAATGAAGATTGCATTTTATATCAAGTTTTTGAATTTAGAACGAAAGAGTAAATGTAAATAAGGATCACTTGCTTATAGTAGATTTCAAAATAAAAACAAGATGTATATGGTAAAAGGCGTAATTGAATATATCAAAGTTGACTAAAATTAAAGTATGCCTCATGACTATACACGTATTAATCGCTCAAAACGAAAGGGTAGACTTCTAGTCTTTATGTATACGAACATGATACCACGAGAAGCAAAATAGACAGAAACAAAGTTAGACAATGTATTATGTTAATATTATGGTGTGCGAGATCTAAAATCAGAAGGAGAGCGAGAAATAAAGTTTGGGGGAAAGAAAAAGGAAGGTAGCAGCGACAATGATTGCTATTGTTAAAATTATAAGAACAATACCTATAGGTAGATTTAAAACCACGTTGAGATATATTTCAAACTTCAATATTTGATGTATATTGATGACTAAATAGAAATGTAGAAGTTCTAAAGTGTTTTCTAAGTTTTGCTAAAAATCCACGAGTTATCTATTAAGTTAAACTCCATTTGTGAAAAAGAAGAAACACTAAAACTCGTAATTGAAAATTTGACGGTTTTGATCTTTTGACTGGGGTCCAACAATGGTTAAAACGGATAAGGTAAAGACTTAACATATTTAGATGAATAATTGTGCATTGTCAAAAGTACGTCACTGAAATTTTAAAAGTGAACACTAAGTTTTGCAATGTTGTAAGTTTTATAAACACAAATTATAAAACTAATTTGAAATGAAATAAACAAATAAGGTGTGTTTTTAAATGTAGGAACCAGTGATGTCTTGTAAACACATTTGGATTAGAAAGTTGTAAAAATATCATGTTGGGTTTCAAGAAAACACATTTAAGTAAAGCATAATGCCTAAATGAGGAAGTGGTCAACCAAAACAAAAGTGGTTTGAAAGACCCAGTGAAGCTTTTACACGTAATATGAACTTCAATGTCATATGTTTAAGTTTTATAGCATAGAGTCTAAACACTTTTATAAAAGAAATTGTTTCTAAGTTTTTCGAAAACGTGTCAAAATGGTAAGCAATGTTTTAAAATGGTTTATATGCCCTTAAAAGCACATCTATCCATTGAAATGGATTGAAATGAAATTGAAATAGCAATGTCAAAACAAATATTGGTTAAATTGAGTTTTGAAGAAAAGTGTTAAATTAAAGCAAGTTGTCAAAAGATTTTTAGCGAGAATATGACGTAAATTGTTAGGAAAGGTCTAGTAAGTTGTATAAAGTGGTTATAAAGTATTTTATCGATGATAAAATAAAACCGATGAAATGAAATAACTTTTTGATGGAAGATTAAGAAATAAGGAATAAGTATGTTAGTGTAGCCGATCGTACCTAAATACTAAGGTGAGTACAAGGCGAGTGCCGATGTCTTTTCCCCCAAGATAAAAGACAAGAAAAATTGTTTGAAAAACGTTTTATGGTGTCAATACAGTTTACGACCTTTTATAGAGGTCAAAGGGACATCCTATGTTAAGTTTTAAGCTCAAGGTGGAAACAACGTAGAGCTAAATCGTAGCGTAGTAATAAGGTCTCACGTATGCGTTAAACCTCCGTGTCTCCTCGTGAGTCGAATTGGGAATGCTCTCCAATGATATCCAAGTGGCTACTTAGAAACGACTCATCTACCTCCTTACGCGATGCTCCAATTTTCATCCGTGTCGGTATCAGAACGCTTTCCTAGTTGTAACTACAGTACGAGGACGATGAAGAGGTATTGAGGAATAATTGGTATAGGTTTCGACTTAAGATTATTACTTGTGTATATCTAGCTACTAATCTTACATCTAAAGTCAATAGCTACCGAGGAATACCCGTTCTTAGTACTATGTGCATTGCTCCTAGAGTGGCTAGTGATATAACCTAAGTGGTTAACCTAGCACTTGATAAGGGACAAGAATATTTCTAAATAAAGGCATTGTTATAAAAGTGCACTTAGTTTCTAAGTGTATCTAGATGAATGCCTATAATATGCAATGCCCGTACGCACACCGAAAATTTTTGTTTTTCAATATTTTAAGTTGAAAATTGTTTTGAACATAATTCTACTATAACCGTTTCCAGGCTCACATTAACTTTCCTTAATTAAGCATAGTTGGTCAGGCTATACTTAATTAAAGTCCAATAATGTGTACTCGAATTAGTTATACCAGTAGTATGTTCTATATTTTAAAAACGTTTAGAAAATTTTTGGCTATAGTTGTGGTTTTCCAAAGCAAAACCGGTATTCTCTATAACCTTCGGCTCTGATACCATTTTCTGTCACACCCCGCTAAAGCGGAAACACAGGGCGTGGCAGTACAAAGGGTTTCATCGCAAAAGTTAAAAGACAACACCAACCATAGTATTAAAAATCATTACAAATTCACAATGGGTTTGAACAACTTTTAAAAGAAATTACAATGTAAATTGAAATACAACACATGCGAATGCTCCTAAAAGTGAAGTGTCCCTAAGTGCCACTTACTCGATGATTCCTGAAAAAGCATGTAAAACGAGCGTCAACTATAAAAATAGTTGGTGAGTACTCACAGATAAACAAATAATACTGGTTCCATGAATTGAAATCAAAGTTTTGATAAAAGTTTCCAATAATAAAAGTATATTGTTAAGATGAGTAAATAAGTTTGTAAAAACAAAGTTCTTTGTCATCACGAGAGATAAGGTATGTTGCCCAAATAAGATGCAACATTCATATTCTCATGGAAGATAAAGTTCGTTACTCAAACGAGTAAACAAGTTTCATTGCTAAAATGAGCAATCAATTTCGTTGCTACAAGGAGCAAACAATTTCATTGCTAAAACATGTATATAAGTTTTCAGTAATAACAGTTCGTTGTTGTAATGAGAAACAAAGTTCATTGCTATAATTAATAAACAAGTTTATTGCTATAACAAGTAACGAGTTTGTATGTGTATGAGCAAACAATGGGTCTCAACCAAACCTATGACTGAAGCCCTATCAAGATCTATGCTTATCGTTCCATAGATGAATATGGTATCATGCACTCCAGCAATAGGGCGAGTGAGGAGTTGTCAATTCCTAATAGCGCTATCCATAATGACCATTGGCTCAAAGAGTTAATGGTTAGAGATAAGGGAAGGGCCTTAGTACGATAAGTTCTCATGTTCCGTGTTGCATAGACATACATAGAGAGACATAGCAATAAAATAGCAATCATGTTTGATACAAATCAATTTAAATACAACATTCAAATAATAGTTTTTCGGGACATGCTTTTCCACCCCAAAACATAAAAACTGAAAATAGGGGAGTGCGTGAATACTCACAATACATTTAGATGATTCAAATGGTGCCTTGAACTACGTTCCACGTGTACCACTACCGATTCCTACAATAATGGTATTCGCTAGTGAGTCTCTAATCGAAATCTAACACTAGTATACTTACTACTACAATAGAATTATGCCAATAATGTGTCAAAATTTAATATTGATAAGTTACAAACATTTTTCTGTGGAAATTAAGTTTCAAAGAATCAATTGTTGTATAACAATTTAAGTGGAAAATTTTCATTATTGAAATGTTAATATTTAACATTTTAGAGGTGTTCCAATGATTAAATATTCAAAACTAAATCAATTTAGTTCTAAACTTTCCCAAACTTTGCATTTAAGTTTTAATTGAAGTCAAAGACCTTAAGATAAATTTTTTTGAATTTTTGATTTGTCTGACTATTTTTCACGATTTTAGTTTCTTGAATAACCATAAAATCATGAAAAATACTAAACAGTTAATAAAAATTACCAAACTTCAGATTTTGGTTCTAACTATACTAAAAGACTTCTAGATAAATTTTCATGGATTATGAGTATGCATAACCATTTTTCATATATTTAATTTTCTAAATATATAAAAATTCATGAAAAATAGAAATCCGTTAAGAAAATGCCCCAAACTTTTTATAGTATTGTTATTACACATACTTAACCTGGGAAAAATAGAAAAATAGATTTCTAAACTATTTATCCCAATTTTATGATTTTTGTGTATTTATTCTAATAAAAATTGAAATAAATAGAAAATAGTTTCCAAAATTGCCCAAAAATTCTGTAACGCTGTTATTAGTCATTATTAAGCTAGGAAAAATATAAAAATGAATTTCTAAACTGTTTATCCCAATTTTATGATTTTTGTGTATTTATTCTAATAAAATTTGGGTTTAAGTGTATTTAATCTTGAGAAAATAGAAGAAAAATAGTATACAGAAGAGAAAAATCATCAAAATTTTTATGTAGCATCCTAATGTACTACAATGTGTTCTGGTAAATTTTCATAATTTTTGGATGAGTAAAACTATTTTTCCTGTTTTTAGTCCATTATAAATACAAAAATCGGAGAAAAATAGGGATACATTATGAAAAAATTCTGGAAATATTTTTCTAAGTCTTCCACAGAGAGTATAAGCTGCGAAAATTATTAGATACCATTTTTATATTCCCTAATGTGGTTTTATGATTTATTAGAGCTAAACAAAAAGAAAATTCAAAACCATATTAAACAGTAACAAAAATCGATGAAACTTAATGGAGGATGTTTATTAATTTAAAGGATCATCCAAGAATTTTTCCAGAATTTATTTACTAGTTTAAGTATTTTATATGATTTAACACTCTATTTTCTTATTATTTTCATGTAAAAATAAAGAAAATATATATTGAGCTGAAAATTTCCAGAACACATATTCATACAATTTAATAACAATGAAAAATTGTTTTCTTATTTTTGATGTCGAAAAACATGCCTAAAGGCTTAATAAATTATAGAGAAAACTTGGTTTTTGTGATTTTGGTAAAGATTATTGATGTTACTTTGAGAATTTTTGCAACATGTTCCAAAGACTTTTAAATAAAGATCTTTTTGTACCTCTTAATATATGATGTTAAGAGTTCAAAATAATTTTTGAATGATTTTTAGTGATGAATAAGTCCTTTGAACATGCAACACAAAACAAATGTTCATAAGGAAAGTGCTGTTTGAGCAACAGTTTTGTAAAAATTGGTAAAAATCGAAATATTGGAATTTGCCAGTGAAGTCAGATGGGTTTGAAAGCTAACTCAAAATATTATATTTCAGAAAACGAATCACGAATTTTGGCTAAGAAATGAGTGAGATATGACAGTTTAAAGTCAGGTAAAGAAATCTGGCAGATTGCATGCATGATGATTGGTTAGAAAAGTGGGTTTTCATCATTTCCTTGAGTAAATCTTTTCAAGTATTTAAAATATATCATGATAAACTCATATTTTAGTCATGTTTCCAGAGATCAAAAGATTAAAACTTATCAAAATGTATACATGCATTTATGAACAAAATTTTGTTTCTCAAAAACTCTTAACTTGAGTTTGATGTTTTAATCCTTAAAATCGATTTTTGCACTAAGATCATGAACATGCAACCTTGTTTATCATACATGCATGGTGTTAAAACACATCCATCATGTTTTAAAAACCATTTTAACAAAAAGAAAACAAGTTTGAAGAAGATGAAGAAGGAGAAAGTGTAAGAAAAGAGCAAAACTTGAAGGAAAAGTGAAGTAGAAATCGATTTTACCTTCAAGAATACCACAAGATGATGAAGATTTCGAGTTTGAGGAGTGTTCTTGGGTTTGTTTTCTGGAAAATTTCTTGGTTCTTAGAGGGAGTAAGAGAGAATGGAGTGGTGTTTGGAGAGAAAAAGTAGAGAGAAGGTAGAGAGAGTTTTCTAGAGAGAGAAAGAAGAGAGATGTGTGTGTGTGTTGGAGAATGAGAGTGTGAGAGAGATATGGGGAGAGAGGGATCCGATTTTAGGGGAGGAGAGGCTCTCTCTCTCTTGTTTCTTTTATAAAAATTCAAATCTTTTATAAAAATATCCAACTTTTTATAAAATGTGCACCTTAACCTAGTTTTTATGCATAAAACTCTTGATTTTTGACTTATAAATCAAGGGTAAATGTTAATAACTAAATCTTTATTTTTCATTGAATTGTATTTCATAATAATTATTATGATAAGATAATATTATAAGGTTCATAATTGTTTTTATAGGATTTTTAAGGTTAAAGTTAATAAATATGAGTTTTTAGGGCTTTTAGGGCTTTGGAGTTTAATAAACTTTGAATATCAAAATAAATAGAATATTTGAGACTTTAA
Organism: Lactuca virosa; assembly: GCF_052849685.1. Lineage (NCBI taxonomy): Eukaryota > Viridiplantae > Streptophyta > Magnoliopsida > Asterales > Asteraceae > Lactuca > Lactuca virosa. Next base: position 143,420,278 of record NC_136431.1, read on the forward strand.
ATTATCTTATGGTATTATAACTCTTTTATAGTTATAAATAATGTTTGTAATTTATTTTTATCGGTTTATTGGCATTCTATGTAGTGATTCCGAGATTCAAGCGAAATTGAGGAATCGAGTATACTAGTCCTAGTCTTCAACTTTGACTTAAGTTCCTACGAGACTCGGACCTAATTTATAGCACTAGGTCAAGTGCATGATGTGTGTATATGATTCATAAAAAGGTGTTCGATTCAAAGAGCGACCCGAATATGGATAGTCACTACAGTTAAGTAGTTGTAGAATTCACATATCAATGTGAAATCTAAGTACACCATCCATTGTTTCTATCTGTTTCCAAGTTTCTACTAGGTTATAACTTAGCTTCTAATTACTAAGTCTAATATGTGTTGTGCCTATATGTGCAACTAATTCTAGTTAAATCTAGAACCGACTCGAATTTTGACGGTTGTCACAGTTAAAGACAAATTCAAGCTCATATGGATTGACCTTATGCAATCTTAACTTCTTGCCACCTGGCAGTACAGGGCCTGCCATTGCTTCCAAGTAGTTATGCAACCAATTGAGAACTCTCAGAACTCCTATGCAAAGCCAACTTTAACTGGAATGGGCACAGAAATGTCAACCCAATAGGTTATAAAACCTCACGTCCTGTGCTAGTGTCAAACTATAGTTTTTTTTATTTATTCTTGATTAAATCTTGAAATTTCTCAAGATCCTTAAGACTCCCACTATCCTCTTGAAATATAAGACTATCTTGTCAAATATTCAATAGATAGTGGGGATTCTTTATCAAGACAAACACTTGACATAGTTGGCCTTAGTTGGTCTTTGTTTTAACCAAAACATCACAACTTACCAATGTCAAATGTACAAGAGTAGGACATTTTTACTCTTACATTTGACAAGTGTTTATAAAAATTTCTTTAAGATACGTCACTCTACTTACTGTCTTGGAGTATGACTCTAAGACTTGTTTTTGGAACAAAGTATGACACATCTCCTTCATTCAACCATTTCAGCAATTCCTGATTCCTCTTCTTAGCCATAGAAATGCACTAAGATATTCTTAGAGGACCAAGTGTGATATGATTTCTAAACCATTAAGATGATCACAAAACATGATACTAAAGTGCTCTCCCATCTTTTCAGATTTGAGAAACTTTTATCTTCCTGTCTAATTTGATTCTTTGTATTCGTTCTGCCATACATCGAATTTTTCAATGCTGCAGAATTATACTTAAACTGTTAATTATAACCATATTTTGTCACACCCCAAAACCAAAATGGCGGAAACGTTCTGGGGTGGAGGACGTCATGTGTAGCATCACAACCAATGTATAACAGCAATCATAGCAACACAGCCATTATAGTGAATACTTAAATGAAAATGTTTACATCAGTTTGTAACTTTGTCTGAAACTTGTTTGAATTACATCAAATAGTTTGTAAAACATAAAACTCTTATTGCTCCAGCTTCTCAAAAATCCAGCAAGTAACCTGTCTATTGATTTCCTGAGAATACAAGCAGTTTGAAAATATCAGCATAAAGCTGGTGAGTTCATAAGCGGTATATTGTAATGAAAACTTGATGAGCTCGTAAAGGTGTTCGTATAGTTCCAAGAAAATCCGATATTTTATTTAGTGAAAATGTAGTGTTTGCAATTCTGTATAAAACCACGAATAACTGTATGTTTCCACGAAAATCCGATATTTTCTTTAGTGAAAATGTAGTGTTTGCAGATCCTGTATATAACCATGAATGTTCATTACTGAAAACTATAGTGATATGTGAAATAATACTTCATGTGACTAGCTAATGCTAATCATGATGTATAAGTATTTCGTACGTGAAACCATCGTATGACCGATTCCGTTAGGACACCCTGGAAATTCTCCAGTTGTAGTGTGGATTAGTTCTATTTAGCAAAATAAAACCATTGAAGAATGACGGTTTGTAAACTAAGAGTGATTTATACATATTGTGAGTCGTATAGCCATACTTGATATGACTAGAGACCTTTCCAACATTCTTCAGGCGTCTAGTTAAATGACATTTGTACACCCCAGGCGTGCCCGCCTAACTGTAGCTAGCAGTTCAGGTGCGGGATTGTCAGTCCCGAATAGATCTATTCACAAATCTCACGCTCTCCCTCCAGGAGACTCTGGTTATACTATGATAGGATTTATCCCTGTACACCTAAGGGTATAGTATTGAAGTAGCGCCTCACAGTATCGTACAATCTAGTTTACATGTAGTGTAGTAGCGTTCTACCATAGTGAAAATCCGTATGTATACCGTATGTAGTGATAATTAAGGTATGAATACCATGATAAAGTAGTGATGTAAACTGCAAACTATTTCTATCTTAGTGCATATGTTTAGTAGTGAAAGTTTCTGTACTTGTTATGTTTAGAAAATCCCAAACTATACCGATTATAGTTTGCATGTATAACGTAGTGAATAACGTGTCCGGAAAACTATGCAATTTTAGTGAAAACGTCCCTTATGCTCAACACAGTACAAAAGGATTAAAGAAAGAGAACTGCATAAGCTTTATATTATTGATAGTATTTATGTTTAGCTTGTATTCCCCCCTGAAAACATTAAAAACATGAAAACTGTAGGGGTATGAACTCACCTGTAGTGAGTGGTTCTGACGTGTGGTTGGAAGAGGAGTGCAGAGTGTCAGGTGTAACCTTGAGCACACAACGATCCTAATAGACACATGTAGACATGTATGTGTATGAATTTAGTGTATAGATGACTGAATAAGAAGGGCAACACCCTTATTGGCTAGGAAACTCTAAGGTTTATGGGACACAATCACATATGATTGCATAACTAGGGTATATGGCCACCCTATAGAGTTTACGGTCAAAGAGGTATGACCATTGGAGTTCACGGTCCAAGAGTTCACGGTCCAAATGGGTTTACGGTCATAAGGTTTACGGTCCATGGGTTTACGGTCATTGAAGGGTGTACGGTCTAAGGAGATACACTAGACCGTAAACTCATCAATCTTGCACAAAAGATAGTTTTCAAGGGCTTCATTCAAAGGTATCAGATTCTAGGGACCATGCTTAGCCTTAGGAAGGGTAAAGGCTATAAGAACACCCCTTTATAAGGGTTTACGGTCTATGAAGATTCATAGGACTGTAAACTCTTTTGTTCATGCAAAGAGTGATGATCTTAAGTCCAATATGAAGGATTGTAACTAGATAGATGTAAAGGAGGATGGTACTTACGATTTGGAGGCAAATGGGGGTGTTTTTGGCCCAAAACACAACCGTGTTCTTGAGGATTCTTGAAGATAACTTGAACTCGATGAAGGTAGAGAGAGAGAGAGTAGAGAGAGAAAGCCTTTGTAGTGTTTAAAGTGCGAAATGAAGGCCAAATACTCTATATATAGGGTAGAGTTCTCGGTCAAAGAGGGATGTCAACCTGACCTTAAACGGGTTCACGGTCTACACGAGTTTACGGTTACGTGACCGTAAACTCAAGGTCTCGACCGTAAACTCCTTTTTGAGGAGTTTTACGGTTTCTAGGTGGTTTAGATCTTAAACTGACACTTTCAAATACTAATTCCTTTGATTCACTAGAGTTAGAATACTCAAAACAGGTTCCAAACAGTGATCATTGGACGCAAAATGAGTCGAACACTGATAAATTTGAATGTTTACACAAGTTAGAAATTTCGGGTTGTCACATCATGTAATGCCCGTGTATCTAGGCAAGGCATTAATATTGATGTGATAGTCTAGGTTAACCTTTGTAACTCATTTTGAAGAAATGAAAAGGAATTATGTGAATATTATGTGTTTTATGTGTTTTATGCTTAATTACTAGGAGTTAATTAATTAAGAATAAAAATGAGCGTCGAAAATAAATATTAGATAAAGCCGATATCTATTAAGAAAGTTGTAGTGGTCGTGACAAGGATTACGGATATATAAAGAATACCAAAATCCGAGTTATAACGAAGAAGTTATGACCTGTCGAAGTTTCACGACAAAACCGGCAAAGTGCTAAATGACGTAAAAAGTGAGTTTTTGATAAAATACTTTTTGGCCTTAGTGATCTAAACGAAAGTCGTAGTGCTCGTTAAACCAAGAGTATGTATAAAAAGAACGCCCAAATCTGACTTCGTATGAGGAAGTTATGATTTTTCGAAGTTTCAGCTTAGCAGCAGATAGCTAAAAACTCGAATTTTAGATCGAGTGATTTTTAGCCACACGACCTAAATGAGAATCGAAGGTCTCGTCAATAGTAGCACAACGGTAAGAAGACAGACGAAAACGGACGTCGGATGAAGAAGTTATGAATTTTTAACGGATTTCCTCTCCCGGTCTGTAAAAAATAATAATATAAAAATTAAAGTCAAAATTAGCTGATGAAGTCTAAACAAAATTTGTAGAGCGTAATTTTACCTACGCGTGCATATAAAGAACGTCAAAAACGGAGCTCGTATGCGAAAGTTATGGATTTTAGAAGTTTTGGCACGAAAATCGAGAAAAATTGCCAAAACCGAGAAATTTCGCAAGGTGGACTTCGGCCACCTCACCCTAGCTCAAATCGTGCCACGTGTCTGAAATCCGCTGAGTCATCTGAAGATGTGTCGCCTGCCCTCGCATCCGAAGCCGCGGTTCAATGGTTGTCCGACGCGTGCCTTCTGATGACACATCCGAGCTTCGCAGGAAGTGCCACGAACCCTCCTCCACGGACTAGACCTCGGTCCAATCAGGAGCCTCCAGCGAGACCCTCGCATGCGCAACCCACGTGCGAGCCAGCTGCGCGCCTTCGCTCTGCTGCTGCCGCGTGTCCTCGCTGCTGACTCATCCTTCTTAGCCGACTTCGGACCTCACCTATAAATAGAAGGCTTGCGAGCCTTCCCGCGTACTTTTGTAAAATTGTCCATTTTCACCCCTTTTTCAATATTTCTTTCATTCTAACTTCCCCAAAAGCCCCGGTATCAATTATAACACCCGAAACACGTCCCGAAGTGCCCGAGAAGCCCGAGAAATTTATCTTTTCGGTTTTGAAGCCCGACTATTGCAGAGCCCGGTTTCTCAATAAAACTCCTGGTTTTATTAGAAACGATCGTTTTAGGAAACGAAGTGCTGCCCGATTATCATCAAATCATGTGAGTGTGTAGTCACTTTCATCTTACACCTAGATATGAAGTATTTTCTATAAAATACGTGCTATGTGTAATTATAATAAGTGTTTATTTGAGGTGACTGTTGAACAGATGTTTTATACAAGTTTTAAACTGTATATATATTTTATCTAAAATATGTTGGGTAGAACATGGGTAGACGAAATAGTCGATGTATGTTAAAATGGTGAGAGGCCTCGATGTTGTTGTTGTTGTTGTTGTTGTTGTTGTTGTTGTATAGCGGAGTATAGATGACGACCACGGACCTTTCTAGACAGTCCAGTCGCACACGAGCAGGTTCGCAACTTGTAGGTGTTGATGAACTAAATGTTCATTGGCGTACTCCATCCCCCTCATGGTTGCCTTTAGGACATGTATGGCTGAGGAGTCCCTTAGCAGTAGTGTTCATCCCGATGATATTCCTTAGGCTAGGTCCCTTGTGATAGGTGTTTAGGGACGTAAAGTGAGGACAACGGGAATGGGTAATCAGGGTTATTGTTGATTGGTGAACTTAATAAGTTTATTATTATTGTGGGTTGAAAACCCTATATGCTCACCAGGCTCCCAAGCCTGACCCACTCAGCTTTTTATGTTACAGGTAGTGGACCCCGAGCATAGTCGGAAGACGATGAGAGATTTTTTGATTATAGGCCAGTAGTTGTAAATAACTGTTGTAAGGCTTATAATATCTTGTTTATGCTTTTGATCTGTATCGGAACATGACATCCCGAGGTTTTGATATGAAATTAAACTATACATTTCTTATAGAAAGGTTTTGATAAACTTTTATCATGTTTTGTTTTGGGGACCAATTCCGCAACATCTTTTAAAAAGATTTCTCTGATTTTATTTTAAAAAGCATAAATTAAATCGGTCTTTTCTGGCCGAGAAATTAGGGGATGTCACAGTTGGTATCAGAGCTTTAGTTTAAGCGAACTAAGAAATTGTAGGATTTCTAGACTTAAACTTAGAATGCTAAGTGATGATTGTGAGATGAGTGTCTACCATATTTTAGACACGAGCACTAGTTTATTTTAGGAAAGGTGCCTAAAATGCTTTTATGTGCTAAATGCTATATGTTTTCCATATATGCCATTATTTTTTCGGATCTATGGTCTGTTGCCGATCGGATCTGGAAACCTTATGTGTGTAGGATTCTAAGCGTATGATTACGAGATTAGAACTAACATATAAACGTTTCGGAGTGATAAGGGAATTGAAATATCTATCAAGGATAAAGACCTAAATTCGCCTTATTCGGTATATAGATTATAATGGCAAGAACTTGTCACACCCCCAAACCAAGGATGGTGGAAACGTCCGGGGGTGGAGGACTTCATGTATAGTATCATAACAACAATTGTAATAGTAATTCAAGCAAATCCAACCAACATATATATAATTGAAAAAGTTACATCATTGTATGAATTACATGTTTACGAATCAATTACATTATGTTGACAAAATATGAAATAGTAGACGCCTTAGCGTCCCATCCTCAAATGCACTTGGTTACCTGTTTAATGATTTCCTGAGAATACAAGTTGTTTGAAAAAGTGTCAACACAAGGGTTGGTGAGTTCATAAGCTTTTGTTTGGTATTATTAAAAGCCTTTTGTTTGTAAAAGTAGTATTTGTGTTAGAAAATCCAATATTTTCCTTAATGTGTAAATGTAGTCTTAAAACCCAAAGACCGAAATGTACAAGTAATTTGTCATATTTATAGTAAAACAATGCAAGTTTAAATCGACATAAACTCGTTAAATTTTAATGAAGTTACCGTAAATTCCAATGTTTATTAATACTTTAAGTGAGTTTATTATAACCATACTATGACCAAGGTTGCCTAAAACGACGTTCTTCAGGCGTCGGAAATGTTATGACATTTGTCACCCCAGACCTATCGGTCTAACTGTTGCATGCAGTGTAGGTGTGGGTTTGTCAAACCCAATATAGATCTATACACAACTATCACGCTCTCCCTCAAGGAGACTCTGGTTACAATACAGGACTTAATGGTAATTTGAAGTAAATGTCTCACAAAGTCATTAACGGAATTACGTGTTATGAAAACTTGGTACCGTATGGCCGTACCTTGCTTAATGAAAATATCCTTTGTATAAATGTACCCTTTTTAAATGTATGTGTTATGTAATGTTTCATAAAGTCATTAACGGAATTACGTGTTATGAAAACTTGGTAACGTATGGCCGTACCTTGCTTAATGAAAATATCCTTTGTATAAATGTACCCTTTTTAAATGTATGTGTTATGTAATGTTTCATAAAGTCATTAACGGAATTACGTGTTATGAAAACTTGGTACCGTATGGCCGTACCTTGCTTAATGAAAATATCCTTTGTATAAATGTACCCTTTTTAAATGTATGTGTTATGTAATGTATCATAAACTATACCTATTATAGTTTATCAACCAAGGGTAGTACGTAGTAATGTATGCAAACTATATTCAAAATAGTTTATTAAATGTTTGAATGTATCGGTTGTACTTTGATTATAATCACTTGTTATTCTTTATATTTTATATGTCCAAATCCATTTGTAAACTGATGTGTGTCTAAATATTAAGATAAAATGTCATATATTGCAATAACATATAATCACATAAAGATATACACCTTGCTCAACATGTTACAAGGTGAAATGAAATTGACAACAACTTTTTATTGTATACAGTTTCTGTTACTGTTCTTAGAAAATTTATAGAAAAATCATCAAAGCTCCAAATCCAAATCCACAAATTCTGAGAGTTTGGAATATGAGTCTAGTTTGTTCGTAAATTTTATCATGATTTTTAGTGATCTCTAACAGAGGTGAAAATGTTCATAATCACAGACTGGTCCGGGTTTGCCACTGAAATGATAGGCAGTTTTGTAAAAATCACCATAAATTGTAGAAACATCATATGGAGATGTGCAAGTAGCCATTTTAAAGCTAAGAGTTTGAACTACTTGCACCTGGAACAGTTTTGAAAAAAACTAAAATATTTAAGTTGACCAAAACAGTCCGTGATCGAAGTTCATCTTTTCTGATGTAATCTGATAGAAAAAGTTTAATTGTGTTCTTGATGATTTTACTTGTATTCCCCCCTTAAAACTTAAGAAAAACATGTAAATGTAGGGGTATGAACTCACCCTATGTGGTTTCAGTAGATGAAAGTAAGAGAGAGGAAGTGTTCAACCCAAGAACACTAAGAAGATGTCTTGATGATTCGAGAATCTAACACCGAATAAGATGGAATTTGTGTAAGATATCAATGATTTGAGTAGAATGGAGTGTAATAATTATATGAATGATGAAGATACTTACTAATTGAAGAAAGAAATCCCTGGAGAAAGCCTTGAAGTTCTTGAAGTTGAGAGAAAAGATGAGAGAATTTTGGAGAGTGTTCTTTGGTTGCTAAGTGTAGAATGAAAGAAGTTAATGAGAATGAGGAGAGATGACCAATTCTCCAGCTCTTAGAACGTGGGAAGAGTTGGAGATTGGGTGTAAAGGTCCACTAAGGTGACAAGGGGTAGTGGGAAAGAGTGGCTAATCATAGAGTGAGGTGGTGGTGGTTTGCTTTTGCCATAAATTAAGGAAAAGCAAATATTCCCTCAATAATTAGTCCAACCACCAATTCTTTTAATACATTTTTATAAAAACCCTGGAGATTTATATATTTTGGGGCCTTAGTTTATAAAATAAAGTTTTGGGTGAAAATCCCACGTTAAAATAATGAAAAACGGAGTTAAAACGAAGTCGTAGTCGAAAAACCGGTAAAAAGGGGCCGTCTGCGAGACCTCTCGCATGGGCTGTCTGAGAGGCTTCTCATGCGAGGCTTCTGTCCTGAGAGGCTTCTAATGAGAGGCTTCGGTCCTGAGAGGCTTCTCATGAGAGGCTTCGGTCCTGAGAGGCTTCTCATGAGAGGCTTCGGTCCTGAGAGGCTTCTCATGAGAGTTTTCGCTTCTAATAGGAGGGTTTTGGTTCCTTAAGGTTATTTTACTCGTTTTTACCCCGTTTCAAGTGGTTTTTGACCCGGTTAAGGGTCGGGATGGCCCGAATGATTACAAAAAGTTAAAGTAACTTTTGAGAGAGATTTGGGAGAGATTTAGGAGAGATTTGGGAGAGATTTCAAATAGAAAGAGATAGAGTGAAAACGATTTAGAGAGGTTTCGTTTGTGATTAATTTGAGTGTCCGGCTTCACAACGCAAGGTTCGTAAACCCCGTTAAACCGTGTTTTAGTGTCGTACACACTCCCGATGAGTGTGCAATAATGTTTTATCGTTTTGGTTCAATGTTTACTTAGGAAATTCAACACACGAACTTTCCAAATGATGTTTCTCTCATTAAGATATTGCATTGTACAGTAATTACATAGTGTAAACCCTAATATACAAGGGTTAATTGAGTCAATTGGTTTTGACTTGTTGACTTTGTTTGACTTTAACTTGACTCAATTTTGACGGTTGTCACATCATCCCCCCGTTAGAAGGAATTTCGTCCCGAAATTTGCATTTGACTGGGACATCAAGAGTTTGGGAAAAGATGTGGGTACTTTTGTTTCATCTGATCCTCGCGTTCCCAGGTGAATTCTGGTCCTCGTTTAGCGTTCCAGCGGACCTTCACAATGGGAATACGACTTTGCTTTGTTCTTTTGATCTCTCGATCCATGATTTCTACCGGTTCTTCCACGAAGTGGAGACTCTCGTTGATTTCAATTTCGTCAAGAGGTATCACGAGGGTCTCGTCGGATAGATTTTGTCAATCATATTCTCGGGGTAAAAAAAATAAAAAATAAAAAATAAAGTTTTATTAGTTACCTATAGCGACGACTTGTCGTCACCACAGGTTTAATCTATTACGATGACTTGTTGTCGCTATAGGTTTTTAACAAGAGCCAACGACATACCTATAGCGACACACAAGTCATAATTTGCATGTGTGAAGACTTGGAGTACTTTCTAACTGGTTCATGTGTGAAGACTTGGAGTACTTTCTAATGAAACTGTGCTACTGGGGAAATTGGAAACTGGTACGTAGCTTCAAAGTCAAGAATATGCAGTAGGCATGTGATGCATTAAATGCATGAGGCACACAAGTCATAATTTGCAGCAACATATCCGTATATGTGTGTGAATTGAAGAAGAAGGTTACGACTCAAAGAATATATATATATATATATATATATATATATATATATATATATATATATATATATATATATATATATATATATATATATATATATATATATTCATTTTCTCTTCATTTGTTAGATACACAATAACCATAACATCATAGACTATATATATTCCATTTCATTTGTAATTTTCACTAGTTTATATTCCGCGAGTGTTACCGAAATCATTTATCAATTTTTCAGAAGTGCTTAACTTGTTTTGTTGCATTCCCAACAATTTGCTATTAATTACTTCTCCCACTTTACTTATATAAATCATCACATTCTTACCGCGACTTTTAACTTCTCCTTCACAAATGGATCCACCTGCAGATCATCAAAACTCCATAGATGACCTCGATTGGTTTCAGTACTTTGATCATCAAGATCTTTTCAGGTATATATAAACGTCACTCATTACACCATCTTACGCACAGAAAAGTGATTTTGTCGACATTGATCAAAACATGGTTTGGATTTGTAGTGATCAAAAAGAGTCTTTCATCGTGTTGGATTTGATTATCTTGAGTTTTTGGATTTTTGCAGTGGTGACATGCTCAACCATCATGATTACGAGTTGTCGGAAAAATTGCATGAAGTGCTCGATCAGAACGTTTCCACAGTACTTAACAAAGATCAAAACATCATTTCTAGAAATGAGTTTCACGATCTTGATCCCCTTGAAGATATAAGCTTATGGGATTGTTGGGAGGATGGTAATTTACCATTGGTTAGTTTCAGTGAAGATTGTAAATCCGGTGGTGAGGCTACATGTAGTTCTAGTGCTGCCACCACTGATCACGGTGGCCGGAAGGTGGCAAGGAGATTGAGACCACTGCAGTTTGAAGAGATAGAGAAGTACTTTGAGATGCCGATAATCATGGCAGCAAAGGAACTAGGGATAAGTTTAACAATGTTGAAGAAAAGATGCAGGGAGCTAAACATAAACAGATGGCCTCATAGAAAACTTAAGAGCCTTCAATCCCTCATTGAAAATGCCAATGTAAATTATGATAATAACCTTCTATACATTACTCATGCACTTGGTAACCAAAGTAGTTTAGGTATTTTCTAAAATTTTAATTGTTAGTTTTATTTTAACTAAACATAGGTCCTAGGCATATGCCACATCAAATCAATTCATTTACTACGATCTCCTGATTTATATTTATATAAACTTAACTCATTGTAAATTTTGTGAACTCACATGAAAAATATATTGTATCTACCTTAAAAAAAATTAGGAGTTGGGATTAAAGGAGGAGATAGAGACGTTAGAAGGGCACAAGAAGATGATGGAGAAATTGCCAGGTATGGAATTGACAGAAAGAACAAAGAAGCTTAGGCAAGCTTGCTTCAAAGCTATTTATAAGAAGAGAGGACTTAAAAATCCTTAGCCATTTTGTTATAATTAGTGGATTTTAATCTACATTGTATGTGTTTTCTCTTGATAGTTTGATACCCTTTTTAGTTTCATTTTATGTATTTGTCTATTGATTTTTAATGCAGAAAATTTTGTATAATTTGGGTATTATAGTTTGTATTATGTATTTAGCCATATTCTAGATTGCCGACACGACTACGCCGACGACTCTATACCAGAGGTCTATATAAATAGACTTATGAATTTAGTAGGAATAACTTGATTATAATCTTGTGATTTGTTCCATGTCTGATCCACTCCTAAGATTCACTTGACATGCCCCCAGTTATGTGTAATTAAAATTTTATTAGACTGTTGATCCTAATGAGTCTACCCTAAGTCCACAACCAAACAAGGAACAGGTCCTAAGGCGGACTCACCATTTCTAGGTCAATCATTTCTTAATTACACATAACTTCGACGTACACCTAAAGAATCTTAGAGTTACCAGTTGTAAATTGTTTGTAATACCAAGTAGTGAGATTCAATGAAATAAAATGCATGCCTATTTCATTGATAAACCTTTTAGTAAATATCCTTACCATTTATATACACATGTATAATTTCGTACTTTAGTGAACTATTCCTGGTGTTTCTGTTAACGTCTTGGAGACGGAGTTATGGTAGTGGGTAGAAGTAGGTTTTGTACGGGCGTTAAAATTTACACATCATTTTGCTCGTGCGAGAATAGGGGTAGAAGAGATAATTAATAGACGCCTAATCCTATAATTACTTATAGGGGCGATTATTAGTTACGTCTATAATCACGTAGTGCATATCAGTTATACATAATTTGAGATAGAATAGACTTTCGAATAAATGACTCTACTCTAAGTCCACAACCAAACAAGGAACATGAAGTAGAGCAATAGTCATAGATTCTGAGTCTATAATATCTTTAATTATGTATAACCTTGGCGTATGCACTCAGTTATCATAGGTCTACTAATAGAGGTCTTTAGTTTTCGCATAAGTTGGTTATAGTATCACCAAATACTCCTATAGTATTTTTAGCTGTTTAGATTCGATTCTTAAAGTATTCCCTGTAGGGTGTAGTTAGGTTGTTAGATTTGTTGCCCATTATGACTATCCCCCAGTATATGCAAGTCACTCCTCGGACAGATATAGTTGATCAGGCTATATCCTTCCCAGACTTGATTTACATATACCAAGGCATACCCATAATGTACAACTCCTCTTCTTTTACTTTATGTTCTTCTAGTTATGACACTATATGAGCATGTATGCATGTATTTATACTTTTAATAAAGAAAATCATTTATTTTCTAAAAGTATATTTATTTGAAAAATGCACAAATCAGAGACTATTAGTCCCAATTGTGTTTATAGTTTGTATATCTTATGTGGTTTGATATACTTAATTCACTATAAACTGTGCTCTGATACCAATCTGTCACACCCCCAAACCAAGGATGGCGGAAACGTCCGGGGGTGGAGGACTTCATGTATAGCATCATAACAACAATTGTAATAGTAATTCAAGCAAATCCAACCAACATATATATAATTGAAAAAGTTACATCATTGTATGAATTACATGTTTACGAATCAATTACATTATGTTGACAAAATATGAAATAGTAGACGCCTTAGCGTCCCATCCTCAAATGCACTTGGTTACCTGTTTAATGATTTCCTGAGAATACAAGTTGTTTGAAAAAGTGTCAACACAAGGGTTGGTGAGTTCATAAGCTTTTGTTTGGTATTATTAAAAGCCTTTCGTTTGTAAAAGTAGTATTTGTGTTAGAAAATCCAATCTTTTCCTTAATGTGTAAATGTAGTCTTAAAACCCAAAGACCGAAATGTACAAGTAATTTGTCATATTTATAGTAAAACAATGCAAGTTTAAATCGACATAAACTCGTTAAATTTTAATGAAGTTCCTGTAAATTCCAATGTTTATTAATACTTTATGTGAGTTTATTATAACCATACTATGACCAAGGTTGCCTAAAACGACGTTCTTCAGGCGTCGGAAATGTTATGACATTTGTCACCCCAGACCTATCGGTCTAACTGTTGCATGCAGTTTAGGTGTGGGTTTGTCAAACCCAATATAGATCTATACACAACTATCACGCTCTCCCTCAAGGAGACTCTGGTTACAATACAGGACTTAATGGTAATTTGAAGTAAATGTCTCACAAAGTCATTAACGGAATTACGTGTTATGAAAACTTGGTACCGTATGGCCGTACCTTGCTTAATGAAAATATCCTTTGTATAAATGTACCCTTTTTAAATGTATGTGTTATGTAATGTCTCACAGAAGTCATTAACGGAATTACGTGTTATGAAAACTTGGTACCGTATGGCCGTACCTTGCTTAATGAAAATATCCTTTGTATAAATGTACCCTTTTTAAATGTATGTGTTATGTAATGTTTCATAAAGTCATTAACGGAATTACGTGTTATGAAAACTTGGTACCGTATGGCCGTACCTTGCTTAATGAAAATATCCTTTGTATAAATGTACCCTTTTTAAATGTATGTGTTATGTAATGTATCATAAACTATACCTATTATAGTTTATCAACCAAGGGTAGTACGTAGTAATGTATGCAAACTATATTCAAAATAGTTTATTAAATGTTTGAATGTATCGGTTGTACTTTGATTATAATCACTTGTTATTCTTTATATTTTATATGTCCAAATCCATTTGTAAACTGATGTGTGTCTAAATATTAAGATAAAATGTCATATATTGCAATAACATATAATCACATAAAGATATACACCTTGCTCAACATGTTACAAGGTGAAATGAAATTGACAGCAACTTTTTATTGTATACAGTTTCTGTTACTGTTCTTAGAAAATTTATAGAAAAATCATCAAAGCTCCAAATCCAAATCCGCAAATTCTGAGAGTTTGGAATATGAGTCTAGTTTGTTCGTAAATTTTATCATGATTTTTAGTGATCTCTAACAGAGGTGAAAATGTTCATAATCACAGACTGGTCCGGGTTTGCCTCTGAAATGATAGGCAGTTTTGTAAAAATCACCATAAATTGTAGAAACATCATATGGAGATGTGCAAGTAGCCATTTTAAAGCTAAGAGTTTGAACTACTTGCACCTGGAACAGTTTTGAAAAAAACTAAAATATTTAAGTTGACCAAAACAGTCCGTGATCGAAGTTCATCTTTTCTGATGTAATCTGATAGAAAAAGTTTAATTGTGTTCTTGATGATTTTACTTGTATTCCCTCCTTAAAACTTAAGAAAAACATGTAAATGTAGGGGTATGAACTCACCCTATGTGGTTTCAGTAGATGAAAGTAAGAGAGAGGAAGTGTTCAACCCAAGAACACTAAGAAGATGTCTTGATGATTTGAGAATCTAACACCGAATAAGATGGAATTTGTGTAAGATATCAATGATTTGAGTAGAATGGAGTGTAATAATTATATGAATGATGAAGATACTTACTAATTGAAGAAAGAAATCCCTGGAGAAAGCCTTGAAGTTCTTGAAGTTGAGAGAAAAGATGAGAGAATTTTGGAGAGTGTTCTTTGGTTGCTAAGTGTAGAATGAAAGAAGTTAATGAGAATGAGGAGAGATGACCAATTCTCCAGCTTTTAGAACGTGGGAAGACCTGGAGATTGGGTGTAAAGGTCCACTAAGGTGACAAGGGGTAGTGGGAAAGAGTGGCTAATCATAGAGTGAGGTGGTGGTGGTTTGCTTTTGCCATAAATTAAGGAAAAGCAAATATTCCCTCAATAATTAGTCCAACCACCAATTCTTTTAATACATTTTTATAAAAACCCTGGAGATTTATATATTTTGGGGCCTTAGTTTATAAAATAAAGTTTTGGGTGAAAATCCCACGTTAAAATAATGAAAAACGGAGTTAAAACGAAGTCGTAGTCGAAAAACCGGTAAAAAGGGGCCGTCTGCGAGACCTCTCGCATGGGCTGTCTGAGAGGCTTCTCATGCGAGGCTTCTGTCCTGAGAGGCTTCTAATGAGAGGCTTCGGTCCTGAGAGGCTTCTCATGAGAGGCTTCGGTCCTGAGAGGCTTCTCATGAGAGACTTCGGTCCTGAGAGGCTTCGGTCCTGAGAGGCTTCTCATGAGAGTTTTCGCTTCTAATAGGAGGGTTTTGGTTCCTTAAGGTTATTTTACTCGTTTTTACCCCGTTTCAAGTGGTTTTTGACCCGGTTAAGGGTCGGGATGGCCCGAATGATTACAAAAAGTTAAAGTAACTTTTGAGAGAGATTTGGGAGAGATTTAGGAGAGATTTGGGAGAGATTTCAAATAGAAAGAGATAGAGTGAAAACGATTTAGAGAGGTTTCGTTTGTGATTAATTTGAGTGTCCGGCTTCACAACGTAAGGTTCGTAAACCCCGTTAAACCGTGTTTTAGTGTCGTACACACTCCCGATGAGTGTGCAATAATGTTTTATCGTTTTGGTTCAATGTTTACTTAGGAAATTCAACACACGAACTTTCCAAATGATGTTTCTCTCATTAAGATATTGCATTGTACAGTAATTACATAGTGTAAACCCTAATATACAAGGGTTAATTGAGTCAATTGGTTTTGACTTGTTGACTTTGTTTGACTTTAACTTGACTCAATTTTGACGGTTGTCACAGAACTCGAAGTGGAGCGGGAAATGCAAACAGAAACCAACAACCTCAACCTCAAGTGCTGGAACAGGTGCCTATAGTAGGAAATGCAAACCGAACCCATCACCATGGCTGGAGTATGAACTATGATTCAGACCATGATGGCTGAACAAAGGGAGAATTTGAGGCAAATGTTGCTGAACAACAGGGATGAACCTTCAGTTCCTGTTAAACAACTTGAATTGAATGACGATCGATCTGAATAAGGAAACAACAGTAGATCGGTTGGTCATAGTGAACCACTTGTGGTTGGGAGAAATAACCACGAGGATAGAGTGGAGAGAAATAGGTGCAAGTATAATGATTTTATGACTGGAAAAGAAGATCCTGTCGGAGTAATGGATTGGATCTCGGAAATGGAATTGGCTTTCATGACTTGTGGTTGCCAAGGCAAGTTACAAACCACATTTTCAGTGCGTCAGTTCAGGGGTAGTGCTGCTCGTTGGTGGAACACTCTGGGGAAAATCCTAAGCCCTAATGAGCCACTTAGCGCAAGTCAAACACTTGCCCACAAAGGTTGCAATTTCCGCTTTCATGTTCGGCCACCAGTAGAGTTGTTTGAGATCCAGATACATCTTGTCCGATCCTGGGTGAATGGAGTATCTGGTCTTGTGAGCTTCGTTCATGACAACATCTCTGTAACCATCGAACTTTGGGGTCCAGATTCGGTCCATGAAATAATAGACTCCGTCCCTCTTGATCTCTAGGTTCTTTTCCATTCCCCTCAAGGCTTCACCCGGTATGTTCTCTGGTTTGAAGGCTTCCAGCTGAGCCACCTTGATTTGTGCGGATAAATGGGAATGGATAGTCATCGTTAATGCTTTCACCTTTCGCCCTGAATACTCCTTTCGACTGAGGGCATCTGCTACTACATTGGCCTTGCCGGGATTGTAGCGAATTTCGCACTCGTAGTCACTGAGTCGCTCTACCCATCGCTGTTGTCTCATGTTTAACTCCTTCTGATCAAAGATGTGCTGCAAGCTCTTATGGTCGGTGAAAATAGTGCACTTGGTTCCGTAGAGATAATGTATCAATATCTTCAAAGCGAAGACCACTGCTCCCAATTCCAGATCGTGAGTTGTGTAATTGACCTCGTGTGTTTTCAACTGCCTCGAGGCATAGGCGATGACCTTTCCTCGCTGCATGAACACACATCCTAGGCCCTGATTGGATGCATCACAGTAGACAACGAAGTCTTCCGTCCCTTCGGGCAGGGACAAGACAGGCGCGCTGCACAGGGCCTACTTCAATGTTTGAAATGCAGTGTCTTGCTTGACTCCCCAACTAAAGGTTACACCTTTCTGTGTCAGGGTAGTTAAAGGCTTAGCGATTTTGGAGAAGTTCTGGATGAATCTGCGATAATAGCCCTCGAGACCCAAGAATTGCCAGATTTCTGTGGGTGTCTTTGGTGCAGACCAATTCTCAATCGCTTTGATCTTGGAAGGGTCCACGTGTATTCCTTCCTTGCTAACCACGTGACCAAGGAAATTTACCTTCCTGATCCAGAACTCACACTTTGAAAATTTCGCGTATAGCTTCTCTGGCCTTAATGTTTCCAGTACCTGCCTCAAGTGCTGTTTATGATCATTCTCACTCCGCGAATAGACAAGTATATCGTCGATGAACACGATCACGAACTTGTCTAGGAAAGGGCGACACACTTGATTCATCAGGTCCATGAATACTGCCGGTGCGTTGGTCAGACCAAAGGGCATTACTACAAATTCGTAGTGTCCATAGCGAGTTCGGAATGCTATCTTGGGTACATCATTCTCGTGAACTCGCAACTGATGGTACCATGATCTCAGATCTATCTTTGAGAAATAACTAGCTCCCTGAAGTTGGTCGAAGAGATCGTCGATTCTGGGTAAGGGATAACGGTTCTTGATGGTCAGCTTGTTCAGCTCTCGGTAGTCAATGCACATCTGAAAGGATCCATCTTTCTTTTTCACGAATAAGATCGGAGCTCCCCAGGGTGAGGAACTCGGCCTTATGAATCCTTTGCTGATCAGCTCATTGAGCTGGCAGGATAACTCTTGCATTTCTGTTGGCGCTAAACGATAAGGAGATTTGGCTACAGGAGTAGCTCCGGGAATTAAGTCGATATGAAACTCGACTTCACGCTCAGGAGGGATTCCTGGGAGATCCTCGAGGAAGACATCAGGAAAGTTGCAGACTTCGGGGATGTTCTCGAGGTCTTTAACTTTTTGTGTCTCATCGACAACATGAGCTAGAAATGCATGGCATTCCTTCCGCATATATTTCAGGCCCTTGATGCATGAAATGATACGAAGGTTCGAGCTAAGCTTATCACCATAAATCATGAGGGTTCCACCAGAGGGAAGATTGAGGCGGATAGCTTTCTCGAAGCAAAGAATATCAGCACGATTGGAGCTTAACCAGTCCATGCCGATAATGACATCGAAGCTCTTGATGGACACGGGCATACGGTCGATGGGAAAGGAGTGATTGTCTAGGGTAAGAGTACAGCCTAAGAATATGTCGTTAGCGCTCTCTTTCTTCCCGTTAGCCATCTCGACAGTGAATGTTTCAGTTAAAGGTTGGGATTTACATTAGATTAGATGTTTGAATACGTGACTAACAAAACTCCTCTCCGCACCGGAATCGAAAAGAATGCATGCATGAGAGTTCTCAAGGAGGAACGTACCCGTAACGATGGTAGGATCAGCGACCGCTTCTTCCTGGCCCATCGCCATAACTCTCACTGTATTGCCACCAGTCGTTTCCTTGGGACAGTTTCTCCTGAAGTGCCCAACCTCTCCACATCCAGAACAAGCTTGACCAGCACTCGCTCCCGCAGCCGGGTTGGTTGGGTTGGCACCTTGCAGTATCGAGCTGTGTGTCCCTTCTTTCCACAGCTGTTGCAACTCAACTCACGGCAGGGTCCGTGATGATGGAAGTTACACTTGTTGCACAGAGGTAGTTTCCCAGCATAAACACCGGTAGGAGCTTGAGTGGTTGGGACAGTAGCTGGAGCAGCAACAGGAGCACTAACATCATGAACTGCCACCGTTTGTTGTTTCTTGGAGGGCTCCTGCGAAGACTGACCCTTCCGCTTGTTCCATGATTTCTTCTTCTTTCCACCACTTTCCTTTTGTGGCTCAAAGACAGCTGCCACCTCATCCAGATCGATTCCATGATCGATCAGAGTCTGTGCCAGATCCTTGGCGCTTTCAATTCTATTCGGTCTAGCAGCCAAGACATTTCCTTTGGTGGGTTCCGTCAGTTCCCAAATGTACCTCTCGATTTTTTTGCTTTCCGGGGTGACCATTCCCGGACAGAGGAGAGCCAGATCACAGAATCTAGCAGTGTAGGTAACGATGTCAGATCCCTTCATCTTCAGATTCCAAAGCTGGTGCTCCAACTTTTGCACCTCGCCCCTCGGGCAGTATTCAGCAAGCATGAGTTCCCTCAGTCTTTCCCAACCCATGACATTAGCCACTGGCAGGGTTACAGATTTGACTTGACCATTCCACCAGGTCAAGGCTCGGTCGGTGAAGGTGCAGGCGGCGAACTTCACCTTGTTGGTCTCTGAACAGGCACAAATTGCGAAGATGGATTCGATCTTCTGGAACCATCGAGTCAGAGCGATGACTCCTCCATTTCCGTCGAAGGACTTGGGCTTTGCAGTCATAAAGTCCTTGTAGGAACACTCCTTTTGATGTCCCTGACTTCCTCCTGTCCTTCAGGGTTGGTTCCACCTCCAGCCCCACCAACATTCACTTGTGCCATTGCTGCAGTCACGACGGCTGTAACTGCGGCCTGGAACATGATGGGGTTGAACTGAGGGGGTGGTGGTGGTGGCGGTGTGTCGTCGTTTCTCCTGTCAGATCTTCGGCGGGGAGACATCTTGTTCTAGAAGCAACCAGGAAAAAGAGGATGGTAAGTCCTCAAGATATATGAAACAAGATATATCTCATCCTGATGATAAAGTGTTCTACCAAGCGACAAGCAATGAAAGGTTACTAATACAAGTAAGTTATCGCTGACAAACGAATAGTTAGCAACACTAGGAATGAATCTCCTCACTGAATTTGGCTCTAGAAAAATACTCCTATAGTATTTTATGATGAATGTTTCTGGTGAGTTTTAGGCCTGCTACGACACCACCGTCATTCCCAAACACATGTTGGTCATGTCTTGACTGAATATAGTTGATCAGGCTATATTCACCCTAAACATGATTACATAACTGCACAGGTTTAACCGCAGTGTCCCAACATCCAAATACTTTTTGTGTTGTTCTTCCTATGACTCTGATTCTGTTATGTATGCATGCTCGTATACTTTTTATGAAAATACTTATATTTTTGAAAGTATACTTTTAACGTAGAGCACTTAGGCCCCTTAGTGTTTATAGTTATATACCACGTAAGGTTCGGTATACTAGTTCGCTATAAACAAGGGCTCTGATACCAATCTGTCACACCCCAAAACCAGAATGGCGGAAACGTTCTGGGTGGAGGACGTCATGTGTAGCATCTCAACCAATGTATAACAGCAATCATAGCAACACAACCATTACAGTGAATACTTAAATGAAAATGTTTACATCAGTTTGTAACTTTGTCTGAAACTTGTTTGAATTACATCAAATAGTTTGTAAAACATAAAACTCTTATTGCTCCAACTTCTCAAAAATCCAGCAAGTAACCTGTCTACTGATTTCCTGAGAATACAAGCAGTTTCAAAATATCAGCATAAAGCTCGTGAGTTCATAAGCGGTATTTTGTAATGAAAACTTGATGAGCTCGTAAAGGTGTTTATATAGTTCCAAGAAAATCTGATATTTTCTTTAGTGAAAATGTAGTGTTTGCAATTCTGTATAAAACCATGAATAACTGTATGTTTCCAAGAAAATCCGATATTTTCTTTAGTGAAAATGTAGTGTTTGCAGATCCTGTATATAACCATGAATGTTCATTACTGAAAACTATAGTGATATGCGAAAATAATACTTCATGTTACTAGCTAATGCTAATCATGATGTATAAGTATTTCGTACGTGAAACCATCGTATGACCGATTCCGTTAGGACACCCTGGAAATTCTCCAGTTGTAGTGTGGATTAGTACTATTTAGCAAAATAAAACCATTGAAGAATGACGGGTTGTAAACTAAGAGTGATTTATACATATTGTGAGTCGTATAACCATACTTGATATGGCTAGAGACCTTTCCAACGTTCTTCAGGCGTCGAGTTAAATGACATTTGTACACCCCAGGCGTGCTCGCCTAACTGTAGCTAGCAGTTCAGGTGCAGGATTTTCAGTCCCGAATACATCTATTCACAAATCTCACGCTCTCCCTCCAGGAGACTCTGGTTATACTATGATAGGATTTATCCCTGTACACCTAAGGGTACAGTATTGAAGTAGCGCCTCACAGTATCGTACAATCTAGTTTACATGTAGTGTAGTAGCGTTCTACCATAGTGAAAATCCGTATGTATACCGTATGTAGTGATAATTACAGTTATTAATACCATGATAAAGTAGTGATGTAAACTGCAAACTATTTCTGTCTTAGTGTATATGTTTAGTAGTGAAAGTTTCTGTACTTGTTATGTTTAGAAAATCCCAAACTATACCGATTATATTTTGTATGTATAACGTAGTGAATAGCGTGTCCGGAAAACTATGCAATTTTAGTGAAAACGTCCCTTATGCTCAACACAGTAGAAAAGGATTAAAGTAAGAGAATTTCATAAGTTTTATATTATTGAAAGCATTTATGTTTAGCTTGTATTCCCCCCTGAAAACATTAAAAACATAAAAAATGTAGAAGTATGAACTCACCTGCAGTGAGTGGTTCTGACGTGTGGTTGGAAGAGGAGTGCAGAGTGTCAGGTGTAACCTTGAGCACACAACGATCCTAATAGACACATGTAGACATGTATGTGTATGAATTTAGTGTATAGACGACTGAATAAGAAGGGTAACACCCTTATTGGCCAGGAAACTCTAAGATTTATGGGACACAATCACATATGATTGCATAACTAGGGTATATGGCCACCCTATAGAGTTTACGGTCAAAGAGGTATGACCATTGGAGTTCACGGCCCAAGAGTTCACGGTCCAAATGGGTTTACGATCATAAGGTTTACGGTCCATGGGTTTACGGTCATTGAAGGGTGTACGGTCTAAGGAGATACACTAGACCGTAAACTCATTAATCTTGCACAAAAGATAGTTTTCAAGGACTTCATTCAAAGGCATCGGATTCTAGGGACCATGCTTAGCCTTAGGAAGGGTAAAGGCTATAAGAACACCCCTTTATAAGGGTTTATGGTCTATGCAGATTCATAGGACTGTAAACTCTTTTGTTCATGCAAAGAGTGATGATCTTAAGTCTAAGATGAAGGATTGTAACTAGATATATGTAAAGGAGGATGATACTTACGATTTGGAGGAAAATGGGGGTGTTTTCGGCCCAAAACACAACCGTGCTCTTGAGGATTCTTGAAGATAGCTTGAACTCGATGAAGGTAGAGAGAGAGTAGAGAGAGAAAGTCTTTGTAGTGTTTAAAGTGCGAAATGAAGGCCAAATACTCTATATATAGGGTAGAGTTCTCGGTCAAAGAGGGATGTCCACCTGACCGTAAACGGGTTCACGGTCTACACGAGTTTACGGTTACCTGACCCTAAACTCAAGCTCTCGACTGTAAACTCCTTTTTGAGGAGTTTTACGGTTGCTAGGTGGTTTAGAACTTAAACTGACACTTCCAAATACTAATTCCTTTGATTCACTAGAGTTAGAATACTCAAAACAGGTTCCAAACAGTGATAACTGGACGCAAAATGAGTCTAACACTGATAAATTTGAATGTTTACACAAGTTAGAAATTTTGGGTTGTCACAATATTTAGTCAACCTTAGTAAATTATGACGAATAGTCTTGTCGATATTTTGTGATGGACCTTAGCAAGTGCACAAGAGTGTGTACTGTATACCTTTGTCCCTCACTTGACTCACATATACATGTGATCAAGGAATTAGTCTTAACTTTGCAAAGATGAAAATTCTCAATCATCATACTATACAACTTGCATGATTCCAAGTTTCGGTCCGAATGAAACTTGGTTTATGAGAATATTCCTTATTTGGTAAATTTGGACACTACCACAAATGATAGAATCAAATTCGCATTTCCATTATTGCTAGAACCATACAAACATCAATTTTTCATAAAATGTCAATGCAAGGAGATATAATTAAGATAAAACAAAATTTTATTTATTTATAAATGCGGAAAAAACTTTGCCCTTACAATGAAAATTGAAATGAAAACTATGCTATTACATATTTTTCTAGCAATCTATCATATCTCCTAAGTAGTAGCTCAAAAATCCGATCTTCAACCATGCGATAGAAATCCTTCTTCGCGATCAGATTCAGCATACTTTTACTTTAAGTTTTCCTTCCCTTTGCTTGATCCTGCCAAACATCAAAATGTAACTTAGTCACATCATGTAATCAGCAATTAGGAACTTAACAGAGTTAGATAGTGGGCTTACCTGAACCAGAATCAAACTTTTGATTCATCTTTTCTTCCAGATCCTTCAGGTAGCTAGGGCAGTTTCACTTCCAATGCCCTTTTCCTTTACAATGAAAACATATAGACTCCTCGGGAATGGTACAATAGGCTATTCCAGACTTAAACTTTCTCTTTACCTTCTGGTCAACTGGGTTGACCAAGTCTGATCCCTTTCCATTGGGAAGAGAAAGTTTTTCTGGACTTCCAATGTTACCATTGTCCATGTCCATAGAAGTTTGAAAAGTAGATCTTCCACCCATAGTTGCTTGATTCTTGCGCCAAATCATTTCTGATTCAGCAGCAATCAGCAAATAAGAAAGATCTATTAGGGTCATGTCATGATCTGTCATGTAGTAATCTTTAATAAAATCACTATATGACTCAGGAAGTGACTGAAGAACCCAGTCAATAGCAAACTTCCTTGAAATAACAACACCCAACATTCTCAACCTGTCAATGTGTGACTTCATTCTTAAGACATGAGTGCACATACGTCTTCCATCTTTATGTTTCATTTCTAGTAGAGCTTGAGTGACATTGAACCTTTCAAGTCTTCGGGCTTGTGGGTCAGGGAGAACAATTGGAGGAGGAGGAGGAAGAGAAGAATGATTTCCATGAGCCAAACTCAGGAATTCATCTTCATAAAGAAAGCTTGTTCCATTAGATTTGGGAAGATCATTGTTGTCTAAACCAGACATCTACAATGGGAGAAATTCAAGTTAGTTGATTAAAATCCTTAATATAAAACCCAATTTGAAATATTAAGGCTAGAACCCAACACAATATTTTATAACTTGGAAGAGGGATGTCGTAATCCAAGCTATAGAATATTTGAAGGTAGGCGAATGACGATTCACCAATTTCCACCATAAAAACGAAATATAAACTATTAGGTTTTAATTGGTCTTTAGAAATTCCTAGATTCTTTTGAGATTCAATGAATTTTTTCAAAGACATGTTTCAATCTCGAGTGTGCCCTCCAAGTTTTGTGACTGGGATACCGAGGATCAAAAAACGAGGTGTGAAGTAACTGTTGGATTAGATGTCTAAGCCCATAACTATTATTGGTATGTACTTGACCCGAGAGTAGCATGGTCCATTTGGGTTGCATATCATCAGGACAATTTGTTAGGATGGACTTTTGAGAGAAGGTTATTTATGGTTTATTAATATATTATAAGTTATAATATATTAATATGAAATCATATGTTTTAATTAGTATCGATCAAGAATTAATTTGGAATTAATTTAGTGATCAAAAGAGACTAATTAAATCTATGGGGACTAATTATGATAATTAGTTATATTTATATGTGTTGGGCTTATGATCCATGTTGGACCAAGTTTATGTATGGATACATAAAGAGTTGGGCCACATGAACCATGGATCATAAAACCCATGGGTATGGATTATGGGTTATACTCATGACCCTTGGAATCCTACATATAAATAGGTTACTCCATAGCCAAAATCACCACTTCTTTTCTTAGAGAAATATGGAGGTGTTTTGGTGCATGGAATTCTCTCTCAAGAGCCACCTTTGTCCTAGGTGTGTTGCGATTCGATTTGAGGCATTTCAAACTATTGGTGCTAAGCTCTTAAGGCCAAATACATCAAGACTTCAAGCCACATAAAAGGTATGTTTCCCTAACTAGTATATTATATGGTTTATGTCAAATGCATGCTAGTTATAGGTTTAATGCCTTGGAAACCATTTGCATGTATAATAGAGAAAACATAGATCCAAGGTATTTAGGGTTGTATGTGCACCATAGGATGTTGTAGTATACTAAAACCCAACAGTGGTATCAGAGCCATGGGTTGTTTTCTATTATATTTGATGCAAATGTATTTTTTTTTTCAAGTTGAAGGAAAAAAAAGAAAAAAAAACATGAAGTTTGTCAAATTTTATGATAATTACTTGATTTTATGAAAAACTAATTATTTATAAAATTTGAGTCACTTTACTACAAGAGTTGAATTAGGTCAATTTATTAAAAGATAGAATGATATGATTATTTTATTTGTTTTAAAAGTTTGATCTAAATGGTTTTAAGGAGTTACAAATTTTGTCATAAAATTTTGGAACTCAAAAGTTTTTTTTAAAGTTATGATCTTAAGAGTTTTGAAACTTCCATAAGTTATGGATGTGAAATGTCTCATTTATTAACTCTTTAGGTTATGAATTCCAAGAGTCTTCAAAGGATAATTGTCAAAGTTTCAAGATTTGTATTAGTTTATATGATTATCTAATTTCTTGAAAATTATTGATGTGAATTATCTTTACTTATGAGTTTAATCTAGATCATAGAAAAATTATTTGATTATTGTGTTAATTGAAATATTTGATCTTAATGGTTTTTATGAACTCCATAACTTGTCCTCAAGTTATGGAAAGCGAAGAGTTTTTCTTTTTAAAGTGTCATTAAGTCTCATAGGTTATGAAAATAGAAGAGTCACTATTTTTAATGTCATCATTAAATGATTTAATGTCTTCCATAACTTGTCCTCAAGTTATGGAACTTGAATTTTTTTTTTCATTAAACCTTAATTAAACTCATAAGTTATGAAAAATTCAAGAGTTTTGAAAGGTTTAAAAACTTGTCCTCAAGTTTTGGAATTTGTAAAGTTACCCCCCATGTATACATTAATTCCAAAGTAGACCTTAGAATTTTAAAAGTTTAAAATTCCACCCTTATACTATTATTATAATTTTAATTATATAGATATGTATAAGATAAAGTCGTCTTACCATTAGTAGGTCTCATTCACGAAGCCGGTCTATAAGGGGGGTATAAGGTTACTGCCTATAAAATGGCAGTTTAATGGGTGTCCACTCTCACTCACCGCTTCCTTGACCGGTGGAGGGTCGTTAGCCGAACAGGTAGGACAAGGACTATAATTCTCCCTTCATTATAAGTATAATGATAAATACTAAGTAACTAAACACTTATAAATTCCCAATCTTAGTTACTTAGGAAAATATGAATAAGGTGCTAATCCATGAAATTACACTTTGCACTTCGTTTAAGCTGTTAGTGGAGCGTGTGTGGTTAACCGGCACACTAACCTGGACTTAACAAGGTAGGCAAAGGGTAACTTAATGTTTATCATAGTATCGTTGGAGCGTGTGTGGTTAACCGGCACATCGATTGAGGGGTAAATATTAAGGGTACCAAGTATATTTGCATGGTTACTTCACACCTTGTTTTGTGATCCTCGGCATCCCAGTCACAAAACCTGAAGGGCACACTCGAGATTGAAACATGCCATTGAAAAGTTCAATGAATCTCAAAAGAATCTAGGAGTTTCAAAACCAATTAAAACCTAATAATACATTTCGTTTATCTTTGTGGAAATTGGTGAATCGTCATTCACCTACCTTCAAATATTTTATAGCTTAGATTACGCCATCCCTCTTCCAAGTTATAAAATAGTTTGTTGGGTCCCAGCCTTAATATATCATATTGGGTGTTATATTAAGGACTTAAATCAACTTTACGTGAATTTCTCCCATTGTTGATGTCTGGTTTAGACAACAATGATCTTCCCAGACCAAGCTTTCCTAATGAATATGACTTCCCGAGTTTGGCTCATGGAAGTCATACTTCTCTTCCTCCACCTCCTCCAATTATTCTCCCTAACCCACAAGTTCAAGGTCACTCAAACCCTAATGGCAAGCAAGTTCTATGTGTGATCACATCTTAGAGATGAAGTCACATATTGACAAGCCGGGAGAGTTGTGTGTCAAAGTCTTGAGAAAGTTGGATGTTCAATAACTTTCTAAGTCACATAGTGAGTTCCTTTGGGACTACTATGAAACATACTATGACACGAACCTTAATGATCATATCTATTTGCTTGGTGCTGCTGAATCAGCAATGATTTGGAACGATAGTAAAGCAAATTTGATTAGAAGATCAACTTCCCAAAAACTTTATGGACAATGACAATGGTGACACTAGAAATCCAGAAAAAACATTCTCTTCCCAATGGAAAGGGATTGGCCATAGTCAACCCGGTTGACTAAATGGTAAAGAGAAAGGCTAAGTCTGAGATAGTCCCATTACCAAAGGGTCCATATGTTTATTTTGCCAAAGGAAGGGGCGTTGATTGCAAAGCTGCCAAATTTACCTAAGGATGTTAAAGTCAATAAGTTTGACTCTACATCAGGTAGAGCCCATTATCTAACTCTGTTAAGTTCTATTCTGAGATCCTCATTACATGATGTGACTGGGTCACATGTTGATGTTTTAAGAATCAAAAAATAGAGAGAAATCTTAAAGGAAGTATATGCTGATTCTGATCGCGAAGGTGGATTTCGATCGCATCAGAATTTTGAGCAGTTGCTTAAGAAGTTATGATATATTGCTAAGGAATAGATAACAACAATTTTCCATGTGGATTGTAAGGATAAGTTTTTCCGCAAAGTTTTAAAATAAAAGAAAATTGTTTAATTTTATTTATTTGAAGTATCCTTACAATGACATTTGTGGAAAATTGTTTCTTATATGATTCCACTGACAACAATATTGGAAAATGGATTTGATTCTTTCATTTGTGGTAGTGTCTAAATTTACCAAATCAGGAAAGTTCCTCATCGCCCAAGTTTCAATTGGACCGAAACTTGGAATCATGCAAGTTGAATAGTATGATGAATGAGAACTTTCAGGCATTGGAAAATCAAGACTAATTACTTGTTCACATGGATGTGTGAGTCAAGTGAAGGACTAAAGGGATCGAGTACACATTCTTGTGCACTGGTCATGTCCACCACAAAGCTCGTTAAGACTATTTGATTTACTAAAGTTTAGTAAATATGGTTATACTTACAAATTTAAGTATAATTCTGAAACATTGGAAAAGTCTCAATGCATGGCAGAACGAATGGGAAGAATCAAATTAGGCAGAAAGATAAAAGTTTCTCAAATCTAAAAAGATGGGAGAGTACTTTAGTATCATGTTTGTGATCATCTTAATGATTTAGAAATCATATCACAATTAGTCCTCTAAAGGCCATCTTAGTGCATTCTTATGACTAAGAAGAGGAGTCATGAATTGTTGAAATGGTTAGATCAGGAAGATGAGTCATACTTCGTTCCAAAACAATTCTTAGAGTCATACTCCAAGATTGTAACTTGAGTGACATATCTTAAAGAAAGGTTTAAAACACTTGTCAAATGTAAGAGTAAAAGTGTCCTACTCTTGTACATTTGAAATTGGTAAGTTGTGATGTTTTGGATAAAACAAAGACCAACTAAGGCCAATTGTGTGAAGTGTTTGTCTTGATAAAGAATCCGCACTATCTCTTCAATATTTGGTTGCATAGGAGTTCTGAAAGTTCTCAATTGGTTGCATAACAACTTGGAAGCAATGGCAGGCCCTGTACTGCCAGGTGGCAAGAAGTTAAGATTGCATAAGTTCAGTCCATATGAGTTTGGATTTGTCATTATCCTTGTCTTGTGACTATGGTTTTGACGATTAAGATGGATAAAAACACATACACCATAAAATCTAAGGGTCATAAGGTTTCTCTCCTATTCATGAAAATGACGGTGAGGAAACACTTCCACCAAGTAGATTTGAAGCAGATGGCAAAAGGTATAAACAATTGAGACTATGATTACGGCATCCCTTTTCATAGTTCTGAAATTGTTTAGACACACATGCATGCTATCTAAGGAAAGGTGTATGATTTTGATAAAGTTTTATCAAAGCATCTCGTATCAGAAATCTGAACTTTGGTAAGAAAGTCAATAAAGTATTGATTTCTAGAAGTCCAGTTGATTTCTGAGTACATGTCAAAGCTAGTGGGAGCATAAGTGTTATGCTAATAATCATCATGTTAGTGGGAGCATGATAATTATTGTTAGTGTTGCAAGTTAGCAATGTTAATTATAGAAAACAAAAGTTTCAATTCGTGAGGCTGCAGGGATTGAAAAAGTTGTTTTGTTATAATTAAGGGAGAGGATATACTTCATTTCAGTTCTAAAGGCTTAGATTGAGACCTTAATCATCTTTAGTCAAGAATATATATATGAATTTCATGTTGGATTGGTTCAACTTAAGGAAATTCTATATATTGCGTTCTCAAAATTCGATTATGATTACGGCATCCCTCTTCATAGTCAAATTTTGAAAACATGGCAAATAAAAATATTGTAGCAAAAGACTGGTCTAGAATCATGTCTTTATGTGAGACATCATGAATCGTGTACCATTTGCTTTGGGTACAGGATCGATTGCATGTGCTATAATATTTGTCATTTATAAATTTTTCGAAATGCCCAGAGGCATTAAGAAGGGAAAAGGTCTATAATTGGATATGACTAAAATGATTAAGCAATTGTCGAGGACAATCTGAGGTTTACCAAAGATTGGTTGCTCAGGGACAGTTAGAAGTATAGTGCTAATTTTGCAAGGACCATATTGACATATTCTGAAAAGAGTCATCTCTTATTCAGAAGTGATAGTCAAAATGAGAATATGGAGTTGTCTCCATAGGTGGAAGTTATCTGTGTAAGATTAGAAAACTTAATGCAAGAAGCATGTCCAAAGCAATGTACTTTGAATATGAGACTTAGTTTCCATGGAGTTGATCTCCATTGGAATACCTTATAATGACTGTTGACAAGTCTTTGTGACTTTGTACATATTCATTACAGGAGGGTCAGTGCACATAAGTTTAAAATCTAAACAGATTTCGATAAATGATATGAATTTGAAATTCTCACATTTTTCGATAAGGATTTGGGAGTGTGAAATTATAATCATTGAAATTATGTTCAATTGGTTTATTTCACAAAGTAAGGATCATAGACAAACATAGAGTGCATACTTGGTGTATGGCAAAGCTATTGTTTAAGAAAAACATAGTGTACATGCTTGGAGCATGGGACAACTAGTGTTTTTAATTCAAGTATAAAGTTGATAAAACCGAAACAATGAATAATGAGTAATCAGTATGGTGATAAATAAAAGTGTTTATTTATATTCATAGGGTTTGATACCATATTTGATTCATTTATTCTTGTGTTTCACTTTGCATGTTTTGACTTCCAGAATAACTAAGTCGCTCTTCCTGAATGATTATGTTATTCAAACCATCCATAGTCGGTCATATGTTGGAAGTAGATATGAATCAAGACTGTCATGGGTTGGTTTGTAGAGGTCCAAGTTGGTGGACAAAGTGGTGCTATAACACTCATGAGTGCTCATAAGTTCTGAGTATTGGATTCAACCCGCGCTCACTTGAATCACTTCATGGATTTTATCACGAGTGATCATGAGACAATAATATCTTATATTCTTCAAACCTAGAGATATGAGTTGTTACTATGAGTTGGTTATACATTGATTGCACGAAAACGCATTTGGTAACTCGATGTTATAAAACGTGCCTTTGTGTATGATTCAACAAGTAGTAGAACAAGCCATATGAGTCGAAGTTTATCCATTCCTTTTACCTTCGGGATAAAAGCGATATCTGTGGGCCCCTCGATGATTTAGCGATGACACATGTGAGTGCTTGGCCAAGCCAGGACTGATTTGATTTGTTCAATCAGTCAGTCATCATAAATCGAAAATCGGGAAACAACAAATGGACAGAGAGAATGATTATAATCCATGTCTCAGTCCATATGATATCTAGAATGGAGGAATATATGATCCCTTATCTAATGGACGCGTCATTGATTTATTCAGAGTTCGACAGCGGCTTTAAGAGCTACGATTGCTAGTCGGGTTATAAAGTCGTACTTGCAATAATAGTTTTAGACTTATCCAAGTGGGAGACTGTTGGATTAGATGTCTAAGCCCATAACTATTATTGGTAGTACTTGACCCGAGAGTAGCATGGTCCATTTGGGTTGCATATCATCAGGACAATTTGTTAGGATGGACTTTTGAGAGAAGGTTATTTATGGTTTATTAATATATTATAAGTTATAATATATTAATATGAAATCATATGTTTTAATTAGTATCGATCAAGAATTAATTTGGAATTAATTTAGTGATCAAAAGAGACTAATTAAATCTCTGGGGACTAATTATGATAATTAGTTATATTTATATGTGTTGGGCTTATGATCCATGTTGGACCAAGTTTATGTATGGATACATAAAGAGTTGGGCCACATGAACCATGGATCATAAAACCCATGGGTATGGATTATGGGTTATACCCATGACCCTTGGAATCCTACATATAAATAGGTTACTCCATAGCCAAAATCACCACTTCTTTTCTTAGAGAAATATGGAGGTGTTTTGGTGCATGGAATTCTCTCTCAAGAGCCACCTTTGTCCTAGGTGTGTTGTGATTCGATTTGAGGCATTTCATACTATTGGTGCTAAGCTCTTAAGGCCAAATACATCAAGACTTCAAGCCACATAAAAGGTATGTTTCCCTAACTAGTATATTATATGGTTTATGTCAAATGCATGCTAGTTATAGGTTTAATGCCTTGGAAACCATTTGCATGTATAATAGAGAAAACATAGATCCAAGGTATTTAGGGTTGTATGTGCACCATAGGATGTTGTAGTATACTAAAACCCAACAGTAACCATGCAAATTACTTGGTACCCTTAATGTTTATCACTCAATCGATGTGCCGGTTAACCATACACGCTCCACCGACCTATGATAAACTTTAAGTCACCCTTTACCTACCTTGTTAAGTCCAGGGTAGTGTGCTGGTTAACCACACACGATCCACTAACGACTTTGACAAAGTGCAAAGTGTAAT
The DNA here is from genome assembly GCF_052849685.1 of Lactuca virosa. NCBI lineage: Eukaryota > Viridiplantae > Streptophyta > Magnoliopsida > Asterales > Asteraceae > Lactuca > Lactuca virosa. Next base: position 143,453,008 of record NC_136431.1, read on the forward strand.
TTCATGGGATAGCACCTTATTCACATTTTTCCTAAAGTAACTAAGATTGGGAATTTACTAAAACATTTAGTTACTTTATAATAATCATTATACTTTTAATGAGAATTTTATAAGTCCTTGTCCTACCCATTCGGCTAACGACCCTCCACCAGTCAAGGAAGCGGTGGGTGAGAGTGGACACCCATTAAGCTGCCATTTTATAGGCAACAACCTTATACCCCCTTATAGACCGGCTTCGTGAATGAAGCCTACTAATGGTAAGATGACTTGACCTTATATATATATATATATATATATATATATATATATATATATATATATATATATATATTATTAACTTATAATATTATAAAGTATAAGGGTTGAATTTTACCTTTTAAAATTCTAAGGGTTGGAACTAAAGTTTTTATGATGACTTTACATGTTCCAAAACTTGTGGGCAAGTTTTGTAATTTTACAAAACTCTTCAATTCATAACTTATGAGATTAATGGGTTTATTAAAATGAGTGTCTCTTCATTTTATGTAACCTATGTGATTTAAATGAACTTTAAAAGATAAAGACTTCTGGTAATCCATAACTTGTGGACAAATTATGGATTCCACTAAAACAGATAATGATCAAGAATTAAAACTAACAAGAAGTTACAAATAATTCCTATGATCATCTAATCTCATAAGAACATGAATATGAATATCAAAATTTCAAGAACACATAAAATCATGGAATTTTTTATACTAGCCATTGTAAATGGATTAGAACAGCCATTACACCAACTAAAACAAGTTTTAAAACACCAAAACAGTTTAGGGTAATGTTTCTAGTCCATTTCCAGCAGCAAAAGTCGAAAATCTGCTGTCAGAGCCTCCTACTCGTCGAGTGCATGAACCTACTCGACGAGTAGGATGAATTTTGCCTTGGACTCGTCGAGTCCCCCATGGACTCGGTGAGTCCACTGTCCAGACAGCAACCAATTTCGATTTTGAACATAATTTTGCACAAATAACAAACAAACAAGCCTAAGCTCTGATACCACTGATGGGTTTTGAGCATTCTAACACTCCTAAGTGTACATGCAACCCTAATAAACCTTGGATCTATGTTTGTCTAAAATTCATGCAAAATATGATTTCCAAGGTTCATAATCCTATCTAGCATACATGGGGAACTTTTAACTTAAAAGATGGCTAGAATAAAATACCTTGTTGATGATTTGATTCCTTGAAAACCTTGAGAGCCTAGCACCCCAAGTGTGATGCCTCAAATGCTTCATAAATAATCTTCTATCAAAAAATCTTTTTTAACGCTTATTATATCTTAAATGACTACCCAGAATCTACGAGTGTTTCAACAACTGTCTCGAGGGAATAACCCCAAAAACTGATTGAAAGCGTAGCTCGAGTCATCATGGATCTAACCATATCTAGTAGAATTTGATTTCTTCACTAGGAAACACTATTCAGTTGTAGCGTTATAAGAGAAGAAAATTGTAAGACAATCCCATAATCCTTTGGATGATCGATAAATTCAGGACTCAAGTATTCTCCGCCCCTATCAGATCCGATTATCTTGTTCTTCTTGCCCAGTTGTTTTTCAAATTCCTTTTGAAATTATTTGATCACTTCAAAAGTTTAAGACTTATGCTTTATTAATTATATATAGCTATATCTACTAAAATCATCAGTAAAAGTCACAAAGTAACGTTCACCATTCCTTGTGGCGAATTTGCATGGTCCATATACATCAGTATGGATTAAGTCCAATAGATCCTCACCTCTTTAACAGTTTACCGTGAAAGGAGCTTTTGTCGTCTTGCCAAGTAAGTAAGGCTCACATACATCATTCGAATCTAGGTTAAATGATTCCAAGATCCTATCATTTGGAGCTTGGTGATGCATTATTTGTTTAAATGCCAAGGACGACAATATCACAAGCATGATTGATCCAACACATTATTAGAAGAACCAACATTTAACATTGGATTAGTAGAGTTGCATACACAAATAACACTTTCATACACACCATTTCAAATACTAGCTTTGAAAATAAAAGAACCATTTTTATAAACTAAAATATCATTATTAATCACCATTTCAAAGGCTAAAATAAAAGAACCATTTTCGAGTCATATTTGGCGAGTATCAACAAGTAGATAGACTAAAATAATCATCATTATTAAGCACATGATTGTATTCCTCAATGCTTGTTACATGTCGAATTCCTCTGTTTCCCATGATCAAGTTTAGCTCCCCGTGCTGTAGCCTTCCACTTTCCTTTCGTTCTTGCAAATCTGAGCAAATATGAGTACCACATCTAGTATAAAGAACCCAAGAACTAGAAGTTGACATACTATGTAGTTCTATCATAAAAATACCTAAAGTGCCAATACCCTTAGATTTGTTCTTCTTCACATCTCTAGTGACCCTTTTTCTTGGAAGTAAAAACATATGGCCTCATGTGGGTCGGTGTTTGGAGCTATTTCAGAATCAGCTTTTCCCTTAAGACCTTGATTGGAAGGTCTAACCATGGACTTACCCTTAGGATGAGAAAAGTTCTTTGTGTTAGAACCACCATGCCCAATAGCCAAGATAGAAGCAGAGGTGTTGGAACTCTTAGCCTTAAGCATGTTAGCTTTAACAATTTTCAACATGTTATGTAGCTCCATAAGGGTCTTGTCGAGGTTGTTCATATTATAGTTCATGACGAAGTGATGATACGAACCAAAACGTGAGTTCAAGACCATGTTACAACTCCATTGGAAACTCGACACCCAAGTTCCCTAGTCTATCAATGTACGACTTCATTTTTTGAACGTGCGCACACACAAAATCCCCACCTTGATGTTTACAAGCCATCAAGAATTTTACGATCTCGAACCTTTCTTGTTGATCCTTTTCTTGGAACATTTCCTTAAGTTTCTCATTAATGTCAAATGCCCCAAGGCTCTCGAAACTCTTTTGGAGTTCGAACGACATGGTCACCAACATGACGTATGTGGCATTCGTAAATTCATCGTATTTCTTATTATAAACAATGACTTTTTTTTCAAAAGATTCGTCATCCAGAAAAGGGAGATCTTGATCGAGGACACACTCTTTGCTCTCGTACCTCAAGGTAAGAATCCGGTCCAGATAATTTTGATCGATCAATTTCTCCTTTAAAAGGATGGATATGAGAGAGAAGTTCAAGTTAGAGGGACATAGAGGAGGAGAAGGATTGTTGTTATCGTTCGACATCTACAAGATGAAAAAATTAGTTAGTTTGAATTCATCCTTAAAATAATTATTAACCCTAAATGAATTATTAATAAGCAACGGCTTATTCTTTAAAAGATTCACCATCCAGAAAAGGGAGATCTTGATCGAGGACATACTTTTTTCCCTTATACCTCAAGGAAATCCTCAAGGTGCGAATCTAGTCCGGATAGTTATGACCGATCAATTTCTCCTTTGAAAGGATGGATTTGAGAGAGAGGTTCAAGTTTGAAGGAGGCGGAAGAGGAGCAGGAGGAGGATTTTTTTATCGTTCGACATATATAAGATGAAATTTTATAGTTAGTTTTAATTTATACTTAAATTAATTATTAACCATAAAAGAATTATTAATAAGGCTAGGATCCATATTTGGCTTCACGAAGTGTAGAGGGATGTCATAAACACACAACCGAGTTATTTAGGGAGGCAATGCTGTTTTTCAGTTTCAAACTTCTGAAACTTCTAGATTATTTGAGATTCATTGACAATCAATGGCATGTTAATCTTGATTTTTCTCATCTCGATGTAATGATGGGGATACCGTGGACGATTAAATACATGGTGAATCAACCATTCGAAGCCACATGACACTCGATGTAAAATTATTCTCATATTGACGTGCTATTTAACCACACACGCCCCATCAATAGAATTATTTCACACGTGACACGTCATAATTAATTTATATTTTCACAATGATGTGTCGGTTAACCACACATGCTCCATCATCAAAATATAAAGAACATGTGTGTTTTCATGGGTAACACATGATTCACGTTTTTAATATAAAACAAAAATTTGGTTTTATTACTTGATTAATACTTTTAATCTTGAAACAAAATTCAATCGAACCCTTTCGGTAACTCCACTTTCAAATAACAAAAAAGGAGGTAAGTGTTATAAAAAATGATGCTTTTCAAAACCGACTCCATTGGGAATCATAGAGACCTCATTAAACATTTCTTATAGTATTAGAGTGGGCGCGTCTAGGCTTGATTCAATGATAATGTTTTTAATGAATCATGTGTGGGAAAATGTGGTATAATTGTTGTACATATAGTAATTATACCATATACTAAATTTAAACCTTTTAAATTTATATTCTTTTCTTTCTAATTTAATTATTTTATTAAATAAAGTTCAGGATAAATATTAACACTACAAGAAAAAACCAATTTTGCCAGGAAAGGAATCTGTTGCAAAAACCTGAAATTCCATTGCAAAAGGCGAATAGCGTAGGAATTTGTAACGACCCATTTTCGTCCCAAAAAACCCCATAGCGAGGGTTTGCGAGGAAAAAAATAATTACGTCGCAAATGTGACAACGGAATGAAATCCGTCATAGATAATATTCCATCGTGCATTCCATAGTAGTATTCTGTTGCGAATTCCATAGTAGCTCTTCCATTAAAACTTGCAATGTGATTAATACCTAGCAAAATCTGTGGTGATTAATCCATATCAAAATCTGTGGTGATGAATCCCTAGCAAAATTCGTAGTGATTAATCCCTAGCAAAATCTGTGGTGATTAATCCTTATCAAAATCCGTGATGATTAATCTCTAGCTAAATCTGTTGTGATTAATCCCTAGCAAAATGTATGGTGGTTAATCCCTAACTAAATATGTGGTGATTAATCCCTATCTAAATCTGTGGTGATGAATCCTAGTTAAATCAATGGTCTATATTCTAGAGAATATTTCATAGCAAATTACATAGGAATATTTTCCTTGTAAAGCTAGATATCTACGGATGAATAATTAATTTACAAATTAAATCAAAATTATTTTGTACTAATATATAAAAACAAAAATAAAAAAATAAAATAACATTTATATTATTAAATAAAACAATAAATATCTCTTATGTAACGACCCAATTTTTCAAAAAAAAATTTCCATTTTTAATTAACCAAAACACGATCCATCGATCATGTAATCACAAATACAATTGTTTTTAGTTTCATAACAACAACAATTCTTATTTTAAAACATCAGAGTGTCCCTAATGATTGAGAGAGAGTGCACGACGTGCCATCAAGCCTTGCTCTTTCCTTGGGCTCAGATGTACCTGAAACAAATCCACTAACTGTAAGCTAAATTAGCTATAGGAGCTATATATATATATATATATATATATATATATATATATATATATATATATATATATCACATAAGCCATGCATACAACAAATAGGGATACCTTGGGCTCGTCCCCAGGGTCTTACTCCAGGAAGCCATGGGCTCCCCATATGGTCTTACACCTAAGTGCCATGGGTTCTCCCATGGTCTTCAATAGGAAAGACATGGGCTCTCCACATGGTCTTACATCAAAGTGTCATGGGCTCTCCCATGGTCTTCCATACAATATACCACATATACCACTAGCATACTTCCTAGCTCATACCAACTAACATGCCACATAATAGAACTTCAACTAGGATACCATGTATCATAAAATGGGCCGACCTTGGTGACTTAGACCCATTGGTATGGTGAGGAGGCTCACCTCTCGAATGCTGAGATGAATAGCTAAGATCAGATGTATCCCACACACTGCTCCTCCTTAACTGCATATAACCAACATGTGATTAACTTGTTATAATCCCATAATTACCCTCAAAGACAACCCTGGTCAAATCCAAGGTCAACAGTCAAGGTCAACAATCCATGTTGGCCTCAACTCGTCGAGTGCATCCTAGCAACTCGTCGAGTTCTTCCCGATTTCATTCTACTGAATCCCGCATCAACTCGCCGAGTCACGCTAGTGACTCGTCGAGTTCATCAAATGTCCAGAAAACTAAAGTCCATTCAGACCAAGACCCTAATCCTTCACTGCACCTATCCAGAAACTTAGAAACGGGCAAACCCTACCCCGAATCGTCGAGTTAGCTAAGGGACTCGATGAGTTCCTTCAGTCACTTTCAAGTTCAGCCCTTTTCAGTGGGATCTAAGGTCCCAAACTTTAGATCCAAACTCTCCTAGTGTAGATACCACGTAAAGGTGCAAACGTTACGTGCATGCAAGACCCTTCAAGTCCATAACATCGAAACTAGGCTTCTTACAAGATTTTTTTGTGCATGGAAAGGGGCTAAGCTGTATAAAGTGAGCAACTTTATGTCATTGGGGACCTAGAGAGGTCCAGACCTGAAACCATATCCTTGTGATAAGTCCAGATCCGAGTTTGACTCCATTTTGCACCAAAAATGTTCATTTACTTCCAAGAAAAGGGATCTAATCAACTAGAGATCAAGGTGACGACTTTATACCTTAAGATGATGGCCAATACAGAGTCGATGTTGGATCTACTACGTCTCTCCTTTTTCCTTCCTCTTCAAGCCCTAGAATCCTTCACAAATACCATAAAATTGCAAAAAAAAGCTCTTACTCTCACTCAAGAAGGTACAAGGTCGAATTAGGATTTTTGTCTGGCTAGTAGGGTGATAAGGGAGGCCACAAAAGGTGGATTATGTTCTTTAAATAGGGTGCAAACCTTAAAAATTAGGGTTTCTCTTTACAACTCCTACTCGTCGAGTCAGGGCCTTCCGACTCGTCGAGTAGAACTCGAATCCCGCGTCCTCATAATAGTTTCTACTCGACGAGTTGGAGCACCCCAACTCGCCGAGTCCATGCACAAAACCCTAAAAATCATATAAATTAATCAATACCTGGAACAGGTGTTACAAGTCTCCCCAACTTGAACTAGACTTCATCCTCGAAGTCTGCTGGCCCAAACAAATCTGGGTAGTGGTCTCGAATCTCGTCCTCCGGCTCCCAAGTCCACTCGGAGCCCCTGCGGTGCTGCCAGTACACCTTTACCAGCTTCACTTCCTGATTCCGAAGAACCTTGGCCTTCCTATCTAAGATTGCAACTGGCCTCTCAATGTAGTTCAGGCTCTCATCCACCTGAATGTCGTCCAGAGAAACGACTGCGGCATCGTCAGTGACACACTTCCGAAGATGTGACACATGGAAGGTGTTGTGAATCTGGCTAAGCTCATCCGACAGATCCAAGGGATATGCCACCTTGCCCACCTGGGCCGTAATCCTGAACGGGCCTATAAATTGGGGTCCTAGCTTGACCCTCTTTCAGAACCTGATGACCCCTTCCATGGCGACACTTTCAGTAACACCAAGTCCTCCACCTGGAACTCAAGATCTGATCACCGCCGGTCACCATAACTTTTCTGACGGCTCTACACGACCCGCAGCCGGTCGCGCACCTGCTGAATCAACCCGGTAATCTTGAGGGTAGACGTTGGATCTACTGCTTCTCTCCTTGTTCCTTTCTCTTCAAGCTCTAGAATCCTTCACAAATACCCCAAAAGTTCTAACAAAAGCTCTTACTCTTACTCAAGAAGGTAGAAGGTCGAATTTGGGTTTTCTCTGGCTAGTAGGGTGATAAGGGAGGCAATAAGACGTGGATTATGTTCTTTAAATAGGGTGCAAACCCTAAAAATTCGGGTTTCTCTTTACAGCTCCTGCTCATCAAGTCGGGGCCTTCCGACTCGTTGAGTAGAACTCGAATCTCGCGTCCTCATAATGGTTTCTACTCGACGAGTTGGAGCACCCCAACTCGCCGAGTCCATGCACAAAACCCTAAAAATCATATAAATTAATCAATACCTGGAACAGGTGTTACAAGTGTCCCCCACTTGAACTAGACTTCATCCTCAAAGTCAGCTGGCCCAAAAAAAATATGGGTAGTGGTCTCGCATCTCGTCATCCGGCTCTCAAGTCCACTCGGAGCCTCTGCGGTGCTGCCACTGCACCTTTACCAGCTTCACTTCCTTATTCTGAAGAAACTTGGTCTTCCTATCTAAGATTGCAACCGGCCTCTTAATGTAGTTCAAGATCTCATCCACCTGAATGTCATCCAGAGAAACGACTACGACATCGTCAGTGACACACTTCCGAAGATGTGACACATGGAAGGTGTTGTGAATTTGGCTAAGCTCATCCGACAGATCCAAGCGATATGCCACCTTGCCCACCCGGGCCGTAATCCTGAATGGGCCTATATATCGGGGTCATAGCTTGCCCCTCTTTCGGAACCTGATGACCCCCTTCCATGGCGACACATTCAGTAACAACATGTCCCCCACCTGGAACTCAAGATCCGATCGCCGCCGGTCAACATAACTTTTCTGACGGCTCTACGCGTCCCGCAGTCGGTCGCGCACCTGTTAAATCAACTCAGTAGTCTTGAGCACTACCTCGGTGCTCCCCATGACCCGGTGTCCAACCTCGCCCCAACAAACCGGGGTCCTGCATCTCCTACCTTACAACATCTCAAATGGAGGTCGGTCGATATTGGCGTGGTAACTATTATTGTATGAAAACTCTTCTAGTGGGAGGTACGTATCCCAACTCCCTCAAAAATCCAACACACATGCCTGCATCATATCCTCAAGTGTCTGGATTGTCACACCCCGCTAAAGCGGAAACATAGGGCGTGGCAGTACAAAGGGTTTCATCGCAAAAGTTAAAAGACAACACCAACCATAGTATTAAAAATCATTACAAATTCACAATGGGTTTGAACAACTTTTAAAAGAAATTATAATGTAAATTGAAATACAACACATGCGAATGCTCCTAAAAGTGAAGTGTCCCTAAGTGCCACTTACTCGATGATTCCTGAAAAAGCATGTAAAACGAGCGTCAACTATAAAAATAGTTGGTGAGTACTCACAGATAAACAAAATAATACTGGTTCCATGAATTGAAATCAAAGTTTTGATAAAAGTTTCCAATAATAAAAGTATATTGTTAAAATGAGTAAATAAGTTTGTAAAAACAAAGTTCTTTGTCATCATGAGAGATAAGGTATGTTGCCCAAATAACATGCAACATTCATATTCTCATGGAAGATAAAGTTCGTTACTCAAACGAGTAAACAAGTTTCATTGCTAAAATAAGCAATCAATTTCGTTGCTACAAGGAGCAAACAATTTCATTGCTAAAATATGTATATAAGTTTTCAATAATAAAAGTTCGTTGTTGTAATGAGAAACAAAGTTCATTGCTATAAATAATAAACAAGTTTATTGCTATAATAAGTAACGAGTTTGTATGTGTATGAGCAAACAATGAGTCTCAACCAAACCTATGACTGAAGCCCTATCAAGATCTATGCTTATCGTTCCATAGATGAATATGGTATCATGCACTCCAGCAATAGGGCGGGTGAGGAGTTGTCAATTCCTAATAGCGCTATCCATAATGACCATTGGCTCAAAGAGTTAATGGTTAGAGATAAGGGAAGGGCCTTAGTACGATAAGTTCTCATGTTCCGTGTTGCATAGACATACATAGAGAGACATAGCAATAAAATAGCAATCATGTTTGATACAAATCAATTTAAATACAACATTCAAATAATAGTTTTTCGGAACATGCTTTTCCACCCCAAAACATAAAAACTGAAAATAGGGGAGTGCGTGAATACTCACAATATGCATTGAGATGATGCAAATGGTGCCTTGAACTACGCTCCACTCGTACCACTATCGTTTTCCTACAACGATGTTACACACTAATGAGTCTCTAATTGAAATCAAACGCTAGTATACATACTATTACAATAGAATTATGCCAATAGTGTGTCAAAATTTAATATTGATAAGTTACAAACATTTTTCTGTGAAAATTTAATTTCAATGAATCAATTGTTATATAACAATTTAAGTGGAAATTTCCCATTATTGAAATGCTAATATTTAACATTTTAAGAGGTGTTCCAATGATTAAATATTCAAAAACTAAATTAATTTAGTTCTAAAATTTCCCAAAGTTTGCATTTTAGTTTTAATTGAAGTCAAAGACCTCAAGATAAATTTTCTTGAATTTTTGATTTGTCTGACTATTTTTCACGATTTTAGTTTCTTGAATAACCATAAAATCATGAAAAATACTAAACAGTTAATAAAAATTACCAAACTTCAGATTTTGGTTGTAAATGTACTAAAAGACTTCTAGATAAATTTTCATGGATTATGAATATGTATAACCATTTTTCATATATTTAATTCTCTAAATAGATACAAATTCATGAAAAATAGAAATCAGTTATGAAAATACTCCAAACTTTTAATAACAATGCCATTACACATACTTAAGCTGGGAAAAATAAAAAAGGGGTTTCTAAACTGTTTAACCCAATTTTATGATTTTTATGCATTTATTCTAATAAAAATGGGGATAAATAGAAAACAGTTTCCAAAATTACCCAAACTTTTTGTAACACTTTTATTATACATGTAGAAGCTGTGAAAAATATAAAATATATTTTTCAATTAGTCTTTCTATTTTTCTTTGTTTTATCCTCTTAAATAATCATTAATTGGAGAATAATTAATAAACAGTTAAATTAAATTACCAAAATTTTTGTACACTTCATTTACAGAGTAGATAATCTGGGAAAAATACCAAATGTGGTTTTTATATACTGAAATCCGATTTTGTGTATTTAAGTGTATTTAATCTTAGAAAATAGGAGAAAAATAGTATACAGAAGAGAAAAATCATCAAAATATTTATGTAGCCTCCTAATGTACTAAAAAGTGTTCTGGTAAATTTTCATGAATTTTGGGTGAGCAGAACTATGTTTTCTATTTTTAGGCCATTATAAATACAAAAATCGGGGAAAAATAGGAATGCATTATGAAAAATTCTGAAAATATTTTTCTAAGTCTTCCACAGAGAGTATAAGCTGCGAAAGTTATTATATACCCTTTTTAAATTATCTAAAGCGGTTTTATGATTTATTGGGGCTAAACAAAAAGAAAATTCAAAATCATATTAAACAATATCAAAAACCGATGAAATTTAATGTAGGATTATTATGTAGCATAGGGGTCATCCACGAATTTACCTAGAATTTATAGACCTCAGAAAGTATTTTATATGATTTATTGCCCTATTTTATTTCAATAATTATAATAATTCAAGATAAATGAATTATTTTCTGGAAATTTGTAGAACATCTCATTTTGTTGGTAGAAATCTCGGAAAAATCGGATTTGGTCAGAAAAGGAGTTTTTGATATTTATTTGGAAATAAATCCTTCATGAACATATTTGAAAGCTTTTAACAACATACTTTGATGATCTAGCTTCTAAGCTTGAAGATCATCACATGCATGTTTGTTTGAAGTTCATTCATGAGTTTGAAATATTTAAAATTCATTTTTGAAAGAAAACTTTGGATGCATGTGGTGATTTTCCACCAAAACGTGTAGAAAAGTGCATTTCCATGGTTTTGACTTAGGTTTAGGTCATGGATCTTCACCATTTTGTAACATGCAAGATGTTTTTGGTGAAAATCTACCACCATCATCATCAAAACTGAAGTGAATGAACATTCACACAAATTTTCTAAGAGAATGGTGTAGAAGAACAAGGAAATGCAAGAAAAACCTTTAAAACTAGAAAGAAAAGTGAAGGAGATTGAATGATTTTCGTGATTACCATGAAGAACAACCCTAGAAGATGAAGATTTGAAGGTTAAGAGATGTTATTGGCTGGAGAATTTCATGGTTTTAGAGAGGGAAAGAGAGAGTTTGAGTGTGGTAAATGGTGGAGTGTGAGAGAGAGTGTAGAGAGAGAGAGAGAAGTGAAGGAGATAGAGTGTGAGAGAGGAGTGATTATGTGTTTTGGGAAGAGGGGAAGCATCTTGGGAAGAGGGTGGACGGTTTTGAGTGTAAAATGCCCTCCCTCTCTTTTAATTTTATAAAAAAAAATTATTTATTTTATAAAAATATCAAACTTTTTATAAAATATACACCCTAACCAAGTTTTTGCTCATGAAACCTTGATTTTTGACTTATAAATTTAGGGCAATTGTTAATGACTTAAATTTTATTTTCCTTAAATGCATTGTCATAATTTTAATTATTATAAGATCATATTATAAGTTTCATAATTATTTTTATAGAATTTTTAAGGTTAAAGTTTATAAATATGAGTTTTTATGGCTTTTAGGGTCTTGAGATTTTGTAAATCTTTAGATATCAAAATAAATAGAATATTTGAGACTTTAAATTATCTTATGGTATTATAAATCTTTTATAGTTATAAATAATGTTTGTAATTTATTTTTATCGGTTTATTGGCATTCTATGTAGTGACTCCGAGATTCAAGCGAAATTGAGGAATCAAGTATACTAGTCCTAGTCTTCAACTTTGACTTAAGTTTCTATGAGACTTTGACCTAATTTCTACTACTAGGTCAAGTGCATGATGTGTGTATATGATTCATGAAATGGTGTTCCAGTCAAAGAATGACCCGAATATGGATAGTCTCTACAGTTAAGTAGTTATAGAATTCACATATCAATGTGAAATCTATGCACACTATCCATTGATTCTAATTGTTTCCAAGTTTCTAGTGTTATAACTTAGCTTCTAGTTACTAAGTCTAGTATGTGTAGTGCCTATATGTGCAACTAAGTTTAGTCAAATCTAAAACCGACTCGAATTTTGACGACTGTCACATGGATCGTCCTCTCACTCTGGCCATCTATCTGGGCGTGGTACGTGTTGGATAAGGTGTATAAGTCCATAACTATTTCTGGTATGTACTTGACCCGACCCGGCATGGTCCATTTGGGTTGCATGGCACCATGCAATTTGATAAACTAAAATGAGAGAAATAACACTTATGGTTTATTAATATATTATAAGTTCTAATATATTAATAATATTATTTAATTAGTTTGATCAAGAATTAATTTAGAATTAATTAAGTGATCAAAAGATAACTAATTAAATATATGGGTAGATTATGTAAATCTTCCATATCTTATATAGTGGGCTAAGAGGCTCCATGGATTATCAAGTTGGGTTCCACCCATAGGATGCTCCATGGATGCTCCATGGGAGTTACAAACCCATGGGTCATGGAAATGAAGAGTCATGACACATTAGGGTTTACATGGTGTAACCCTAGATGTGTCAACACTATATAAGAAACCCATTCTCCACCAAAATAGGCTACACTAAGAAACAAGAGGGCTAGAGCCGATTTTGCAAGTGTAAGATTCTCTCAAAGTTTACTCCTTTGCATTTGGTGTTGTGTGAAGCATTTGAGGCATCACACTTGGGGTGCTAGGCTCACAAGGTTTCAAGGATCATAATCAACAACAAGGTAAGTTATTCTATCTTTCATTCAAGTTAAAAATGTTCCCCATGTATGCTAGATAGGAATATAACCTTGGAATTCAACTTTCCATGATTATTAGACAAACATAGATCCAAGGTTATTAGGGTTGCATGTACACTTAGGAAGTGTTAGAATGCTCAAAACCCATCAGTACGTTGTACTAAAATGCAGCCGAGTCCCCAGTTCCTCATGGAACTTCTTTCAGAACCTAGATGTAAACCGAACATCCCTATCAGAGATTACCGACACTGGTACCCCGTGTCTAACCACCACCTCTCGCACATAAGTATCCGCCAACTTTTCAGCTGATATGCTCTCAGAGATCGGAATAAAAGTAGGCACTCTTCGTCAACCTGTCCACAATCACCCATATGGCGTCCAAACCCCTCACTGTCCGCGGTAACTTCGTGATGAAGTCCATAGTGATCTCTTCCAACTTCCACATGGGAATGGGTAGCGGCTGAACCTTGACATGAGGCCATTGATGCTCGACCTTGACCTTCCTGCAGGTCAAGCACCGCTCCACAAACCAGGCGATCTCCCACTTCATGAAGGACCACCAGTAAGTCAGTCTCAAATCTCTATACATTTTCGTAGCCCCCGGATGTATAGAGAACTTGGACTTGTGTGCCTCCTCCAATATCTTCTGTCTCACTCCTCCAGTCACCGGTACCCATACCTGGCCACACTGTGTCAGAAGACCTCGACTATCCTTAACAAACAAAGGATACTATCCCCGAATTCGCTCAATCTTCCAATTTTCCTTCTTCACACCCTCGACCTGGGCCTCCTTGATCATATCCAACAATGGAGAGATCACCGTCACCCTTAAACAAATGTTCCCAATCGGGGAACCTGCCGCCTTGCAGATCAAAGCATCGGCCACCACGTTGGCCTTCCCTTGATGGTACAAGATCTCATAGTCATAATCTTTCAGCACATCCAACTACCTTCTCTGCCGGATGATAAGATTCTACTGATCCATCAAATACTTCAAACTCTTGTGATCAGTATAAATAGTGCACCGTACCCATACATATAGTGCCTCCAAATCTTGAGGGAAAACACCACTGCCCCCAATTCTAGGTTGTGAGTGGGGTAGTTCGCCTCATGAGGCTTCAAATGCCTCGAGGCGTAAGCTATCACATGCCCCATCTGCATCAGTATCGCGCCAAACCCTGAAATCGAAGCATCACAATATACCACCAAATCATCTAATCCCTCAGGTAGTACTAGAATCGGAGCCTCGCATAACCTCCGTCTCAGGGTCTCAAAAGCCAACTGCTAATCCGTGCCCCATCGAAATGTCACATTCTTCTTGGTCAAGCGGGTCAATTGTAACACCAATCAAATTTAGGTCAAAAATAAATTGTTCAAAAATCTTAATTGGGTTAAATAAAGTGGTAGAGATCATAACTAGGTTTCCGTACATATAAAGAACGCCGATGTGACATCCCCAATTTCACGGCCAGAAAAGACCGGTTTAATTTATGCTTTTAAAATAATTTCAGAGTAATCATTTGATTAAAAGTGTTGCAGAATTTGTTCTTAGAAAAACATGATAAATATGTTATCAAATCATTTCCGAAGAAATGTATTCTATTCACTTAAACCATTGGGATGTCATTGTCAATACAAAAACATAAGCATAAACAAAACTTACATTCATTTACACTAGTGATCTACTTATCTTTTAATCTCTCAGTGTAAAGCAATTTCGTATCGATACCTGTGATACAATTAAACTGAGTGGATCAGGCTTGGGAGCCTGGTGAGCATATAGGGTTTTCAATCCACAATAAATAATAAACTTATTAAGTTCTCAATCAACAATAAATTTATTAATTTCATCAACCACAATAACCCTAATTACCCATTCCCATTATCCTCACTTTACGTCCCTAAAACAACAATCACAAGGGACCTAGCCTACGAATTATCACTAAGGGTGAAAACATTGCTTTCCTCAGCAATTTATGTCAAACAAGACATCCTAACATAAAACAACCAATAAGGTGACAACATTGCTTCCCTCTACAATTTATGTCAAATAAGACAAACGTCGGGGTGACAACATTGCTTTCCCTCAGCAATTTATGTCAAATAGGCACGAAGTCACATCGTCGCAATGTGCTAAGTCCATAGCTCTTATTTATCGACAGTATTTCCCACGGGAGTCCCCCCCCCCCCCCCCCCGCAATACATGTCAATGGGTTTTTAGAGTACAACTGATGAACATATAGTTCACACACTTACAGGTTGCAAGCCTGCTAGTGTTCCACAGACCGTCTACAATAGTCCATGGTTGTCATCCATGCTCTGCTGAATGACGGGGGTCAACGTTTGGGTAAGGGCTTTTCTCATATTGCACCACTCACGCCAACGTTTGGGTAAGGGCTTTTCTCATATTTCACCACTCACTCTCAACTCATGATCTATATCACTGATCATCTCATCTATCCAACTCACCTTTCATCACACACCCACTATTTAACTCATGATCTATATCATTGATCATCTCATCTATCCAACTCACCTTTCATCACACACCCACTATTTCATCTACCCATGTTTTACCCAACATTTTTGTAGATAAAATACATATACAGTTTAAATTATTTAAAAACATGTATAAATCATTCCTTCAATATCCATCTCAAATAAACAAACAATATATATTCACACAGCACGTATTTTATATAAAATACTTCATATCTATGTGTGAGGTGAATGTAACTACCCACTCACTTGATTTAACGATAACCGGGCAGCACTTCGTTGCCTAAAACGATCGTTTCTAATAAAACCGGGAGTTTTATTGAGAAACCGGGCTCTGCGAGGGTCGGGCTTTGAAACCGAAAAAATAAATTTCCCGGGCTTCTCGGGCACTCTGGGACGTGTTCCGGGCATTGGAAATGATCTCGGGGCACCGAGGGAAGTCAAAATAGCTAAAATATTGAAAAAGGGGTGAAAAATGCCCATTTTCCAAAAGTAGTCGGAAGATCTTGCAACCCTTCTATTTATAGGGTGAGATCCGAAGTCAGCCGAGAGAAGGGAGTCAGCAGCGAGGCAGGTGGCATCCGGAGGCGAAGGCACTTGGTCGGATCCGGAGGAGGACACGTGTCGGACACGTCTCGCATGCGAGGGCTCGCCACCGAGGCACACGCGTCGGATCCTTATTGGACCACTTCGGACTCGTCAGCAGATCGGAACAAGGGGCGACACGCAGCCTGCTTCGGTTGGGCCTCCCTTCGGTCGAATCAGAAGGGAGCACGTGGATACTGTTCATGCGAGATGACTCATCAATTTCGGACACATGGCATGTTTTGAGCGAGGGTGACGTGGCCGAAGCCACCTATGCAAAATTTCTTGATTTTTGTGCAAAAACTTCTAAAATCCATAACTTTCGCATACAAGCTCCGTTTTTGACGTTCTTTATATGCACGCGTAGGTAAAATTATGCTCTACAACTTTCGTTTAGACTTCGTTGGCTAATTTTGAATTTAATTTTTATATTATTATTTTTAACAGACCGGGACAGGAAATCCGTTAAAAATTCATAACTTCTTCATCCGACGTCCGTTTTCGTCTGTCTTTTTACCGTTGTACTACTATTTACGAGACCTTCGATTCTCGTTTAGGTTGTGTTGGCTAAAAATCACTCGATCTAAAATTCGAGTTTTTAGCTGTCTACTGCTAAGCCGAAATTTAGAAAAATCATAACTTCCTCATACGAAGTCAGATTTGGGCGTTCTTTTTATACATACTCTCGGTTTAACAAACACTACGACTTTCGTTTAGATCACCAAGGCTAAAAAGTAGTTTATCAAAAACTCACTTTTTACGACATTCGGCACCGTGCCGGTTTTGTCGCGAAACTTCGACAGGTCATAACTTCTTCGTTATAAGTCGGATTTCGGCATTCTTTATATATCCGTAATCCTTGTCACGACCACTACAACTTTCTTAATAGATATCGGCTTTATCTAATATTTATTTTCGACGCTCATTTTTATTCTTAATTAATTAAACCCTAATAATTAAGCATAAAACACATAATTTTCACATAATATTCACATAATTCCTTTTCATTTCTTCTAAATGAGTTACAAAGGTTAACCAAGACTATTATGTCAATATTAATGCCTAGCCTAGAAACACGGGCGTTACAGCCGAAATCTGAGTTATAACGAAGAAGTTATGACCAATCGAAGATCCGCGACAGAACCGGCACAACGCTGTGCGACGTAAAAAGTGAGTGTACAATCAAATGATTTTTAACCTTAACAATCAAAATGAAAGTCATAGAATACATTAAACCTAGAGTTTACATAAAAAGAACGTCCAAATCTGACTTCATATGAAGAAGTTATGATTTTTTTCTAAGTTTCGGTTTAACAGTAGACAACTAAAAACTCGAAATTTAGATCAAGCAACTTTTGGCCAAAACAACCTAAACGAGAATCAGAGATCTTATCAAAAGAAATCCAATGGTAAAAAGACAGACGAAAACGGACGTCGGATGAAGAAGTTATGAATTTTTAACGGACTTTTCATGTCCCGGCCTGTTAAAAATATAACTTTAAAAATAAATCAAAATTAGCCGACGGAGTCTAAACGAAAGTTGTAGAGCTTGATCGCACCTATGCGTGGATATAAAGAACGTTAAAAACGGAGCTCATATGCAAAAGATATGAATTTTTGAAGTTTGGAAAATACAAGTACAAGAGTACAAGAGTACGCCCAGCGTACTCGGATACAAGGCCTCAGATCGTCCACATCGCTCCTTCCTTCGCATGCAACACGTATTACGCATATTGACACATCCGAAGACACGCAGCACTGAACGCGCAACGTACTAAGGTACGCCCAGCGTACCGAGGTACGCCCAACGTAGTGTGAGGGTTCAACCAAGTATAAAAGGAAAGCGAGACCTCCGGTTTTAGGGCCAATTTTCCAACCTCTCTCCTATACATTCTCACTTTTAAGCCTCTCGATACTATCCCGACGCCCCGGTGACATATCCAAGCTCTGACGAAAGCCTGAAGCCCCGAAATTCTCGAGAAGCTAACCTCTTTCCAGTCGAAGTGCTGTCCGCGTAAAGCTCGGTTTTCATCAAAAACTCGCAGTTTCTTCGAGAAAGATCATTTATAGAAACGAAACGCTGCCCAAATCACCACTTATCATGTAAGTTCATACCCTTATAATCTACCTTTTTAATGATTTTAAATGCTTTTTAGGGGGGAATACAAGTTGAACACACTCTAATTGTGTTAGTAAATACTTGTGATATCAATCACATAAAAGATTTTCTTATGCTTTGAATTTATAATAAAGGATTACCCAATACTTCCATAATGACTTAAAGTTATATGAACTCTTTTCAAAATCACATAAACTCTTTTAAAGATGTCGTTAAACTCTTTAAAATGTATTTATAACTCTTTTATCTTATAATTGTCAAAATCATGTTCATATATGTATAGGTATATAAATAAGACTTAAAGGGCTTAGGACTAATGAGTTGCCTTATTTCCTTTTCCTTGTCTGGATGTGGGCTTAAGGTGGGGTTATTTGTCCGAAGGCCGTTTCTTTCTTAATTATTTATATAATACATATGGGAATATAAGAGGTTACTTCATTCGATATCATTACCTTTGTATCATGCTGAGCAAAGGGGTACATTTAGGAGAGATCATGCTAATCATATAGAACGTATAAATTATAATAGGTATAACTTATGAAACAAACGAGAAATCTATTTTCTAGATAAGTATATGAGGTCTAAACTACTTTATCAAGAAAAGGATATAATTCGATCATTACTCAAACTAAAATGTGATGGTACATATTCAGGACATAGCAATACTTGCTATGTTACATTCTTGTAACCAGAGTCTCTTGAAGGGAGAGTGGGCATTGTGTGTATAGATCTATACGGGACTGACAATCCCACACCCTGACTGTTAACTACAGTCCGGCAGACCAGCCATGGGGTGACAAATGTCACATATTCAGTTTCAACACCAGTAGGTCGTCGTGTTCATTCTAGTCTAGCATGGTTACAACTTTATCTCATTTTAAACCCTAATTAACCAGGTTAATATTAGGGTAGTTATTCACCAGTAGTTTATTCTTTTTAAGAAATACTACTGTAGTAATCACTTTCCATAATGAAAACGGAAAAGTTTTATGGGGATTTAAAACTACTTATCAGAACGGTTTTATGGGGATTTAAAACTACTTATCTGAACGGTTGTATGGGGATTTAAAACTACTTATCAGAACGGTTTTATGGGGATTTAAAACTACTTATCATAACGGTTTTATGGGGATTTAAAACTACTTATCAGAACAGTTTTATGGGGATTTAAAACTACTTATCAGAACGGTTTTATGGGGATTTAAAACTACTTATCAGAATGGTTTTATGGGGATTTAAAACTACTTATTAGAACGGTTTTATAGGGATTTAAAACTACTTATCAGAATGGTTTTATGGGGATTTAAAACCACTTTTTACCATTAAAACGAAAAACATTCTTTTCATAATTTTATGGATAGTTAAAATTATGTTAGACCTTATTATAACTACAATATTACTTAAATGGAATAGTTTTATGGAATTAAAACTACTTATCAGTTGTAAAACAGAAAATATAGAATTTTCTGGAACGTCATCATTCATTCTCTTAAAACTAGTATTACATAAAGGACAGTTAAATGTGTGACTTCCGCCTTACTTCCTGTTCCTTGTTTGGTTTTGGGCTTAGGGCAGATTCACACATTTAACTGTCAGTTCGATGTTAGGTTATATATGACTAGTATAAACTAAGTGATTGTAGAGGGGACTATTATGGTTATCATATTGTCACTTCAGAAAATATAGGATTTTCTGGAGGAACCAGTTAACTTTTCTAAGAACTTAGAGTATACTTCATATAACTACAATACTTATGAACTCACCAGCTTAAATGTTGATATACTCTTTCAAAATAACTTGTATTCTCAGGAATCCAATAGACAGGTACACTCCCGGAGCTTTTGAGAAGACAGTCTAGTACCGTGCTGCGTCTTTTGTCTTTTACCATATCTACTTTAATGTTTGAATATATAATGTTTAAACACTTATGTAAAACTTATACTTATTAATGAAATGGTTGTTTGTACTTTGATTACTATAATGCATGTGTTGTGATACTTACATGACGTCCTCCGCCCCCGAATGTTTCCGCCGTTCTGGTTTGGGGGTGTGACATCAATGGCACATCAATCTTGGAGAAATCCTGGATAAATATCTGATAATAGCCCGCTAAACCCAAGAAGCTACAGATCTCGGATGCATTCTTCAGTACTTCCCACCACATCACTGCCTCAACCTTGGTTGGATCAACCGAAATGCCCTCTTGGTTGATGATGTGCCCCAAAAACTGTACCTCCCGCAACCAGAAATCACACTTGGAGAACTTTGCATACAACCTCTCCGCCCTCAGGGTCTCCAATACCTCCCTCAGATGCTGCTCATGCTGCTCCCTAGTCTTAGAATAGACCAGGATATCATTAATACAAACGATCACTGACCGATCCAGCATCGGTCTACACACCCTATTCATGAGATCCATGAACGTTGCTGGGGCATTGGTAAGCACAAATGACATCACCACAAACTCATAGTGCCCATACCGAGTCCTGAAAGCTGTCTTCGGTATATCCTCATCTCGAATCCTCATCTGATGGTATCCCAACCGAAGATCAATCTTGGAAAACCAAGACGCGCCCTGCAGATGATCGAACAAATCGTCGATCCTCAGTAACGGATAACGGTTCTTCAATGTTAGTTTGTTCATCTCTCGATAATCAAAGAACATCCTGTGTGATCCATCCTTCTTTTTCACGAACAGGATTGGAGCTCCCCACGAGGAACTGCTCGGTCGGATAAACCCTCGGTCTAGCAGCTCCTAAAGTTGCATAGGTAGCTCCTACATCTCATGTGGTGCTAGTCGGTATGGTGCCTATACTATTGGTGCGACACCCGACACTAAATCAATGCAAAACTCCACTTGCCTCTCCGGAGGCAGTCCTGGTAACTCCTCAGGAAAGACATCCTGAAACTCCTGTACCACCGGCACACTGGCCAGATCTGTGATGGTCTCAACCCTTGTATCCGAGATATAAGCCAGAAATCCCGTAGAGAGGGTTGGCCCTTGCGAGTCCCTATCACCATGTATAACTAGTTCTCCCCTACTTGGGGTTCGAACCCTCACTAACTGGCGCTTACAATCGATCATGGCCCCATTGGCCCCCAACCAGTCCATCCCGACAATCACCTTCAGTCCTCGCAATGGTATCGGGACTATATCCACACGAACCCTCTCCCCAAGCACATTCCGGACACTGTCCCGATACACCCTCACAGAACTCACGGTGCGGTCATCTGCAATTTCCACCTCGAGCGGGGAATCCAAAGTTCCTGGCGCATCCCGAAACTTCTTGCTAAGCGCAAGAGACACAAAAGATCGTGTAGCTCCCGAATCAAACAAAACATGAGCCGACATACCATTGACCAAAAAGGTCCCTATACATAAGCACAATGTACACATATGCAGTGCAAATAAATATAGAGTAGAGAAGATAAAATACATACCGACCACGACGTCTGGTTCTGCCCGAGCCTCCTCGGTAGTCAACTGAAAGGCACGAATCTTTACCGCTGGAGCATCCGCCTTAGCAGGGCGGCCATCTGTGATCCTCAGTGTGGCAGGCGCAGGCACCGCCACTGCTCCACCCCCTCCCTGCAACTTCGGACAATCGGCCCGCTTGTGGCCGGTCTGGTTGCAGTTAAAACAAATCAAGCCCTTCTTGGGGCAACCCCTGATCACGTGGCCCGATTGGCCACATGCATAGCATCCCGAGCCTGCCGCCCGACAAGCCCCACTGTGCGGTTTACCGCATTTGGCACACCGGCCACGGCCCTACTTGCCCCTGCTGGAAGGATCTGAGATCTTAGGCTTTTTAGCCTGACCCACTACTGTCTATGCCTGCTCAGGCTTCCGCTTGGTGCGGAAGTCCAGCTGCATTTCCCGCTCACAGGCCTTCTCCACCATCTCGTTCAGGGTTTTGCTGTCACACCCCCAAACCTGAATGGCGGAAACATTCGGGGGTGGATGACTTCACGTAGTATCATAACAATTGAATATTTGTAAAGAAAGTAACCCAACCATCATAAACATAATAAAAGTTACATCGTTGCATGTAATACATGTTTCAAAAAATTATTACAAATATGATGATTTAAAAATGTTTTGATAACAGACACCTTAGCGTTCCTTCTCCAAAAGCTGATGGTTACCTGTATTACTGATTCCCTGAGAAATGCAAGTAGTTTTGAAAAAGTGTCAACAATTAAGTTGGTGAGATCATAAGCGTTTTTGTACTAAAATTCGTATGTCTTTTCGTAAAAATGACTGAACGTGTTTCCCAGAAAATCCAATATTTTCTATGTATGCGTGACAGTTTGAAAAAGTACCAAAGGCTGGAATGCAATAGTATCTTTTATGCTAAAATGGTGATAGTGAATTTATACATATATAATGTAACACTGAATGCATTTAAGAGTCTCGTAAATCATAATATTTCGATATTCCATGTGAGATTTATAATCATGCTATTGACCCAGACTGCCTGTAACAATGTTCTTCAGGCGTTGCAGTGTTATGACGTTTGTCACCCCAGACCTTCCGGTCTAACTGTAGCTAACAGATTAGGTGCGAGATTGTCAATCCCGTATAGATCTATACGCAAGTATCACGCTCTCCCTACACGAGATTATGGTTTATAATACATGACTTGAAATGCGTACTCGAGAGTACGGTGAAGCCGGATGTCTCACAAAACTTAGTATCAAATAGATTTACGGAATGAAAGGTCCATGTTACTTGTAAATAAAAGTATTTCCTTTTTATCATGTTTATGTAAAGTTGTCATGAGTATTTCGCAAACTATACCTATTATAGTTTTTCAAAGTGTGTTGCATTTGGTGATAAATACTTGATGTAATACTAACTTTGCATGTAAAGTGTAACGTGGGTATTAATGTTGTTTAACATTTATAAACAGGATGTAAGTAAAATATTCGAAACCATATATAACGGTGCGTATTTGAACCTAAGTTTTTCTCGTGTTTCACTTGTATTTCCCCCCTAAAACATGAAAAAGATGTGAAAATGTAGGGGTATGAACTCACCTGGAAAGTGTGATGATTTAATGAAAACGAGACTTTACCCAGGTAGCGCTTCGACCGGGAAGTGGTAAGTTTCTTGGGATTGTCGGAGCTTCGGACCTTCGTCGGAACTTGGATATGTAACCAGGTTGTCGGGGTCGTCTCGGGATGCTAAACATAGAGTAGAAGTGAGATAGAAGAGGGAAATGAGCAAGGAAAGTTGGAACCCTCGCACCCTTTATATAGGGTCTGGTCATGGCGCGAACGCGGGGCGTTCTTGCTGGGTACGCAGGGCGTTCCCCCTACGCAGGGCGTTCCCCTGAACGCAGCGCTTTCCGAAGCCATATTACGTCATCGCTTACGAACCTCGGATGGGATGGCCAAGAGTCAGGTCTGCGAGCACGAACGCAACACGTTCCCTCGGAACGCAGGGCGTTCCCTTCGGACCCGCCTCAAAGTGTGTGCCAAAAACTTGTAAAATCCGTAACTTCAGCGTACGAGCTCCGTTTTCGACGTTATTTATATGCACACGAATGTGAGAATATACTCTACAACTCTCGTTTAGACTTCATCGACTAATTTTGACTTTATTTTTAATAATATATTTTTAACAGGCCGGGACTAGAAAAGTCCGTTAAAAATCCATAACTTCTTCATCTGGCGTCCGTTTTCGCCTGTCTTTTTACCGTTGTACTACTATTGTCGAGACCTTCAATTCTCGTTTAGGTTGTGTCGGCTAAAATCGCTCGATCTTTATTTCGAGTTTTTAGCTGTCTACTGCTGTTCCGAAACTTAGAAAAATCACAACTTCCTCATACGAAGTCAGATTTGGGCGTTCTTTTTATGTATGCTCACGGTTTAACATAATCTACGACTTTCGTTTAGATACCTAAGGCTAAAAAGTATTTTATTGAAGTTTCACTTTTTACGCTTTAACAGTGTTTTACCGTTTGGGTAGCGGATTTTCGATTGGTCATAACTTCTTCGTTATAACTCGGATTTGAGTGTTCTTTATATATTTGGAAACCTTGACAATATATCTAACATTTTATGCAACCCAAATGAGACTTTAGAACACTTCATTTTTGACGCCATTTATTACATCAAAAATAGTTTAATATTATTTGACTTTTTGAACATTACATTGACTCGAAATATCGGGTTGTCACATCATCCCCCCGTTAGTGGGAATTTCGTCCCGAAATTTAATCTAAAACAGAGTTTATGGACTAGGAAAAAGATGTGGGTACTTTTGTTTCATCTGATCCTCGTGTTCCCAGGTGTATTCAGGTCCTCGCTTGGCATTCCAACGAACCTTCACAATGGGTATGCGACTTTGTTTAGTTCTTTTAATTTCCCCATCCATGATCTCTACTGGCTCTTCTACGAAGTGGAGACTCTCGTTGATTTCAATTTCGTCCAGAGGGATGACGAGGGTCTCATCGGATAAGCACTTCTTTAGGTTCGACACATGAAAGGTAGGGTGTACGTTATTGAGTTCCTGCGGTAATCGAAGTTTGTACGCCACCGGGCCGATCCTGGCAAGGATCTCGAATGGTCCGATATACCTTGGGTTTAGTTTCCCACGCTTTCTAAAATGTATTAATCCCTTCCAGGGCGAGACTTTTAGTAGTACCCGGTCCCCAACCTAGAATTCCAAGGGTTTCCGTCTTTTATCCGCATAACTCTTTTGTCTGTCTCTTGAATTCTTCAGTCGTTCTCGGATTTGAACAATCTTCTCTGTAGTTTCCCTTATAATTTCCGGTCCAGTGAGAGTGCTGTCGGGTACCTGACCTCTTGCTAGTTGCATGTCACCCACTTCAGCCCATCACAGAGGTGATATGCACTTACGGTCGTAGAGGGCTTCAAATGGAGCAACCTTGATGCTAGTGTGATAACTATTGTTGTACGAGAACTCAACCAATGGTAAATAGGTATCCCACGCTTTACCGAAATCGATCACACAAGCTCTTAGCATATCTTCCAAGGTTTGAATGGTTCTCTCACTCTGACTCTCGGTCTGTGGGTGGTAGGCGGTACTCAAGTCTAGCCTCGTTCCTAGAGATTTTTGTAGTGAGTGCCAGAACCTCGAGGTGAATCTACTATCTCGGTCCGAGATAATGGATATTGGTACACCATGCAGTCGTACTATCTCCCTGATGTATGTTCTAGTTAGTTTCTCCAGCTTATGCGTTTCCTTTATTGGTAGGAAGTGCGCAGATTTGGTTAACCTGTCGACGATCACCTAGATGGTGTCAAGTCCTCTTGCCGTCTTGGGTAACTTCGTTATGAAATCCATGGTTATCCACTCCCACTTCCACTCGGGTATTTCTGGTTGTTGCAATAATCCCGAGGGCTTTTGGTACTCTACATTGACTTTGGCGCAAGTCAGACATTTACCTACATAGGTAGCGATTTCAGCTTTCATGTTTGGCCACCAATACAGTTTCTTGAGGTCTAGATACATCTTACCTGAACCGGGGTGTATGGAGTATCGAGTCTTATGGGCTTCATCCATGACAACATTTCTGAATCCGCCAAACTTCGGCGTCCAGATCCGGTTCATGAAGTAACGAACTCCGTCATCCTTGACTTCAAGATTCTTATCTATCCCTCTTAAGGCTTCATTCGCCACATTTTCGGATTTCAAGGCTTCTATTTGAGCTTCCTTGATTTGTGTGGACAGGTGTGAATGGATTGTCATTGTTAAGGATTTTACTCGGCGGCCCGAGTATTCCTTTCGGCTGAGGGCATCAGCTACCACATTAGCTTTCCCGGGATGATAACGAATTTCACATTCGTAATCGTTTAGTAGTTCTACCCACCGCCTTTGTCTCATGTTGAGTTCCTTTTGATTGAGGATGTGTTGAAGGCTTTTATGATCGGTGAAGATTGTACATTTCGTGTCGTAGAGATAGTGCCTCTAGATCTTTAGAGCGAAAACGACTGCTCCTAGTTCGAGATCGTGCGTGGTATAGTTGACCTCGTGCGTCTTGAGTTGCCTCGAGGTGTATGCGATGACCTTCCCTCGTTGCATCAGGACACATCCAAGTCCCTGGTTTGATGCATCACAGTAGACCACAAAGTCTTCTGTTCCTTCTGGCAAGGATAATATAGGTGCGCTGCATAGGGCTCGCTTTAGTGTTTGGAATGCAACGTCTTGTTTTTCTCCCCAGCTGAAGGTTACACCCTTCTGAGTCAGGGTGGTAAGTGGCTTAGCAATCTTCGCGAAGTTTTGTATGAACCTCCGGTAATACCCGGCAAGGCCCACGAATTGTCGCATTTCCGTTGGAGTCCTTGGAGTTGTCCAGTTCTCGATCGCCTTGATTTTGGAAGGGTCTACGTGTATCCCCTCCTTGCTGACCACGTGACCTAGGAAATCTACTTTCCGAATCCAAAATTCGCACTTTGAGAATTTTGCGTATAGCTTCTCTGTCCTTAATGTTTCCAAGACCTGTCGGAGGTGTTGGCTATGTTCCTCTTTGCTCCTTGAATAGATGAGTATATCATCTATGAACACGATCACAGATTTGTCCAGGAAAGGACGACATACTCGGTTCATCAAGTCCATGAACACCGCCGCCTTTGCATATGATCCAAATCCATACAATTTTCTTTTCTTGTAATGACCTCCAACAACATCATAAAATATTAGGTCATCCTCAACTTCTTTACCTACAACTTCCAACTCTTACTTTATTTCTGTAAAAGCAGCCTACAAAATAATAAGAATTTAAAAAGATATCAAAGTTATGAATAATATGAAGTCTACAATATAAAACTTTTAATTGCAATGAATGTTACATGAATTTTCTATCATTTTCATTTGTAAATGTGACTCCAATGTGATTCTTTGCATGTGTATACAAGAACAGTTCACTATATGGTGGATCACGTCCTAATTTCCTCTTCTGCATAAATACCATAAAATATAAAATATACACACATAAACATAAACATACAAATTCTAATTGTGACATCCCCAATTTTATGGCCAGAAAAGACGGATTTGTTTATGCTTATTTAAAAATCAGAGTATCCTTTTTGAAAAATAGTATTGCGGAATTTTTTCCCAGAAAACATGATAAAGATGTTATCAAAGAATTTCCAAAGAAATGTATTTTTATTTAAAACGTTAGGATGTCATCGTCAATACAGAAACATAAGCATAACGAAATATCACAAGCCTTACGGTAATTAAACTAGTGGCCTAATACTCCTTGAATCTCTCACCATAATGTATCTTTCATATAGACACCTGTGATACAATAGACTGAGTGGGTCAGGTTGGAAAACCTGGTGAGTACATAGGGTTTTCAACCCACAATAATCTAGTTAATTTGTTTCTTCACATACTTCATGTCAAACAATTAACCCGATTACTCATCCCCATTATCTTCTTTATTCTTAAGGATCTGCCCTAAGAATTATCGATTCTTCAATATTTATTCCTAAGGATTTTCCTAAGGAACAGGCACGAAGTCCATCACTACCAGGGTTTATCCAACAGGCACTAAGTCCATAGCTGTTGATGTTATCTATTAGGCACAACTGCCAATGTTCATTTTAAGGCAGTAAGTCCATAGCTACAAATGCTCATTTGTAAGGCACTAAGTACATAGCTGATAGGGTTTTTAGAGTACATCTGGTGAACACGTCGTTCACAAACACCTACAGGTTGCGAGCCAGCTAGCGTTCCACTGGACTGTATAGAATAGTCCGTGGTCGTCATCTATACTCTGCTAGATGACTGGATCAACTTTAAAGTCAAGGCTTCTCATCATCTTTCACCTTTCATCATCTATATCATCTTTCATCTCTCCTCATTCATATACCCATCTTTACCCAATATATTTATAGGTATAAATCATGTAAAACATGTATAAATCGTTCATCTAGCATAGATATCAGGAACACATATAATAAGCACATATTAAATGTATTAATATTAAATACTTCATATCTATGTGTAATATGAAAGTAACTATGCACTCACTTGTTAAAGGGACGACTCGTAATTTGGTCAGTGCTTCGCTTCTAACAATTGTATTTTCCTTCGACGAAACCTAGTATCATTATCACTAAGTCTTAGTCTATTATTTATTGTGACTAATTATTAGTCTAGATTCATCATTAACTCAGAGTCTACAGTCATGATCTATCAAGTAAGGAAAAACCAGGTAGGATCATATTGGAGGTAGGGTCCGTTTGGTATACGAAATATACTGTTTGGAAATCCCACTTCAAACACCTCACTAAATCACAGCCTAGACATCATCCCCGTAAGTAGAGCAATTAGTATAATGACATCGAACCATTGATAAATCTTGTTTATAGGTTCATAATAACGATAATGAATTTAAACATAAATTACATTTAAAGCGTAATAGGTGTAGCTCAACTTATAGGGTTTCTAGCGAAAACTTAGGACTCCGTGGTCAGAACTTCGTTGTTGAATCTTTTTTCTAAAAAGATTCTTGTAGCGTTTCAGTGCTCACCTTACTATACTAAAACTACAGAAAGAGAAGTCGAATCACGAGGGACCGAAATGCTAGGGGGATAAGAAGAGAAAGACTCTTGAATCAAGAGAATGGTGCAAGAAATATGAGAGCCTTGAGCCTTTTTTATGGTAATTAAATTTTCAAAAACCACCCTCTATAGTTACTTAAATGACCTTATAGTTATTTAAATGACTAAAGAGCCATTTATAATACTATTCTAAATATATTTAATGATATTTGTACTAAACTAATGTCGAAAGTACTCAACACTAGTCTTATAACGACCGCATCGTCGCTACCATTCTAATAATATATATATATATATATATATATATATATATATATATATATATATATATGATATCCCTATATGTGAAACCCTTTTCTGCGCTGTTAAGCTGTCCACGTTTCTGAATACTGGGATTGAAGAAAAGGCGTCGTTTGGCTATTGAAAGCTGTCATCCTGCTTGCTTCCTTTAATCTCCTTTAATCGACACCTCTCCCTGATTGCAGCCGACTCGCCCAAAATGTGTGCCAGAATGCACAGATATGGACCACCGGATGGAATAGAATCAATAATCATGATATGAGGGTCTATGATATTACAATAGGGTAACATGTACCATATAATCATACAAATTTCAGCATAAGGGCATTTTAGTCAATTAACCTATATTAAAAAAGGAAATTTTCGGATTTTTAGGGATAATTATTTCTTTTTTTTTTTAATTTTGAAAATTTTAAATTAATTCAAATTTAAAAATCTGATTTTATTCTATCAGAATGACAGAATGCTAACCATAAACTAATAAATATATTTTCGATTTTATTCTTGCAGAATACATTTCCAATGCAGTTATATTTTGATAATTGACCTGATTTAAGAATAAGGTATTATCCATATACATCCAACTTGGATCTATGATTTTATTCTAAATATACATCCTAAATTAAATACAAATTCATAAATATTAATATAATAAAAAATTCAAAAAAATTCAAAAATCAAACAAAAATCAGAAAATTCAAAAATTATTATCTGCTCTGGTGAAAAATAGAAATTAGAATTATTTTATCTTAATTTTATTTTAATTTTACTTTATTTTATTTTTATTTTTATTTTTAATTTTAATTTTAATTTATTTTTTTTATTATTATTTTGAGTCCTTGAAATGTATTGTTTAAAAAAAAAATTATATAGTCGTGTCATTGGGCTTGGAATTAAAGCTATTTGGGTTGCAGCTCATTAAGGTTGGACCGGGTATGGGACAAGGTATATAAGCTATAGTGCCCTGCCGAAAACACTTCTTCCCTCTCAATCTGAGTACGGCCGTACACGCTTCTAAAAACTCTCTCTCTAATCAGCTCTTCGAATCATCATTTATTCCTGAAATTGTTTGTTGTTCCAAGTAGGTATCATCAAATCGACCTCATTAATGCTAATCTTGAACAAAACCGACTAGAAATCGAGGGTTTATTGAAGACAATCGTCATTTCGGCACTGATGAAGGGTGTACGGCCTTTGATGGGTGTACGGCCATAGATCCGTGTACGACCGTAGACCCGTGTGCGGCCGTAGACCCCCAACTTTGCCCTAAAATGCAATTTTTTTTAACAACTCAAAATTAAAAGCTTAATCAATTGTTAAATGGGAAAAACTCGATGTTTATTGATTAAAATTTGTGTTTTTCTCACTTAGCTTGGTTTGTGCAGAACAAAATGGTTGGACTTAAGTTTGCTAATTCTCATAACTTGGCCATCTTCTTGGGTGATCCTCCAAAAGCTCACTCTGATTTCAAATCCATGGTCCATGGATTGAGAAAATGTTGTCTGTCTACTGCTCTTACTACCAGTCATGTTATTTATCAGCAATTGAATAAAGAATTCTGGAGCAATGCAGTTGTACTTAAAGATGAGAAGGAAACAAAGTCCCTTGAAGCAACTATCAAAGGAAAGAAGATCTTGGTGACTGAGCAGATCCTCCGTGAGGCATTGCAGATTAATGATGAGCCAGAATTTCCAACAGAGATTGATATGGATCAGACTCAAGAAATAAATAGATCAAATGGGATATGAAGGGCTGTTTCCTCCAACTCTTAAGAAACTGTTGCCTCCATATTGGAGATTTTTAGCTCACATATTTGTGAGTTGTATTTCTGGTCGAAAATCAGGAGCTGATGAAATTTCCTTACTCAACACTGGTGCAATCGCAGCTCTTGCTTCGGGCATGGATTTCAACTACTCAAGGTTCATTTTGAATGAGATGATTGTAAACATTGAAGGAAAGACAAGGGATAAGTTTCTTATGTATCCAAGGTTTCTTCAATTGATCTTCAACTTCAAACACCCAGAGATTGAGAGAAGAGGAGAAACTTTGGACCTCAAGTCCATCGGTTCTAGCGCTTTTGGTCTTATGAAACAGAACCGGAAGGGAAAATTTGTGTTTGAAGGAAAGTATCCATTGGTGAAGTTTGGTAATTTTGCTGAATTAAGTGATGGCTCTGGTTCTGATGATTTCTCAAGCCCTACAGAAATTGAGGATATTGTCATCTCAGCCTCAGAGCATGAACATGAGGAAGAACGTGCTCCTCCTGTCGCATTCGTGGCCGAGGAACATGATTTGACATCTGTGCAAGTTCAAAGCGATTTCAGTGAAAGTATGATGGAAGATGTTACTGTGAATGATGATGAGGATGATTCTTTTAATGATTTTGATCTCTCAAGCTTTGATAAGGACGACATTCCTTTAAATTTTAGCAATGAGTGTTTCCTATCAAATACAGACCTCGATACATTCTTTAACAATATCAATGATGTTGTTCATCAAGCAACGGAGATAGGGGAAGCTGAAGATATTCAAGAAACAATGCCTCCTACCTCAAAACAGATGGCTGATACCTCAAGTCATATGGATGCAGCTTCAACGATTCCTCCCCTTGATGGTGCTATTCCAACTACTATTTCATCTATGAGTGATCCTCTGAAAACTCAAATCTCCCAGCCTCCGTTAAAAAGGAGAAGACATGATCCAAGGTCGGGAGTACTTATTTTGGAACAAGCCCCTCCAACGCAATCAACAACAACAACTACTGTTGCATCACACATGCCAACCCAAGAAGGCCCAAGCACGGTATATGAAACTGGTGGCTCATCAGCTGCTCAAGGATCGTCTCCACCAAGGCATTCACATAATGCTGCCTCTGAGAGGCTTGCAATGCACTTGGCACAGGAACAAAGTTCAATGCCTTCCTCTCGTGCAAAAGGAATATCTATTGAGGAAAGCCATTCAAGGGATGATGATCCTTTAGTGTCCAAGCTTAGAGAAGAAGTAGGTGTTCTCAACCAGAAAAACATAGAGAAAGACCTTCTAATCGGACAACATGTCATTCAAATAGCTGAGCTTGAAGCAGATGTTGCTCAGAAGTCAGATCAAATTTCAGATCTGCAAACGCATTTTGGAACTCTAACTGCATGTTACCATGATCTGAAAAGAAAATTGGCAGAGGAACTTAGAGATAAGTTCAAATCATCAGTTGAAGAGTTCAGAGCTGGCCAGTCTTCTCAAGACCCCCCTACTGACCCGCCCACTGTGAGAAAAACTCAAGTCGTTAATCGATTTAAGAAAGAACCAATTCAACCTCCTCATATAGTTTCGTTAAAACGTGCCAAATTGGCAGCATCTTCTAAGAAACCACAACTGTTATTCAAGAAGAGTTCAGATCAAAATGCTCGTGGAGATCAACTCAAAATCACCGTAACTAATCTTGAAAAGAAACAATTTGGTCACAAGTATGGTGATAGATCAGGAATTGTATCGTGGGGCTTTCATGACAGATTGAATATGTGGGTTGTAAAACGTAAATGTTCAAATGTGGAGTATTACAAGGACTTTCATGATTTCAACTCATGGACAAGAGTTGATCTCTTTGAACTTGCTAATGCTCCCTTTATTAATCCATCCAATGATCCACAAGCCACTCATTTGAAGCTTTTCCTGGAGAATCAAGTAAAGAAAGGATTTACTAATATGAAGACTGCTGAGTCCATCATCAAAACACACCGTCACATACTGGATCCAAGTACTAACAAGCTTTTCAAGACGGTGTTGTGGCCACCTACCAACCAAGTGAGATAGATTCCAGTGTTGCAGAATTTTTGCGATGGTTCTCTGAGAAATATGCTCTACTGGGTTTATGATGAATCCATAGCTTCTGCTGTCATCAAATTTTCAGATGGTTGCTTTCGCCTATTTGACAAGAGAGATCTGCTTCAATTTGGAAGGTGGGATATTCACCAGCTGGCTCAACATCAAATCAAGGTAGCTGAAGAGATTTTTGAGAATGCAACTAAAGAATACACTGCAATGGTTGTAGAGATTATCCAAAAGGAGATGTGGTTCGGTGCCATGGGGGGGGGGTCATATGTGCTTGTCATTGAAAAGGACTGAGTCAATGCTAGCCTCAAACCAAGGGGGAGATTAAAAGGTCTTGTCTTTGTGGTTTGGGCTAGGCAATCATATGCATAGGTCTTAGTGGGTTAATGGTCATGTTTTTTTGATGTTTGTCATATCTACGGTCAGGGTTGTGTGTACGGCCGTACACGGGTTTACGGCCGTAAGCCCGTGTATAGCCAACTATCCCCTATATATAGGGTTTGTTAGTGTCTGTCAGGGGTTGACGTATATGTGTGTAATCAAGGTGTACCAGTCGGTTTACGGCCCTGCTATATAATCGTGTGAATTGCTTGAGTTAATTCTTCTTCTACTTCATTCTCATTGTGTTTGATTTCTATTTGTTTGATCACTGGTTTGGATCCTCAGATCTAAGGGACTTACAATTGGTATCAGAGCTTGGATTATATCAATCATTTTTACTAGATCTGGAGCGTATTTGATCTTATTTTTGAAGGATTTCTGCGTTTTTGGATAGATCTTGGAAAAATAGGGAGTTTGTTCTTTGCATTTTTTATTAAAACGAGTTTTTGATTGAGTTTTGGAGCAAAAAGGGTGAAAAACGTCGTTTTTTTTCGTAACTGTTGAAGGGTTTACCGCCCTTGAAGGGTTTACGGCCGTAAACCCATTTACGGCTAGGGGCGTTTACGGCTAGGATTCTCGGTCGGTGGTTTGCGGTCCTTGTTATCGGCTCAGCAGGTGTGTGGTCCTCTTATTAAAAATATTGGGGTGGAGGGGGATCGAACCCGAGTCCCCTGATTCATCAACAACGCGCCTTACCAGCTCATCTAGATTGCAAGATGTTTAACATCTCCATCTTTTGAATCATATAGCCTCACAGCAGCATATATTCAAAAGGAAATTGGGGTTGCCAGGTTTCGAACCCTGATCCCCTGCTTCTTCCTTCCCTCCACCTTACCAGTTGATCTAGCTTGCTAGATGTTTCTTTCCTTCCCTTTTTAATTCAAATATTATATCTTCGGTTCCCAATTTCGCAATTTTGACACTTTCAGCCCAAAAATCAATTTCTTTTATTTTTAAATTTCATTTTCAACCAAAAATTTTAGTTTTTAATTTTTGACTTTTATTTTTGACCTTTGATCTTAAAAAATTGACTTTGACTTTCAAGTTTGACCTTTGACTTTAAACTTTGACTTTCTCGTTTAACTTTCAAAATTTCAAATTTAGCTTTTCGGTTTGACTTTTAAGTTTGACTTTTTAAATTTGACTTTTAAGGTTGATTTTGAGTTTTTAAGTCAAAGGGCATTTTTGATAAAAATTAGTTCCTCATCCCTCCCGGTCAATGAAGTTTCATGTACTCCATCTTGTGAAGCTACGATTAAATTTCTTCGTGAGCATAATGATTTGCTAAAAAGGGAAGTCGAGGACCTAAAATACGAAGGATATCAACTTAGGAAAGGCCAGAAACCATTGAAAGAACAACTAGAGGCCAAGACTAAGGACTTTAGGAAATTACAGGCAGAGTACAGTGACAAGTGTGTCCATTATAAATATCTTAAAAAAGATTTTGACACTGTAACTGAGGAACTTAAAACATTGAAAATACGTTTTGAAAATGCTGATTTTAATTTTAAAAAATTCGATGTGTCAAGTGGTAGAGTTGCAAAAATAATTGAACTTCAAATGAAATGGAAGGACCAGAAGCAACTAGGAATAGGTTATGAGGGTGTCCCTCCCCCATTCAATCACAACTACACTGCCAAACCTTTGACTCAGGAAGAGATTGACCGAGAACCATTTATGGTATACGGTAAACCAGCTGCTGAACAGGCAACTGAGGGTGTTGAGATGAAAGATACTAATGATTGTACTTCCTGTGCAGGTAAAGTAGTAGAGGATGAGAACAAGGAGAAAACTATTGAACAATCCAATGATTCCTTGAACTCTAAATTTGTTGCTTCTAACTCAGTTACTCTTAACAAACCTGCTGTTGAGAAGTACAGGCCACCAAATCAAGTGAAACAACCGACTTGCTGCAAGTGTGCTTGTGGGAACAATCAGAGACAAGGCAAGGGCACACCACCAGGGGCAGGAAGAAACAACTTCCCATAGAAGAAAAAGACATGTTTTCACTGTGGAACACCTGGACACATTGCCCGAAACTGTCCAAATCGCGCATACGTTCCCTACTACGCACAAGGATGGAAGAATGTGCCAAGAAGGAGACCTTCCAAAAGGAACCCTTCGAGGTCACAATCACGCAATGGTAACTGGAATGCGCAGAAGGGAAAGAATCAAACTCCAAAGGCCAAGAATCAAAATCCTAAAGTCAAAAAGGGTATGCCGGCCAGGAAGACCAATCCAAGAGTTGCTCTAGTGAAACCAAAATAAAAGTCATCTCGAAGATCAAGTCACACCCCAAAACCGGAACGGCGGAAACGTTCGGGGGTGGAGGACGTCATGTTCAGTATCACAACAATGCATAGTAGTATCAAGCAACAACATCATCCATTGCATTAATAATATAATTTAATACAAGTGTGTTCTGTAAAGTTTAATAGACACCAAAAAGTATGAAACAAAATAAAAGATGAGTCTTGAGTGAGCTCCATCTTCTCAAAACATGGCACCGGTACCTGTCTACTGGTGACCTGAGAATACAAGTTATTTTGAAAGAGTTGATCAGCTTTAAAGTTGGTGAGTTCATAAGTATTTTAGTGTCATTGTTTGTATAAAAGTGTTTGTATGTACTTAATGTATAAGTTTGTAAATGTTTGTAAATGTTTGTATATGTTTGTATATGTTTCTATCTCCTAGAAAATCCTATATTTTCTACTAAACGTAGCCTTCTACCAAGGCATCAAATGTAATGTATGTTTGTTTCTTGTAAAGTGTGTATTTTCCCAAATATGACTATCATTAACCAAAAATATAGCTTTTACATTACTGTTCATTGTGTGAAGGTCACAAAGTGAATGCAATGGGGAAATAATAAAGTACTGTAGTGTTGTATTAAGTAACTACTGCTGTACTAATTACCTTAAACCAATTGTTATTTAAAGTAACCTGTGATATGCCTGTACCATACTACCGACTAAAAACACGACGATGAAAGACGTCGGAAGAAATGACATTTAGCACCCGTAGACTTGCAAGTCCCACTGTAGCGAGCAGCAAGGTGTAGGATAGTCAATCCAGTATAGATCTATACACAAATTCAACGCTGTCCTTGTAGGAGACTCTGGATACAAAACGAGCCATGACAGGTGATGCCATGCCCCGTTACGTGGCTCACATAACTGTTGTAATGTTCTTGTGTATGTATTGTATGTACTAGCTGTATTGTATGTTCTCTCTCTGTCTAGTATGTATGTATGTTCTCTCTGTTTATCGTTTGTTTCTCGTTATAGTATTCTCTATCTATATGTTATGTTTTTTTCTCATCATAGTATTCTCTATCTGTATGTTATGTTTGTTTCTCATCACTACATGTTATGACTCATGAATGAACTGACTCATTGTATGTTTCATTGTTCTAGTAATATTATTTTGTAACTTCCTAAAATATACCTATTATAGTTCACTAGCAATGTTGTTTGTATAAATGAACATGTTTGTATACCTTTGCTACCCAAAGGTATTGGACTGAAAGAAGTAACTTTTATATCTATATACATATACATAATATATAACTAGGATTCAAACGACCTTCGGACAAATAACCGATACCCTAAGTCCACAACCAAACAAGGAACATGAAGCAGGGCGAGCTATCAGTCCTAAGTCCTTTCAATCCTACTTATATAACTATATCTATATAGATACACATTTGACAATGTAAAAGTATAAAAGGGTTTGAATAGAAAGTATTTAACTTGTAAAAGAGTTTGCAAAACAGTTTGAAGTAGTTTGATTGATAACATAGTTTGAAAAGTAAGCAAATCCATATGTTTGATAGTTATTAATCACATGTGATTGATATAATAACTATAATAGTTCAACTTGTATCCCCCCCATAAAAGCATTTAAAATCATTTAAAAGGTTGATTAAGGGGTATGAACTCACCTGTAGTGAGTGGTTTGGATGAACGGATGGTATAGGATGCTAAGTGTCAAGTGAAGACTTTAGCACACACACGGATCATATTTAACATATAATAACACATATATGTATCCAATTAGTCATTTAACAACTAATTAACCAAGTTAAGACACCCTAGGACATGGAAAACACTTTGATTCAAGTGCTAGAAGTACCAAGGGTTGCATCTAAGGGTTGTAAAGCCACTTAAGGGAGTTTTCGGTCCAAGTGGCTTTCGGTCCATATGGCTTTCGGTCCTTATGGCTTTCGGTCCTTATGGATTTCGGTCCTTATGGCTGGCCGAAAACTCATGATCTTTGATGCATAAGGTGATTTCCAAGGGCTTTCGACAATCAATGAAGTGTTCTAGACTCAATACTAAGTATTAGGAAAGGCTTAAAGTCATTTTGCACCCTTAATAAGGGTTTTCGGTTTAAGGAGATGCACCATACCGAAAACCTCTTTTGTTCTTGGAAAAATGACGATTTCAAGGCCCTAATCTACTATCCTTACTAGATAACAAGTATAGGAGGTAGATACTTACAATATGGAAGCAAAGAAGGGTGTTTTCGCCCTAAAACACTAGTGTGTGTTCTTGGTGTTCTTGGTGAAATGAAGAACACTTGAAGATCTAAGAAAATGGAATGATTTCACGAATGAAATCATGTAAGATCACTAGATAATAGAAGAGATCAACTAAACAAGGAAGGAAACACTTACAATCTTGAAGATCTTGACAAAAGTTCGGATGATACTTGAGAGAGAATTGTTCTTGACTTGGAAATGGAAAAAAATGACATAAATGACTAAGTGTCATTTATATACCCTTTAGGTTTTTCGGCCCTAACACTTTTTGGCCGAAAACTCCAAACTCTTGGAGTTTTGACTTAAATGTTGCACAATTAATCCTAAAGTATACTTCCTCTAATTATCTCTTAAAGTACTTGGATTTAGAACACTCAAACTGACTCCAAAAAGCTTAAAAATTAGCAGAAATAAATCTGACTTCTATTGAAGTGAATGGTTGTACAAGATAGAAATTTCGGGTTGTCACATCATCCCCCCGTTAGAAGGAATTTCGTCCCGAAATTAGAGTTTAAGCAAATAATTAGTTACAAATAACTAAGTAAAAAGATGAGGATATTTCAGTTTCATCTAATCCTCTCGCTCCCAAGTGAATTCAGGTCCTCGCTTGGCGTTCCAGCGAACCTTCACTATCGGGATGCGGCTTTGCTTTGTTTGCTTGACCTCTCGGTCCATGATCTCTATTGGTTCTTCCACGAAGTTGAGGCTCTCGTTGATTTCGATTTCGTCGAGTGGGATTACAAGAGTCTCCACGGATAGACACTTTTTCAAGTTCGAGACGTGGAAAGTAGAATGTACGTTACTGAGTTCACGAGGTAAGTTAAGTTTGTAAGCTACAGGGCCGATTCTAGCGAGAATCTCGAAAGGTCCTATGTATCTTGGATTTAACTTTCCACGCTTTCCGAAGCGTATCAAGCCTTTCCAGGGTGAGACCTTTAATAGAACACGGTCGCCAACCTGGAATTCCAACGGTTTCC
Organism: Lactuca virosa; assembly: GCF_052849685.1. Lineage (NCBI taxonomy): Eukaryota > Viridiplantae > Streptophyta > Magnoliopsida > Asterales > Asteraceae > Lactuca > Lactuca virosa. The sequence continues at coordinate 143,492,199 of NC_136431.1, forward strand.
TTCGTTTATCTGCGTAGTTTTTCTGTCGGTCTCTAAAGGCTTTCAATCGTTCACGAATCTGAACGATATTCTCTGTCGTTTCCCGTATGATCTCCGGACCCGTGAGAGTGCTGTCAGGAACTCTTCCAAGGTTTGGATAGTCCTCTCACTTTGCCCGTCGGTCTGTGGATGGTAGGCTGTACTCATGTCCAGCCTAGTTCCTAGGGAACTTTGTAGCGACTGCCAGAACCTCGAAGTGAATCTACTATCTCTGTCCGAAATAATGGATCTAGGAACGTCGTGCAGTCGTACAATCTCCCGTATGTAGGTTCTTGTAAGCTTCTCCATCTTGTCTGTTTCTTTGATAGGCAGGAAGTGTGCGCACTTGGTCAATCTGTCGACGATGACCCATATGGTATCAAGTCCACCCGTTGTCTTAGGCCACCAGTATAGTTTTTTAAGATCCAGATACATCTTATCTGAACCTGGGTGGACGGAATAGCGAGTGTTATGCGCCTCGGTCATGACCAAGTCTCTGAAACCACCGTGTTTTGGTGTTCAGATCCGATCCATGAAATATAAGGCTCCGCCACCTTTGACTTCCAAGTTCTTATCCATCCCTCTCAGGGATTCACTCGCCACATTTTCAGGTTTCAAAGCATCGAGCTGAGCCTCCTTAATTTGCATGGACAAGTGTGAATGGATAGTCATAGTCAATGATCTGACTCTACGACCAGAGTATTCTTTCGGACTTAGGGTGTCAGCTACTACGTTGGCTTTACCCGGATGATAACGAATTTCGCATTCGTAATCACTGAGTAGCTCGACCCACCGTCTTTGTCTCATGTTGAGCTCCTTCTGGTCGAATATATGTTGTAGGCTTTTGTGATCTGTAAAGATAGTGCTTTTTGTACCATACAGGTAGTGTCTCCAGATCTTCAGAGCAAACACAACTACTCCTAGCTCAAGATCGTGAGTGGTGTAGTTGACCTCGTGTGTCTTCAGCTGTCTCGAGGCATAGGCGATGACCTTACCTCGTTGCATCAGAACACATCCGAGCCCTTGATTTGACGCATCGCAATAGACAACGAAGTCTTCTATCCCTTCGGGGAGGGATAGTATTGGTGCGGTGCACAAGGCTCGCTTGAGCGTTTGGAACGCACTCTCCTGCTTCTCTTCCCAGTCAAAGGCTACACCCTTCTGGGTCAGTGTAGTAAGAGGCTTCGCAATTCGGGAGAAGTTCTGAATGAACCTGCGATAGTAGCCAGCGAGGCCTCGAAATTGACGAATTTCGATAGGCGTCTTCGGTGCTGACCAGCTCTCAATGGATTTGATTTTGGAAGGGTCCACGTGTATTCCCTCTTCGCTAACCACGTGCCCTAAGAATTCGACTCTTCGGATCCAAAATTCGCATTTCGATAACTTCGCATAGAGCTTCTCCGATCGTAATGTTTCTAAGACTAGTCGCAGATGTTGACTATGCCCCTCCTTACTATGAGAGTAGATAAGTATGTCATCGATGAAGACGATGACGAACTGATGCAAGTAAGGACGACACACCCTATTCATTAAATCCATAAATACCGCAGGCGCGTTGGTTAATCCGAACGACATCACTACGGATTCGTAGTGTCCATAACGAGTTCGGAAGGCTGTCTTCGGAACATCCTCCCCTAGCACTCGTAACTGGTGATACCCGGATCTTAAGTCGATTTTTGAAAAGAAGTTCGCCCCTTGCAGTTGATCAAATAAATCGTCAATACGAGGCAGAGGATAACGATTTTTGACGGTCAGTTTGTTGAGCTCCCTGTAGTCGATGTACATACGAAACGATCCATCTTTCTTCATGACGAACAAGACTGGAGCTCCCCAGGGTGAGAAGCTTGGTCTTATAAAGCCCTTGCTGAGCAGTTCGTTAAGTTGACTGGACAGTTCTTGCATCTCTGCAGGTGCTAGACGATAGGGCGATTTGGCTACTGGGGTAGCTCCTGGAACTAAGTCGATTCTGAACTCGACTTGACGTTGCGGAGGTAATCCTGGGAGTTCTTCTGGAAATATGTCCGGAAAATCACGTACTACTGGAATGTTCTTAATAGATTTCGTTTCATGACTCACATCGACAACATGAGCAAGGAATGCGCGACACTCCTTACGCAAGAATTTCTGGACTTGAATGCTCGAGATGAGGCGAAGATTAGTGTCGGGTTTGTCACCGTAGATTACTAGAGTTTCACCAGACGGCAGATTAAGGCGAACAACCTTTTCATAACACATGATGTCAGTACGATGTAGACTCAACCAATCCATGCCGATAATGACGTCGAAACTTTTAATTGAGACCGGCATGAGGTCGATCGAAAATGAATGGCTATCTAAAGTTAGGGTACATCCTATGAATATACTGCTAGTGCTCTCTATCTTCCCATTAGCCATTTCTACGGTGAACGGTTCTTTAAGTGCTCGTGATTTTTTCTTAAGTAAATGAGCAAATTTTTGGTTCACGAAACTCCTCTCCGCTCCACTATCAAACAGTATGCATGCATAAGAGTTATCGAGGAGAAACGTACCAGTGACCACTGTGGGGTCGGCAATCACTTCCTCATGGCCTATAGCCAGAATTCTTCCTACTTCGCCGACGATCCCTGCCTTCGGGCAGTTCCTCTTATAGTGGCCCACTTTGCCACAACCATAGCAAGCTTGGCCCACTTCAGCGCCGGGGACTTGGTTGATTGGCCTCGCCGGAGCCTTGCAGAAACGGGCTGTGTGCCCTTTCCTGTTGCAGTTAGAGCACTGCATTTCCTGGCAGGCTCCTATGTGATGGAAGTTGCATTTGTTGCACTTGGGCAAACTTCCAGCGTACTGCTTTACCGGAGCAGCAGCGGCAGGTGCTATCGCAGCATGAACTGCCACGACCTGCTGCTTTTTGGCAGCCTTCTTCTTCTTCTTTTCATCCCAGAACTTCCGCTTGGAATCAACGGATTTGGAGGGTTCCGAGATGGTTAGGGTTGTTGTTACTGATGGGGTACGGACCCCATGGTCGATGAGCCGCTGTGCCAACCGTTTGGCACTATCGAACGTAGTGGGGTTTGAAGCTAAAACATTCCCCTGAAATGGATGCACCAACCCCCAGATGTACCTCTCTATTTTCTTTCCCTCTGTATGAACCATGTTGGGACAGAGGGCCACCAGCTCGCTGAACCTGGCGGTATAGGAAACTATATCGGAGCCCTTCATGGTTAGGCTCCATAGTTCCTATTCCAATTTCTGGATCTCACCCCTCGGGCAATATTCCTCAATCATCAGCTCTCTAAGATCTTCCCATCCTATAGCATTTGCCACTATAAGAGATAGTGACTTGACATGGCTATTCCACCATGTCAGGGCTTTTGCCTCGAAGGTGCACGCATCAAATTTGACTTTGCTTCCTTCCGGGCATGAGCAGATCTCGAAGATCGACTCCGTCTTTTCGAACCATTGCGAGAGGGCAATGACTCCGCCAGTCCCTTTAAAGGACAGTGGCTTGCAGTTGGTGAAGTCCTTGTAGGAGCACTCTCTCAAGCGTACAGGGGCTTCACCATGGTTAGAATGAACAGGTATTCCTCCTCCAGTAGAACCAGAAGAATGATATTGAGCCATGGCTGTTGCCACAGCCGCAGCTACTACAGTATTTAGTGCTGCCGTATCAATTTGAGGAGTAGGTGGTGTTGCAGTTGATGGAGGATTGCGTCTCGTTGATCGACGCGGAGGCATCTTCTAGCTATAAGTTTAGGAAGATGACAATATGGGTAAGAATAGAGAAGTTGATGAGAGTGACTCATGGACTAACCTCACGTAGCCCAACAACACAGTTGAATAGTATGATTGAATGTAGATCTAGCACTAACAGATGATATCATTTGGATAATAATTTCCATGAGATTAGATATCTGTCAATAATACTGGAATTACAAATGTAACAAGTTCGGGAAAAAATGACCTAGAAGTAGGCCTTACATCAACCAAGTTGGGAAAATTTTGACAGAACTACGACCTAATCAAGACCTAACAGGTTCAAGTTTTAACAAAGATAGGAAATTAGACTAGAGTTTAACATAACTAAGTTATATCCAAATGAGAAGGTTGAGTAGGCTCTATCTACGACGAGAGCTGCTAGAGTGAGTCCTTGATTCTGACAGACGGCACTCCATGTCTCTCATGCGCCTTTCTGTCATTGCTTGTCGAGCTCGAAGTTCCCTAACTTCAGCTCGGGTTTCGGTAAGTTCTCTTTGCAGAGCTGCATTATGGACCTGAGTCCTTTCATGAGCAGACTCCAGCTGACGAATGCGGACTGTGTTAACGCCAGAGTTGGCGTCAATCTCCACGACTCGGTCGATAGCTGCTCGTCCTTGCTCGGTGTTTCGAGAAATCCTACGGACCATGATGGGTAGGACCCTGTCAGCTGAACCTCCCTCGCTAAGGTTGTTAAAGCTTCTGTCTCCATTGGAGGGCATGGGTTGACCCTGTTCCTGACTCCATATGTTCAAGCTTGTGGCCCACAAGGGTGTGAGTCCTTGAAATGCTAGACGAGGGTTTGGGTTTGGAGCTACTGGGGGTAGGTTGTTGAGTTCTGGCTCTGAGTCAGAACCATCAGAAAAGCCTTCAGCTTGGTGATCATCCAAAGGGATGGAGTGATCATCTTCTGGCTCTTCTCCCAGCCATCCTGCATTGCCGTTGTTGGGATAGTACGGGTCTCCGGGGATATGGAATCCAGCCATGATATCTACGCGAGAAAAGGGGAATAAGATATAACTAAATAGACGCACTAATTAGATAATTAAAAGATGATCTTTATCAGTAATTTCAATACTTGTTTAGTGCATACCAGTTATATGTACTCAAAATAGGATAGACCTTCGAATAAGTGACCCTAACTCTAAGCCCACAACCAAACAAGGAACAGGAAGTAAAGCATGTTGGGTTTTGAGCAAACTAACACTCCTAAGGTGTTCATGCAACCCTAGAAACCTTGGATCTATGTTTGTCTAAAATACATGCAAAATAATTTTCCAAGGTTCATAACCTATCTAGCATACATGGGGTACTTTTAAACATAAAAGATACTAGAAGAATTACATACCTTTGTTACTGAGTTGATTCCTTGGGAGTTTGAGAGCCAAGCACCAATAATGTGAATGCCTCAAATGGAAATCACAAATCACCACAAACTTGGAAAACTTATGAGAGAGCACTCTAATACTCTAGAAATCGGCCACACCTTATGCACACACACATAGTGTCTTTTCAAGCACCATAAGCCTCTTTATATAGTGTAGACGATTAGGGTTATGAACCATGCAAACCCTAATAACCCATGTCTTTTCCTATTCCAAGGATCCATGGGTTAAAAGCTCCGTGGATCATCCATGGACTTCCATTCAAGCTTAGCCCATTTCCTTATGAGTGTCAACCCACACTATATAAGTACAATAGCCCATTATTTAATTAGTCACCTTATGATCACTAAATTAATTCATAATTAATTTAAGATCAATACTAATTAAATAATACAATTTCATATTAATATATTATAACTATATTAGTAGGCCGCAAATATACTCTTCTCATAATGTTATCCATATAAATAGTTCGGGTGAAGTGCAACCCAAATGGACCAAGTCGGGTCGGGTCAAGTATATACCAAATAAGTTATGGACTTAGACACCTTATCCAACAGTCTCCCACTTGGATAAGTCTGATAACTGTATTTGCCTATATAGCTTCAGGAACCAACCGACAATCGTAGCTCTCGAAAACTCTGTTGAACTATGAAGCGCCGTTTTAGATAAGTGATCACATAATCCTCTGCTCTCATGATATCAGCCGGACAAATACATGGAACAATGTCTTACTTATTGTCCAGTAGTTTGTTTCCCGATTTCCGATTTGTTTGACAAAGAACTTAATCGAACACATCAATTTAGTTCTGACCGGGCCCGGTACATAGGTTAAAACAAAATCATCGAGGGGCCCAGATATCGCTTCTATTTCTAGAAGGAACAGATAAACTTCGACTCATATGCTTGTTCTACTACTTATTAAATTGCACACAAAGGCACGCTTTATAACATCAAGTTACTGATGCGTTTACATCCAATCAATGCACAACCAACTCATAGGTAACAACTCATATCTCTAGGTTTGAAGACTTATATGATATTACCGTCTCACGATCACTCGAGATAAATTCCATGAAGTGATACAAGTGAGCGTGGGTTTATTCCAATACTCGTAACTTATGAGTACTCATGAATGTTGTAGCAACCATTGCTATGGCTAAACACCTTTAGTCATCTACAATCCCAATTCATGACAGTCTTGATTCATACCTACTTCCGACATATGACCGACTGTGGAGAGTTTGAATAAACTTATTATTCTGGAAGTCAAAACATGCAAAGATGAAACAATAGTAAATAATAGAAAATGATAGCAACACCTTACTCATAAATAAATCACAACTTTTATTCATCATCAAACGTCGATTACATTTTACAAGTTTCAGTAATAACTATCTAATCTGTAAAACTAATATCGTCCCTCAGCCCGATGCGTCTTGTATGCTTCAAATGCTTCACCCTCGTCAGTCCCTTCGTAAGGGGATCCGCAGGGTTCTCATCTGACGATACCCTCTTTGCCACGAGGAGTCCCTCTTCTATCTTGTGTCTTATGAAGTGATATTTTCTGTCAATGTGTCGGGATCTGCCATGATCTCTTGGTTCCTTGGCTAAGGCAACCGCACTATTGCTGTCACAGAAAATCTCCATAGGCTCCTTAATAGCTGCTACAACTGCAAGGTCTCCGATGAAGTTCCTCAGCCATATCGCCTCCTTTGCCGCTTCAATCGCTGCTATGTACTCTGATTCACAAGTCGAATCAGCTACAGTCTCCTGTTTGGAACTCTTCCACGTGATTGCCCCTCCATTTAAGGTAAAGACCCAGCCCGACTGAGAGTGGAAGTTATCCCTATCAGTCTGAAAGCTAGCATCACTATACCCTACTACTCTGAAGTCATCACTCCCACCAAGGGTAATGATCCAATCCTAAGTCCTCCGCAGGTACTTGAGAATATTCTTTACCGCAATCCAATAAGCCTTGCCAGGGTTCCCCTGATATCTGCTGACCATGCTCAAAGCGAAGGCCACATCAGGACGGGTACAAGTCATAACATACATGATCGAGCCAATAGCGGAAGCATAAGGTAATCGACTCATCTCAGCTATCTCATCTTCTGTACTCGGGCTCTGAGCCTTGCTTAGTTTGGCATTGCTTTGGATCGGTAATTCTCCTTTCTTGGAATTCTGCATGTTGAACCTTTTCAACACCTTATCCAAGTAGATACTCTGACTAAGTCCAATTAGTCTTTTACTCCTTTCTCTTAATATCCTTATCCCTAGGATATAGGCAGCTTCTCCAAGGTCCTTCATAGCAAAGCACTTCCAAAGCCAGTACTTAACCTCCTGCAAGGTTGGTATGTCATTTCCTATGAGCAGTATGTCATCCACATATAGTACCAAAAAGCTAACTACACTCCCACTAGCTCTGACATATACGCATGACTCATCTTCACTTCTTGAGAAATCAAACTCTTTGACCTTCTCATCGAAACAAAGATTCCAACTTGGAGATGCTTGTTTCAATCCATAAATGGATTTCTCAAGCTTGCACACTCTATTGGGGTACTCTGCACTGACAAAACCTTCTGGCTGATTCATGTAAACATCCTCAGCCAACTTTCCATTAAGGAAAGTGGTTTTGACATCCATTTTCCATATTTCATAATCATGAAATGCAGCAATGGCTAGCATAACCCTAATAGACTTAATCTTTGCTACTGGTGAAAAGGTTTCATCATAATCAATACCCCGAGTTTGAGTAAAACCCTTCGCAACCAGTCGAGCCTTATAAGTGTGCACCTTCCCATCCATGTCGGTCTTCTTCTTGAAGATCCATTTGCACCCGACTGTCTTACGGCCTGGTACATTGTCAACCAAGTTCAAAACTTGATTGTCATACATCGACTGTATCTCGCTGTCCATAGCCTCCTTCCATTTTGCCATGGCTTCCTTAACACTGTTAGGTTCATCCAGATTTACCAGTGTACTGTCACTGATAAATGTATCACCTTCCGTAGTAATATGAAATCCATAATAAAACTCAGGTGTGTTCCTAACCCTTATGGAACGCCTCGGAAGTATAGACTCGTCAGCTAGATCAACAGGAATTTCCTCCTCAAGTTGATTGCTAGTGTCTGAGGTTCCTTCACCAATTGAGTCTTGAATTTCTTCAAGGTCAATTTGCCTCCCACTGTCTCCTTGGTTTATAAATTCTCTCTCTCGAAAGACCCCTCTCCTAGCCACAAAGACCACATTCTCACTGGGTCTGTAGAAGAGGTAACCAAAGGATTTTTGTGGATAGCCGATGAAAATACACCTTTCACTTCGAGGTTCAAGCTTGTCATGAGTCTCGCGCCTCACGAAAGCCTCGCAACCCTAAATCTTGATATGGGCCAAATTGGGAACTTTCCCAGTCCACATTTCATGAGGTGTTTCGGCAACCTTCTTTGTAGGGAGTAGATTAAGGATGTGGGCGGCAGTCTCTAAGGCATACCCCCAAAAAGAGATTGGTAGCGAAGCTCGACTCATCATAGAGCGAACCATGTCCAACAAAGTTCGATTACGCCTCTCAGCTACACCATTCAGCTGTGGTGTCCTGGGAGGTGTCAATTGTGAGACAATCCCACACTCCTTAAGATAGTCGAGGAACTCAGTACTAAGATACTCACCACCTCGATCGGATCGAAGCGTCTTAATGTTCCTGCCCAATTGATTTTCTACTTCCTGTTTAAACTCTTTAAACCTTTCAAAAGTTTCTGACTTATGTTTGATTAAGTAGACATAACCATATCTACTAAAATCATCAATAAAAGTCACATAATAGCGATTAGCATCCCTTGTGGTGGTTTTGAATGGTCCACATACATCAGTATGTATAAGGTCCAACAAACCCTCACCCCTTGCACAAGTACCAGTGAAGGGTGATTTTGTCATTTTTCCAAGTAGACAAGACTCACACCTATCATCCGACTTGAGGTCGAATGACTCCAAGACTCCATCCTTTAGGAGCTGGCCTATGCGTTTCTTGCTTACATGTCCAAGACGACAATGCCACAAAGATGCTTTATCCAAGCTAGTAGAAGAATCAATACATAATACATTATTTCCTAAATTATCTACAACCGATACAGCTTCATACACACCATCACAAGGTAATGCTTTAAAATAAAGAACATTATTAAAGAAAGCATTAATACTACCAACTTCATTATCAAATGAAAAGGTAAAACCTTGTTTGTACAAAGCATGAAAGGAAATAATATTCCTCGCCATTTCAGACGAGTACACACATTTATTCAAATCTAACTTTAACCCACTATCTAGCAACAAAGTATAAACTCCAATCTTGGCAACATGTGTAACCTTCTTGTTCCCCATGATTAAGTTTATCTTTCCGTGCTCCACATCCTCACTTCTTCTTAGGCCCTGCAAGTCACAACAGATGTGAATACCACAACCTGTATCAAGAGCCAAAGAAATAGAATATGGTGAGTTATTAGACAATATAGTGTAAATACCTGCATGGGATGGTTTCACTTTCCCATCCTTGACATCCTGCAAGTACTTTGGGCAGTTTCGCTTCCAGTGCCCCTTATTTTGACAGTAGAAGCATTCAGCATCCTTAGGGATGGCAGAAGGAGTGATAGAACCACCTTTGGTTCCAGATGAGGAGCCTTCAAGGGACTTTCCCTTGGTACCCTTCGAAGGGTGCTTCCTCTTCTTCCCTTTGCCTTGCCCGATAGCCAAAACAGGGGTAGGAGTAGGAGTAGGAGTAGTAACCGACTTACTCTTAAGACCACTTTCGGCAGTCTTCAGAAGTCCTTGAAGCTTACTGAGTGTGACTTCCTCCTTGTTCATGTGGTATGTCATACGAAATTGATCATAACACGAGGGCAAGGAGTGCAAAATGATATCAATTGCCAACTCCTCAGGGAAGTTCACATTCAGTTTCATTAGACGGTCCACATACCTTTTCATTTTCTGCATGTGGCTCGTGATTGGTTCGCTATCCTTCATACGGGTAGTGATCATGGAGGAGATTATTTCATACCGCTCTTGACAAGCACTCTGATGGTACCTTTCCATCAGATCCTGATGCATCTCAAAAGGGTAATAGTCCTCATAGGACTTTTGGAGTTCAGCTGTCATGGTGGCCATCATGATGCATGCCACCTTGGTGGCATCCCTTTCATGTGCCTGATACTCAGCGACCTCCACAGGAGTAGCAGTGGACTCATCAAGCTCCTTTAACTCCTTATCGAGGACATATTCATTGTCCTCGTAACGAGTGACCATCCTGATGTTCCGGATCCAATCCATGAAGTTGGAACCATCAAAGATGACCCTCCCACAAAGGTTCATGAGGGAAAAGGAGCTAGTAGGGTTAGAGCCCGAAGCATTGTTGCTGGAAGACATCTGAAAAGAAGAAAACAAGTTCAGATTAGATATATTGAATCCTTAATAATACACCCAAATGTAATATTAAGGTTAGGATCCAACACAATATATTATAACTTAGAAGAGGGATGTCGTAATCTAAGCTATAACATATTTGAAGGTAGGTGAAGGACGATTCACCAATTTCCACCATGAAAACGAAATGAATTATTAGGTTTAATTGGTTTTGAAATTCCTAGATTCTTTTGAGATTCATTGAACTTTTCAATGGCATGTTTCAATCTCGATTGTGCCCTTCAAGTTTTGTGACTGGGATGCCGAGGACCACAAAACAAGGTGTGAATAACCATGCAAATTCACTTGGTACCCTTAATATTATCACCTAATCAATGTGCCGGTTAACCACACACACTCCACCGATCTATGATAAACATTAAGTCACCCTTCGTGATCCTTAGTAGTCCAAATTAGTGTGCCGGTTAACCACACACGCTCCACCAACGACTTGGTAAGGTACAAAGTGTGAATTTCATGGGTTAGCACCATATTCACTTTTTCCTAAAGTAACTAAGATTAGGAATTTATTAAAGGTTTAGTTACTTTATACTATTCATTATACTTTTAATGAGAATTTAAAGTCATTGTCCTACCCGTTCGGCTAACGACCCTCCACCGATCAAGGAAGCGGTGGGTGAGAATGGACACCCATTAAGTTGCCATTTTATAGGCAACAACCTTATACCCCCCTTATAGACCGGCTTCGTGAATGAGGCCTACTAACGGTAAAACGACTTAATCTTATACATATATATAATAATTAACCATTAATGTTATAAATAGTGTAAGGGTTGAATTTTAACTTTTAAAACTCTAAGGGTTTGGAATTAAAGTATATTAAAGTGTGTGTAACTTTATAAATTCCAAAACTTGAGGACAAGTATTGAAACTATTCAAAACTTTTCATTTCACAACTTATGAATTAAAGGTTCATAAAATGAAGACTCTTCATTTTCATGTAACTTATGTGTTTTAAGTGTGCATAAATGAAAGTGACCTTTGGAAATCCATAACTTGAGGACAAATTATGGACTCCATTAAAACACATAAATGATCAAGAATTATCAATAAACAATTTAGCAAATAATTCCTATGATCTAACAATAATTCATAAGAACATGAACATCATATCAAAAATTCCAAGAACATATGAACACATATTATCATGCAATTTTGATATAAGCCATTGTAAATGGATTAGCATAAACATTACACCATCTAAAACAAGTTTTATAACACCAAAACAGTTTAGGGTAATGTTTCTAGTCCATTTCCAGCAACAAAACTCGAAAATCTGCATTCTGAGGCTTCTACTCGTCGAGTGCACGAACCTACTCGACGAGTAGGATGAATTTACTCATGGACTCGGCGAGTCCCCCCATGGACTCGGCGAGTTCGTGCTGCAGAATGCAGAAAACTTGAGTTTTTCAACAAGTTTGCATCAAGTATCAAACAAACAAGCCTAGGCTCTAATACCACCGTTGGGTTTTGAGCAAACTAACACTCCTAAGGTGTTCATGCAACCCTAGAAACCTTGGATCTATGTTTGTCTAAAATACATGCAAAATAATTTTCCAAGGTTCATAACCTATCTAGCATACATGGGGTACTTTTCAACATCAAAGATACTAGAAGAATTACATACCTTTGTTAGTGAGTTGATTCCTTGGGAGTTCGAGAGCCAAGCACCAATAATGTGAATGCCTCAAATGGAAATCACAAATCACCACAAACTTGGAAAAATTATGAGAGAGCACTCTAATACTCTAGAAATCGGCCACACCTTATGCACACACACATAGTGTCTTTTCAAGCACCATAAGCCTCTTTATATAGTGTAGATGATTAGGGTTATGAACCATGCAAACCCTAATAACCCATGTCTTTTCCTATTCCAAGGATCCATGGGTTAAAAGCTCCATGGATCATCCATGTACTTCCATTCAAGCTTAGCCCATTTCCTTATGAGTGTCAGCACACACTATATAAGTACAATAGCCCATTATTTAATTAGTCACCTTATGATCACTAAATTAATTCATAATTAATTTCAGATCAATACTAATTAAATAATACAATTTCATATTAATATATTATAACTTATAATATATTAATAGGCCGCAAATATACTCTTCTCATAATGTTATCCATATAAATAGTTCGGGTGAAGTGCAACCCAAATGGACCATGCCGGGTCGGGTCAAGTCTATACCAAATAAGTTATGGACTTAGACACCTTATCCAACAAAGCAAAGATCACAGATTCTAAGTCTATGACATCTTAGTTACATATAACCTTAGCGTATCCACTTAACACTTATTGACCTACTAATAAAGATCTTTAATTCTCAGATAAGTAATTATAGTAACACAAAATACTACTATAGTATTTTAAGTTTATGTTCTGTTCTATTGTTTTCATCGTAGTAGTGTTGGTAAGTTTTTAGACTTGTTGCAACCTCACAACCATCCTTAGGCACATGCTAGTCACTCCTCGGATAATATAGTTGATCAGGCTATATCTTCCCAGGGTTGACTATATGTCTCTAAGTCTAATTGTGTTGTCCAACAATCTTAATACCTTTATTCTGTCATAGTGACACTGATTTTAGTATGAATGCAGGTATGTATACTTGGTTAAATATTTTATTATTTAAAAGTATAAACTCTTAGTCAGAGTATTTTAATCCCGTTGTGTTTATAGTTTGTATATATTTTATGTGTTGATATACTCGATTCACTATAAACAATGCTCTGATACCAATCTGTCACACCCCAAAACCGGAACGGCGGAAACGTTCGGGGGTGGAGGACGTCATGTTCAATATCACAACAATGCATAGTAGTAAACAAGCAACAACATCATCCATTGCATTAATAATATAATTTAATATAAGTGTGTTCTGTAAAGTTTAATAGACACCAAAAAGTATGAAACAAAATAAAAGATGAGTCTTGAGCGAGCTCCATCTTCTCAAAACCTAGCACCGATACCTGTCTACTGGTGACCTGAGAATACAAGTTATTTTGAAAGAGTTGATCAGCTTTAAAGCTGGTGAGTTCATAAGTATTTTAGTGTCATTGTTTATATGAAAGTGTTTGTATGTACTTGATGTATAAGTTTGTAAATGTTTGTAAATGTTTGTATATGTTTGTATCTCCTAGAAAACCCTATATTTTCTACTAAACGTAGCCTTCTACCAAGGCATCAAATGTAATGTATGTTTGTTTCTTTAAAGTGTGTATTTTCCCAAATATGACTATCATTAACCAAAAATATAGCTTTTACATTACTGTTCATTGTGTGAAGGTCACAAAGTGAACGCAATGGGGAAATAATAAAGTACTGTAGTGTTGTATTAAGTAACTACTGCTGTACTAATTACCTTAAACCAATTGTTATTTAAAGTAACCTGTGATATGCCTGTACCATACTACCGACTAAAAACACGACAATGAAAGACGTCGGAAGAAATGACATTTAGCACCCGTAGACTTGCAAGTCCCACTGTAGCGAGCAACAAGGTGTAGGATAGTCAATCCAGTATAGATTTATACACAAATTCAACGCTCTCCTTGTAGGAGACTCTGGACGCAAAACGAGCCATGACAGGTGATGCCATGCCCCGTTACGTGGCTCACATAACTGTTGTAATGTTCTTGTGTATGTATTGTATGTACTAGCTGTATTGTATGTTCTCTCTCTGTCTAGTATGTATGTATGTTCTCTCTGTTTATCGTTTGTTTCTCGTTATAGTATTCTCTATCTGTATGTTATGTTTGTTTCTCATCATAGTATTCTCTATCTGTATGTTATGTTTATTTCTCATCACTACATGTTATGACTCATGAATGAACTGACTCATTGTATGTTTTATTGTTCTAGTAATAGTATTTGTAACTTCCTAAACTATACCTATTATAGTTTATTAGCAATGTTGTTTGTATAAATGAACATGTTTGTATACCTTTGCTACCCAAAGGTATTGGACTGAAAGAAGTAACTTTTATATCTATATACATATACATAATATATAACTAGGATTCAAACGACCTTCAGACAAATAACCGATACCCTAAGTCCACAACCAAACAAGGAACAGGAAGCAGGGCGAGCTATCAGTCCTAAGTCCTTTCAATCCTACTTATATAACTATATCTATATAGATACACATTTGACAATGTATAAGTATAAAAGGGTTTGAATAGAAAGTATTTAACATGTAAAAGAGTTTGCAAAATAGTTTGAAGTAGTTTGATTGATAACATAGTTTGAAAAGTAAGCAAATCCATATGTTTGATAGTTATTAATCACATGTGATTGATATAATAACTATAATAGTTCAACTTGTATCCCCCCCATAAAAGCATTTAAAATCATTTAAAAGGTTGATTAAGGGGTATGAACTCACCTGTAGTGAGTGGTTTGGATGAACGGATGGTATAGGATGCTAAGTGTCAAGTGAAGACTTGAGTACACACACGGATCCTATTTAACATATAATAACACATATATGTATCCAATTAGTCATTTAACAACTAATTAACCAAGTGAAGACACCCTAGGACATGGAAAACACTTTGATTCAAGTGCTAGAAGTACCAAGGGTTGCATCTAAGGGTTGTAAAGCCACTTAAGGGAGTTTTCGGTCCAAGTGGTTTTCGGTCCATATGGCTTTCGGTCCTTATGGATTTCGGTCCTTATGGCATTCGGTCCTTATGGCTGGCCGAAAACTCATGATCTTTGATGCATAAGGTGATTTCCAAGGGCTTTCAACAATCAATGAAGTGTTCTAGACTCAATACTAAGTATTAGGAAAGGCTTAAAGTCATTTTGCACCCTTAATAAGGGTTTTCGGTTTAAGGAGACGCACCATACCGAAAACCTCTTTTGTTCTTGGAAAAATGACGATTTCAAGGCCCTAATCAAGTATCCTTACTAGATAACAAGTATAGGAGGTAGATACTTACAATATGGAAGCAAAGAAGGGTGTTTTCGCCCTAACACACTAGTGTGTGTTCTTGGTGAAACGAAGAACACTTGAAGTTCTAAGAAAATGGAATGATTTCACGGATGAAATCATGTAAGATCACTAGATAATGGAAGAGATCAACTAAACAAGGAAGGAAACACTTACAATCTTGAAGATCTTGACAAAAGTTCGGATGATACTTGAGAGAGAATTGTTCTTGACTTGGAAATGGAAAAAAAATGACATAAATGACTAAGTGTCATTTATATACCCTTTAGGGTTTTCGGCCCTAACACTTTTGGGCCGAAAACTCCAAACTCTTGGAGTTTTGACTTAAATGTTGCACAATTAATCCTAAAGTATACTTCCTCTAATTATCTCTTGAAGTAATCGTCTTTAGAACACTCAAACTGAATCCAAAGAGCTTAAAAATTAGCAGAAATAAATCTGACTTCTATTGAAGTGAATGGTTGTACAAGATAGAAATTTCGGGTTGTCACAGTTGAGATGAAAGATACTAATGATTCTACTTCCTGTGCAGGTAAAGTAGTAGAGGATGAGAACAAGGAGAAAACTATTGAACAATCCAATGATTCCTTGAACTCTGAATTTGTTGCTTCTAACTCAATTACTCTTAACAAACCTGCTGTTGAGAAGTACAGGCCACCAAATCAAGTGAAACAGCCGACTTGCTGCAAGTGTGTTTGTGGGAACAATCAGAGACAAGGCAAGGGCACGCCACCAGGGGCAGGAAGAAACAACTTCCCAGTGAAGAAAAAGACATGTTTTCACTGTGGAACACCTAGACACATTGCCCGAAACTGTCCAAATCGCGCATACGTTCCCTACTACGCACAAGGATGGAAGAATGTGCCAAGAAGGAGACCTTCCAAAAGGAACCCTTCGAGGTCACAATCACGCAATGGTAACTGGAATGCGCAGAAGGGAAAGAATCAAACTCCAAAGGCCAAGAATCAAAATCCCAAAGTAAAGAAGGGTATGCCGGCCAGGAAGCCCAGTCCAAGAGATGCTCTAGTGAAACCAAAATAAAAGTCATCTTGAAGATTAGGTTCAGGTAAAAAAGCAAGTACCGAGGCACCCATCCGATCCAACAAGAAATGGGTTAAACCCGACTATAGATGGGTACCAAAGGTTCAATCTCCCAAATCTTCTAATGATTCTAATATTTCTACATCTTCTGTTTGTGATAAGGAGGACATGTCATGGGAGAGAGTACCTTGCAAAGATGACAAAGGTTGACCCAGTTTCAAAATGGACTGGGTTCCAAAGACCAACTGATCCCGCTCTGTGTCGGAGCAGCTATGGAGGCATATCATCAGACTTCGGTTTCTTGATAGTGGCTGTTCCAGGGACATGATAAGTGACATATCTCAACTGTACATCATTCAAAACTTTGTTTGAGAGTACATGTCCTTTGCGGGAAGGGAAGAAAGGAAATGATCACACATGGGGTTAGTGCTTAACGACGTGAAGAATTTTTGGATCTGTTATGAGATTATGCGTGTTATTCTCAGTCCTTCTAGATGCAAATTCAATCCATGACTTACGGTTTGAGTTTTCTTCTCGATACTCCTGAGTTTATCTTACACTGATTCGTTTTTAAGACAATTTTTTATTTTCTTATAGTTTTTCGTTTGTAGGTATTATTTGGGAAGTGATATCAAGAAAGTGATAACAGGAAGTCTAAACATGTGTAAGGGACTGAATCTGAACTGTCTAGACTCTATGTTCAATGTGCTGGTAGGCATGAAGGATTTGACAGTGTGGATTTAGGTAGGATTGTTTGGACTGACCATACGACGCTCGGGTAGATTGAGCAGAGAGATAAACACGGGAACCCACGGGATACACTAAATTAATACGCATCTAGAACAGTGGTTCAACTTTTCCTTGATGTACGGACTTATGTCCTTAATTATGGTTCTGATAGGGCGAATGGGGGGTTCTATAAAGTAGGTCTGTAGGAAATTATTTTCTTGCTTTCTATCTGTCAGTCATATGTTGCTTCCTCTGCGTGATTGGAAGAGATCCGACCTGGATTGCTACATATGCAACTCTAATTCTACGCACCTCCTTATCTATGAAATTATTTCTATCTGTTAGCCATATGTTGTACCCTCCGCGTGATCGGAAGATCCGACCTGGGACACAGCATATGCAACATTCTACCTCTCAATCTCTCTATCTCTGTTAGTCATATATTGTCCCCTCTGTGTGATTGAAAGAGATCCGATCTGGGACACAACATATGCACCTATTTCTAAATCTGACTTCCTCCTTAATAATTGTCTATTCACCTAAAGTAAGGAGTTCTTTGGAAGTTCTTGATAATGAGGGTATATCGGGAAGTGGGGAATACGTTCTAGTGCAACTAAAATTGACCCATTTAGAGGTTGTCTTTAGATCTCGCTGCTTAATTTAAGTGGACAACAATACCCCTGGTCGTTGTCAGCTAAATGGTATATTTGTAAAAGTTTGTCGATATCCTTCGTGTTTAAGTGGACCACAATACCAGCAATTGACCATATCTATTCATGAAGGTGAAGGTACTGATAAACAAGTTAAGACTGTCTCAGAACTTTGATCCCAAATATTTTTGTTTTTGTTAAATTTGTTCATAGTTTTCCTCTATGCACAAATTTAGGGGGAGAATTAAAAAAAATCAAAAATCAAACAAAAATCAAAAAATTCAAAAATCAAAAAAATCAGAAAATTAAAAATCCAAAAATAGTGTTATTTCTGTTTTACTTCTTTTTCAGAAAAATCAAAAATCCAAAAATATAGTGTGCTAAGTTTTGTTTTAGTTTTGTTTTGTCTTAAAAAGTGAATTCAGGTGTAGATGAGATTCATGGAGACCGTATCGAGATTTCTGAGCCAAAGCTTCATCCGTGATCATCGAAGAATTTTCATTCGAAGGAGCAAGAAATGAAGACTATTCTTTCAACATTCAATCCGTCCACCCTATAAGCAAGGTGAAGTTGCACTTGAAGATTATGTGACAGATTGCATTGAAGCCTCCTCAATCAATTTGCTGCTATCTTTGTACCTGATGAAGTGATCCAGAAGATTCATTATGTCTGATATTCTCCCTGAAGATTCTCAAGCTGAATGCGCTATCTTTCAAGAATCAGTACAAGAAGCCTTCTCACCCAATGTGCGTTCAAAGCCAAATTCTGATGAAAAGCCCAACTGCTCAAGATGAAGTCATTCATTGAATATTCATCAAGTTCATCTAGAAGCTGTGAAGAAATCAAAGATAAATGTTGAAGCCAAGCTCCCAATGAAGATTAACAAGAAAAGCCTGCTACTTTTTAGGGGGAGTTTGTTGGGTCAATTAGAAAAGAAAGCTATAAACCAAGGGGGAGATTGTTGGGTCTAAAATATTGGTTTATACTTTGCTTTTCTAGGCAATTGGTTTTTCTGTAATGTAATATACATTTGTGGCTGTGTTCACGGCCAGGTGAATGTTTAAGGCCGTAAACCAGTTCACGGCCGTAAACATGTTCACGGCCGTGAACCCATTTACGGCCCATGTTCCCCATATGCATATAAATAGATGTTAGGTGGGTGGGGAGTGGTTGATGAACAAAGTGGAGTTTACGGCCAAGAGAGAGAAGAGAGAGAGAGAAAGGAGCTTAAGTGTGTGTTAGTGTGTGAATCTTGTATAAGGGAATTTCATTCTAATCAAATCATACAAGAATCATATTATTCTTCTTTTTCTTCTCTTCTATTTTGATCTGGCATCATTCGTTAAATTGGGATTCCGC
This sequence comes from Lactuca virosa, assembly GCF_052849685.1. Classification (NCBI taxonomy): domain Eukaryota; kingdom Viridiplantae; phylum Streptophyta; class Magnoliopsida; order Asterales; family Asteraceae; genus Lactuca; species Lactuca virosa. The sequence continues at coordinate 143,511,546 of NC_136431.1, forward strand.
ACCATCAAACGGATTTGATTGATACATAAGCAGATTTGGGACTTACACATATTCTTACAGACTAATATCCTTATACATTTTAATATAGTTATACATATTCTAACAGAATATCATCAAAAAATGAATAAAATTCTTAAAAAGTAGCATTCTTGAATATACAATTGTTGAAAAAATACAATTGGTCTTCTTCGGTGGTCCATATAATCCATTTGATCTTGTCATATATACTTGTTGTTGAACTCGATTCCAAATATTTCTCTTGTATGATCAATATTGAATTCCTTCTCCATGCAATTCTGAAAGAATAAGATACATTACTCGTTAAACAAATTCTGACAGAATGCATTTATATAAATAAATTCTGACAGAATACATTGAAGTATTTCCAGTTAAACAAATATACTTGTTGTTAACAAACATTCTCAAAGACATTCTAACTGAATGCGTTTATATAAATAAATTCTGACAGAATACATTTTTGAAATAATACTTTATCATTGACCTGAAAATAGAATAAGTCAATTTTGTTGATAAACTAGATGACAAATGTAGGTTGGTGTATTAATAAGTCAATTCTGTTGCCCTTTTTTTTTCAAATCAAGATCGTTCAATCTACCAAATGAAACATCTTGACAGAAGAAAAACATGGAAATAAGATTGGCATAAACTAAAAAGACAAGAAGATTTACATCATTAACAATTGGTAGCGGGATATACAAGCATCAATGCTGGTATATGTAAGATTCATGAATGAGGAATCTTACACTGTGAACATTATATTAATGAGTTTAAAGCAATGGATTTGACTTTTCGTATGTTCAAAAATGTCAATGGTAACAATCATTATTGCAGCTATATTACATCCAAAGCCTCGTTTCCCCTATTTTGTTGAGTATTTTCTTTTCAGATTGAAAAAAATCAATCGTATATGTAGTTGGAATTAGCTTAATTTAAGCTTCGTGTACTCGATTTAACTTTACAAAAAATTCTCCACATAACTCAGCTCGTCTTCACATGTATACAAATGATTATAGAAATGTAACTTTTGGTTAAACAAAAAGTACCTCTAAGACACCATAGATCACGAGAGTAGACATAATTCCGACAACAACGAAAGTACCCTTTAAGAATTTGTTATCCTTAGCATCTACTAACGGTGGGTCAGTCATACTACCATCCATTACCAAAACCTCGACCACCGCCGGTTTCAAAGGCAGTTTATGTGTATATCTACGACCAACTGAAATACAGGAAAACAAAGATGTTAGATAAACCCTAGGATCAGTCAAAAACCCAGAACCATCGAGTGAAGGGCAAGATTTTGAATTTATTAAATCATAATTCAAAGTACACATACCTGACGGTGGTGTCTGATGGTGTTGGCCGACGAATGAGTCCGACTCCGACACTTCTGTCTTCTTCGATCGCATAATTTCTCAATTCTTATTTCTGATTCCGAAGTCTTTCCCTCTGGTTCTCCTATCATCTTTGACCGTAGGTGGTTTAGGATCGATTGCATAACACAAAGAGTCGACGATGGAGATGATGACGGTGGTGGTCGGCAGCCAAGATGATGGTTGTGGATGATCGTTTTTAGAGAAAGATGGGGAAAGGGTGTTGGTGTTATAGGTTTTAAATCTGATAACCTAATTGAAAGGGGGATATTATTTAATTTTATCAATTTACCATAATTAATTATAGTATAGACTACTATTATACCCTTATATTTATTATTAATGATTTATTAATTTCTGGATTCTCATTGGTGCATATATGCACACAATAGTTGCTAGAAACATTTGAACCTCTATATATATATATATATATATATATATATATATATATATATATATATATATATATATATATATATATATATATATATGATTTATACTTTATTTTAGTACGTAAATATGTTATTATAAATTATAACTCGTTCATACGAACTCTGTTTTTGACGTTCCTTATATTCACGCTATCGACGAGATCTACAACTTTCGTTTAGACTCCGTCGGCTAATTTTGACTTTATTTTTTGTCCATATTTTTATAAAACTAAATGATTTTGTTAAAATCACAACTCTCTCGTACAGACTCTGTTTTTGACATTCTTTTCCTCAAAATTGTTATTTTAAAGAGTACTATGATTTTCTTTTTGGTGGCTTCAGCTAAAAGTCAACTATTCTCTTCATAGTTTTTTACATCATATATTCATTGTGGGTGGCTGACTTTTATATCTTATAAAAATGATATCTAATTCATACGGAGTCGGATTTCTCTGAAATTTATATTTTCGGGATCAGGAAGACGTGTACTTTCTAAATATATAATAATATATATGTTTTGGCGCACTTATTTTTACGATTTACGGTCGCTTCGGCTCATTTTTCGTATTTTATTATCTTATAATAATCATGAAACACATAATATAATCATATAATTCTTCTTTATTACGTCAAATAGGTTACAATTGTTGAGCCTAACTATTATTTTGGTTAAGATTATTTATCCTAGATAATATTCTATCAAAAAAATCATTTTTAACGCTTGTTATATCTTAATTGACTAGCCCGAATCAGCGGGTGTTACAATTATATCCCCTTTACGATGGTTACGTCCTGGAATCATCAACAAAACATGGCTTGTATAATGACTCCATACGTTTCCTTTCCATCCTAGGTGGTAATCGTAATTCTTATGTCCTTTCAAATGAGTATCTAACTCTAAGACTCATTGACTGTTGTGTCATACCCCCGAACCAGACGGCGGAAACGTCCGATGGCTCGTGTCACTATCAATTGAAATATCATCACAATGAATATACATGAAACATAACACATTCATCACCAAACATTAAATATTACAGCTGGTATTGTTCACATCAAGTACATTGTCATAGGTTACATAAATCCAAAGTATTAATAGTACGAGGAGTGACGTTACACAAAATAAATCCATACACACTTGAAAGTCCTTCTGCTTTACGATTACCTAAGAATACAAGTTATTTTGAAAACGGTCAACATATATAATGTTGGTGAGTTCATAAGCATATTTGAATAAAAGTCTTTGTATTCTTTGTAAAACCCAGAAAATCCGATATTTTTTGTAAAAAGTCTGAAAATGATGTGAAAATCGAGTATAATGCATGTGTGAATTTCATAGTAGTAACATATAGGAATGCAGTTCAAATTTTCTTTATATTCTTTCTGTTGTAAGTCAGTGGTATTTGAATAATAGTATTTTCTTTAAGCTAATAATACCCTTTTAGCCCCTATAAAACCGTAGGTGTCACTCTTGACCCCAAACTTTTGTTTATTTGCCAAAAATGATCCTTATACAAGATTTTGTTTGGTTTTTCACAACTTAGGTATTTATAACACTTTTAACTTTGTAGCATGGTGTCTAAAGTGTTTTTTTTTTGTGGTTCTCACTTATTTTTGTTAGAGTTTTATAGATATATTTAGTTTATCACACAAACACAACAAAAACCAAGAAAATCACACATAACATGCATAAATACATAGATCTACACATAAATACTTGTATTCTCCCCCAAAAACAAGTAAAAACCGAAAACAAGGGGGTATGAACTCACATTGCTTAGTTGTTCACGGTTTGAAGAAGAAGTGGAAGAAGATTTTTGATCCTATTAAGCTTTCTTGAGTGGATTTCGAACTTAAGAAGTTGTAAGAAGCTAAATCACAAAATAGATGTGGATAAGGAGTGATTTAGCTAAAGAATGAAGTAATCCCACTTAAGTATACAAAATCTTACCAAGGATTGATGATATTAGTGAAGAATGTTCTTGGAACACATGCAAATTCTCGCAAATCTTGATGGAAGGAGGAGTATTCTTGAGAGATTTTAGAGTGTTTGAAAGTGAAGTTTGTGTGTGTGTGTTTGATGTTCACGGCCGAGAGATAAAGAGAGAGAGAGAGAGTAAGGGGAGTTTGCATGGAACATGAGAAATACCTAGATGCATGTTGTGTATAATGCCTTAATATCCTCTAAGTAAAAATGATGTGTCATGGCTTGGGTAATTAGCCATTATATATATTATTTTCTTTTACACATGGGCCAATAAAGGAAAGAATGGAGGGGCTTTGGCCTTTTCTTGATTTGGTTCGAGTTTATGAGGCCCATAGAAAGAGGCTTTTGGCCCATTGGGCCTTTAGGTGTGTTCACGGCCCAATAAAAGTCCCTTATGTAGTTTTATGGCTCTTTAGGGTGATTGGAGTTGTTATGGCCCAATATGGCCCATTAAAGGTAAACCAATCCATTTTAGGCCCATTATGGCCCAAAACGTTAATTTTTATGAACGTGGGTCCAATTAGAGCCCATTTAAGGGTTCTAAGCCCAAGATAGTCAGATTGGATGCTTATTGGTCCATTAGCCCCAATATGGAAACCCTAGTCCATAATAAGCTTGAACCTGGATTTTTAGGGTTTTGAACTCATTATTGACTATTTGGATACTTTGTATAGAGTTTTGAACTTTACTTGTGAATTTTGATTAAGTTTGTTGTCATAGAATGAACATAGTGCATGATATCAAGTTAGGGTTACAAGTATTATCATAGATGATGTTTACATGATCACAGAATTTACTGGCTAAAAATGCCAGTTGTGACATCATCCCCCCGTTAGGGGGAATTTCGTCCCGAAATTCTTTCGAAAACTAGAATCATGAAGGAGAGAATAAGTGAGGGTACTTCTGCTTCATTTGATCTTCGCGTTCCCATGTGAATTTCGGTCCACGCTTGGCGTTCCATCGAAGCTTCACAATCGGAATGCGGCTTTGCTTTGTACGCTTTACTTCCCTATCCAATATCTCGACTGGTTCTTTGACGAACAGGAGATTCTTGTTGATCTCGATCTCTTCTATAGGAATGACAAGAGTTTCATCTGATAGGCACTTTTTCATATTTGAGATGTGGAATATGGGGTGTACGCTGCTGAGCTCGGCAGGTAGCTGCAGCTTGTAAGCAACTGGGCTAATCCGGGCAAGAATCTCAAACGGTCCAATGTATTCGGGTTCAGTTTTCCCCATTTCCCAAAGCGGATCATCCCTTTCCAGGGAGAGACCTTCAGCAACACTCGATCTCTGACATGAAATGCTAATGGCTTTCGCCGCTTATTAGCATAACTCTTATGTCGGTATCGCGATGCTTGAAGTCGAGCTTTGATTTGGATTATCTTTTTGGCCGTTTCACGGATGATTTCTGGTCCTGTGAGAGCACGGGCTGGCGATTTCCCTTTTGCTAGTTGGGTGTCACCCACCTCGGCCTAGTATAGAGGTGATCTGCATTTAAGACCATAGAGAGCCTCGAAAGGAGCAACCTTGATGCTCGTGTGATAACTATTGTTATAGGAGAATTCGATCAGAGGCAAGTGGGCATCCCATGACTTGCCGAAGTCAATCACACAAGCTCGGAGCATATCCTCGAGTGTCTGGATGGTATGCTCGCTCTGACCATCCGTCTGTGGGTGGTAGGCAGTGCTCATATCTAGCTGTGTTCCCATTGCCTTTTGAAGAGATTGCCAGAATCTTGAAGTGAATCTACTATCTCAATCCGAGATAATAGAGACTGGCACTCCATGAAGTCTCACGATCTCCTTGATGTAGATTCGGGTCAGCTTTTCCATCTTGTAGGTTTCTTTTATTGGTAGGAAATCAGCGGATTTTGTTAACCTATCGACGGTTACCCAGATAACATCCAATCTGTCTGCTGTCTTTGGCAATTTGGTCACGAAGTCCATAGTAATCCTTTCCCATTTCCACTAGGGTATCACTGGTTGTTGCAATAATCCCGAGGGCTTTTGGTATTCCACTTTCACTTTGGCGCAAGTAAGACACTTGCCCACGAAAGTGGCTATCTCTGCCTTCATATTAGGCCACCAATAATGTTGCTTGATATCCAGATACATCTTATCTGACCCCGTATGAATAGAATATCGCGTCTTGTGGGCTTCATGCATGACTACTTCTCTGAATCCCCCAATCTTAGGAACCCAGATTCTGTTCTTGAAGTAGTGAGTTCCGTCCTCTTTAACTTCAAATCCCTTATCCATTCCCCGCAATGATTCATTAGCGATATTCTCCGGTTTCAATGCGTCCAATTGGGCTTCCTTGATCTGTGAGGTTAGGTGAGATTGAATGATGATTGATAGAGTCTTCACGCGACGACTTGAATACTCTTTTCGGCTCAGGGCATCGGCTACCACGTTAGGCTTGCCTAGGTGGTATTTAATCTCACACTCGTAATCATTTAACAGCTCAACCCATCTCCACTGCCTCATGTTTAGTTCCTTTTGATTTAAAATGTGCTGGAGGCTTTTATGATCGGTGAAAATGGTGCACTTGGTACCATAAAGGTAGTGCCTCCAAATCTTCAAGGCGAAGACCACAGCTCCCAGCTCTAGATCATGAGTGGTGTAATTCACTTCGTGAGTTTTTAGTTGTCTGGACGCATATGCGATTACCTTCCCGCGTTGCATAAGGACACAACCTAAGCCTTGATTCGAAGCATCAAAGTTGACTACGAAGTCTTCAGTTCCCTCCGGTAAGGATAACACTGGTGCACTATAGAGGGCTTGCTTCAATGTTTGGAAGGAGATATCTTGCTTCTCAGTCCAGTTGAAAGGTATGCCTTTTGTGTCAATGTGGTGAGGGGTTTGGCTACCTTGGAGAAGTTATGAATGAACCTTCGGTAGTAGCCTGCAAGACCCAAGAATTGGCGAATTTCTGTTGGTGTTGTCGGAATTGTCCAGCCTTCGATGGCCTTGACCTTGGAGGGATCTACATGGATTCCTTCCTTGCTGACAACATGTCCCAAGAAATTTACACTACGGAGCCAAAACTCACACTTGGACAGTTTCACATACAACTTTTCAGCCCGTAGGGTCTCTAAGATCTGTCGGAGGTGTTGGCTATGCTCTTCCTTTCTTCGTGAGTATACAAGAATATCATCAACGAATACGATCACGAAATTGTCAAGGAATGGGCAGCAGACTCGGTTCATGAGTTCCATAGCGGGGAAGTGGATACCGGTTTTTTATGGTGAGCTTATTCAGTTCCCTATAGTCAATGCACATCCTGAAGGATCCGTCTTTCTTTTTAACGAAAAGAACCGGAGCTCCCCATGGAGAGAAGCTTGGTCTTATGAATCTTTTATCCAGGAGTTCACTCAGTTGGCTTGATAATTATTGCATTTTAGTGGGAGCCAACCTATAGGGTGATTTGGCGATCAGAGTGGCTCCAGGCACGAGGTCGATTCAGAAATTGACTTGCCTTTCTGGATGTATTCCTGGAAGATCTTCTGGAAACACATCCGGGAAGTCACACGCCACTGGGATGTTATGAATGTTTAGCTCTTCCTTGGTTTTATCTACGACATGAGCGAGGAATGCGTAGTTCTTCTTGTGTAGACACTTTGGTGCCTTGATACACGAGATAAGGCGAAGATTCGTGCCGGGTTTATCTCCATAGATTGTTAGGGTTTCGTGATTGGGAAGATGAAGGTGAACGGCCTTCTCATGACACATAATATCAGCATGATGGGGGCTTAACCAGTCCATGCCAATTATCACATCAAAACTCCTAACATTTACAGGCATCAAATCTATTGGGAAAGACTGGTTGTTTAGTGTTAACGTGCATCCTATATAGATATCTTTAGTTGATTCAGTCTTCCCATTATCCATTTCCATTGTGAAGGTTTCATTGAGCTTTTGGGGTCGTTGTTTTAGTAAATGTTTAAACTTGTTACTAACAAAACTTTGCTCTGCTCCACTGTCGAATAAGATGCATGCATATGTGTTGTTAAGTAGGAACGTACCGGTGACAACGGTAGGGTCCTGAACTGCTTCACCCTGTCCCAAAGACAAAACTCTTCCCGATCCTCCAGCTCCTTGATTGTTAACATTGGGGCAATTACGTATGAAATGCCCGGTTCTTCCACATTCGTAACAGGTATGACTGGCCCCAGCATTGGTGTTGTTGTTGTTGTTGTTGTTGTTGTTTTTGTGGTTGTTATTGTTGTTGTTGTTTGGCGTGTGGTTTTGTTGAAGCTGAGTCCTATAATACTTTGTTGTATGGCCTTTCCGGCTGCACCTTGTGCAAATCATCTCTCTGCATTCCCCCTGATGGTGGAAGTTGCATTTGTTACATTTGGGGAGATTTCCTGAGTACTACTTTGGAGCATTTGGCGTAGATGAGGCTGGAGCATGTGGCGTTGGGGTAGCTTGAGTAGCAGCATGAACAGTCACCGTTTGTTGTCTCTTAGATGATTCCGAGTTTTGTTTTCCCTTCCGCTTGTTGTTTTTCCCTTTCTTGCTCTCACCTTCTTTCTTAACCTCCACTTCTACTGTTTTGGCACCCTTTTTGTTGCCATGATCATACAATTTCTTAGCCAGCCTCTTGGCACTGTCGAACGTCTTAAGGTTTGCCGCAATGACATTCCCTTGGATAAGTGCAGTCAATCCCCAGATAAACCTCTCAATCTTTTTCCCTTCTGAGGTGATCATTCCGGGATACAAGAGAGATAGTTCACTAAACTTGGATATGTATGCGTCGATATCAGAGTTTTGAACCGTGAGGTTCCACAATTCTTGTTCCATCTTCTGAATTTCGACTCTTGGACAGTATTCAGCCAGCATCATTTCCTTAAGCTCTTCCCATGGCATCGCGTTCGCCACCAGGAGTGTCATGGCCTGTACGTGGCCATTCCACCAGGAGATAGCTTGATCAATAAATGTGCAGGCTGCGAACTTGACCTTGCACCCATCTGGACATTCGTAGATTTTAAAAACTGATTCGACTTTCTCAATCCATCGTTTCAGGGCTATTACGCCTCCTGTTCCATTAAAGGTTCGAGGTTTGGCGTTGGTGAAATCCTTGTAGGTGCAGGTTCGTATGGTTCTGTGGTTTGTTCCTTGATTTGTGCTCCCGGTTCCCTGTCCGTTGCCTTCTCCGTTGTTTCCGTTGCGAATCTGCGTAAGTGTTGCAGTGACCGCAGCGGACACTTCTTCCTGGAATGCAACTGTATTTATTTCAGGCGGGGTTGGTGTTGTGTTATTTCCACGGTTGGGTCTTTGAGACATCTTTCTGTCACAGAACGGAAAGATGTTGAGTGCATATTGTTTTGCGAGTTCAGAATTCCATAGACTCGTCGTATCGAGTGTGTATTTAAGTAATTTCATGCATTAACTTAAAACAAGGAAATAAAACACATAGCAGATAACAACATCATGATAAAAACATAAAGCATTTTCATTAATACTAATTGTTTTAATAAATGAAAATTTGCCAGAAGGCATACAGTACATGGGGAAATATAAAAATTCGGCAGCATGACGACCCTATGAGTAGTGTGATCACTTAAACATAAGGTCGATAGTACATAAAGTAAAACATAGAGATGGAAATCGTAACAGGAGCACATGAACAGGTGCTAGCCGCGGCGGGGTGGATCTGGTGGTGCTGATGATGAGGTGGAGGTGCCTTGAAGTCTAGCCAGATGGCGCTCGACGTCCTGAAGTCGGGATTCCAACGCTGCCTGACGCATCTGGTAGTCCCTGACTACCTCGTGCGTCATCCTCTCCATACGCTCCATCGCGGATCTCATGGCCCCAATTTGGCCAGCGGTCGCCTGCGCCTGCTCGCCGATATCGCGAGTCCTCCTTACTATCACTGGCAAGGCTCGATGGGCAGGTCCACCATGCCTCAGATCATAAAAGTTCCGGTCCATACCAAATGGGGGCCGCACTCCCTGCTGGCGGCTCCATCTCCAGATGTCATGTGCCCACGGGGGCGTGGGTCCGTTGGGGCCCATTCGGTATGGGGGCACCCTACATATGTAAGGAGGGTTTTTGACCTCGGACCCTGTGTCCGAGTCATCTGAGTCGCTGCCTTCTGCCTCCTCCTCGTCCGAGTCGGCTAACGGCTCTGCCAGTCCTCCCACGGGCTCCGCTTCATGTTCACCTCCGGGTTCCTCCTCGGGTTCCTCTTCGGGTTCTTCTTCGGGTTCTTCTTCAGGTTCTAGCCATCCCTTATTTCCCTGATTGGGGAAATAGGGATCACTAGGGTGATTAAATCCCACCATAAAGTCTGCACGAGGGGTGTAAGACGTTGTAAAAATTTTAATCACGTATGCATATAGTATTCCCAAAAATACTCTTATACTATTTTAATTATTTATGGTTGAATTCCTGAGAAGTTTTGAATATGAGGTGAGTTTCTACATCAATTTCCAGCCATAATTACCCCTAAACACATGTTGGTCATATTTTAAATAAATATAGTTGATCAGACTATATTTACCCCCAATATGACTACATAGCTGCCCAGGTTTAATCACAGCGTTCCATTTCCTGTAGAGACTTTTAATGTTATAGTTTTAATGTATGCACTTTATTCAGAGTGTTTTAGCCCCATTGTATCTATAGTTGCATATCATGTATGGTTAGATATGCCAGTTCACTATAAACAATGCTCTGATACCAACCTGTCACACCTCCGAACCAGACGGCGGAAATGTCTGAGGGCTCGTGTGACTATCAATTGAAATATCATCACAATGAATATACATGAAACATAACACATTCATCACCAAACATTACATATTACCGCTAGTATTGTTCACATCAAGTACATTGTCATAGGTTACATAAATCCAAAGTATTAATAGTACGATGAGTGACGTTACACAAAATAAATCCATACACACTTGAAAGTCCTTCTGCTTAACGATTACCTGAGAATACAAGTTATTTTGAAAACGGTCAACATATATAATGTTGGTGAGTTCATAAGCATGTTTGAATAAAAGTCTTTGTATTGTTTGTAAAACCCAGAAAATCCGATATTTTCTATAAAAAGTCTGACAAATGATGTGAAAATCGAGTATAATGCATGTGTGAATTTCATGGTAGTATCATATAGGAATGCAGTTCAAATTTTCTTTGTATTCTTTCTGTTTTAAGTAAGTGGTATTTGAATAATAGTATTTCCCCAGAAAATCCGATATTTTCTGATTTATAAAAATGCCACGGTCTTTGCACTGTAGAATGTTTTGTATCATTATGACTTACGAGTTTTTAATCTTCCGTAATGTCTTAATGGAAATGGATCTCTATATAAGTCGTTATAACCACACTTGATAGTGACTGATTTGCCTGTCTTGGCATTTTTCCAAACATCGGATTTTCGATCAAGGTTTTGTCACCCTAGACTGGCCTAGTCTAACTGTAGCGAACAGCTCAGGTGTGGGGGAGTCGCCCCCGTATAGATCTATACACAAACTCTCGCTCTCCCTCCAGGAGACTCTAATTATAACTACAAGCTACGGCCATACACACAATGATGTCAACCGACACGGCTCACTAGATCCTATTTGTTTTCACTTGAATTTGTATATTGTTATTTGTATTTAGAAGTTCGAACACTAGATGATGCATGAAATGAAAAGGTAAGGCCCAACAAACATGAAGAAAAGGCAACTATGGCCCATTAGACGTGTAAGTTATTTCCAGGCTAAATTAGCATGTAAATGGGCCACTAAGGCCCAATAACAAGTAAAAGCTAAATTAGGCCCATTTAGCATGTAATTGGGTCACTGAGGCCCAATAGACATGTGATGAATACATTGGGCCCAATAAACATGTAATTGGATCACAAAGGCCCAATAAACATGTATAGCAAATACTATACCCAATAATCGCACCATTGTTGTATTTCGTTTAATCGAATTGTTTATCCATAGTATTATAAAAGAAGTCCAATGTTTTGTTATAATGATATTTTTAGTTTGATGCGTCAAAATTCTATGATTTGAACCCGTATTCATTAAAAGTTACCCTTTTGGTCCCTTAGGAACTAATTTGAACATTTAAAGGTTTATTTTTTCATAAAATGTCATTTTGGTCTATTTTAAATTAAAATAACATTTTAGTCCATAAATTTATAAAAAATTATATTTTCGCTCCAAATGTTTAGTCATTGACGGGTTTGGCGCAAAAATACATGTAATGACATTTTCAGTCCATTTATGCAGAAAATTACAATTTCAGCCCTTATTTGCATAAAATAACATTTTCGGCCCAATTTTTATAAAATTAACATTTTTGGTCCAAATCTTGAGATAGTGTCATTTTCAGCCCCTAATCTCGTTTATTCTCATTTTTGGCTCAAGTTTTGATTAAATAACATTTTAATCCCAAAAAATTGATATTTTTGCAATTTGGGCCCAATAGGCCGTGAGGCCCACTTTAAGGCCCAAAATGCCAAATTTTACACTTTTGACCCTTAGAAAAATATGGTTGTTATAAAAACTCATTTTTAAGCTAATAATACCCTTTTAGCCCCTATAAAACCGTAGGTGTCACTCTTGACCCCAAACTTTTGTTTATTTGCCAAAAATGATCCTTATACAAGATTTTGTTTGGTTTTTCACAACTTAGGTATTTATAACACTTTTAACTTTGTAGCATGGTGTCTAAAGTGTTTTTGTTTGTGGTTCTCACTTATTTTTGTTAGAGTTTTATAGATTCATCGAGTTTATCACACAAACACAACAAAAACGAAGAAAAGCACACATAACATGCATAAATACATAGATACACATAAATACTTGTATTCTCCCCCAAAAACAAGTAAAAACCGAAAACAAGGGGGTATGAACTCACCTTGCTTAGTTTTTCACGGTTTGAAGAAGAAGTGGAAGAAGATTTTTGATCCTAGCAAGCTTTCTTCAGTGGATTTCGAACTTAAGAAGTTCTAAGAAGCAAAATCACAAAATAGATGTGGATAAGGAGTGATTTAGCTAATGAATGAAATAATCCCACTTAAGTATACAAAATCTTACCAAGGATTGATGATATTAGTGAAGAATATTCTTGGAACACATGCAAATTCTCGCAAATCTTGATGGAAGGAGGAGTGTTCTTGAGAGATTTTAGAGTGTTTGAAAGTGAAGTTTGTGTGTGTGTTTGATGTTCACGGCCGAGAGATAAAGAGAGAGAGAGAGAGAGAGAGAGAGAGAGAGAGAGAGAGAGTGAGGGGAGTTTGCATGGAAACATGAGAAATACCTAGATGTATTTTGTGTATAATGCCTTAATATCCTCTAAATAAAAATGATGTGTCATGGCTTGGATAATTAGCCATTATATTTTTTTTCTTTTACACATGGGCCGAGAAAGGAAAGAATGGAGGGGCTTTGGCCTTTTCTTGATTTGGTTCGAGTTTATGAGGCCCATGGAAAGAGGCTTTCGGCCCATTGGGCCTTTAGGTGTGTTCACGGCCCAATGAAAGTCCCTTATGTAGTTTTATGGCTCTTTAAGGTGATTGGAGTTGTTATGGCCCAATAAGGCCCATTAAAGGTAAACCATTCCATTTTAGGCCCATTATGGCCCAAAACGTTAAGTTTTATGAATATGGGTCCAATTATAGCTCATTTAAGGGTTCTAAGCCCAAGATAGTCATATTGGATGCTTATTGGTCCATTAGGCCCAATAAGGAAACCCTAGTCCATAATAAGCTTGAACCTGAATTTTTAGGGTTTTCAACTCGTTAGTGACTATTTGGATACTTTGTATAGAGTTTTGAACTTCACTTGTGAATTTTGATTAAGTTTGTTGTCATAGAATAAACATAGTGCATGGTATCAAGTTAGGGTTACAAGTATTATCATAGATGATGTTTACATGATCACAAAATTTCCTGACTAAAAATGCCAGTTGTGACATGTTGGCGGTGCGCAATCTTGCACCCGCTCTTTATCCTATGTTGGACTTTCAATCGTAACCTTCGACAAAAATAATCGGTCCTTATTGGTGTAACCCAATTCCCGGTACTTATTTTTAAATATAAGTACTTTCATCTTTACACTGGGACTCGGCGAGTTGGAGGACCAACTCGTCGAGTAGACTAGAGTCTTGGACGCTGGATTTAAGTAACCTACTCGACGAGTCGGAGAGACCGACTCGGCGAGTAGGACTGTCTGGATGAAACCCTAATATTTAGGGTTTGTACCCTATTTAAGCACATTATCTTGTCTCAACCCAGCCTCCATGTTCCCTCCAAGTCCAGAAAAGCCCTAAATTGAAATCCTAATCATTCATTGAGTGTTCTTGAGATCTTTGGTGCCATTTGTGTGTATTTGAAGTTTGAGAAGGAGAAGGAAGCTTGAGAGATCAAGAGGAAGCAAGAAGATCCATAGGTTTTGGCACATTTCAAGCTCATTTGAGGTATAGAGCTGAAACCTTGACCATCTATTTCTTAAATCTCTAGTTAGGGTTCATTTATACCTTTTCTAAGCCTTAGAAATGCCATTTTCGGTATTTTGTGGTTATAAAGGGGTATGACTTCAGATCTAGAACCATTGAGGGTTCTTATGGCATAAAGATTCCAAATTTATTGCCATAAGAGCCCCATGCATCTTGTAGATTCCATTTTAGGGCCATTTGAGCCAAATACCCCATGTATGAACGTCAAGTTTGTAACTTTACGTGTATTATGGACCCAGGAGGCCAGATCTATGTTTTGGATGTGTTAAATCTGACTGAAATCAACTGTACGGACATCGACTTTGGGGGACTCGGCGAGTCGTTCTTGGGACTCGACGAGTCGGGGTGTGGTTCCCCAACCCTTTTCTGCTTGGATCGAACTGGTTGAGTCTAGAAAAGGACTCAACAAGATAGATGTGAAACTATACTTGGAAATCATGGAACTCGGCGAGTTCAAGAACAGAACTCGGCGAGTTCATGGCAAGTCCCAACGGCATGAAGGCGTACTCGACGAGTTCATAAGGAACTCGGCGAGTCCAGGGCTAAATGTGTCTTCTTGCATGAAGAAGGACTCAACGAGTTCAAGGATGAACTCTACGAGTCAGATGAAGAAGGTCCCGACTTTGTATGAAGGAGAAATCGGCGAGTGCGTGTAATACTCGGCAAGTAGGATCGAGGTTCTAGTGTTTTGAGGATTTGGGGAATCGGCGATTTGGTCATCCAACTCGGCGAGTTGAGTCAACCAGACGTTGACTTTGACCCAGAGTTGACTTTGACCAAGGGGTTGACTTTGACTTTGGCTTTGACCTGAGTAACCCTTGTAAGGGTTAAGGGTATGTGAGGGTAAATTAAGGAAGGTTGTTATGTGCAGGAGTTGAGAGGAGTTGATCCTGGCATTGAGGACAGTTCAGACTGTACGACATCGAGGTGAGTTACCTTCTAGTAGGAGTGGGTCTAAGGCACCAAGGCTAGCCCACTAGTAATTGATTGTAGTAGATATGATTGTCTTTGTGATAATTGTCTGGTATGTTGCTATATGATATGCTTTATGCACTAGGATGCTATGATTTATGGGTTAGTAGTGATAGGGTGTTATAACCCCTAGTTACCGGTTGAAAGATACTGAAGGGGTAGATAGTACCCATGCATGCCTACCAGTATGATCATGATATGTTATTATGTGGTAGTGGTAGGGGTGAAATAGTCCCCGGTTACATGTTGAAAGATACCGAAGGGGAGGATAGCTCCCGGTTACCGGTTGAAAGATATCGAAGGGGAGGTTAGTTCCCGGTTACCGGTTGAAAGATACCGAAGGGGAGGATAGCTCCCAGTTACCGGTTGAAAGATACCGAAGGGAAGGTTAGTTCCCAGTTACCGGTTGAAAGATACCGAAGGGGAGCCCAGCTCCCAGCTATTCCAGACCGATACCGGTTGAAAGATACCGATGAATAGGCATTTGGTGGTATGTGGTATGATGGGGGAACTCACTAAGCTTCGTGCTTACAGTTTTCAGTTTTGTTTCAGGTACCTCTTCAGCGAAGGGGAAGGAGTCGGCACGATAGCAGCGCATCGCACACATATGATTTCCGCATTTTGAGATCCATGGGATTGTACTCTGACATTATTACTATTTTATATTATCGTTTTTGAGACACGTGACTGAGGTTTTATGAAATGATATGAATCGTTGATGTTTTTCAGTAAACTGTTTTATAAGTTACTTAATTAAAAACAAAATTTTTGGTCTTGAAACTTGGGATGTTATAAGTTGATATCAGAGCCTTGGTTTGAGGGATTCGAACACACATTCGGGGGTGTCTGAATTCAAATCGAGGGTATGAAACATTTTACAAGAAAAATAGTTTTCTAAAAGTTTAAAACAAGGAGTTTTTAGAAAGAACAAGGTGTGTGATGCGTACGACCAGCCGAGCTCAAGTAAGTTTTCCCCAATATACACATACATGTTATTATATGATGTGATATGATTATGAGAACTGCATGCTAGAATAGTTTAAGGATCTTGGAATGATGCCTTGTATGCCTATTATATGTGTATGAAAACTGCATGTTAGATTAGGGATAAGGATCTAGGAAGATTCCTTATGTGCCTGTTCTATGTGCCTATTGAGTTATATGCTAGAACTGATTAGTCAGTAATATGATGGCTTGAATAGGACATGCTTGGTATGGTTACTCAATGCTCGAATGTTGCTTGCTTTGTGCTTTTAGGAGTTCTTCTTATCTTTAGATAACTAGTAAACAAATACGTTAAGTTACATATTGCAAGGACTAAACAATTTCAGAAGGTTAGGTCTAGCCCTATTTCGCAGCTCTCGTTTCAGTCCAACCGATGTAGGGTAGGACCTCTCATTCGAAGAATTATCTGGTCTTAGTGATATGTAATGGTATTTGCAAGCTAGTTAGGTAAAAGGTAGCAGGGATTCCTTATGTAGTTGATGGTGGAGAGTAGGTCGGAGAGTTGCCCTAGGGTAAGCCTAGGATGAGACTAGTGCAATGAGCAGTAGTAGTGAAAGGGACTTGGTGAAGTCAAGGCAATCCTTAAGGAAAGTACGAATAAATGTGGAAGGTAGTATGGGCCCGTACTACTGAAAGCAGAGGATCCGTACTCGAGTCAAGAAGGGCCGAGATAGAACCAGGAAACTTGTAGTATGTGAGACCTCTCGAGGTTATGTATGACCCTGGTGATTATGTGTTTTGTTTCAGAATGGTGATGGTTACGCGACATGGAGGAGGAGGAGGTTCAGGGTCAGGATCCGGTTCAGGATTAGGTTTGGGATCAGGCGTCGAGCCAGTTGATAAGGGATTATGTGAGTTTATTGCTTATGAGATCACTAGAGGCATCCTTGAGTTGACCCCGATGATTTTTGGGTCGATCAAGGAAGGGATCATTGAGCTGATGGAGGATCGCCTTAGGGCGTTTAGGAGTGACTGGGCGTCTAGCCAGTCAGGGTCGCGCACGTTGTCCTTTAAGGACTTTAGGGGGAGTGGTGCGCCGGATTTCCATGGGACGAAGGATCCCATCGTGGCCAGGAGATGGATTGCAGACATCGAGTCTGCACAGTTGACGAGCTTCTGCCTTGAGGGGTCGAAGGTTCGATATGCTGCAGGTTGTTTGAGGGACAGGGCTAGGGATTTGTCGGAGTCGGTTGGTGACTCTATGGGAGCCTCAGCCATTGAGGCTATGACCTGGTCAGACTTTGTGACCATGTTTAGGGTTGAGTTTGGGCCGGCTATGGAGCTTCAGCAGCTGGCCAGGGAGTTTCTCGACATGAGGCAGACTATAGAGACAGTGGCGGAGATTACCGCCAAGTTCCGGGAGAGGGCCTTGTTGGTTCCTCAGTATGCATGGGATGAGAAGATGCGAAAGACCCGCTATCATGACATGTTGAGAGCAAACATTCGGGAGCACGTCAGCTATTCAGCATGCCCGACCCTGGATTCTATGATTTCCATGGCGAGGGAGAGGGAGATTGATTTGGAGCACGTTAGGAAAGAGGAAGGCAGAGGAGGGGCAAGTTACTAGGGCTTCAGGGAAGAAGCCCAAAGGATTCGACTCTAGGTTGAAGGGCCAGCAGGGCCGGAGCCATTGTGGGAAATGCGGCAGGTCACATGAGGGAGTTTGCCGCACTGGGTCGGGATCAGGCTGCTATAAGTGCGGCAAGACTGGGCACTTTGGTAGGGATTGTACTGCTCCTGCCCCAACCTTTCAGACATCAGACCTGATTTGCTATAATTGCAATCAGAAGGGCCATAAAAAGGCCAACTGCCCGAGATTGACAGCAGTAGCGCCAGCTCCAGCGACCCTGCGGTTTACGGGTGCTACCCGATCATTTGTCTCTCTTGCTCTTATCAAGAAGTTCCCTAAGTCTTCGGGCATGTTGGATTACCCTCTAGAGGTCGAGATTGCTGACGACCGATCAGTTCGAGCGATAGAGGTTTTCAGAGATTGTGTTTTGAGGTTGTTCGAGGAGCACTACCTGGTAGACTTGGTTCACATACCATTGCGTGGGAACAAGGTCATCATCGGGATAGACTGGTTGAGCCCTAACTGGGCCGTGATTGATTGCGCGCAGTAGTTGGTATGTGTCAGGACCCCAAGTGGGGGAGAGCTGGTGATTCAGGGAGAGAGGCCACAGCGTGGACCAGCTTTATGCTCAGCAGCGAGGGCTAGGCGCTACCTTCAGTAGGGTTGCGCCGGATATGTCGCCTAGGTCATGGATACCCGGGAGGAGGGTAAGGCGACTGTGAGTGATGTGCCAGTGGTGCGAGAGTACCCGGATATATTTCCAGAGGAGTTTCCTGGGATACCTCCGGAGAAACAGGTGGAGTTTAGGATCGACCTGGTTCCTGGTGCGGCCCCGATAGCCAAGGCACCGTATCGGCTGGCTCCTCCCGAGATGCAGGAGTTGTCTACACAGCTGCAGGAGCTGTTAGACAAGGGGTTCATCAGACCGAGCAGTTCACCCTGGGGAGCCCCGATTCTGTTCGTAAAGAAGAAGGATGAGTCGCATCAGATGTGTATAGATTACCGGGAGCTGAACAAGGTAACGGTGAAGAATCGTTACCCACTCCCGAGGATTGATGATCTCTTTGACCAGCTACAGGGGGCATCTTGGTTTTCCAAGATTGATTTACGTTCAGGCTACCATCAGATCAGGGTCAGTAATAGGACGTACAGAAGACTGCGTTCCGGACTCGCTATGGCCCCTACGAGTTCGTGGTGATGCCCTTCGGGCTAACCAATGCTCCTGCCGCATTCATGGACCTCATGAACCGCGTACTCATACCGATGTTGGATCTTTATGTGATAGTTTTCATCAATGACATCTTGGTTTACTCCAAGACGCATGAGCTGTTGGATAAGGTGTCTAAGTCCATAACTATATTTGGTATGTACTTGACCCGATTTGGCATGGTCCATTTGGGTTGCATGGCATCAGAACAATTTGGATAGACTTTTGTGAGAAAAGGATATCTATGATTCATTAATATATTATATGTTCTAATATATTAATATGAATTATTTAATTAGTATTGATCAAGAATTAGTTTGGAACTAATTTTGTGATCAAAAGAGACAAATGAAATAAACGGGGATTGATTTGGTAAATCATTCATTCTTGTATAGCGGGCTTATGATCCATAGTTCTTCATGTTGGGCTAAACCCATGTGGTGACCCATGGATACTCCGTGGAGGTTAAAACCCATGGATCATGAGGAATGTGGAAAGGCATGAGTTACATGGTGTAACCCTAATGTGCACACTATATAAAGAAGCCTCATACTAGTAAAATCGGCACTTAAGATACACAAGTGAGGGCTAACCGATTTTGGTGCAATAGAATCTTCTCTTAAGTTATTCCAATTGTTGGTGGTGTTGCATGAAGCATTTGAGGCATCACATTTGGGGTGCTAGGCTCACAAAGTCTTAAGGAATCAAAGCTACAAGAAAGGTATGTCATTCTACTAGTTTTTTTTTATATTACATATACCCCATGATATGCTAGTTAGGATGAAACCTTGGAAAAATGAAAGATTGCATGTATAATAGAGAAAACATAGATCCAATGTTTCTAGGGTTGCATGCACACCATAGGAGTGTTAGAATGCTCAAAAACCAACAGTATGTATCAGAGACTAGGCTTGTTTTCAATTATACTTGATGCAACTAGCTTAAAAATTGATTTTCTGCTCACTGTTCAGTGAAGTCGCTGAGTCCATTGGGGGGACTCGACAAGTCCATGTGAAAATTCATCCAACTCATCGAGTTGGTTCATGCACTCGACAAGTAGGAGGCCCTGAGTGCAGAATTTTGAGTTTCAATGCTGGAATTTGTGACAACCCAAAACTTCAATCTTGTACAGCCATTCAATTCAATCAAAGTCAGACTAGTTTCTGCTATCTTTCAACATTGTTAAGAGGCTATTTGAGAGTTTATGAGCCTAGTGTAACGTATGCATGGATGCTAGGATGAGTTAGCTTGAGATCGGGAGGCTAGATTCGAACCAGAAAAACACTCACAAGGTGTTCACGACCGAAAACCTATTCACGGCCGTGAACCACCTCCTATATATATATATGTGTGTGACCTCATTTCTTCTCTTTTCTCCTCCTCTAAACCGTGAACACCCCCATTCTCTCTTAAAGAGCTTCGACCATGAACCCTCCAAAGCTCCAAAAACGTAAGTATTTCAACCTTAAACTTGTATTACTTGAAAGACTACTAGATTCTAGCCATGATTTGTCAAGTTTCATCATCATCTTCATGAACTTGAAGGGATCACGGTCGTGAACCCTTCATAAGGGTCGTGAACCCTTCATAGATTCATAAGGGCCGTGAACACCTCATGAGGCCGTGAACCTCATGAGGCCGTGAACCATATACGGCCGTAAACCCATGCTTGGGGAGCCGTAAATCCCTTCCAAGCTTCCATATGTGAGCCTAACACTTCATTTAGGGTGTTTCCTACAATCTTAGGTTGTTTCCTATACTTGTTAGTAGTTATAACCACTAATTGAATACACATATATGTGAATATATATGACTTATAGGATCCAACTGTGCTTCGGAACCCCAATTGTGAACTCAAGCATGGATGCTAGGATGAGTTAGCTTGAGATCGGGAGGCTAGATTCGAACCAGAAAAACACTCACAAGGTGTTCACGACCGAAAACCTATTCACGGCCGTGAACCACCTCCTATATATATGTGTGTGACCTCATTTCTTCTCTTTTCTCCACCTCTAAACCGTGAACACCCCCATTCTCTCTCAAAGAGCTTCGACCATGAACCCTCCAAAGCTCCAAAAACGTAAGTATTTCAACCTTAAACTTGTATTACTTGAAAGACTACTAGATCCTAGCCATGATTTGTCAAGTTTCATCATCATCTTCATGAACTTGAAGGGATCACGGTCGTGAACCCTTCATAAGGGTCGTGAACCCTTCATAGATTCATAAGGGCCGTGAACACCTCATGAGGCCGTGAACCTCATGAGGCCGTGAACCATATACGGCCGTAAACCCATCCTTGGGTGGCCGTAAATCCCTTCCAAGCTTCCATATGTGAGCCTAACACTTCATTTAGGGTGTTTCCTACAATCTTAGGTTGTTTCCTATACTTGTTAGTAGTTATAACCACTAATTGAATACACATATATGTGAATATATATGACTTATAGGATCCAACTGTGCTTCGGAACCCCAATTGTGAACTCAAGCATCCTATATCTATATCACCTTCCAGATCACTCACTGCAGGTGAGTT
This sequence comes from Lactuca virosa, assembly GCF_052849685.1. Taxonomy (NCBI): domain Eukaryota; kingdom Viridiplantae; phylum Streptophyta; class Magnoliopsida; order Asterales; family Asteraceae; genus Lactuca; species Lactuca virosa. The sequence goes on from NC_136431.1 coordinate 143,533,120, forward strand.
CATACCCCTATTTCTTTACAGTTTTAACGTTTTCAGGGGGGGGGGGATACAAGCCAAACATCATTGATCTTGTGAAATTATACAAAAAGGATTTTAATACACTTAGAACTGATACAATTGACACAAACACAAAGTTTTCATACTTTTAACAAATATTTAGATATTTCATCCCTTTTGTATATTGCTGAGCATTAGGGAGGTTTTTAACATAATCATAGAGTTTTCAGTGTTTAACTTGAATACAGTAACGAACATATAAACTATAATAGGTATAGTTTGTGGAAATAACTATTTTATCAAGGTACAAACATAAGATTCAAGGTGATCGAACATATAAGCTATATAGAGCATGGTTTATAGACATATATTCAGCTAGTTAAATTCAAGAATTCATTTTATTCTACATGTAATCGATAGTATAGCATTTTATGAGCGAGCATTCTTCGCGTACTTAGTTAAGTACTAACAAAAGCCCTGAGATTATAACGAGAGTCTCCTTGTGGGAGAACGTGAGTTTCTGTATAGATCTCTACGGGATTGACAATCCCTCACCATAACTGTTAGCTACAGTTAGGCCGGCAGGCCTGGGTGACAAAGTCATTTCGATTCCGACGCCTGAAGAAAGTCGTTCAGGCAATTCAATGGTAAAGTATGGTTATAACAACTCATAAATTTGGTACTAAGAATATACGATTTATGTATGAATGGTAATAACTTCAATTGGTTTTATTATAAAGTAACAGAACTACCATACACATTAAAGTTTTCAGAGCTTTTCGAACTTACTATACATATTGGTGATAGCCAGGGTTTTTCATGTAAAAAGGGGTTTTCTCATTCAAAACAAACAATACACAACACATTCAATGGTAACTAGACATATGAACTAATACATTATGAGATTCAGTAACAAAATACACATGTTAGAAAATAATGGATTTTCTTGGAAACATACAAATACTTTCATCAATTCATTATCAGATTTTCCTTAAAAAAACATGCTTATGAACTCACCAGGTTTATGCTGATACTCTTTCAAAAACTACTTGTATTCTCAGGATATCAGTAGACAGGTACCTCGCACAAATTTTGAGAAGACGGAGCGTATAGAGTCACGTCTTTTACTTTTGTTATACTTTTGATGTATATAAATATGAAACAAACAGATGTAAATGTTTTACTTAAATCAAAGTAATGGTTGTGTTTACTTTAATTACTATGATGCAATTGTTGTGATACTACATATCACGTCCTCCGCCCCCGAACATTTCCGCCGTTCCGGTTTGGGGGTGTGACAGATTGGTATCAGAGCTCTTGTTTATAGTGAACTAAGTGTACCGAACCTTACATGGTATACAACTATAAACACTAAAGGGGCCGAAGTGCTCTGAAGCTAAAAGTATACTTTAAAATATACAAGTAATTTTACAAAAGGTATACAAGAATACATACGTACAAGAAACTATAACATAATAGGAACTACATAAAAGTATTTAGGGCGAGTTGGACACTACGGTTAAACTTGGGCAGTTATCGAGTCATATGTGGGGCCAATATAACTTGATCAACTATATTTGTCCGAGATATATCTAACATGTGTTTGGGAGTGACTTTGGTGTTGCGACAAGTCTAAAACTCACCAAATCCTATACTAATGAAATCACATAGTTAAAATACTATAGGAGTAGTTTATGGTACTATAACACTGCACAGACTCATCACTACTAATACAAATCCTTATAATCGAAAGACCTACAGTTCCTTGTTAATGTTAGTAGCTATCATTATGGGTCTTCATTACTATTGTATAATTAAGATATATCTTGCTCAGATGTTCGATTCATGATCATATAGGAGACTTATCGTCATTCTTTCCCTTTTATCTTTTAGAGAAAGATGCCTCCCAGGAAGAGACCTAACAAACAGAACAACAACCCTCCGCCGCCACCACCTCCTCAGTTCCATTCCGTCATGTTCCAGGAAGCAGTTACAGCTGTTGTGGCTGCGGCAATGTCTCAAATGAATCCGGGCGGCGCTGGCGGATCAGGAGGTGGAACCGATCCCCAAAACCTTGGTGGGGGCCAGGGAAAACAGAAGGAGTGTTCCTATAAAGGCTTCATGAATGCAAAACCCAAATCTTTCGACGACAATGGAGGAGTCATTGTCCTAACCCGATGGTTCGAGAAGATCGAATCCATTTTCGAGATTTGCGCATGTTCTGAGGCAAACAAAGTAAAGTTTGCAGCCTACACCTTCACTGACAGAGCATTGACCTGGTGGAATACCCGGGTTAAATCCCTAACTCTTCAAGTAGCAAATGCCATGGGTTGGGAAAGCTTAAAGGAACTTATGCTTGCTGAGTACTGCCCAAGGGGCGAAATGCAGAAATTGGAACACGAGCTTTGGAACCTGAAAGATGAAGGGTTCCGACATTGCCTCCTATACAGCTAGATTCTGTGATCTGGCTCTTCTCTGTCCGGGGATGGTCACTTTGGAAAGTAAGAAAATAAAGAGATACATTTGGGGATTGACACCCCCAACTCAATGAAATGTCTTGGGTGCTAAACCTTCCACTTTCGACAGCGCCAATTGTCTAGCACAAACTCTTATAGATCACGAGGTTGATCTTGATGCAGTAACAACTGTTCCCGAACCATCAAAGGAGAGTAGTGGGAAGAAGAAATTCTAGAACAAGCGTAAGGGCCAGTCTTCGCAGGAGCCCTCCAAGAAACAACAAGTCATAGCAGTTCATGCCGCTACTACCCCTACTGCTGTTCCCACTACTCCAACAACTCCCAGTCGTTACGCTGGAAATTTGCCCTTGTGCAACAAATGAAACTTCCATCATTTGGGAGTTTGTAGAGAGATGCAATGCGACAAATGTGGCAGAAAGGGGCACACGGCTCGATTTTGCAAGACACCAGCTCAACTGACCAATCAAGCTTCTGGAGCAGGCGTGGGTCAATCCTGTTATGGCTGTAGGGATGTTGGGCACTTCAAGAGAAATTGCCCCAAGGAAACAACAGGTGGTAACACAGGGAAGGTACTAGCGATGGGCCAGGAGGAGGCGGTTGCTGATCCCACTGTTGTTACAGGTACGTTCCTCCTCGACAACTCTTCTGCATGCATTCTTTTCGATTCTGGTGACGAGAGAAGTTTTCTCAGTCATGCCTTTAAACATCTACTCAAGTGTAAATCCCAACCTTTAACCGGAACATTCACCGTCGAGAGGGCTAACGGAAAGAAAGAGAGTACTAACAACGTATTCATAGGTTGTACCCTTACCTTAAATGATTATTCCTTTCCAGTTGACCTTATGCCAATTTCCATAAAAAGTTTCGATGTTATCGTTGGCATGGATTGGTTGAGCCCTAATCGTGCTGATATTCTTTGTTACGAAAAAGCCATTAGACTCAATCTGCCATCCGGCAAAGCCCTTGTTATATATGGTGATAAACTCAGCTCGAACCTCCGTATCATTTCATGCATCTAGGCTCAAAAATATCTGCAAAAGGAGTGCTATGCATTCCTAGCCCATGTCGTTAATGAGAAACAGGAAGTTAAAGACCTCGAGAACATCCCCGAAGTCTGCAACTTTCCTGATGTTTTCCCCGAAGACCTTCCCGGAATCCCTCCCGAGCGTCAAGTTGAATTCCTTATCGACTTAATTCCTGGAGCTACTCTTGTAGCTAAATCCCCATACCGTCTAGCACCGGCAGAAATGCCAGAGTTATCCAGCCATCTCAATGAGCTGCTCTACAAGGGATTCAACAGACCAAGTTCCTCACCTTGGGGAGCCCCGATTCTATTCGTGAAAAAGAAGGATGGATCCTTTCTAATGTGCATAGACTATCGCGAACTGAACAAGCTTACCGTCAAAAACCGTTACAACTTACCCACAATCGACGATCTCTTCGACCAACTTCAAGGATCCAACTAATTCTCCAAGATAGACCTAAGATCAAGGTACCACCAGTTACGAGTTCATGAGAATGATGTTCCCAAGACAACATTGTGAACTCGCTATGGATACTACGAATTTGTAGTAATGCCCTTTGGTCTAACCAACACACCCTCTGTATTCATGGATCTGATGAATCGGGTGTGCCGCCCTTTTCTGGACAAGTTCGTGATAGTGTTCATTGATGATATACTTGTCTATTCCCAAAGCGAAGAAGATCATAGACAGCACTTGAGGCTAGTGCTAGAAACATTAAGGATGGAGAAACTATACGTAAAATTCTCTAAGTGCGAATTCTGGCTCAGAAAAGTAACATTCCTCGGTCACGTGGTTAGCGAGGAAGGCATACATGTGGACCATTCCAAAATCAAGGCGATTGAGAATTGGTCAGCACCGAAGACACCCACAGAAATCCGTCAATTCTTGGGTCTCGCTGGCTACTATCGCAGGTTTATCCAGAACTTCTCCAGAATCGCTAAGCCCTTGACCACCCTGACTCAGAAAGGTGTACCCTTTTGTTGGGGAGAAAAGCAAGACACTGTGTTCCAAACATTGAAGCATACCTTATGCAGCGCACCTATCTTATCCCTGCCAGAAAGGACGGAGGACTTTGTTGTCTATTGCGATGCATCAAATCAGGGCCTAGGTTGTGTACTCATGCAACGAGGAAAGGTTATTGCCTATGCCTCGAGACAACTGAAAGCACACGAAGTCAATTATACAACTCATGATTTGGAGTTGGGAGCAGTGGTCTTTGCGTTAAAGATTTGGAGACATTATCTATACGGAACCAAGTGCACCGTTTTCACCAACCACAAGAGCTTACAACATATATTTGATCAGAAGGAGTTGAATATGAGACAACGACGATGGGTAGGGCTACTCAGTGATTATGAATGTGAAATAGGCTATCATCCCGGCAAGGCCAATGTGGTAGCAGATGCCCTTAACCGGAAGGATTATTCAGGACGTAGAGCGAAGGCGCTAACAATGACCATCCATTTCCGTCTATCCGCTCAAATCAGAGAGGCTCAGTTCGAAGCCTTAAAACCAGAAAACATGTCGGATGAAGCTTTGAGGGGAATGGAAAAGAACCTGGAAGTCAAAGGTGATGGAGTTTACTATTTCATGAACCAGATATGGACCCCAATGTACGGCGGTTACAAGGATGTTGTCATGAACGAAGTTCACAAGACTAGATACTCTGTTCACCCAGGTTCAGATAAGATGTATCTGGATCTCAAACAGCTCTATTGGTGGCCGAACATGAAAGCAGAGATCGCTACCTTCGTGGGCAAGTGCCTGACTTGCGCCAAGGTGAAGGTGGAATATCAAAAGCCCTCAGGTTTACTCCAGCAGCCAGAAATACCTTAGTGGAAGTGGCAAAGGATTACGATGGATTTCATCACTAAGTTGCCCAAGTCTCTGAGTGGGCACGTTGCCATCTGGGTAATTGTCGACTGATTGACTAAATCCGCCCACTTCCTGCCAATCAAAGAAAACTTCAAAATGGAGAGACTGACACGAATCTACATTCGAGAGATAGTCTGCCTGCATGGTGTGCCTGTATCCATTATATCCGATCGAGATAGCAGGTTTACTTTGAGATTTTGGCAGTCACTGCAGAAGGCTCTTGGAACTAAGCTAGATATGAGCACAGCTTACCATCCACAAACAGATGGGCAAAGTGAGAGAACCATTCAAACATTGGAAGACATGTTGAGATCCTGCGTCATCGACTTTGGCACGTCGTGGGATACACATTTGCCTTTGGTTGAATTTTCCTACAACAACAACTACCATACCAGCATCAAGGTTGCGCCGTTTGAAGACCTCTATGGTCGTAAGTGCATATCCCCTGTGTGCGATACACAGCTAGTTAAGGGTCAAGTCCAAGATAGCACTCTCACAGGCCTAAAAATCATCCGAGAAACCACAGAGAAGATCGTACAAATCAGAGAACGACTAAAAGCTTCAAGAGATAGACAAAAGAGTTACGCAGCTAAGAGACGAAAACCCTTGGAATTCCATGTCACACCCCAAAACCGGAACGGCGGAAACGTTCGGGGGTGGAGGACGTCATGTACAATATCACAACAATGCATAATAGTAAACAAGCAACAACATCATCCATTGCATTAATAGTAATAATTTTAATACAAGTGTGTTCTGAAGTTTATAAGACACCAAAATGTATAATCAAAATAAAAGATGAGTCTTGAATGTGCTCCATCTTATCAGAAACCTGGTCATCGGTACCTGTCTATTGGCGACCTGAGAATACAAGTTATTTTGAAAGTGTAGACCAGCATTAAAGCTGGTGAGTTCATAAGTGTTTTAGTGTCATTGTTTGTATAAGTTTGAAGAAAGTGTTTGTAAATGTTTGATGTAAAAGTTTGTAAGTGTTTGATGTAAATGTATGTAAACTTCCTAGAATATCCTATATTTTCTACTAAAGTAGTCTTCTACCAAGACCCAACTGTCCTCTATGTTTGTTCTTTGTATAAGTCTGTGTGTTTTCCCAACTATGACTATCATTAACAAAAATATAGTTTTTCATTACCGTTTATGTGAGAAGATCACAATGTGAATGAAATGGGAAAATAAAGATGTAATTTAGTTTTATCTAGGTAACTACTCATGTACCAACTACCTTTAAACTTGATAGTTAATTAAGGTAAAATGTGATATGATTGTAACCATACTTGATCGACTAGTATAACACGACGTTCGAGACATCGAAACGGTATGACATTCGTCACCCGTAGACCTGCAGGTCCCACTGTAGCTGGCAGCAAGGTGTAGGAGGGTCAGTCCCGTATAGATCTATACACAAATTCACGCTCTCCATCTACGAGACTCTGGGTACTAAACGTGACACAACAGTATATTGCCGAGCCATGAAGTAGTATCTCACATTAATGTTATAGTATTCTTGTATTTGTATAGTATGTACTAGTGTAGTGTATGTTTTCTCTGTCTAGTATGTAGTATGTTCTCTAGTGTATAGTATGTAGTATGTATTGTTTCTCGTTATAATATGTACTGTTTCTCTTTATAGTGATTATTGACTCTCCTTATAGTATTCTCTATCTGTTTCTCTTTATAGTATGTACTGACTTATGTATGAACTGACTCTTTGTGTGTTTCATTGTTCTAGTAATAGTATTAGTGACTTCCTAAACTATACACATTATAGTTTACTAGAAATGTTGTTTGTATGAATGAACATGTTTGTATACCTTTGCTACCCAAAGGTCTTGAACTGAATGAAGGACTTTTATACCTATATACACACACATAATATATAACTAAGATTCAAACGACCTTCGAAAAAACAACCGATACCCTAAGTCCACAACCAAACAAGGAACAGGAAGTAAGGTGAGCTATCAGTCCTAAGTCCTTTCGATCCTACTTATATAGCTATATCTATATAGATATGGTTTTGACAAATATAAGTTTAAAAGAGTTTGATAAAGAGTTTTTCATATAAAAGAGTTTGTAAAACGATTTGAAGCAATTTGATTGATAACATAGTTTGAAGTAGAAGAATTCCTTTGTTCGGTAGTTATAAATCACATGTGATTGATATAATAACTATTATGTTTATACTTGTATTCCCCCCATAAAAGCATTTAAAATCATCTAAAAGGTAAATTAAGGGGTATGAACTCACCTGTAGTGAGTGATGCGAATGAAATATCGGTTTGAAGGATGCTAAGTGTCAAGTAAATACTTGAGCACAACAGATCCTAATAAGCATATAATGACACATATATGTATATAATTAGTGTGTAAACAATTAATCATGTAAGGAAAACCACCCTAGGACTTAGGAAACATTTATGTGGAAGTGTTATAATCACAAGGGAATACATCTAAGGAGTGTATGGCTAAACATTGGAGTTTACGACCATGGGGTCTACGGCCTTAGAGTTTACGACCATGTGTTCACGGCCTCATGAGTTTACGGCCATAGGGTTTACGGCCCTATGAGTTTACGACCGTAAACTCAAGAAGTTTTGTGCCAAAAAGTGTTGTTAAGGCCTTGCAAACATCAAGGAAGTGTTCTAGACTCAATGCTTAGCTTAAGGGAGTTTATGGCCAACAAATACACCTTTAACAAGGGTTGACGGCCAAGGGAGATCTCTTGGCCGTAAACTCCTATTTTTCTTGGGCAAAGGATGTTTTCAAGGTGCAAATCGAGGGTTCCTACTAGATAACATGTATAGGAAGAACGTACTTACAATATTGAAACAAAAGGAGTTGATTTCGGCCTAAAACACTAGTGTGTGTTCTTGGTGTTCTTGGTGATCTTGAAAATCAAACCCAAAACATGAAGTTAAATGATGAAATCGAAGGATGAGACTAGATAACGAGTTGTAACAACTAATAAAAGGATAAAACACTTACATTTTTGAAGAATAAGAATGAAGATCCTTATGATACTTGAGAGAGAAATGAAGTTGTTGAGGGTGAAATGGTGAATAATGAGGATGAAAGGGTGGAATATCATGTTTAAGGCCCGAGTTTATGGCCACCTTGAGTTTACGGCTGTAAACTCATGTGGTGTGGCCGTAAACTCCACATGATGAAGTTTATGGCATACTTGGTACACAATGGACTCAAGCAGTTACTTCTTAATACCTGATCCTTGGATGTACTACGCTTAAAGCGCTCTAATTGACTCTAAATAATGCTAGAAGATAGCAAAATGAGTCCAACTTTGATTAATTTGAACAACTATTCAAGATAGAAATTTCGGGTTGTCACATCATCCCCCCGTTAGAGAGAATTTCGTCCCGAAATTAGAGTTTAATAAATAAGCTATTACAAATAACTAAACGAAAAGATGATGATATTTCAGTTTCATTTGATCCTCGCGCTCCCAAGTGAATTTAGGTCCTCACTTGGCATTCCAGCTAACCTTCACTATCGGGATACGGCTTTGCTTCGTTTGCATGACCTCTCGGTCCATGATCTCTACAGGTTCTTCCACGAAATTGAGGCTCTCGTTGATCTTGATCTCGTCGACTGGGATTACAAGAGTCTCGTCGGACAGACACTTTTTCAAGTTCGATATGTGGAAAGTAGAATGTACGTTACTGAGTTCGCAAGGTAGTTTGAGTTTGTAAGCTACATGGTCGATTGTAGCGATAATCTCAAAAGGCCCTATGTATCTTGGATTTAGCTTTCCACGCTTTCCAAAGCGTATCAAACCCTTCCAGGGTGAGAGTTTCAATAGAAAACGGTCGCCCACCTGGAATTCCAACGGTTTCCTTCGCTTGTCTGTGTAGCTTTTCTGTCGGTATCTTGAGGCTTTCAATCATTCACGAATCTGAACGATCTTCTCTGTCGTTTCCCGAATGATCTCTGGACCTGTGAGGGTGATGTCAGGAACTCGTCCTTTAGCTAACTGAGTGTCACCCACCTCAGCCCAGCACAGAGGGGATCTGCACTTACGGCCATAGAGGGCTTCAAATGGAGCAGCCTTTATGCTCGTGTGATAACTATTGTTGTAGGAAAACTCGACAAGGGGTAAATGAGTATCCTATGCCTTTCCAAAGTCAATCACGCAGGCTCGCAACATATCTTCCAAAGTTTGAATAGTCCTCTCACTTTGTCTGTCTGTCTGTGGATGGTAGGCTGTACCCATGTCCAGCCTAGTTCCTAAGGAACTTTGTAACGACTGCCAGAACCTCGAAGTGAATCTACTATCTCTATCAGAGATAATAGATATGGGAACACCATGCGGACTTTGTTAACCTGTCTACGATCACCCAAATGGTATCGAGACCACCCGTTGTCTTGGGCAACTTGGTTATGAAGTCCATCGTGATCCGCTCCCACTTCCATTCAGGTATCTCCGGTTGCTGAAGTAAACCTGATGGTTTCGGGTATTCGACCTTAACCTTGGCGCAAGTAAGGCATTAACTCATGAAGGTAGCAATCTCTGCTTTCATGTTAGGCCACCAGTATAACTTTTAAGATTCAGATACATCTTATCTGAACCTGGGTGGACGGAATATCGAGTGTTGTGAGCTTCGGTCATGATCAAGTCTCTGAAACCACCGTGTTTTAGGGTCCAGATCCGGTCCATGAGATATAAGGCTCCGCTACCCTTGACTTCCAAGTTCTTATCCATCCCTCTCAGGGATTCACCCGCCACTTTTTCAGGTTTCAAAGCTTCGAGCTCAGCCTCCTTAATTTGTGTGGAAAAGTGTGAATGGATAGTCATTGTCAATGATTTGACTCTACGACCAGAATATTCTTTCCGACTTAGGGCGTCAGGTACTACATTGGCCTTTCCGGGATGATAACAAATTTCACATTCGTAATCACTGAGTAGCTCGACCCACCGTCGTTGTCTCATGTTGAGCTCTTTCTGGTCGAATATGTGTTGTAGGCTTTTGTGGTCTGTAAAGATAGTGTTTTTCGTACCATACATGTAGTGTCTCCAGATCTTCAGAGCAAACACCATTACTCCTAACTCAAGATCATGTGTGGTGTTGTTGACCTCGTGTGTCTTCAACTGTCTTGAGGCATAGGCGATGACCTTACCTCGTTGCATCAGAACACAGCCGAGTCCTCGATTGGACGCATCACAATAGACCATGAACTCTTCTATCCCTTCTGGGAGGGATAGTATCAGTGCAGTGCATAAGGTTCGCTTTAGCGTTTGAAACGCTTTCTCTTGCTTCTCTTCCCAGTCAAAGGCCACGCCCTTCTGGGTCAGTATTGTAAGAGGTTTCGTAATCCGCGAGAAGTTCTGAATGAACCTGCGATAATAGCCAGCGAGGCCTAGAAATTGACGAATTTCTGTAGGCGTCTTTGGTGCTGACCAGTTCTCAATGGCTTTGATTTTGAAAGGGTCCACGTGTATTCCCTCTTCGCTAACCACGTGCCCTAAGAATTCGACTCTTCGGATCCAAAATTCGCATTTCGAGAATTTCGCATAGAGCTTCTCTGATCGTAGTATTTCCAAGACCTGACGCACATTTTGACTATGCTCCTCCTTACTACGAGAGTAGATAAGTATGTCATCGATGAAGACAATGACAAACTGATCCAAGTAAGGACGGCACACCCTATTCATTAAGTCCATGAATACTGCGGGTGCATTGGTCAATCTGAACGGCATCACTACAAACTCGTAGTGTCCATAACGAGTTCAAAAGGATGTCTTCGGAACATCCTCCCCTAGTACTCGTAACTGGTGATACCCGGACCTCAGGTCTATCTTTGAAAAGAAGTTCGCTCCTTGAAGTTGGTCAAACAAATCATCAACGCGAGGCAGAGGGTAACGATTTTTGACGGTTAGTTTGTTCAGTTCTCTGTAGTCGATGCACATACGGAACGATCTGTCTTTCTTCTTGACATACAAGACCGGTGCTCCCCAGGGTGAGAAGATTGGCCTAATGAAGCCCTTGCTGAGTAGTTCGTTAAGCTGACTGGATAGCTCCTGCATCTCAGCTGGTGCAAGACGATAGGGCGATTTGGCTACTGGGGTAGCCCCTGGAACTAAGTCGATTCTGAACTCGACTTGACGTTGCGGAGGTAATCCTGGGAGTTCTTCTGGAAATATGTCGGGAAAATCGCGTACTACTGGAATGTTTTTAATGTCTTTCGTCTCTTGGCTCACATCGACAACATGAGCAAGGAATGCGCGACATTCCTTTCGTAAGAATTTTTGGGCTTGAATGCTCGGGATGAGGCAAAGGTTCGTGCCGGGTTTGTCGCCATAGATTACTAGAGTTTCGCTAGACGGTAGATTAAGGCGAACAACCTTTTCGTAACACATAATGTCGGCATGATGAGAACTCAACCAATCCATGCCGACTATGACGTCAAAACTTTTGATTGAGACCGGCATGAGGTCGATTGGGAATGAATGGCTATCTAGTGTTAGTGAACAACCTATGTATATGCAGCTAGTGCTCTCTGTCTTCCCGTTAGCCATTTCTACAGTGAACGGTTCTTTAAGTGCATGCAATTTATGTTTAAGCAAGTGAGCAAATTTCTAGTTCACGAAACTCCTCTCCGCTCCACTATCAAACAGAATGCATGCATAAGAGTTATCGAGGAGAAACGTACCAGTGACCACTGTAGGGTCGGTAACTGCTTCCTTGTGGCCTATACCCAAAACCCTTCCCACTCCGTCGGCATTCCCTGCCTTCGGGCAGTTCCTCTTGTAGTGGCCCACCTCGCCACAACTATAGCAAGTCTGGCCCACACCAGTGTCGGGGACTTGGGTGATTGGCCTTGCCGGAGTCTTGCAGAAACGGGCAGTGTGCCCCTGCCTGTTGTAGTTAGAGCACTGCATTTCCCGGTAGGGTCCATTGTGGTGGAAGCTGCATTTGTTGCACTTCGGCAAGTTTCCCGCGTACTGCTTTACCGGTGCAGCAGCGGCAGGTGCTATCGCAGCGTGAACAACTACCACCTGCTGCTTTTTGGCAACTTTCTGCTTTTTCTTGTCATCCCAGAACTTCTGCTTGTTTTCGGCGGCTTTGGAGGGTTCTGAGATGGCTAGGGCTGTTGTTGTTGACGGGGTTCGGACCCCATGGTCAATGAGCCTTTGTGCCAATCTTTTGGCACTATCGAATGTAGTGGGGTTGGAAGCTAGGACGTTCCCCTGAAATGGAGGCACCAGGACCCAGATATACCTCTCCACCTTATTTGCTTCAGAAGGGACCATTCCTGGACATAGCGCTATCAGATCGCTGAATCTGGCAGTGTAGGAGACTATGTCGGAGCCCTTCATCGTTAGGCTCCAGAGCTCCTGCTCTAACTTTTGAACTTCGCCCCTCGGGCAGTATTCCTCGATCATAGGCTCCTTAAGAGCTTCCCAGCCAATGACATTTTCCACTATAAGAGATAGTGACTTGACATGGCTGTTCCACCACATCAGAGCTCGGTCCGTGAAGGTGCAAGCGGCAAATTTTAGCTTGCTCCCTTCCGGACAGGAGCAGATCTCAAAGATCGACTCCGTCTTCTCGAACCATCACGAGAGGGAAATGATTCCGCCTGTTCCATTGAAGGCCTTGGTTTTGCAGCTGGTGAAGTCCTTGTATGAGCACTCCCTAGAGCGCACTGGAGCTTGGACCATGGTGGGAGGCACATTAGTCCTACTCCCGCTAGTAACGTTAGTAGTGAATTGTGCTAGAGCTGCCGTAACAGCCGCATTCACAGCAGCTTGGATAGTTGTTTGGTTTTATTGAGTGAAAGGTCCAGTTAATGTGGTTTGGTCTAGGCTTTCAATGTAATAGTTCAGTATGAGTCTGTAATACATTTTGAGAGTTGTTTAGGTGTTTACTGTTGGAAAGTGTGTTTACGACCGTAAACAGAGTTTACGGCCGTAAACACATTTACGGCCGTAAACCCAGTTTACGGTCGTAAACCCTGTTTGCGGTCCTGTCTAGTATAAATAGCGGAGGTATAGGTATATGTGTAGTTGTTGATGCCATTGCGTTTACAGAGTGTTCCATCGAGTTGTACTTGACGTTTTTCTGAATATAAACGTGTGCAAGCTCGATTTCTTTTCTTCTTATTCTTCTTTCTGTGATTGTTTGTTGCTTGATCATTGGTAAAGATCCTTTTTAGGACCTTACAATTGGTATCAGAGCAAAAACCGGTGTCAAAGCTTCATTCAATCGATATTTGGGGTGCTTAAACTGATATTCTTGTTGTTCGAAGATTGGTTTTAGTGTTTTAGTGGTTAAAGGAACTGAATCTACTGCAAAAACGTGTTTTTGAAGGCTTTCTGGGAGTTTACTGCCAACCGTAAACCCTTTTTACGGTTGTAAACTCAAGATCTTTAACAACCGTAAACTGTGAATCTTCAAAAACCATAAACCAAGCTTCATTAACCGTAAACGCTTAAACCGTAAACGTACAAACCGTAAACTCATCAACCGTAAACGTAGTTTACGGTCGTAAACAGCTCAACCGTAAACCCAGTTTACGGTCGTAATCACTTAAACCGTAGACCAAGTTTACGGTCGTAAACTCTTCAACCGTAAACCCAGTTTACGGTCGTAATCATCATCAACCTTAAACTCTTTTGTGACTTCAATCTGCTTTAATTTTAAATGGAATCTCAAAGTCAAAATCATTTTCACGAACTTGATACTGTCATGGGCACTACTACGCGTATTCCAAGATTAATGTCTGCAGATGGTTTTCCTGAGTGGAAGTACAGAATTGAAAAATACATTAAAATGAAGGATTTCAAAGTCTAGAGAAGCATTCTCAGAGGCCCTGTTAGAATCACTATGACAGTCGGAGGCCAAGCGATTGACAAGGCTGTTGAAAACTACACTGATGAGGAGTTTGAGAAAGTTGAAGAGCAGGAAAGGGCTTTAGCCACTCTAACCATGGCATTATCTCCTGATATTGCTCAAGGGTTCCGAGAGTACACTTCAGCTAAAGATTTGTGGGAAGCCCTAATTGAGGTATATGAGGGCAATGAAGATATGAAGGAGAGTCGCCAGGACATGTTGAGACAAAAGTTCAATATGTTCAACTACATTCCAGGAGAGACTCTTGAGGCTCAGCTGCAGCGGTTCACAACTCTCACCACTGACATGAACATATCTGGGATTTTCTTGAACAAGTCAGAGATTAACAAGAAGCTTCTAAATGCTCTTCCTAGATCATGGGATATGAATGTTGCTGTGATTAAGAAGACCAAGGATCTAAACCTCCTTACTCTTGCTGAAATCATGGCGATCATCAAAGCTTGTGATATTGATGACAAACAGAGAGAAATTAACCATGTGAACTCGTACTCTACTGCGAATCTTGGAATCTCATCCAACAATGCTCTCTCATCAATCATGACTTCCTCAGGCCAAGTGTTTGCTGCTCAACAACCTCAGATTCAAACCATTGCTGCTGCATCATCCATTCCACAAAGTCAGCCATTTATCACTCCACAAGTTGTTCCCTCTCCAAATGTGCCTGTTATAGCCTCTTCCTCAAACACTAAAGACACTGATGAAAATCTGGCTCTAGCCACTGGGCTTGTTAACTGCTACAATGCCTTTGTAGCTGGAGAGCTTCCACCTCAGCTGTCATTTGCCGACCTGGATCAGATTCATCCTGAAGATGTGGAGGAGATGGACATTACATGGCAGATTGCTATTGCTGTTTTCAGGGCCAAGCAGTTTGCTAAGAAGACAGGGAAGAGCAATTGGGGCATGAATGCCGACAAGAAGGTGGGATTCAACAAGGGCATGCTGTGATGTTTCAACTGCCACGAGCCGGGTGATTTTGCTTGTGAGTGTCCAAAGCCAGATCGCAGGATAAACAACAATAGGACAATGGTTGTAGTGGGAAATAATCGTGTAAGTGTTGCGGTAAATGGTGAAACTGCTATGGTTGCTCAGTCCTTTGACTGGGAGGACCAGATTCAGGCTTTGAATATCTCAGGGCCAGAAAATGCTCACCTAGCTCAGATTGATGATGCTTCCTTGAAGAATGATGCAGCTGATCCCGAAGCAGAAATGATGGAGCTGCAGTTTGCTCTAATGGTGTCTTCTACTTCCGAGCCCAGGAAAAGTGAGGTAAATCTACCATCTTGTTCTCAGGCTTGTAATGAATATGTCAAACTTCTTCATGATGAAATTCAATTATTACGTAGAGAAGTAGAGGACCTTAGATATGAGGGCTATCAGCTTAGGAAGGGACAAAAAGCTCTTAAAGCCCTGCTAGAAACAAAAATAAAGGACTTTAAGAGAATTCAAACAAAATATAGTGAAAAATGTGAACTGTATGATCATATTAAAAGACAACTTGATGCTGTAACTGAAGAACTTGACGCTTTGAAAATTAAATGTGGAAAAACAGATGTTAGTTTCAAAAATTATACTGCGTCAAGTAAGACAGTCGAGTCCTTATTTGAAACTCAATTGCAGTTCAAACGAAATCAGTCAAAGGGTTTAGGATATGATAGTGTACCTCCGCCTTATAATCATACATATCAGTATCAACCCATATCCAAGGATGATATTGCCAATGAACCATTTATGGTTTATGGCAAGCCATCTCGTTTCGTTATAGGCGGATTTATTAATGTTGAAAGTACTAACATTTCTACTTCCCCTGTAGATCAACCATTAGATCAGGCAAAGCGTGAAGCTGGAGATTTTGTTTCTGTTTCTATTTCTAATTCTGATATTTATGTTTCAAATGAAAAAGTCTTTGTTTCTGATGTTAAGACTGATAATGTTTCGTGTGATGTTTCTACTTCTGCTACTGTTGAACTTAATTTCTTTGATATGTTTGATGAATTGTTTGGTAATTCTGATGCTTGTGATTCTCATGAAAACCCATCAATTCCTCAAGTCACACCTTCTGAGGCACCCTCACTTATCTCACAACCTATTTCTCATGCATGTTCTTCTGAGAAGAGTAAGAGTGTCTGTCAAGAAAATAAATCTGAGAAATGTAGTACAAGTTCAAATAATAAACAGAGTTGTTTTAATTGTGGTGTTGGTGGTCATATAGTTAGGAATTGTCAAAATAGGATCTTTGTGAACTATATGTCACCAAGAGGAGAGAATGAATCTCGAGGAAGGTCTTTAATTAGAAAATCCTCAAGAACTCGTTCTCGAAATGATGATTGGAAAGATGATCGAAGCAGAAAAATGGCTGTTTTTCAAAAGAATAAAAAGGATTTTACTAACAAAGCTCAAAATAGTTTGCCAAAACCGAACAAGGCTCCGCCAAGATCGGTTTCGTCAAAAAGCAATTCTGGATCTTCAACCACTTCGGGTAGAACATCCAGAGGCTCTGTGCAAACTCATAAGAAACCTATTTCAAAACCACCTGAGAATGTTATAAGACCTAAATATCATTGGATGCCCAAATCAATTTTCAATCCATCATCTCCATCCTCTGAAGTGATTAGGAACGAGGATCCTAATTTGAAAATTTTAAAAGATAAATCAGAGAAAGCGAAAAGGAAACCCAGGACAGTGATGACCTGGGTTCCCAAATCTAAATGATCCCGCTCATTTTGTAGGGACAGTTGCGGAGGAATGTCGTCCGTCCTTGGTACGTCGAAAGCGGCTGCTCCCGGCATATGACTGGAGACATCTCCCAATTGAACGACATTCAATCTTTTAATGGGGGGTATGTTTCCTTCGCGGGCGGAGATGGTGGCAAGATCACTCAAAGAGGAACTGTTACAAATGGAGTGCTAAGCTTTGAGAATGTCAACTTTTCTCCCGAGTTAAAGCACAACTTGTTGAGTGTTTCCCAAATTTGCGACAAAGGCTATTCTACCCATTTTACCGATAAAGAATGCATGATTCTTAAGCCAGGCATTGTCATCCCGGAAGAGTGGATTCTCGTCAAATCTAAGCGGGATGGGAATGCTTACATTATTGACATGAACAGCAACATCCCTGAACAAGTCACTTGCCTATTTTCAAAAGTCTCCGAACAAAACGCAATGCTGTGGCACCGTCGACTCGGTCATGCTAACGCGAAAAACCTGAATCGCCTTGCTAAGAATGAGATGGTCCGAGGCTTACCTGTCAGAGACTTTATTACATTTGAGAAGTGTGTGTCCTGTGCCCAAGGAAAGCAGCATAGAAAACCACACCTGCCCAAGCAAATCAACTCAATCAGTCAGGTGCTCCAACTATTGCATATGGACCTACTTGGTCCGGTCAACGTCATGAGCATCAACAGAAGCTCGTACTGTCTAGTTGTGATCGATGATTTCTCTCGTTTTACGTGGGTCTTTTTCTTATCCAACAAAGCGGGGGTTGCTGATCTGATAAAGAAGTTCATTGTGATGATTGAGAAACAAACCAACAACCAGGTGAAGGCGCTTCGTACTGACAATGAAACTGAGTTCAAGAATGCGGTTCTTGACCATTTTTGCGCAGAGAAGGGGATCGTGCGTCAATACATCTCTGCTCACACGCCTCAACAAAATGGTGTTGCTGAAAGGAGAAATAGAACTTTAAAAGACGCTGCAAGGACAATGATTTGTGATTCAAAATTACCTGTTTTCTTTTGGGCCGAGGCGATTAACACTGCTTGCTCCGTGCAGAATCGTGTTCTAATCAACAAAGCATAGATGAAGACACCGTACGGTATTCTCTATGGACACAAGCCTTCAGTCAGCCATTTCCGTGTATTTGGCTGCCCTTGCACCCTTCTTCACTTGGAATCCAACCCTAAATTCAATGCCAAAGCCGATGATTGTTACTTTATAGGATATGTTGCGCGCACCGCGTATAGGGTTTACAACAAGAAGACTAAGCAGATTGTTGAATCCTATGACGTGCGCTGGTTGGAGTAGAATGAAACAGACGCTCGAGAGGGTCCTGACTGGTTATTTGATTACACATCGCTTTTCAAATACTTAAATGTGTCTTCAGATGGCTTAAATGGATCCTCTTCTGGTTCGAAGATTGTTTCTGAAGACGAAGACGAAGAAGTTGTTTACAGACCTCCAACGGTTGAGGGGGAGTCCTCTGCTCCATCTGAGGGGGAGTCCTCTACTCCACCTGAGGGGGAGTCATCTGACCAACCTGATAGTCTAGAGTCTAAAGTTCAATATGGAACTCCTGATGCTGATGCTACACCTCTTACCCCTATTGAAAGAGAGTTCATGTCTAGAGATGCTTCCGCTGTCAATCCAACTTTTATGGAACTACTCTTTCCTGAAGAAATTGCTAATGAGTTTGTAGCAGATCCATCCAATGTGGATCAATCAGCAAATGATGGAGGTTTCAACATTCACACTCTTCCTGTTTCACTCAATGATATCAGCCAAGACATTCCTTCAAGAATTCAACGCGATCATCCGATCGATAACGTCATTGGCCAGCTGGGTGACGGAGTTAAAACCAGAAGTCAGAGTGGAGATGTCAATGCATGTCTCTATTCTTGCTTTATATCTCAAATAGAGCCCAAGAACGTTGACATGGCTTTGAATGAGCCCAGCTGGGTAGATGCGATGCATGAAGAGCTAAATCAGTTTGAAAAGCTCGGGGTTTGGAAGTTGGTTGAGTTATCGAAGGGAAAAAGGCCTCTTGACACGCGTTGGGTCTATCGTAAAAAGCAAGACGATTTTGGTGTAATAGTGCGCAATAAAGCAAGGTTGGTGGTTCGCGGGTTTCGACAAGTTAAGGGTCTTGACTATATTGAGGTTTATGCTCTCGTGGCTCGATTGGAGGCTATTCGTATCTTTCTCGCATATGCTTCCTACATGAACTTCACGGTCTACCAAATGTCTGTCAAGACTGCCTTCTTGTATGGCAAGGCGAAGGAAGAAATTTATGTTGATCAAACCCCTGGGTTCGTTAACTCCAAGTTTCCTAATCATGTTTACAAGTTGGACAAGGCATTGTATGGGTTACATCAAGCTCCTCGAGCATGGTATGCGACTCTAACAAAGCATTTGCTCAAGCATGGATACTCTCGCGGCACTATTGATCAAACGTTATTCATCAAGCATGTTGGTAATGATCAGATACTAGTCCAGATCTACGTTGACGACATTATCTTCGGGTCTACCTGTCCACAGCTTTGCACAGAGTTTGAAGGAGTGATGAAAAAGCAGTTTGAGATGAGTTCACTGGGTGAAATGACCATGTTTCTGGGGCTTCAGGTCAAACAAAATTCAACAGGAATCCTGCTACACCAAGCTAAGTATGTGGAGGATATTCTTGAGAAGTTCGGGTTTCAAGACGCAAAACCTGCATCGACACCAATGGCTGAAAGACCCGTGCTGAATCCAGATATTGATGGCGAATCCGTAGATCAGACATACTACAAATCGATGATCGGATCGTTGATGTATCTTACTGGAAGTCGTCCCGACATCATGTTTGCAGTTTATCAATGTGCTCGCTATCAGGCTAATCCTAAACTCTCTCATCGTATTGCTATCAAAAGAATTTTTCGGTATATCAAAGGCAGCCCAAAATTGGGTCTTTGGTATCCGAAAAATTCTGAATTTGATTTATATGCTTTTGCTGACAGTAATTATGGAGGCTGTGAGCTTGACAGGAAATCAACATCAGGAGGGTGCCAATTCCTTGGCGATAGGCTGGTGTCGTGGCAGTGCAAGAAACAACATACCGTCTCTACCTCAACAGCAGAAGCGGAATACGTTGCTGCATCTGCCTGCTGTTCTCAAGTTATCTGGATCCAACATCAGCTGTTGGACTACGATTTGACTTATCTAGAAACCCCAATTCACTGTGATAATGAGGCCGCAATTCAAATAACTAAAAATCCTGTCCAACACTCCAATACCAAGCACATTGATATCAAAATTCACTTTATCAGAGATTGTTATGAGCGCTCGCTCATTAGGCTAGAACAGGTTCCCACTGCCAATAATGTGGCAGATCTGTTCACCAAGCCTTTTAACAAAGCTCGATTCGATGTGCTTGTGGGATTTTTAAAAATGATTCGTTTTGAGGATTAAATTTTTGTTATTCATTAGGTTAGTTTAAATTTGCGCATTTTAGTGTTTTCATTCTCACCCATGCACAAATTTAGGGGGAGAAATAAACAAAAACCAAAAAAAAAAAATTTGAAAAATTAAAAAATCCAAAAACATCTTGTTTCTGTTTTTTTTTTTCAGAAAACATTCAAAAATCCAAAATCATTAAAAATTCAAAAAAATCAAAAATATTGTCGCTTTCAGTTTTGCTTGTTGATATAGTACTGGGAAGTGATATTATCAAGTGATAACATGCAATCTAAGTCTGCGTAACGTACCCAAAGTTGAAGGGTCTATGCTCTGGGTTTGATGCGTTGGTAGGCACGAAAGATTCTAAATGGACATGACTAGACAGAGTTGAACTTAAGGAATTCATAGACTTGACGAATCTTGACCTAGTTAGATCCGATTAGCCTGACAATACGATGCTTGGATAGGTTGAGCAGGGAGATAAACACGAGAATCTACTGGTTACATTAAAGAACCTGTACTTGGAACCGTGGATTAACTTTTCCTCGATGTGCGGATTTTGTCCTTAATTCCGGTATTGATGGGGTGACTAGTGAATTCCGATGAATTAGGTCTGTAGAAAATTGTTTTCTTTCTCTATCTGTCTGTTAGTCATATGTTACCTCCTCTGCGTGACTCAAAATCCGACCTGGACTGTAACATATGCAATTCTATTTCTCTGCATCTTCTATCTATGCAATTCTTTCTATCTGTTAGCCATATATTGTCTCCTTTGTGTGACTCACAATCCGACCTGGTACACAGTATATGCACCATTCTACTTCTCAATCCCTCTAAAACTTCAGTTAGTCATATGTTCCACCCTCTGCGTGATTGGAAGAGATCCGACCTGGGTGTATAGCATATGCATTCTAAATCTATATTCTCTCTTAATGATTGTCTGCTCACCCGATGTAAGGAGTATTCTGGAAGTCCTTGATTACTGGAGCATATCAGGAAGCGGGAAACATGTTCCAGTACAATTAAAATTGAACACTCACAGATCTCGCTGCTAAATTTAGGTGGACAACAATATCCCTGGTCGTCGTCAGCTGAATGGTCCTTAAGATATAGTATCTAGGAACTTAGGATCACTTTGTCTTATAATTAATAGTATGTCCTAATTTTGTCACAATTTTTCGTGTTTAAGTGGACCACAATACCGACGATCAACCAGACAAAGACGTGAAGATAGACGGTACCGACAAGTGGAGTAAGGCTGTCTAACAACTTTGATCCCTGTGTCACAAGATAATTTTCAGTGAATTTTGAGATAAATTTTGTGTGTGTTTATTCTAATTTTATTTTTATTTTGTTTTAATTTTACTTTTATAATTGTCAAAAATTTAATTTTTAAATCTTTTAATTCTTAAATTTTAGAAATTAGTTTATTTTATTTTTAGTTTAATTTTAATTTTATTTTTATTTTAATATCCTCAAAAAGTTTTATTTTTGAAAATTTAATCGGGATTTCGACTGTGCATAATACTGTGTGGGAGACAGGTAAAATTCAAGGGAGGTATAAAAGGTGGAGTTTACTGCTGTAAACCCTTTTCACCTTCCCCTATCCCTTTACAACCGCAAACTCTTTCTCTCTCTACTCTCTCTCATCCTCGAAATTTTTGTGAAGATTTTGCGAAATCAGTTAGTCCACTTCGAAGGTATGCTAAAACCGACTGGGGAAAAGCTATTTGTTCATCGATTCGACTGAAACTGGAGGATTAATCGTCGTATATGTGTTCGTCGGCGTTTACGGTTTGGGGAGGGTTTACGGTTTGGGGAGATTCAAGAACCGTAAACTCCTTTTGGGCTTACGACCGTAAACTCCTTTTGGGCTTACGACCGTAAACTCCTTTTGGGCTTACGACCGTAAGCTCCTCTGAGTTTACGACCATAAATTCAGTTTACGGTCAGGTGACCATTGCAATGGGATTACGGCCGTAAACCCAGTTTGGACCGTAAACTCTTTTTTGACCAATATTGACCGTAAACTCAATTTTTTGATCAAATTTTTTTTAAGGCCAAAATAAAATTGTTTAATTAAGAAATCTTAAAGCTTTAATTGTTTAAATACTTCGTTTTCTTACTTGGCCTGGTTTAGTGCAGATCAATGGCGAGTCTTAAGTTTGCTGACATGCATAATTGGATGAACATCCTGTTGCTCATGGAGATTTCAGATCAATGATCTACAGACTAAGAGAATGCTGCCTGGCTTGTGCCATCACTGTGAATCCAACCATTTATCAGAACATTGTCAGGGAGTTCTGGAAGACGGCCAAGATGTCAAAAGACAATGGTGCGTTCGCTGTTAAAGTTGTGGTTAAAGGATGCAAGATCATAATCACTGAGCAGTATATCAGAGAAACATTGCTGATCAATGATCAACCCGATTTTCCTACTGAAATTGGGATTGATGATGTTCAAAAGGTTCTCAAAAGGATGGGATATGAGGGCATCTACCCTCCCACGGTGAAGAAGCTTCTGCCTCCCTACTAGAGATTTTCGGCGCATGTGTTCGTGAGTTGTATCTCGGGAAGGAGATCAGGAGCTAATGAAATCTCTCTCAGGAACACTGGGGCTATCGTTTCACTGGCTGCTGGCATCAAATTCAACTTCTCGAAGTTCATTTTGGATGAGTTCTTGGTAAATATCAAGGCTATAAGCCGGGAGACCAGAGATGCATTCTTGCTATATCCGAGATTTATTCAGACGTTCATCGACAACCAATTCCCAGAGATGATCAAAGATGGTGACAAGCTGGATATAAAGTCATTAGGCCCGCACACGATTGGTCTCATTAAGCAGAATCGAAAGGGCAAAGTCGTCTTCCAAGGCTTACATCCTCTCGTGAAATTCGGGAAATTTGCTGAAATAGATGAATCTTCCGAATCTCATGGAACGTCTGACAAGACGTCTTCTGAGCCCACTTCCTCCGAGAGAGTTGTTTCTGAAGATGTCATCACAGTTTCAGATCATGATGAAGAAGAAACTCCAGCTGCTAATGCTCAAGTAGCTGACGAACACGAATTGACATCTGTTCAGGTACAAGGAGATTACAATGAGGGGTCTGGAACGGAGACTGATTTGTACGAAGGCCTCGACCTCACAGGATTCGATAACGATGAAATTCCTCTCAACTTTGGTAGCAATGAAGATTTCATGACCGGTGAAAACCTCAACACACAGCTTGAAAATATCGATGAAGTTGCTCATCTAGCAACGGAGATAAGGGAAAAAGAAGACGTTCTCGAAGCCATGCCTCCTCCTACCAATCCAACGGCGGAAATAGCAATTCCTATGGTGACAGTATCAGGGATTCCTCCCCTTGACGTTGTTTTACCTATTTCTGAGCCATTGGAAAGTGATCATACAACTACACAATCCGACCTGGTACACAGTATATGCACCATTCTACTTCTCAATCCCTCTAAAACTTCAGTTAGTCATATGTTCCACCCTCTACGTGATTGGAAGAGATCCGACCTGGGTGTATAGCATCTGCATTCTAAATCTATATTTTCTCTTAATGATTGTCTGCTCACCTGATGTAAGGAGTATTCTGGAAGTCCTTGATTACTGGAGCATATCAGGAAGCGGGAAACATGTTCCAGTACAATTAAAATTGAACACTCACAGATTGTCTATAGATCTCGCTGCTAAATTTAGGTGGACAAGAATATCCCTGGTCGTCGTCAGCTGAATGGTCCTTAAGATATAGTATCTAGGAACTTAGGATCACTTTGTCTTATAATTAATAGTATGTCCTAATTTGTCATAATTTTTCGTGTTTAAGTGGACCACAATACCGGCGATCAACCAGAGAAAGACGTGAAGATAGACGGTACCGACAAGTGGAGTAAGGCTGTCTAACAACTTTGATCCCAGTGTCACAAGATAATTTTCAATGAATTTTGAGATAAATTTTGTGTGTGTTTATTCTAATTTTATTTTTATTTTTATTTTGTTTTAATTTTACTTTTATAATTGTCAAAAATTTAATTTTTAAATCTTTTAATTCTTAAATTTTAGAAATTAGTTTATTTTATTTTTAGTTTAATTTTATTTTTATTTTTATTTTAATATCCTCAAAAAGTTTTATTTTTGAAAATTTAATCGGGATTTGGACTGTGCATAATAATGTGTGGGAGACAGGTAAAATTCAAGGGAGGTATAAATGGTGGAGTTTACTGTTGTAAACCCTTTTCACCTTCCCCTCTCCCTTTACAGCCGCAAACTCTTTCTCTCTCTACTCTCTCTCATCCTTGAAATTTTTGTGAAGATTTTGCGAAATCAGTTAGTCCACTTCGAAGGGATGCTAAAAGCTATTTGTTCATCGATTCGACTGAAACTGGAGGATTAATCGTCGTTTATGTGTTCGTCGGCGTTTACGGTTTGGGGAGGGTTTACGGTTTGGGGAGATTCAAGAACCGTAAACTCCTTTTGGGCTTACCACCGTAAACTCCTTTTGGGCTTACGACCGTAAACTCCTTTTGGGCTTACGACCGTAAACTCCTCTGATTTTACGACCGTAAACTCAGTTTACGGTCAGGTGACCATTGCAATGGGTTGACGGCCGTAAACCCAGTTTGGACCGTAAACTCTTTTTTGACCAATATTGACCGTAAAGTCAATTTTTTGATCAAACTTTTTTTAAGGCCAAAATAAAATTGTTTAATTAAGAAATCTTAAAGCTTTAATTGTTCAAATACTTTTTTTTCTTACTTGGCCTGGTTTAGTGCAGATCAATGGCGAGTCTTAAGTTTGCTGACATGCATAACCTAGCAATTGTGTTGGATGAACCTCCTGTTGCTCGTGGAGATTTCAGATCAATGATCTACAGACTAAGAGAATGTTGTCTGGCTTGTGCCATCACTGTGAATCCAACCATTTATCAGAACATTGTCAGGGAGTTCTGGCAGACGGCCAAGATGTCAAAAGACAATGGTGCGTTCGCTGTTAAAGTTGTGGTTAAAGGATGCAAGATCATAATCACTGAGCAGTATATCAGAGAAACATTGCTGATCAATGATCAACCCGATTTTCCTACTGAAATTGGGATTGATGATGTTCAAAAGGTTCTCAAAAGGATGGGATATGAGGGCATCTACCCTCCCACGATGAAGAAGCTTCTGCCTCCCTACTGGAGATTTTTGGCGCATGTGTTCGTGAGCTGTATCTCGGGAAGGAGATCAGGAGCTAATGAAATCTCTCTCAGGAACACAGGGGCTATCGTTTCACTGGCTGCTGGCATCAAATTCAACTTCTTGAAGTTCATTTTGGATGAGTTCTTGGTAAATATCAACGCTATAAGCCGGGAGACCAGAGATGCATTCTTGCTATATCCGAGATTTATTCAGACGTTCATCGACAACCAATTCCCAGAGATGATCAAAGATGGTGACAAGCTGGATATAAAGTCATTAGGCCCGCACACGATTGGTCTCATTAAGCAGAATCGAAAGGGAAAAGTCGTCTTCCAAGGCTTACATCCTCTCGTGAAATTCGGGAAATTTGCTGAAATAGATGAATCTTCCGAATCTCATGGAACGTCTGACAAGACGTCTTCTGAGCCCACTTCCTCCGAGAGAGTTGTTTCTGAAGATGTCATCACAGTTTCAGATCATGATGAAGTAGAAACTCCAACTGCTAATGCTCAAGTAGCTGAGCAACACGAATTGACATCTGTTCAGGTACAAGGAGATTACAATGAGGGGTCTGGAACGGAGACTGATTTGTACGAAGGCCTCGACCTCACAGGATTCGATAACGATGAAATTCCTCTCAACTTTGGTAGCAATGAAGATTTCATGACCGGTGTAAACCTCAACACACTGCTTGAAAATATCGATGAAGTTGCTCATCTAGCAACGGAGATAAGGGAAAAAGAAGACGTTCTCGAAGCCACGCCTCCTCCTACCAATCCAACGGCGGAAATAGCAATTCCTATGGTGACAGTATCAGGGATTCCTCCCCTTGATGTTGTTTTACCTACTTCTGAGCCATTGGAAAGTGATCATACAACTACACAAGCCTCTCACCCTCCATCAAAAAGATGAAGACTTGACCCTAGACAGGGAATTCTTGATTCGAGTTCACTTCAAAGTTTTACAGCTCCACCAACAACAACTCCAGTTATTATCTCATATGAACTTATCAGTGAAGGTCCTAGTACCTTCTATGAAGCTGGTGGATCTTCCTTCCCCACGGATTTCTCTCCTCCCAGGCCAGAGCATGATGACGCGTCGGTTAAGTTAGCCAGGTTTTTGGCCAGAGAACAACTCACAACGCCTCCCTCACATGGCAAAGGAATTTCTATTGGGGGTGGCAGCTCAGGAGAAGAGAATCCTTCACTTCTTGGACTCCAGAAAGAGATCGATGCTCTGAATCAGAAAAATGTTGATTTAGATCAGAGAAATATTGAGCTGGATATCAAGGTCGCAGACCTTCATATTGAGAATACAAAGCTCAATATTCAAGTGGCCGAACTTATCGAAGACAAAGCTCTGAAGTCGAAGCAAATTACTGACCTTCATACACATTTCGGCCTGTTGACCGCCAGCTACTACGATCTTAAAAGAAGTTGGAAGAAAACTTTGGCGACAAATTCAAGTCATCTGTTGACGAGCCAAAGATCTATCTTCTTGATCAAGATACTCCCATAGTTCCACAACCTACAAGGACGACCACCGTCGTTAATCGCTTTGAGAAAGAACGGGCTCATGCTCCAAGTATAATGGCATTAAAACGCGCTAAATTGGCCAAGTCAGCTGAAAAGCGTCAACTTCTATTCAAAAGGAGCGCAGATCATAATGCCCCCTGGGATCAACAAAAGATCACCGTTACGGATCTGGGCGAACATCGTTTCAGAGACGTTTATGGTGATAGGTCAGGAATCATCTCGTGGGGATTCCATGACACTATGAATATGTTTATGGTGAGAAGAAAGAGCGGCAATACTGAATTATACAAAGATGCTCACGATTTTCATTCCTTTACCAGGATTGATCTTACAGAGCTGTCTAAAGCTCCTTTCTCAAATCCATCAAACAATCCCAGGGCGACTCAGTTCAAATCATTTTTGGAAGATCAAGTAGCTAAGGGTTTCCCTTTAATGAAGACTGCAGAGTCTATTATCAAGATTTATCCTAGCGTCATTGATCCCAAAACAAGTCAGCCACTTCGATCAGTGATGTGGCCCGCTACTGCTCAAGTAAAGCAGGTTCCCGTTCTTCAAAATTATTCAGCTGGATCTCTCGCATCCATGCAATACTGGGTGTTTGATGAATCTGCAGCTGCTGCTGTCATCAAGCTTAAAGACGATTGTATCCGCTTGTATGACAAGAGGGATTTGCTTCAATTTGGCAAGTGGGACATACATCAGCTCTCCATTCATCAGATCAAGGTGGCTGAAGACATTTTTGAGCCCATTGCAAAGGAATGCACTTCGATGGTTGCTGAGATTATCGAGAAGGAGATGTAGAACGGAGCTATGGGAAAATCTGATGTGCTGGTGGTCGACAAAAGCTGAGTCCAAGCTAGCACCAAACCAAGGGGAGATTGAATGGTCTAGTTAATGTGGTTTGGTCTAGGCTTTCAATGTAATAGTTCAGTATGAGTCTGTAATACATTTTGAGAATTGTTTAGGTGTTTACTGTTGGAAAGTGTGTTTACGACCGTAAACAGAGTTTACGGCCGTAAACACGTTTACGGTCGTAAACCCAGTTTACGGTCGTAAACCCTGTTTGCGGTCCTGTCTAGTATAAATAGCGGAGGTATAGGTATATGTGTAGTTGTTGATGCCATTGCGTTTACAGAGTGTTCCATCGAGTTGTACTTGACGTTTTTCTGAATATAAACGTGTGCAAGCTCGATTTCTTTTCTTCTTATTTGTTGCTTGATCATTGGTAAAGATCCTTTTTAGGACCTTACATTGAGGAGGAGGAGGTGGAGTTTGATTCCGAGCAGTGCACCTCGTTACTCGGCGTGGAGGCATCTTGTAGCTATAAGATCACAAAGATGAAGATATTGATAAGAATATAATAGAGAATATGATGAGAGTGACTTATGGACTAACTCTCCATAGTCCAACAACACAGATGAAAGTATGATTGGATAGACATCTAGTACTAGAAAGATGAAAGAATTTGGATATTAATTTCCGTGAGATTAGATATCTGTCAATAATACTGGTATTACAGATGCAACAAGTTCGGGAAAATTGATCTAGGAGTAGGTCTTACATCAAACCAAGATGAGAAATTTTTGACAGAATAAAGACCTATCTATCGAAAGTTCAAGGTCTTACAATAATAGGAAATTACAGGAAAAAGTACTGCTGAGAGCATAGATAAGAAGGCTAATCCTTAGATCAAAAGAAAATATGAGCAAAGCATCCCCTACTGACGACGGGAACCCCTTGGACGAACCCTTAAGTCATCCATCTGACGCTCCATTTCAAGAAGGCATCGCTCGTACACTCGCTGGCGTACGCGATGCTCTATGACTTCAGCCCTAGTCTCAGCTAGTGGTTGAAGTAGAGACTCATGGTCTCTTTCAGCTCTCTCTTGAGCATCTTCCAGCCGACGAATGCGGACAGTGTTGATCCCTGTATTGGCATCAAGTTCCGCAATTCGTTGGAGGGCTGTCCTACCCTGAATTTCGTTACGAGCAACCCTGCGGACCAGGATAGGCAGGACCCTGTCCGCTGAGCCTCCTTCGCTCACATTGTAGGAACTTCGGTCTCCATTGTACGGGATGGGTTGGCCCTGTTCCTGACTCCAGATCTCCAGACTTTCCACCCACAGAGGCGTCGGGCCTTGAAAAGTCGGACATGGGTTTGGATTTGGGTTTGGAGCTACCAGGGGTTGATCGTTGACTTCTGGCTCGGAGTCAGAATCCTCCGGGAAGTTCTCAGCAAAGTAATTATCCAATGGAATTGCAGGTTCCTCTTCTGGCTCAACAACGAGCCATCCTCCGTCGCCTTGGTTGGGAAAGTACGGGTCTCCGAGGATATGGAATCCAGCCACGTTATCTAAGCGAGAAAAGGGGGTAAAAGAAATAATTAATAGACGTACTAAATTAAGATAATTATAAGATGATCCTTACTAGTTACTCCAACATTTGTGTAGTGCATACCAGTCATATGTAACCAAAACAGGATAGTCCTTCGAATATGTGACCCTAACTCTAAGTCCACAACCAAACAAGGAACAAGAATTAAAGCAAATATCACAGATTCTAAGTCTATAACACCCTAGTCACATATAACCTTAACGTATCCACTCAGCAACTATTGACATACTAATAAAGACCTTTTTAGTTTGCACATAAGTAATTATATTACACAAAATACTCCTATAGTATTTTAAGTTTATGTTCTGTTCTAATTTTTTCATTGTAGTAGTGTTGGTAAGTTTTTAGACTTGCTGCAACGCCACAACCATTCCTAGGCACATGCAATCACTTCTCGGAAAGATATAGTTGATCAGGCTATATCACTCCCAGATCCGATTATATGTCCCCAAGCCTACTTGTGATGTCCAACAATCGTAATACTTTTGTTCTGTCCTAGTGACACTAATTTTAGTATGAATGCAGGTGTGTATACTTAGGTTAAATATTTTATTATTTAAAAGTATAAACTCTTGGTCAGAGTATTTTAATCTCGTTGTGTTTATAGTTGTATATCTTTTATGGGTTGATATACTCAATTCACTATAAACAATGCTCTGATACCAATCTGTCACACCCCAAAACCGGAACGACGGAAACGTTCAGGGGCGGAGGACGTCATGTACAGATTCACAACAATGCATAATAGTAAACAAGCAACAACATCATCCATTGCATTAATAGTAATAATTTTAATAAAAGTGTGTTCTGAAGTTTATAAGACACCAAAATGTATAATCAAAATAAAAGATGAGTCTTGAATGTGCTCCATCTTCTCAGAAACCTGTTCATCGGTACCTGTCTATTGGCGACCTGAGAATACAAGTTATTTTGAAAGCGTAGATTAGCATTAAAGCTTGTGAGTTCATAAGTATTTTAGTGTCATTGTTTGTATAACTTTGAAGAAAATGTTTGTAAATGTTTGATGTAAAAGTTTGTATGCGTTTGATGTAAAAGTATGTAAACTTCCTAGAAAATCCTATATTTTCTACTAAAGTAGTCTTCTACCAAGACCCAATTGTCCTCTATGTTTGTTCTTTGTAAAAGTGTGTGTGTTTTCCCAAGTATGACTATCAATACCAAAAATATAGTTTTTCATTACCGTTTATGTGAGAAGATCACAATGTGAATGAAATGGGAAAATAAAGATGTACTTTAGTTTTATCTAGGTAACTACTCATGTACTAACTACCTTTAAACTTGTTTGTTAATTAAGGTAAAATGTGATATGATTGTAACCATACTTGATCGACTAGTATAACACGACGTTCGAGACGTCGAAATGGTATGACATTCGTCACCCGTAGACCTGCAGGTGCCACTGTAGCTGGCATCAAGGTGTAGGAGGGTCAGTCCCGTATAGATCTATACACATATTCACGCTCTCCATCTACGAGACTCTGGGTACTAAACGTGACACAACAGTATATTGCCGAGCCATGAAGTAGTATCTCACATTAATGTTATAGTATTCTTGTATTTGTATAGTATGTACTAGTGTAGTGTATGTTTTCTCTGTCTAGTATGTAGTGTGTTCTCTACTGTATAGTATGTAGTATGTATTGTTTCTCGTTATAGTATGTATTGTTTCTCTTTATAGTGAGTATTGACTCTCGTTATAGTATTCTCTATCTGTTTCTCTTTATAGTATGTACTAACTCATGTATGAACTGACTCTTTGTGTGTTTCATTGTTCTAGTAATAGTATTAGTGACTTCCTAAACTATACCCATTATAGTTTACTAGAAATGTTGTTTGTATAAATGAACATGTTTGTACACCTTTGATACCCAAAGGTCTTGAACTGAATGAAGGACTTTTATATCTACATACATACACATAATATATAACTAAGATTCAAACGACCTTTGGACAAACAACCGATACCCTAAGTCCACAACCAAACAAGGAACAGGAAGTAAGGCGAGCTATCAGTCCTAAGTCCTTTCAATCCTACTTATATAGCTATATCTATATGGATATGCTTTTGACAAATATAAGTTCAATAGAGTTTGATAAAGAGTTTTGCATATAAAAGAGTCTGTAAAACGATTTGATGCAATTTGATTGATAACACAGTTTGAAGTATAAGAATTTCTTTGTTCGATAGTTATAAATCACATGTGATTGATATAATAACTATAATGTTTCTACTTGTATCCCCCCCCCATAAAAGCATTTAAAATCATTTAAAAGGTAAATTAAGGGGTATGAACTCACCTGTAGTGAGTGATGCGAATGAAATATCGATTTGAAGGATGCTAAGTGTCAAGTGAAGACTTGAGCACAACGGATCCTAATAAGCATATAATGACACATATATGTATATAATTAGTGTTTAAACAACTAATCATGTAAGGAAAACCACCCTAGGACTTAGGAAACACTTATGTGGAAGTGTTATAATCACAAGGGATTGCTTCTAAGGAGTGTATGGCCAAACATTGGAGTTTATGGCCATGGGGTTTACGGCCTCAGAGTTTACGGCCATGTGTTCACGGCCTCATGAGTTTACGGCCATAGGGTTTACGGCCCTATGAGTTTACGACCGTAAACTCAAGAAGTTTTGTGCCAAAAAGTGTTGTCAAGGCCTTGCAAACATCAAGGAAGTGTTCTAGACTCAATGCTTAGCTTAAGGGAGTTTATGGCCAACAAATGCACCTTTAACAAGGGTTTATGGCCAAGGGAGATGCTCTTGGCCGTAAAATCCTATTTTTCTTGGGAAAAGGATGTTTTCAAGGTGCAAATCGAGGGTTCCTACTAGACAACATGTATAGGAAGAAGGTACTTACAATATTGACACAAAAGGAGTTGATTTCGGCCCAAAACACTAGTGTGTGTTCTTGGTGTTCTTGGTGATCTTGAAGATCAAACCCAAAACATGAAGTTAATGGATGAAATCGAAGGATGAGACTAGATAACGAGTTGTAACAACCAATCAAAGGATAAAACACTTACATTTTTTAAGATTAAGAATGAAGATCCTTATGATATTTAAGAGAGAAATCAAGTTCTTGAGGTTGAAATGGTGAATAATGAAGAAGAAAGGGTGGAATATCATGTTTAAGGCCCGAGTTTATGGCCACCTTGAGTTTACGGCCGTAAACTCATGTGGTGTGGACGTAAACTCCACATGATGAAGTTTATGGCATACTTGGTACACAATGGACTCAAGCAGTTACTTCTTAATACCCGATCCTTGTATGTACTAGGCTTAAAGCGCTCTAATTGACTCTAAATAATGCTAGAAGATAGCAAAATGAGTCCTACTTTGATTGATTTGAACAACTATTCAAGAGAGAAATTTCGGGTTGTCACATTCCAGGTTAGTGACCACGTCCTTGTTGAGAGAAAAACTTTGAGACACACTTGAACAAACGTTAGAACAAGTATAGTTGCAGAATAGTTAATCTCGAAGGATCTAAAAGCTCAACACTAATATTAATAAGTTAGAGTTAGATAGTTAGAGAGTTAGTTGCGGAAAAGTAAAGAAATGGAAATGACAACAATTGTTATATCAAGTATACACATAAGTTGATTCATAACGAGGAATGCATTCAAACCAAGTTAATAAGTGAGATCAAACTTAGTGATTAAGTCACAAGAGACTTGCTCCGAAGAGAGATTGTAATCAGTTATATTCTAGTAAAGTTTGAGAGTAAGGAGAGATGCATAATCAGATAGAGAGATAGAAAAGATAGCTTCAGAGATGTCTTGAATAAGTGAGAATGAGCTCTATTTATAGAGTCTCAAGAAATACAATAGATCACGTCTCTAAGAGTAGCCATGCAAGGCATACTGGACAATAGAGAGTATTACAATAAAAGTAGACAAAGTTAAGTAATCTAGTATCTAAGAATGACTGTGGTTGATGATGACTTCGGGTGAGGATGCTGATGAAACCTTGACTGCGGATTCTTGTGGACTGCGGTAGCTGAAGTTCAAGAGGGACACTTTTCATGATTCAACAATTTCCTCCTAAGTGACCTCTTTAACTTCTCTTCAGTTGTCAAGTTTTAGAAACTTGATCAGTATCCACCAAAATTTCCTGATATTTTCTAACCAGGTGATCCTTCTCAAAATCTCGAACTTGACTTTGGCAGTTGTGTTCTTTGACTTTTCAACTGCGGTTCTACAAACTTCAATCTGCTTCCTTGTAAGGCGGTTCATGGCAGTCAACAGAATGAAGTATTTTGTATCGTTGAGTTTCGTTTGAAGATGACTCCGAGGTCTGGGAAATTTGTTGTACCTAAGGATCTTTCTTGGAATCCTTCAGTAATCATGGGTGCGGGGTCAAGTGGTGGAAGATCAAATTTTGTGGCCAGAATAGGATGAATGTCTGCATCAATTTTGGCAAAGTCGCAGACAGTTTCCTTCAAGAACGTACTTGCCTTCTCAAGTGCTATCTTCATCTTCGGATGCTTCTCCGACTTGTTCTGGAACACCTTTGCTATAAGAAAGACTTCTTCAGGGTTCATGCATGGGAAGTCATCTTAGGTGCGGACATAGTCGTGATCCCTTCTTGTGAGAGTGTATTGGATGAAGTCAGCCTTCATGAACTTCCGGGGCTTGTAGTTTTTGACTGCGGATGGTCTATCGTTAGACCATATTTTCTCTATGGAAGACGCATGTTTGGCATAGAACCGATTCAGTCTTTCGAATTCCATAAGCAGTCTCTTGTGGTCGGGCAGGTTGCGGTCAAAAGGCTCAAATACAGTAAAGTACTTGGCATTGGGAGAGATTGGGACATCCCAATAACCATCAGAGGGAGGTTCATCATAGGGAAGATATGGTTTGTAGTTATCATCTAGGAGTCTGCGGTGGGGGTTGATCCAGGAATTCACTAAGGACTCATCCATAGTGATGTCGAATCCGTTCTCTCTCCAGATGAGCTCCGCGAACTTGGCTGCTTTCCAATCTTTTTTCTTTTGTTGCGTTGCGAGGGTGTCATCTGAGTTCTCGGAGGACATGTGGGATGCAAGATTTTTAAAGTGGGGAGGGGTCTCTGGTCGCTCAGGAGTGATCTCCTTTTGCGGTGGAGTCTGATGAGATGGTTGCGGTGAGGGTTGCGGTGAAGGAACTCTTTCAGTAATTATGGGGGGACTTTGATGGTGTGAGATATTGTTGGAATGATTGGAGTGATGGTCTTCTTCCTCACTTCCCCCTCTTGAGGAATGCAACACCGGAGCATCCTCAAGCTATTGTCTGAGACCATCGACCTTGGCATATACTTCCTGGAACTGGGCTTTAAGAGCATCCGCCAGTTGTTGATTGTTGGGGATGGCGGTGTTGAAGACCAGCCTGTGAAGTTCCTTAGTGAGTTGAAGAATTTCGGGACCATGGAAGTTTGATGATAAAGATCGTTGCAGTCTGTTGATTGTAGCTTGAAAGACTGAGATAGTGGACTCATATGCAGTGTGAGTCTCAGCTATCAACTTTTGAGATTGATTAGACTGGTCCGCCATGGCTGCTTGTAAATATTTCTTAATTGCGGTCACCTCAGAGATGAGGCGCTCAGTAGCAGCCATGAATTGCTTGTGATCAGCTTGGCGAATTGTGTCCAGGG
Organism: Lactuca virosa; assembly: GCF_052849685.1. Lineage (NCBI taxonomy): Eukaryota > Viridiplantae > Streptophyta > Magnoliopsida > Asterales > Asteraceae > Lactuca > Lactuca virosa. Next base: position 143,568,304 of record NC_136431.1, read on the forward strand.
ATCGGATTCCCATTTCAACCTTCAGGGAGATGCGCTCAGCAGCCAATCTTTCACGGGTTTCCAGTCTTTCTATCCTTTCGATCAAGGACTGCGGTCCAGGAATGTCTTCAGATAACTTCCACCGTAGCTAGAATCTAATCGACCTTAGCTTCCAGGCTTAAAAACTCTTTTCTGGTCACCACATTCTTCTTCTCCTTCTTCATCGAAGCCGAATGTGGGAGCTGAGCTGACTTCGATTGCGGTTCCTTCTTCTTGTGATTCTTGAACAGTTAGAGTTGGAGGGACTTTGGAGGCACCTGCACCGTCATGAGTGGACTGAGCCTTGCGGATCGTTTCAGCCATTTTAGACATCCAATCTTGTACTTTCAGGATGGTGGCTACGGTATTGGCATTATTGATTGCGTCTGCCCAATACTTTGCCACAGATTGAATTTCCTGGTCCTTTTGTTGCAGTTGCTTGATTTGCTGATCCTTCCTTGCTTGAAATGCCCTACGAAAAGCGGCATACTTCTTGATATCGGACTCAGACACCGAAGTGTAGTGTAACCACGAGTCATTTGATTATTCTCCGTCAAACCCTTGGTATCGCACCGAAGTGTCCTTCGGGTTCACGGATCCTTGCACATTGGTGCTCACCGTGCCTAAACCACCTGTTACAGATGTAAGCAGAGTAGGATTTCCTGATCTTCCTCGGTCTCCTTGACCCGTAGTCAAGTCTGGCCTCGACTCAGTTTTGGCAAGGGCGGAAGAAGTGCCCTGTCACACCCCAAAACCAAGAACGGCGGAAACGTTTTGGGGTGGAGGACGTCGTGTACAGTATCACAACAATGCATAATAGTAAAGACAAGCAATAACATCCATTTCATTAATATAATAATCATAATACAAGCGTGTTTTGTATAGTTTGTAAGACACCAAAAGTATAATCAAAATAAAAGATGAGTCTGGTATGTGCTCCATCTTCTCAAAAGCTTCATCTGTACATGTCTACTGATGACCTGAGAATACAAGTTATTTTGAAAGAGTTTATCATCATAAAGCTGATGAGTTCATAAGTATTTAGTGTCATTGCTTATATAAATATGTTTACAACAATGTAGTGTAATAACTTTATTTCAATGTTTGTAAATAGTATACTCCCTAGAAAATCCAATATTTTCTAGTAAAAGTAGTCTTCTACCAAGACCCGATTGTTTGTATATTTGTTCTTTTGTAAATTTAAGGGTTTCCCCCAGTGAAACTATGTGTATGAAAATATAGTTTACTTAAACGAGTATGTGACAAAATCACAAAATAATGAAGTACAGACTCCCGGTAGTACTAAATGTACAGTACACCTCGGAGAGTCTAAAATAGTAATGTGTAGACTCCAGGTGGTATTAAATGAACAATACGCCTCGAAAAGTCTAAAATAGTAATGTGTAGACTCCAGGTGGTATTAAATGAACAATACGCCTTGAAAAGTCTAAAATAGTAATGTGTAGACTCCATGTGGTATTAAATGAACAATACGCCTTGAAAAGTCTAAAATAGTAATGTGTAGACTCCAGGTAGTATTAAATGAACAATACGCCTCGAAAAGTCTAAAATAGTAATGTGTAGACTCCAGGTGGTATTAAATGAACAATACGCCTCGAAAAGTCTATTTTTGCCTTTAATTCTTAGTTGGTTAATTAAAGGTTTGAATGTGAACTCGTATGTAACCATGCTGATCGACGGCTGAATAACTGATGACCCTCCAGGTCAAATATAGTGGGGTAGCATTCTGTCACCCCTTGGCCTTTCGGCTGGGACTATAGCTAGCAGTCAGGATGTAGGAGTGTCTGTCCTGTATAGATCTATACACACAATGCCCGCTCTCCCTCCAGGAGACTCTGGTTACAAAGTGATAGCACAATAAAGTGTTGTATCGAGAAGTAGTATGTCATATTCTTTTCATAGTATTCAAATGTTTATGTAGTATGTCCTAGTGTAGTAATGTTTTCTTGTAGTAGTATATAGTGCATTCTATTGTATATTGTATAGTAGGTTTTGTTGGGTTTTGAGCATTCTAACACTCCTATGGTGTACATGCAACCCTATAAACCTTGGATCTATGTTTTCTCTATTATACATGCAAATATTAACTATTCTAAGGTTTCATCCTAACTAGCATATTATGAAGCACCTATACTACAAAGTTCTAGTTAGATGACATACCTTTTGATGTAGCTTGATGTCTTCAAGCTTTAAGAGCTTATCCCCAATAGTGTGGAAGCCTCAAATGGAATCACAAATCACCAAAACACCTTGGAAGAACTTGAGAGAATATGTATGCACACTAAAATCGGCCCACTCTTATTTTCACACACTTGTGCCAATTTTGTGAGCCAAGGACCCCTTTATATATTATGGAGGATTAGGGTTACATCAATGTAAACCCTAATACCCATGACCTTTCATTTACATAGGATCCATGGGTTAAAAGCTCCATGGACCATCCATGAAAGCTTAGCCCAACCTAAATGAACTTCGCCCATTCCATATATATAAGAGTCCATATTTAATTAGTTCTTTTTTTTATCACTTAATTAATTCTAAATTAATTCTTGATCAATACTAATTAAATAATATGATTCCATATTAATATATTAGAACTTATAATATATTAATATAAATCATAAATATACTATTCTCAAAAGACTATCCATATAAATTGTGCCGGTGAAGTGCAACCCAAATGGACCATGCCGGGTCGGGTCAAGTACATACCAAATATAGTTATGGACTTAGACATTAATCCAACAGTCTCCCACTTGGATAAGTCTAAAACTATTATTGAGTATGACTTCAAAACCTAACTGGTAATCGTAGCTCTTAAAGCCGCTGTCGAACTCTGACCTTGTCAATGACTTGTCCATTAGATAAGGGATCATATATTCCTCCATTCTAGATATCATATGGACTGAGAGATGGATTATAATCATTCTCTCTGTCCATTTGTTGTTTTCCGATTTTCGATTTATGATGAATGATTGATTGAACAAATCAAATCAGTCCTAGCTTGGCCAAGCACTCACATGTGTCATCGCTAAATCATCGAGGGGCCCACAGATATCGCTTTTATCCCGAAGGTAAAAGGAATGGATAAACTTCGACTCATATGGCTTGTTCTACTACTTGTTGAATCATACACAAAGGCACGTTTTATAACATCGAGTTACCAAATGCGTTTTCGTGCAATCAATGTATAACCAACTCATAGTAACAACTCATATCTCTAGGTTTGAAGAATATAAGATATTATCGCCTCATGATCACTCGTGATAAAATCCATGAAGTGATTCAAATGAGCGCGGGTTGAATCCAATACTCAGAACTTATGAGCACTCATGAGTGTTGTAGCACCACTTTGTCCACCAACTTGGACCTCTACAAACCAACCCATGACAGTCTTGATTCATATCTACTTCTAACATATGACCGACTGTGGATGGTTTGAATAACTTAATCATTCAGGAAGAGCGACTTAGTTATTCTGGAAGTCAAAACATGCAAAGTGAAACACAAGAATAAATGAATCAAATATGGTATCAAACCCTATGAATATAAATAAACACTTTTATTTATCACCATACTGATTACTCATTATTCATTGTTTCGGTTTTATCAACTTTATACTTGAATTAAAAACACTAGTTGTTCCATGCTCCAAGCATGTACACTATGTTTTTCTTAAACAATAGCTTTGCCATACACCAAGTATGCACTCTATGTTTCTCTATGATCCTTACTTTGTGAAATAAACCAATTGAACATAATTTCAATGATTCTAATTTCACACTCCCAAATCCTTATCGAAAAATGTGAGAATTTCAAATTCCTATCATTTATCGAAATCTGTTTAGATTTTAAACTTATATGCACTGACCCTCCTGTAATGAATATGTACAAAGTCACAAAGACTTGTCAACAGTCATTATAAGGTATTCCAATGGAGATCAACTCCATGGAAACTAAGTCTCATATTCAAAGTACATTGCTTTGGACATGCTTCTTGCATTAAGTTTTCTAATCTTACACATATAACTTCCACCTATGGAGACAACTCCATATTCTCATTTTGACTATCACTTCTGAATAAGAGATGCCTCTTTTCATAATACGTCAATATGGTCCTTCCAAAATTAGCACTATACTTCCAACTGTCCCTGAGCAACCAATCTTTGGTAAACCTCAGATTGTCCTCGACAATTGCTTAATCATTTTAGTCATATCCAATTCTAGACCTTTTCCCTTCTTAATGCCTCTGGGCATTTGGAAAAATTTAGAAATGACAAATATTATAGCACATGCAATCGATCCTGTACCCAAAGCAAATGGTACACGATTCATGATGTCTCACATAAAGACATGACTCTAGACCAGTCTTTTGCTACAATATTTTTATTTGCCATGTTTTCAAAATTTGACTATGAAGAGGGATGCCGTAATCATAATCGAATTTTGAGAATGCAATATATAGAATTTCCTTAAGTTGAACCAATCCAATATGAAATTCATATATATATTCTTGACCAAGGATGATTAAGGTCTCAATCTAAACCTTTAGAACTGAAACGAAGTATATCCTCTCCCTTAATTATAGCAAACAACTTTTTCAATCCCTGCAACCTCACGAATTGCAACTTTTGTTTTCTATAATTAACATTGCTAACTTGCAACACTAACAATAATTATCATGCTCCCACTAACATGATGATTATTAGCATAACACTTATGCTCCCACTAGCTTTGACATGTACTCAGAAATCAGCTGGGCTTCTAGAAATCAATACTTTATTGACTTTCTTACCAAAGTTCAGATTTCTGATACGAGATGCTTTGATAAAACTTTATCAAAATCATACACCTTTCCTTAGATAGCATGCATGTGTGTCTAAACAATTTCAAAACTATGAAAAGGGATGCCATAATCATAGTCTCAATTGTTTAGACCTTTTGCCATCTGCTTCAAATCTAATTGGTGGAAGTGTTTCCTCACCATCATTTTCATGAACCGGAGAGAAACCTTATGACCCTTAGATTTTATGGTGTATGTGTTCTTATCCATGTGAATCGTCAAAACCATAGTCACAAGACAAGGATAATGACAAATCCAAACTCATATGGACTGAACTTATGCAATCTTAACTTCTTGCCACCTGGCAGTACAGGGCCTGCCATTGCTTCCAAGTTGTTATGCAACCAATTGAGAACTTTCAGAACTCCTATGCAAAGCCAACTTTAACTGGAATGGGCACAAAATATGTCAACACGATAGGTTATAAACCTCAAGTCGTGTGCTAGTGAAGAACCTCAGGTTTTATTCTTGATTCGTTCTTGAAATTCTTTTTAGGATCTTTAAGACTCCCACTATCCTCTTGACATATAAGACTATCTTGCCAAATATTCAAGAGATAGTGCGGATTCTTTATCAAGACAAACACTTCACACAATTGGCCTTAGTTGGTCTTTGTTTTATCCAAAACATCACAACTTACCAATTTCAAATGTACAAGAGTAGGACACTTTTACTCTTACATTTGACAAGTGTTTTAAACGTTTCCTTAAGATATGTCGCTCAAGTTACAATCTTGGAGTATGACTCTAAGAATTGTTTTGGAACGAAGTATGACTCATCTTCCTAATCTAACCATTTCAACAATTCATGACTCCTCTTCTTAGTCATAAGAATGCACTAAGATGACCTTTAGAGGACTAATTGTGATATGATTTCTAAATCATTAAGATGATCACAAACATGATACTAAAGTACTCTCCCATCTTTTCAGATTTGAGAAACTTTTATCTTTCTGCCTAATTTGATTCTTCCCATTCGTTCTGCCATACATTGAGACTTTTCTAATGTTTCAGAATTATACTTAAACTTGTAAGTATAACCATATTTACTAAACTTTAGTAAATCAAATAGTCTTAACGAGATTTGTGGTGGACATGACCAGTACACAAGAATGTGTACTCGATCCCTTTAGTCCTTCACTTGACTCACACATCCATGTGAACAAGTAATTAGTCTTGATTTTCCAATGCTTGAAAGTTCTCATTCATCATACTATTCAACTTGCATGATTCCATGTTTCGGTCCAATTGAAACTTGGGTGATGAGGAACTTTCCTGATTTGGTAAATTTAGACACTACCACAAATGAAAGAATCAAATCCATTTTCCAATATTGCTGTCAGTGGAATCATATAAGCAACAATTTTCCACAAATGCCATTGTAAGGATACTTCAAATAAATAAAATTAAACAATTTTCTTTTATTTTAAAACTTTGCGGAAAAACTTATCCTTACAATCCACATGGGAAGTTGTTGTTATATATTCCTTAGCAATATATCATAACTTCTTAAGCAACTGCTCAAAATTCTGATGCGATCGAAATCCACCTTCACGATCAGAATCAGCATATACTTCCTTTAAGATTTATCTCTATTCTTTGATTCTTAAAACATCAACATGTGACCCAGTCACATCATGTAATGAGGATCTCAAAATAGAACTTAACAGAGTTAGATAATGGGCTCTGCCTGATGTAGAGTCAAACTTATTGACTTTAACATCCTTAGGTAAATTTGGCAGCTTTGCAATCAACGCCCCTTCCTTTGGCAAAATAAACATATGGACCCTTTGGTAATGAGACTATCTCAGACTTAGCCTTTCTCTTTATCATTTGGTCAACCGGGTTGACTATGGCCAATCCCTTTCCATTGGGAGGAGAATGCTTTTTCTGGATTTCCAGTGTCACCATTGTCACTGTCCATAAAGTTTTTGGGAAGTTGATATTCTAATCAAATTTGCTTTACTATCGTTCCAAATCATTGCTGATTCAGCAGCACCAAGCAAATAGATATGATCATTAAGGTTCATGTCATAGTCTGTTTCATAGTAGTCCCAAAGGAACTCACTATGTGACTTAGAAAGTGATTAAACATCCAACTTTCTCAAGATTTGACACCCAACTCTCCCGGCTTGTCAATATGTGACTTCATCTCTAAGATGTGATCACACATAGACCTTGCTTGCCATTAGGGCTTAAGTGACCTTGAACTTGTGGGTTAGGGAGAATAATTGGAGGAGGTGGAGGAAGAGAAGTATGACTTCCATGAGCCAAACTCGGGAAGTCATATTCATTAGGAAAGCTTGGTTTGGGAAGATCATTGTTGTTTAAACCAGACATCAACAATGGGAGAAATTCAAGTAAAGTTGATTTAAGTCCTTCATATAACACCCAATATGATATATTAAGGCTAGGACCCAACAAACTATTTTATAACTTGGAAGAGGGATGCCGTAATCCAAGCTATAAAATATTTGAAGGTAGGTGAATGACGATTCACCAATTTCCACCAAGATAAACGAAATGTATTATTAGGTTTTAATTGGTTTTGAAACTCCTAGATTCTTTTGAGATCATTGAACTTTTCAATGGCATGTTTCAATCTCGAGTGTGCCCTTCAGTTTTTGTGACTGGGATGCCGAGGATCACAAAACAAGGTGTCAAGTAACCATGCAAATATACTTGGTACCCTTAATATTTACCCCTCAATCGATGTGTCGGTTAACCACACACGCTCCAACGATACTATGATAAACATTAAGTTACCCTTTGCCTACCTTGTTAAGTCCAGGTTAGTGTGCTGGTTAACCACACACGCTCCACTAACAGTTTAAACAAAGTGCAAAGTGTAATTTCATTGATTAGCACCTTATTCACATTTTCCTAAGTAACTAAGATTGGGAATTTATAAGTGTTTAGTTACTTAGTATTTATCATTATACTTATAATGAAGGGAGAATTATAGTCCTTGTCCTACCTGTTCGGCTAACGACCCTCCACTGGTCAAGGAAGCGGTGAGTGAGAGTGGACACCCATTAAACTGCCATTTTATAGGCAGTAACCATATACCCCCCTTATAGACCGACTTCGTGAATGAGGCCTACTAAGGGTAAGACGACTTGCTCTTATACATATAATATATTAAACTTTTAATATTATAATAGTATAAGGGTGTATTTTAGACATTTAAAATACTTGGTGGTTTAATCTATTAATTAAACTATACTCTCAATTTAATTAAATTTAAACCATGTCATTATGGAATTATTAATTCTCTTTTAATTAAACACTTTAATTATCTATTAATAAAGCCCATAAGAGTTAATTGAATTATTCAATAAAAACATCATAATTCCAATTATTAAATTCAAAATTAAAACCATTTAATTAATTGTTTAAGTTATGAACCCAAGAGTTTTAGAATTCAATTCTTTTTTTTTATCATAAAAAAACTTTTTCCAAATTCCAAAACTTGAGGGCAAGTTTTGTAACTCTTGAAAACTTTTGGATTCCATAACTTATGGAGTTAAATACTTATTTTATGAAGAAACTTTTCATGTTCCATAACTTAAGAACAAGTTATGGAATTCTTTAAAACATTAAGACCAAGTTTTGTAACTCCATAAAAAACTTTGAATCAATTTTTTTAAAAACCTTTTCATATCCATAACTTATGGAGGTTTCAAAAAACTCTTTAGATCAAACTTTTAAAACTAATAAAATAATCATATCAGTTTATCTTTTACTAAATTTGACCTAATTCAACTCATATAGCAAATGATTCAAATTTTACAAATAATTAGTGTTAGAACTAAGTTCTCTTAGGATCGTATGATCCTATGCAAGCTAATGATTAAGAATGTAATAAAGAACACAAGAATGGCACTGAATATGTCGTATGATTAACACTTCAACACCTCAGAAGAGCTCGATGAAGAACTTCGACTGTAGAGGTGTTTAGGGTTGCAATAATAAACGTAACGATCGACTTTTTAATACGCATACATGCATGCATATTTATAGTAAAACCCTATTAACTAATCTAGATAATCACGGATGGACAGGCCCAATCCGGATACAAAACTTAAGGTCCAAGACGCAACACAAATGGACTCAACAATCTCCCCCTTTGCGTCTTTGGAACCGAGACCTCAATCCTGTTTAATAACAGAATCCTTCTTCACAGTTCTAAACACCTTCGGTATAACGGCTAAAAGATGGTAACGAAACGTAATATACCACCGAAGCATGTCTGTGAAATTCTTCTTATCAACCTCTGAATTCTGCTTGCATCTATGAATGATGTTGATGATATGCTCCAAGCAGTCTGTTGAAAATAGATGCTTATCAACCAGAGCAAACAAAAACCTGTGAGCTTCACCTTTCGTGAACATGACAGTAAGATTTGTTGAATCTATATGTCCCATTTTCATCTTGTTCACATCCCCTGGTTTCGGTGTAGGCTTGACAGTCGGCTTCTTGTTCATAACTCTTGCTATCTCCTGATCCATAGTAGCAACTTCATGGATGTAGGAGGCCAACATTCTCTTCAGATGTTCTAAAATAGGCTCATATTCCTTAGGATTAGTGAGCAGAATGTTGACATCAAAATCCAGTCATGGGGATTGAGATTAGGAAGATCTGCTAGAGAGATAGTTGACACCGTGTTCGCTGAACCACGAGTGATCTTGAAATTAACGTTAACAAATCTCCCAGCAGGTGAGGGTTTGAGTACCTTGACTGTAATGATCTTCTGTGCGCTCCAAGTCAGGTACTGCGGTTGCCCATACTTCAAGTAGAAGTCTATCAACTCTCGGTCAACCTTAGGATGGGGAAAAGGAACCTCAGCAGTCGCATCAAAGCAATGAAACATGAAAGCTTTTCTGGTAATCGGCATGTCGAACTGCGAGTCCTTGGAGTTATCACAATCAAACGAAGCAACCGGTTCCAACCAATAGACAAAAGGAAACTCAATCGCCTGATTGATAAGTGTCTCTTTTGTCCACAAGGGAAACAAAGCCTTCTTGCAGTTCAAGGCATCTTCTTCTTCTTTGTTTCTCCTTTCCCTCTCCTCTGCTTCTTTAGCAATTTTCAGAGTTTCATCCAGCTCTCTGTCTCTTTTCTTTCATTGGAGAGTTTCAGCAATGGGTTCTTCTATATCACTATCACTTTTATCAATGGTCTCCTTTGGCTTTGCTCGTGAACCAGAACCTGAAGCTACATTATCCTTCAGTTCGGTTGTTACTTTCAGTTGAGCACCTTCTGTTTTCACAATGACTCTCGGTTGAACAACACGAGCACTACTTTCTCCCCCTTGTTTTGGAGGTACGAATCCCTCCGAAACACCCTTCATTTCATGCAGTATTCCAAGGGCAGGAAGGAGTTTGAATGTGAGATGATTGCGATATGTAAGATTAAGAATAGGATCATGAGCACCAAGCAAATTTGTCAACATGTCCTTCACCTCACCTACACAACTCTTATACACAGCCCGTTGTGTCTTCAATAAAGAGATTTCTTTCTCAGCATGGGCTACCTGCACCTTCTGGACTTCAATGGTGGCTTTGTGTTTGGCCAGATCCTCCTTCAAGGCACTTTCGGTTGCCAGATTAGCATGAAGAGCATCAAAACGAGAATCCACTGATTGTAAAAAAGAAGTGGTCTCGGTTTGGAGCGATGAGCGTACAGCTTCAAACTTAGTGCTTTCTTCTTGAAGGGACTTAGCATAGGAGACCACAGATGATTGTACCTTTGCTGCTTTGGTGTCAGCATGAGCTTTCAAAGAGTCAAGAAAGATCTGAGTTCTGTGAACAACCTCAGTAACCTCTGTTGTTGCCTTTTTACAGGAAGAGGTGGACGCATCAACTGCCTTAGTAGATTTCTCAATAGCATTTGTGTATTGGTCGATGGCAGTTTCTAAAAAAGCTTTAAGAACCACACCACCATAAGCTTTGCTATCTTCAAGAAATCGGTCCAGCTTGTCATGAATGCTCTGTAAATCTTGACTTGTGACTGGAGCATCATTATCATCATCAGTCGGAAGCCTGTAAGGACTGAAGTAGGTAGAGTCAAATTCCTCATTCTCTCCTCCAAGAGTAGCACCAGAATAAGTTGAGTGTGTTGGTGAAATAGGTTTAGTGATGATGGGAGTTTCTGTTGCAGTAGTAGCCCCCGTATCAGATACGTTGACGCCTAATGTGGGGTTAGGAATGGTAGTGGTTGTGGATTATGTAATGATTGGAGATGATAAAGGAAGGGTGGAAATAGGAACATATGTAATGGGAGGTGGTGGTGGTAAAGTCGTTTCGTGAGATGTGACTGGTGGAGTAACAATAGGAACAGAGAGAGGAATGGTCTGTTTTGGTGATTGAGGTAGTGCGGGAATTCTGTTGTGATTGGGAGATTCTGTTGGAGTAGGGGAACGGGGAGGAGTGTTCCCTCTCGGTGAGTCATGGTGAATCTCTTCTTCCTCATTTTCCTCATCAGCATGATCTGTGCTTGGAGGAGTGGGACTCTTAGACCTTCGAGCCATCTTCTTTATCTTATTCTTCTTTTGTTGAGAAGAATCCCCTTCAGTAGACTTTCGTTTTGAAGACTTGGAGGACTTAGACTTTCTTTCCTCAGTGGGTTCTTTCTTTGAGATCCTCTTCCCTCGGTTGGTAGGTTTGTCCAAGGCATCCAGGGCAGCCTGCTGTTCTGGAGAAAGTACCCTCGGTCCAGAGGGAGGGAGTTTCCGATAGTCAGCCATAACATTGCTCTTTTCTGCAACACTTCGATACATAGATTCAGGAATAGATCCATTATGAGGAAACTTGATTGGATCCGAGATGATGATCTTCTTTGTGTGGAAAGTAGTGATAGATGCAAGTAGAGCATCCTTCATCACCGGAATCTCCAAAGAATTAATCGCTTTCCTCGTAATCAGAGTCCAAAATCTTCCACAAGAGATTTCAGAATGCCTCATTGATGTGTTGAGGCTCTGCACCACCTGAGACCAGATTATTGACCCATAATCAAGATTGATCCCGTTGTAAAGGCCATAAAGAATGGTAAGGAAACCCTTGCTGGTACCATCTGAACCACCACATCGTTCTGCTAAACCCTTAATCAGTAGAGTGAGCAGACCATTCCATTGAGACGCTAAACATGACTTCTTCACTTTGGTAATTGTGGTCAGCACATCAGTATACCCCATCTCATAGAGCATTGAAAATAACTGTGTCGTCGTTATAAAGTCCGGCGAGATGACAGAAGAATCGACAGCAAGATTCAAAATCGAACAAAACTTCACCTTCGAAATAGATGCCTTCTTATCGTGGATGTCAAAGTAAATACGTTCTTTGTTTTTGTCATAAGACGCTGTAGAATAGACCTGCGATATTAACGACATTGGAACAGCTTCAACCTGGGTTAGGGCTAAAACCAGGGGTGAATACTTCAAACATTCCACCACGTGCAGCATATATACATCATACAAGAACGGGTTCCACTGCGTTGATGAAGAAGTCGCCATTGTTAATCGAAGAAGGAAGAAGATAAACAGTTTCCACTGCGTTGGTTATTCAGAGAAAAAATGTTGCCAGTAAAAGATAAATAAAATTGGAAACCCTTTATATACCATTGCCAGGAGAGAGAAAAATCACGATGATAATGACGTGATCACTAAAACGTCGCCTGAAAAAGCGCGAAGTGACAGTGTGGTTACTCCCAGGTATACGTCAGCACGCATGGGTAAAGAGACCGTTCAAATTCACGCGCCTAAATCTTATCTTCAATCGTCGTTTGAAAATTTTCGTGCATTAGTGTGACAAAGATAAAGAAATAAAGCAAATGTGTATGGGATGTGAGTGATGTCTCATTACTAGACAGAAAGCAGAGGATTCCGGGCAAGAATCGCTTCCTTCAAAGTACCTTCTGCTATATAAGGGTTACAAAGAATCTCAAGGGTTACAATGGTGAATTGAAAGGAGATGGAGAATATAAGGGAGGTGGCTATAGAACCGAAAGTACCTTCTGCTATATAGACGTGACAAAGCAGAGAAACTCTTAACTCATATAAGAAGAGTAAGGTAGCTCTAGACTGAGTTGTAGTTAATGGCCTAATTGGGAAGAAACAATAGGTATAGATCGAATCATTAAGGCCTGCTCAAAGTCGTAGAGGCTTTGGTCAACATGCAGCAACTTTCTTCTAGGGACCCTTAACTAGTTCGTACTGAAATTAAATATACCTGCCTTAGATTCACATTCTGTTGTACTGGTACTCTTGTCACCTAATAAAAATAAGAAACACACCACACATACCAACCAAACAGACAAACGAAACAAACAAAGAAAATATTTTTGAATTTTTTTTTTTTTAGAATTTTCTGAAGAAGGCATAAAAACAGAAAGATAAAATATTTTTGGATTTTTGAAATTTTCTGAAAAAGAATAAAAACAGAAAGATAAAATATTTTTGGATTTTTGAAATTTCCTGAAAAAAAATAAAAATAGAAAGATAAAATATTTTTGGATTTTTGAAATTTTCTGAAAAAGAATAAAAACAGAAAGATAAAATACGAGAGAAAAGAGTGTACAAGATATACAACCGAAACCTTATCTTAAATGAGTGAAGCGAAATAGACCGAACGATCGGTTCATTTCGGTTCCTTAAAATTCTAGAGCCGAAATAGACCGAGCGATCGGTTCATTTCGGTTCCCGAAAATTACGGAGCCAAGATAGACCGAGCGGTCGGTTCATTTCAGTTCCCTAAAATTCCAGAACCGAAATAGACCGAGCGGTCGGTTCATTTCGGTTCCTGAAAATTATGGAGCCGAAATAGACCGAGCGTTCGCTCCATTTCGCTTGTCTAATTTTTAGTGAGAGATTTGAGGATTCGGTACTGACTCTCCTTCCATCATGCCCAAGCCTTGTAAAATTTTGTTAAAGGTAGCTTCAGGTACGACTTTAGTGAAGATGTTAGCCAGTTGATCAGTAGATCGAACAAAGTGTACTTCCACGTTCCCATCTTCTACATGATCCTTGATGAAATGATATCTAAGAGCAATGTGCTTAGTTTTTGAGTGTTGCACTGGATTGTGACAAATCCTTATTGCACTTTCTGAGTCACAATAGAGAGGTATCTTCTTCATACTTAGCCCATAGTCTCTCAGTTGACTTTGAATCCATACCAATTGAGAAGTGCAAGATGCTGCAGCAATATACTCAGCTGCGGCTGTGGATAGTGAAACACAAGTTTGCTTTTTGGACTGCCAGCTAACAAGTTTTCCGTCAAGAAATTGGCATACACCAGTAATGCTCTTTCTGTCCAGTCCACATCCTCATAGATCAGCATCAGAAAAGGCTTGAATGAAGAATCCAGATCTAGCAGGATACCAGAGACCGAGAGATGAGGTTCGCCTCAGATAACGAAAATTTTTCTTAACGGCCACCATGTGAGGTTCTCTTGGATTGGCTTGAAACCTGGCACAATAACAAACAGAAAACATAATATCCGGTCTACTAGCTGTTAGATACATAACGGACCCTATCATTTGACGATATAGTGTTATGTCCACAGCAGGTTTTTCCAGAGATGGAGTTAACTTAGTGCCAAATGCCATAGGAACCTTCACTTTTGAATCACCCTGCATTCCGAATTTCGTCAGTAAGTTCTTTGTATAGGCCTCCTGGTTGATAGATATGCCTTCTGGTCCCTATCTAATATTCAAACCAAGGAAAAAATTAATTGGACCCATTGCGCTCATTTCAAATTTAGTCTCCATCAACTTCCTGAATTCAGCTGTTAAGCTAGGATTCGTGGAGCCGAAGATGATATCATCAACATAAATCTGAACAATCATTAGATGTTCGCCTTCCTTCTTACGAAAGAAGGTTGGGTCAACCGAACCTTGTTTAAATTTTGACATTTTCAAGAAGCGAGTTAGTGTTTCATACCAGGCCCTCGGTTCTTGCTTTAATCCATAGACAACTTTATCCAGCACATAGCAATGATCAAGGTATTTTTCGTTCACAAAACCCGGCGGTTGCTCAACATAGACTGTTTCTTCTAATTCTCCATTCAAGAAAGCGCATTTGACGTCCATTTGGAAAACTTCGAAGTTTTTATGAGCAACATATGCCAAAAAGATTCTAACTGATTCCAACCTAGCTACTGGAGCGAAGGTTTCCTCATAATCTATCCCTTCCTCTTGACAATAGCCTTTCACCACCAACCGAGCCTTGTTGCGAATGACATTCCCCTCT
The DNA here is from genome assembly GCF_052849685.1 of Lactuca virosa. NCBI lineage: Eukaryota > Viridiplantae > Streptophyta > Magnoliopsida > Asterales > Asteraceae > Lactuca > Lactuca virosa. Next base: position 143,583,431 of record NC_136431.1, read on the forward strand.
TTATCTAACTTGTTTCTGAAGACCCATTTCAAGCCAACCACAGAAGCATCCTTTGGGGTGGGAATCAGCCTCCAAACTCGGTTGCGTTCGAACTCATGAAGCTCATCCTGCATTGCCTGGACCCAATCGGAATGATCAAGTGCAGCATTTACGGTTTTCGGTTCAACCTTTGAAATGAACGAATTAAACATGTAAAATTCAACTTTTGAGAATAATGCAGTTTGTTTCGCTTTCAGTTGAGAACGAGTAAGAACTTTCTCAGAAGTTTCACCAATGATCTGTGCTTTGGGATGGTCTTTGGTCCATTTTGCTAACGGTGGATAGTTTGGATCATATGCTAGATTCAGTTCAGCCTCCACTTCTACTTCAAATTCTGATTGATCGTCATCACCTTCGACAGGTGTATCTTCTTTCTCCCCCTCGACTGGCGAAGTGTAACCTGAGGCAGCATCAGAGTTAGTATTTCCTGTGAAAGTTGGTTTCTCCCCCTCAATTGAACTACTACTTGTTGATTTTGGATCTGTACTTTCCCCTTCACCCGGACCTTTATGTGTTGGGGAGGGAATTGGATTCTCCCCCTCAACCGAGACTTGGGTTGTCTTTGGTGCTGTCGAGCTCTCCCCCTTGAACATTGAATTATTGTTTGGAGAGTCAGTTGATGACGTAGCACCCTTAGGGTCACTTTCCATCTCTTTAGCAGCTTCGTCTATGACCTTTTTGAGATTATCGATTTTGTTATTTGCTGCTTTCGCCTCGGAGTGAATTGCTTTCTCCGGTTCATCAAATAGCCGAATGTATTCCTCGAACAAGTTGGATATTGGAACCGAGACTTGGCCAGATTCTGGGAATATTTCACCTAGGTCACTTTCAGTCCTCTGAACCTTCTTCATATAATTATCATCAAAGGTGACATAATAAGTCTCTTCAATCCTTTTGGAGCGTTGATTCAGCACTCTGTATGCTTTTGATGACAGAGAATAACCCAGAAATATTCCTTCATCGGCTTTGACATCGAACTTGTTTCGGTTCTCCTTTGAATTGAAAATAAAGCATCTTGAACCGAAAATGTGGAAAAATTTAACATTCGGTTTCGTATTGTTTAAGATCTCATATAGAGTTAATGAGAATCTCTTATTGAGCAAGGACCGATTCTGAGTGTAACAGGCAGTGGCAATTGCATCGGCCCAGAAGTATAATGGTAGAGAAGCGAAACTGAGCAAGGTTCTGGCTGCCTCGCATAACAAACGGTTTCGTCTTTCAACAATCCCGTTCTGCTGTGGTGTATAAGGGGCCGAAAAATTGTGAGTTATCCCCTTATCAGCCAGAAAGTCCTCAAAATCCTTGTTCTTGAATTCCAGACCATTGTCACTTCTTATGTTCCTCACCATCTTCCTCAGCTGTACTTCCACTTGCTTGATGAATGTCTTCAACTTGGGAGTTGCATCTGATTTCTGCTTAAGAAAGAAAACCCAAGTGAAGCGTGAAAAATCATCTATAATGACTAGAATGTACTTACTACCACCAATGCTCTCAATAGCCGAAGGTCCACACAAGTCAATGTGCAATAGTTCAAGAGCTTCAACTATCTTCATATTGATGCGTGTGGGGTGGCTCTTTCTACTCTATTTGCCCATTTCACATGCAGCACATAAATGGTCTTTATCGAATTTGAGAAGGGGAAGGCCTTGAACGTGATCACCAAGCACCAATTTGTTGATGTCTTTGAAGTTTAGATGCGAGAGGCGTCGATGCCATAACCAGCTTTCATCGGTATTTGCCTTTGACAGCAGACAAATAGCTGGTGTACCTCGAATTGGGTTTAGATTCAGAGGGTACATTTCTCCCTTGCGTTCAGATTTCAGCAGAACCTTCTTGGATTGTTTTTCAATTATCTCAGACCCCTCATCATCAAATGATACCTTCAAACCTGTGCCCACAACTAATTTTGACACGCTGATGAGGTTGTGCTGCAATCCTTCTACATACGCTACTTTCCTAATTGAGAATTCGCCATTGGTTATCATGCCATACCCTTTGATTGTTCCATAGGAATTGTTTCCATACTTTACACACCCACCATCTTTCAGGGACCGAAACTCCCTCAGCTCTTCCTTCCTCCCTGTCATGTGACGCGAGCAGCCACTATCTATGTACCATTCATCATCGAACTGCTCGTCACTGATTACCTGCAGATTCAAGCGGATTTAGGAGCCCAAAGTTTCTTGGGTCCTGGTGAATCTTTCACAGAAAAAGGAATTACAACAGAAATATCAACCAAATATGTTCTTTTTACTAAAGTGGTTTGATCTTTTCTTTTAATTGTATACACCTTGATTTTAGTTTTATTTTCTTTAATGTTCGGTGCATTGGTTGGTGTGTTGTTAGATGGTTTATGATTTTTCTTTTGACTTCTAGGGTTAGCTGATGATTTCTTATTACCCAACTCAGAGTTTGGTACTAGCTTTCCCTTTCCTTTCATGTCCTTCAATGAATTTGTTTTGCTTTGGGACTTGGAGGGACCGAAACTAGGTTTATGACCGAAACTTGGTTTAGGACCGAAACTTGGTTTATGACCGAAACTTGGTTTAGGACCGAAACTGGGTTTAGGACCGAAATAAGACTTGGAATAGTAGGAGTTTGGACTTAAATTTTCCTTTAATTTCTCCTTTCCTTTTTCCATTGATCCTTTCTTGGGAGGCTCATAGTTGGAGTTTTGAGAATTCCCGTGCCTTTTTCGTTCATATAGATTCTTAGCATATCTTTGATTTCTCAAGCGTTTCTGCTTAGCATGCTCCCTCTGAGATTTGTGGATATTGAAGCTGGCCTTTGGCTTCTCCTTTTGAGTTTCGGTTGTCTTGTCGGACATTTTTGATTCTTCACCTTTCTTGGTTAGAACTTTCGGTTCTTTAACCCTCTTGAGTAGAAGTTTTGGTTCTTCCATTGTTTTGATTGGAGCTTTCGGTTCTTCCATTGGTTCCTCAGGGATTTCTTTGGTTCCACTTGTGCTTGGTTTGTCGAAATTGGAGGGTGTGTTGATGGGTTCAGCAATGTATCTTCCTCTAACCCTCCATGTAGTCTTCTCAGATAGACCCACGGTTTCGTCTGCGTTGTCAATGGGGGCAGACCAGAAGTAGTCTTCGCAGCCTTCAACATTATCTTTATCGACCAAGATCCTTAACTCTGCAGTTTGCTTTGGAGTGACACCTGTAACTACATACACCTGATTTGGCACAGTCTGAACCTTTGTAGACCATGGCCTTTTCCTTGAGTTTCTGTTTCTGATCTTTTGACAGACGAGCGAATTCAATCGAGTTTTCTGATATTAATGGTTTTTCATTCTCGGTTTCATTCCTTATAAACTCAGAGCAGTCAACTTCGTCCTCTACTGAGATTACACTCATCTCGCTTTCCTCATCAAATTCAGACGTATTACCTAAGTCTATTTTATTTTCATCGACAAGTTTGGCGTTTGAACGATCAAATGTTTGAATAGTTTCAGATTTAATTTTTAGCCTATCATTTTCATCTAAGATATCTTTTAGCATACTTTTGTGTTCCTTAGAATCAATGAAGGATTCTATCTTGTCCAGACCAAGCCTATAAGACATGGATGTCTCTTCGGAGGACACTTCTGATTCACATTCTGCTATGATCTCATCTTCCTTAAATTCAAGAAAAGGAAATATCATTTTACGAATTTTCTTTCCAATTTCACAACTTAAATGTAATTGAGCAATATTAGTATATAAACGCTTAGCTATTAAACAAAAAATATTTCTTTGTTTTAAAAATTTTAAATTGTCTCTTTGCAAATAAATACTTTCGTCCCTAGCTCTAACTAACTCTGCTTCCTTCAGCTCAATCCACATTCTTCTTTCCTCACTTTTTGAAGACACCCTGCTGAGTTGGTCAGTTAGGTTAGAATTCGCTAAGCGAGTTTGCATGAGGCTGCTACTTAGGTTAGAAAATTTAAAGTTTAATTCATTTAATTCTTCTACATAATCTGTTTTTGGAATTTTAAGAGATTCAAGAATAGATTGTACCTTTTTGATCAGCCGATCGCAGTCGTTGATCTTCTCACTCACTGGTTTGGCTACAAAACACTTGTTCTCGATCAAGTTCGGTTCCTTATCTGCACTTTCGGTTGATGGCCCAGCAGTGACAATTAAACACCTTCCAGCCGAACCTTCTTCTTTTGCCACAAAAGCCTTTCCATGAGTGGGCCTTCTAACCTCTTCATCTTCAGAGTCGGTTGACCACACTTCTACGCCACCGAACTCATCTTCCCCAACATTCTCATGTATACAATCAAGGCATTCGTTGAGCTGTTAGTCGCCTTCTTCTTCTTGACTTCTTCTAACTTGCGTATATAGTACGCCTCATCATCTTCACCCTCTCTCTTCTCAGCCATTTTTCTTAACATGCAATCTTTGGCAAAATGGTTCTTGCCGTGACAGTAATTGCAGTCGTATCCAGAGTTTCCTGCAAGCTTACTCTCCTTCTTTTCATCATCCTTTTGAGAGGAGTTCGTTGCTTCATCTTTCACCTTCTCAGAGCTGTAACTTCCCTGCCAGTTTCGGTTCTTGTTGACGGGGAATTTTCTTCTTGCAAACTTCTTCGGATTGGATATCATCAAAGCATATTCCTCGCTAGTCAGATCACACTCAGACATATCAGTTTCTTCTTCATCTTCTGGGATACTTTTGCCTTTTGAGACAAGAGCCAGAGATCCCATGCCAGAAACAACTTTCGCTTCTTTGGTTACCACACTTTCATGGGACTTGAGTATTCCCACCAGTTTCGCCAGAGAGTAGGATTTGAACTGTTCATGTGCTTTCACAGTTGATACAACAGCCATCCATTCTGGTCTCAGCCCGTTCATAAAAGTTACTTTCTGCTCAATTAACTTCCTCTCTATACCATGCTTGATCATCTTACTCAGAAGATGATTGAACCGATCAAAAGTCTGTATGAGCTTCTCTTCAGGTTTCTGTTCAAAGACTCCAAATTCTGACAGCAGCAGAGTTTGAATGGAGTGTTCCAAATCTTCATCTGTCGAATAGAGTTCTTTCAACCTATCCCAGATTTCTTTGGCCGTTGTGCATGAACCAACCAACCGAAAGGTGTCAGATTGCAAGGCGAATCTGATCATCCTCATAGCCTTCACATTACATAGCAGCTTATCTTTCTCATCCTGTGGCATCTTCTCTACATCCGTCACCAGCTTGTTATATTCCTTTTGGGACTTGACAGTTTTGTTTGTTGCTGAATGAACAAATGGCCCAAGTGTGATTGCTTCCCAGATAAGATAGCCACTATCTTCAGATCCAACCACGTAGTCTTCGAAGTGATGAGCCCATACTTCGAAGTCTTGAGTGTAAAGAATGGGTATTCTAGTCGTGGATCCAATGCTGTTTGAGATGTTGATTGGGTTCGTTTGTGAATCTTCGTGAGACATGGTGGGCTGCTAGAATCAAACCTGTAAAATAGAGATTAGGGTTTTATCTAAAACAGAGTAGCCGTCGATATGAAGAAGATGACTTCTATTTGTTCGATAAAAGCGGAAACCATAAAGTATTCTGAATACAGAAGGAATGTGTATTGATCACACAGTCTCCTGCTCTGATACCAATTGTTAGAACTAAGTTCTCTTAGGATCGTATGATTCTATGCAAGCTAATGATTAAGAATGTAATAAAGAACACAAGAATGGCACTGAATATGTCGTATGATTAACACTTCAACACCTCAGAAGAGCTCGATGAAGAACTTCGACTATAGAGGTGTTTAGGGTTGCAATAATAAACGTAACGATCAACTTTTTAATACGCATACATGCATGCATATTTATAGTAAAACCCTATTAACTAATCTAGATAATCACGGATGGACAGGCCCAATCCGGATACAAAACTTAAGGTCCAAGATGCAACACAAATGGACTCAACAATTAGTTTTTCACAAAAACAAGTAATTATCTTAAAATTTGACAAACGTCATGTTTTTTTTTTCTTTTTTTTCCAACTTTGAAAATAAAACATTTGCATCAATATAACAGAAAACAACCCATGGCTCTGATACCACTGTTGGGTTTTGAGCATTCTAACACTCCTATGGTGTACATGCAACCCTATAAACCTTGGATCCATGTTTTCTCTATTATACATGCAAATATTAACTATTCTAAGGTTTCATCCTAACTAGCATATTATGAAGCACCTATACTACAAAGTTCTAGTTAGATGACATACCTTTTGATGTAGCTTGATGTCTTCAAGCTTTAAGAGCTTAGCCCCAATAGTGTGGAAGCCTCAAATGGAATCACAAATCACCAAAACACCTTGGAAGAACTTGAGAGAATATGTATGCACTCTAAAATCGGGCCACTCTTATTTTCACACACTTGTGCCAATTTTGTGAGCCAAGGACCCCTATATATATTATGGAGGATTAGGGTTACATCCATGTAAACCCTAATACCCATGACCTTTCATTTACATAGGATTCATGGGTTAAAAGCTCCATGGACCATCCATGAAAGCTTAGCCCAACCTAAATGAACTTGGCCCATTCCATATATATAAGAGTCCGTATTTAATTAGTTCTTTTTTTTTATCACTTAATTAATTCTAAATTAATTCTTGATCAATACTAATTAAATAATATGATTCCATATTAATATATTAGAACTTATAATATATTAATATAAATCATAAATATACTATTCTCAAAAGACTATCCATATAAATTGTGTCGGTGAAGTGCAACCCAAATGGACCATGCCGGGTCGGGTCAAGTACATACCAAATATAGTTATGGACTTAGACATTAATCCAACAGGTTTTCTTGTATAATGTATAGAGTGTTCTCTTGTAGAGTATAAAATGAGTATTGACTCATAACTGAACTGACTCCGGTAAGTGCCATTGTAATAGTAGTAATTAGTAGTAATCCTTAACTATACCTATTATAGTTAAATAGTAATGTTATTTGCATGCCTTTGTTACACGAAGGTACTGAACTGAAATGAAAACTATTATATCCAACACACATATATATATGATATATAACTAAGAATTAAACGACAGTCGGACAAATAACAGAACACCCTAAGTCCAGAACCAAACAAGGAACATGAAATAAGGTGACCTATCAGTCCTAAGTCCTTCAAGTCTTACTTATATAATTATATTGGTGTAGATATGGGTTTGAAAATAATGTAAGTTTAAAAGGATTTGAAAACAGTTTTAGCATTTAAAGAGTTTAATAAAATGTTTGTAACTCTTGAAAATCCATAAGTTTGATAGCAATTTGGAAGCAATAGAAAATCTTTCTGTTTGTTCTAGTTATTAATCACATGTGATTAAAGCAATAACTAGAAATGTTCAACTTGTATTCCCCCTATAAAAGCATTTAAAATCATTTCAAAGGTTAATTAAGGGGTATGAACTCACCTGTAGTGAGTGGTTTGGATGGAAGCGTCGGGTAGGATGCTAGGTGTCAAGTGAGGACTGGAACACACACATGGATCCTATGTAACATGTAGTGATACATAAATGTATCTAATTAGTCATTTAACAACTAATTAATCAAGTAAAGACATCCTAATACATGGACACACTTTGTTTCAAGTGCTAGGAGTGCTAAAGGGTTGTATCTAAGGAGAGTATAGCCTCACATTGGAGTTTACTTCTCATTTGGCAACCCTATATGTGTTTACGGTTTTTGGTCAATTCCCCCATTAGTTTACGGCCATAAACTCATGGTAATTGGAACATTTGTGTGTTTTAAGGTCTTATACCCCTCAAGGAAGTGTTCTAGGTTTGAATCAAAGGCTTAGGAAGGGACTAGGGCTCAAAATGGACCTTCTTTGGGGTTTACGGTCCTTGGACCACCTCTTGGGAGTTTACGGTCGTAAACACTTGAGTTTACGGTCGTAAACCCATGAGTTTACGGCCGTAAACTCATGGTCACCTCAACCATTTCGTGTTTTGGGGTTTCTAGCTCATGCATGCAAGGTTCTAGTCCAATATCCAAGCCTTAGAAGGTGTTAGGGGCACTTAAACACCGCTTGATGGTGTTTACGGTTCAAGGATATCCTTTGACCGTAAACCAAAGTGTTCTTGGGTGTTCTTGATGTTTTTCCATGGATTAACAAGTATACTAAGCAAACAACTAGATAGGAAGAGTATACTTACTTATAGGAAGATTGTAAGAGTGTTTAGGGCCCAAGAACACTAGTGTGTGTTCTTGGTGTTCTTGGTGTTTTGAAGAACACTTGAAGATCTAGGTAAAAATGAAGAATTCATGGATGAAATGATGTATAATAACTAGATGGAAGGTTATAACAACAAATCAACTGAAGAGAAACTTACATTTTTGGAGGATTTGGAAGATGGTCTTATGATAGTTGAGAGAGAATGGTGGGAGTTCTTGAGCTAGGAAGTGAGAAGTGAGGAGTTTGGGGAGTAAACTCATGCCTTAAGCATGAGTTCATGGTCAAAATGGAGTTTACGGCCCAAAACCCCCAAGGTTTGGCCGTAAACACCATGTTATGGTGTTAAATGTTTAATCGCTCCACTTTAATCCTAAAAAGTACTTCCTTTTTTTTTATTTGTTCGTTTGACGGATTTAAATTAAAAACACTCAAACGGACTTTAAACCGGCTAAGAATGTACTGAAATGAATTTGACTTTTATTTGTAGTGCTTGACTGTAGAGTTTATACAAATGAAGATTTCGGGTTGTCACATCATCCCCCCGTTAGAGGGAATTTCGTCCCGAAATTAGAGCTCAAGCAACTAAGTTATTACAATATAACTAAGTAAAAAGATGAGGATGTTTAAGCTTCATTTGATCATCGTGCTCCCATGTGAATTCCGGTCCTCGTTTGGCGTTCCAGCGAACCTTCACGATTGGGATGCGGCTTTGTTTCGTTCGTTTGACCTCTCGGTCCATGATCTCTACAGGTTCTTCTACGAAGTTGAGGCTCTCGTTGATCTCGATCTCGTCGAGTGGGATTACGAGAGTCTCATCGGATAGACACTTTTTCAAGTTCGAGACGTGGAATGTAGGATGTACATTACTAAGTTCGCGGGGTAAGTTGAGTTTGTAAGCTACGGGGCCGATTCTAGCGAGAATCTCGATAGGCCCTATGTACCTTGGATTTAGCTTTCCACGCTTTCTGAAGCGTATCAAGCCCTTCTAGGGTGAGACTTTCAAAAGGACTCGGTCTCCCACCTGGAACTCCAAAGGCTTCCTTTGTTTGTCTGCGTAGCTTCTCTGTCGGTCTCTAGAGGCTTTCAATCGTTCACGAATCTGAACGAACTTCTCTGTTGTTTCCCGAATGATTTCCGGACCCGTGAGAGTGCTGTCAGGAACTCGTCCTTTAGCTAACTGAGTGTCACCCACCTCAGCCCAGCACAGAGGAGATCTGCACTTCCGGCCGTAGAGGGCTTCAAATGGAGCAGCCTTTATGCTCGTGTGATAACTGTTGTTGTAGGAGAATTCAACAAGGAGTAAGTGGGTATCCCATGCCTTCCCAAAGTCTATCACACAGGCTCGCAACATATCTTCTAACGTTTGAATAGTCCTCTCACTTTGTCCGTCGGTCTGTGGATGGTAGGCTGTACTCATGTCCAGCCTTGTTCCTAGGGAGCTTTGTAATGACTGCCAGAATCTCGAAGTGAATCTGCTATCTCTATCAGAGATAATAGATATAGGAACACCATGCAGTCGTACGATCTCCCTAATGTATGTTCTTGTGAGCTTCTCCATTTTGTCAGTTTCTTTGATAGGCAGGAAGTGTGCGGACTTGGTCAATCTGTCGACGATGACCCATATGGTATCAAGTCCACCCGTTGTCTTGGGTAGCTTGATTATGAAATCCATAGTGATCCGCTCCTACTTCCATTCGGGTATCTCTGGTTGCTGAAGTAAACCTGATGGTTTTTGGTATTCGACCTTAACCTTTGTGCAAGTAAGGCATTTACTCACGAAGGTAGCAATTTCTGCTTTCATGTTAGGCCACCAGTATGACTTTTTGAGATCCAGATACATCTTATCTGAACCTGGGTGGACGGAATATCGAGTGTTGTGTGCTTCCTTCATGACCAAGTCTCTGAAGCCACCGTGTCGCGGTGTCCAGATCTGGTCCATGAGATATAAGGCTTCGTCACCCTTGACTTCCAAGTTCTTATCCATTCCTTGTAGGGATTCTCCTGCCACGTTTTCAGGTTTCAAGGCTTCGAGCTGAGCCTCCTTAATTTGTGCGGATAGACGCGAATGGATAGTCATGGTCAATGACTTGACCCTTCGGCCAGAATATTCTTTCCGACTTAGGGCGTCTGCTACAACGTTGGCCTTACCCGGATGATAACGAATTTCGCATTCGTAGTCATTGAGTAGCTCGACCCACCGTCGTTGTCTCATATTGAGCTCCTTCGGGTTGAATATGTGTTGTAGGCTTTTGTGGTCTGTAAAGATAGTGCTCTTCATACCGTACAAGTAGTGTCTCCATATCTTTAGGGCAAACACAACTGCCCCTAATTCGAGATCGTGTGTAGTATAGTTGACCTCATGTGTCTTCAGCTGTCTTCAGGCGTAGGTGATGACCTTACCTCGTTGCATCAGAACACAGCCGAGCCCTTGGTTGGATGCATCGCAGTATACCACGAAGTCTTCTATCCCTTTGGGGAGGGATAGTATCGGTGCGGTGCATAAGGCTCGCTTCAGCATTTGAAACGCCTTCTCTTGTTTCTCTTCCCAGTCAAAGGCCACGCCCTTCTGGATCAATGTCGTAAGGGGTTTCGCGATTCGTGAGAAGTTTTGAATGAACCTGCGGTAGTAGCCAGCGAGGCCTAGAAATTGACGGATTTCTGTAGGCATCCTTGGTGCTGACCAGTTCTCAATAGCCTTAATTTTAGATGGGTCCACGTGGATTCCTTCCTCGCTAACCACGTGTCCTAAGAATTCAAATCTTCGGATCCAAAATTCGCATTTAGAGAACTTCGCATATAGCTTCTTCGATCGTAAGGTTCCTAGGACTTGTCGTAAATGATCGCTATGTTCCTCTTTACTTCGAGAGTAGATAAGTATGTCATCGATGAAAACGATGACGAACTGATCCAAGTAAGGACGGCATACCCTATTCATTAAGTCCATGAATACTGCGGGCGCATTGGTCAATCCGAATAGCATTACTACGAACTCGTAGTGTCTGTAACGAGTTCGGAAGGCTGTCTTCGGAACATCTTCCTCAAGCACTCGTAACTGGTGATACCCGGACCTCAGATCAATCTTGGAAAAGTAGCTCGCCCCTTGCAGCTGGTCAAATAAATCGTCTATGCGGGGAAGAGGGTAACAATTTTTTACTGTAAGCTTGTTGAGCTCCCTGTAATCGATGCACATACGGAACAATCCGTCTTTCTTGTTTACGAACAAGACTGGTGCTCCCCAGGGTGAGAAGCTTGGTCTTATAAAGCCCTTACTGAGCAGTTCGTTAAGTTGACCGGACAGTTCTTGCATCTCAGTAGGCGCTAGACGATAGGGAGATTTGGCTACGGGGTAGCTCCTGGAATTAAGTCGATCCTGAATTCGACCTGACGTTGGGGAGGTAAGCCCGGTAGTTCTTCAGGAAAGACGTCGGGGAAGTCGCGTACTACGGGGAGGTCTTTTAGGTCTTTTGTTTTCCGACTCGTATCCACAACGTGCGCCAGGAATGCACGATATTCCCTACGCAAGTACCTCTGGGCTTGAATACTTGAGATGATACGAATGCTCGCATTGGGTTTGTCTCCGTAGATCAACAATGTTTCATGATTCGGTAGGTTCAGGCGGACTGCTTTTTCGAAACACAGAATGTTGGCACGATGGAGACTCAACCAGTCCATGCCCACAATGACATCGAAACTTTGGATAGCTACTGGTATGAGGTCGATTAGGAATGAATGATTATCTAGCGTGAGGGTACAACCTATGTAAATCTCGTTAGAACTCTCTGTCTTGCTGTTAGCCATTTCTACGACGAAGGTTTCTTTTAGTGTTTGCAGTGATTGTTTAAGTAAATGCTTAAATTTTTGGTTTACGAAGCTTCTTTCTGCCCCACTATCGAATAGGATACAAGCATAAGAGTTATCGAGAAGGAACGTACCCGTGACTACTGTGGGGTCTGCCACGGCTTCGTTGTGGCCAATAGCAAGTAGTCTTCATGTTCTTCCCGCATTCCCAGCCTTCGGACAGTTTCTTTTGAAGTGCCCTGTCTCGCCGCACCCGTAGCTTGCTTGACTCACTCCGGTGCCGGGAACCTGATTGATGGGTTTGGGTTGAGATCTGCAGAACCGGGCGGTATGGCCCTTCCGGTCGTAGTTAGTGCAGTGTATTTCACAGCAGGGGCCGTTATGATGGAAGGAGCACTTGGTGCACTTGGGTAGGCTCCCTGCATACGTTTTGGCTGGTACAGGGGCAGCAGGAGTAGTGGCAGCATGGGCAGCCACAGTCTGTTGGTTCTTTGAAGAGGATTCAGCTGATTTGGCCTTCCTTCGGTCCCCACGTTTCCTCTTGTTGTCAGATGTCTTGGTTGATGGGGGGGTAGTCGTTGTAGTTGTTGATGGAGTATAACGAGTCTCATGATCGATGAGCCTTTGGGCCAATTCCTTGACACTATCAAAGGTCGCAGGGTGTGACACTAGAACGTTCCCTCGATATGGGGGTACCAGACCCCAGATGTATCTTTCGATCTTCTTGCTTTCGGTGGGAACCATTTTAGGACATAGAGCCACCAGGTCGCAGAACCTGGCTGTATAGGCCACTATGTAGGAACCCTGCATTTTGAGGTTCCAGAGTTCCTCCTCGAACTTTTGAATTTCTCCCCTCGGGCAGTACTCCCTTGTCATAAGGTCCTTTAGTGTGTCCTAGCCCATGACATTGGCTGTTACCAGTGAGAGTGATTTGACATGGCCATTCCACCACGTCAGGGCCCTTTGGGTGAAAGTGGAAGCAACAAATTTTATCTTGCTTCCCTCAGGGCATGAGCACATCTCGCAGATTGCTTCTGTTCTTTCGATCCATTAGGACAGTGCAATGATCCCTCCGGTCCCATTGAAGTATGTAGGTTTGCAGCTGATGAAATCTTTATAGGTACACTCCCGTGCATGCGGATGGATTTCATCATGGCTGGAGTTGGTGCCAGTCCCCGTTCCACTAACACCACCAGAGTTTACTTGTGCCATGGCGGCGGTCACAGCTGCTTGAAACATCACCGCATCGAACTGCGGAGGGGGTGGTGGTGGTGGAGTTTGATTTGCAGGCGTGTTTCTGGTCGGACGCTTGCGAGGCGGCATCTTTTTTTGAAAGTTCATAAAGATGATGATAATAGTAAGAATCGATTGTAAGTATGATGAGTGTGTTTCATGGACTAAATCGCCATAGTCCAATTATCAGATAGAGTCATAACAATAGAATAGGGAAATACAAAAGTACAGACTTTCCCATAGATTAGACAACTGCCAATATTACTAGTATTAATGATGTAAAATGAGTTCAGGAAGAGTGACCTAACAGTAGGTCTTACATCAAACCATAAGGGAAAATGTTGGCAGCTTAGAAGTCTAGTTAGAGTGCTTTCAAAGTTAGAAATGTTTACATACAAGTGCTCCATAGAGCCTAAAAAGAAAGGCTATTCCTTAACCAAAAGAGAAAGATGAGTCGACATCTTCTACCGGCGACGGGTATCCCTTGGGTGAACCCTCAGGTCTGCCAGTTGGCGTACAACTTCCTAAAGATGTCGTTCATGCGCCCTCTGACGCACTCGGAGTTCCATGACCTCAGCCCGGGATGTAGCTAGCTGTTGCTGCAGAGCCTCATTGGTCCTCCTAGCTCTATCCATAGTCTCCTCGAGTTGGCGAATACGGACAGTGTTAAGGCCAGAGTTGGCATCAATTTCCACTACTCGGTCGATGGCTGCATGACCTTGCTCGACGTTCCTAGCAATCCTACGGACCATGATGGGCAGGACTCTGTCAGCTGAACCTCCCTCGCTTATATTGTAAAAGCTTCGGTCTCCGTTGAAAGGTAATGGTTGACCCTGCTCATCACTCCATCGATTCAAGGTTGTTGCCCACAAGGGAGTGGGACCTTGGAATGTCGGACGGGGGTTGGGGTTTGGGGCTACTGGGGGTAGGTTGTTGACTTCTGGTTCGGAGTCGGAGCTATCTGAAAAGCCTTCTGCACGGTGATCATCCAGAGGGATTGGGTGATCATCTTCTGGCTCCTCATCAAGCCATCCACCAATGCCTTGGTAGGGATAGTACGGATCGCCTGGGAGATGGAAGTCAGCCATGTTATCTACGCAAGAATAGGGGAAAGAATGGTTAATAGACGTACAAATCTAAGATAATTATAAGATGATCGTTATTAGTTGACCCAATACTTGCATAGTGCATACCAATTATATGCAACCAAAACAGGATAGACGTTCGAATAAGTGATCCTAACTCTAAATCCACAACCAAACAAGGAATAGGAAATAAAGCAAAGATCACAGATTCTAAGTCTATAGCGTCTTAGTCACATGTAACCTTAGGGTATCCACTTAGTAACTATTGCCCTACTAGTAACGACCCTTTTAGTTCTCACATATGTAGTTTATAGTAACGCAAAATACTCCTATAGTATTCTGTTCTAATGTTCTTGTTGTAGTAGTGTTGGTAAGTTTTCAGACTTGTTGCAACACTACAATCATTCTTAGGCACATGCTAGTCACTCCTCAGAAAATATAGTTGATCAGGCTATATCCCCTTAGGTTTGACTATATGTCTCTAAGCCTAATTGTGATGTCCAACAATCATAATACTTTTGTTCTGTTCTAGTATGATACTGTCACACCCCAAAACCAAGAACGGTGGAAACGTTCTGGGGTGGAGGACGTCATGTACAGTATCACAACAATGCATAATAGTAACGACAAGCAACAACATCCATTTCATTAATATAATAATCGTAATACAAACGTGTTCTGTATAGTTTGTAAGACACCAAAAGTATAATCAAAATAAAAGATGAGTCTGGTATGTGCTCCATCTTCTCAAAATCTTCATCTGTACCTGTCTACTGATGACCTGAGAATACAAGTTATTTTGAAAGAGTTTATCAGCATAAAGCTGGTGAGTTCATAAGTATTTAGTGTCATTGCTTGTATAAAAATGTTTACAACAATGTAGTGTAATAACTGATTTCAATGTTTGTAAATAGTATACTCCCTAGAAAATCCTAAATTTTCTAGTAAAAGTAGTCTTCTACCAAGACCCGATTGTTTGTATATTTGCTCTTTTGTAAATGTAAGGGTTTTCACCAGCGAAACTATTTGTATGAATATATAGTTTACTTAAACGAGTATGTGACAAAATCATAAAATAATGAAGTACAGACTCCCGGTAGTACTAAATGTACAGTACACCTCGGAGAGTCTAAAATAGTAATGTGTGACTCCAGGTGGTATTAAATAAACAATACGCCTCGAAAAGTCTAAAATAGTAATGTGTAGACTCCAGGTCGTATTAAATGAACAATACGCCTTGAAAAGTCTAAAATAGTAATGTGTAGACTCCAGGTGGTATTAAATGAACAATACGCCTTGAAAAGTCTAAAATAGTAATGTGTAGACGCCAGGTAGTATTAAATGAACAATACGCCTCGAAAAGTCTAAAATAGTAATGTTTAGACTCCAGGTGGTATTAAATGAACAATACGCCTCGAAAAGTCTATTTTTGCCTTTAATTCTTAGTTGGTTAATTAAAGGTTTGAATGTGAACTCGTATGTAACCATGCTGATCGACGGCTGAATAATTGCTGACCCTCCAGGTCAAATATAGTGGGGTAGCATTCTGTCACCCCTTGGCCTTTCGGCTGGGACTGTAGCTAGCAGTCAGGATGTGGGAGTGTCTGTCACGTATAGATCTATACACAGAATGCCCGCTCTCCCTCCAGGAGACTCTGGTTACAAAGTGATAGCACAATAAAGTGTCGTATCGAGAAGTAGTATGTCACATTCTTTTCATAGTATTCAAATGTTTATGTAGTATGTCATAGTGTACTAATGTTTTCTTGTAGTAGTATATAGTGCATTCTATTGTATATTATATAGTAGGTTTTCTTGTATAATGTATAGAGTGTTCTCTTGTAGAGTATAAAATGAGTATTGACTCATAACTGAACTGACTCCGGTAAGTGTCATTGTAATAGTAGTAATGAGTAGTAATCCTTAACTATACCTATTATAGTTAAATAGTAATGTTATTTGCATGCCTTTGTTACACGAAGGTACTGAACTGAAATGAAAACTATTATATCCAACACATATATATGATATATAACTAAGAATTAAACGACAGTCGGACAAATAACAGAATACCCTAAGTCCACAACCAAACAAGGAACAGGAAATAAGGTGAGCTATCAGTCCTAAGTCCTTCAAGTCTTACTTATATAATTATATTGGTGTAGATATGGGTTTGAAAATAATGTAAGTTTAAAAGGATTTGAAAACAGTTTATCATTTAAAGAGTTTAATAAAATGTTTGAAACTCTTGAAAATCCATAAGTTTGATAGCAATTTGTAAGCAATAGAAAATCTTTCTGTTTGTTCTAGTTATTAATCACATGTGATTAAAGCAATAACTAGAAATGTTCAACTTGTATTCCCCCCCCCCCCCATAAAAGCATTTAAAATCATTTCAAAGGTTAATTAAGGGGTATGAACTCACCTGTAGTGAGTGGTTTGGGTGGAAGTGTCGGGTAGGATGCTAGGTGTCAAGTGAGGACATGAACACACACACGGATCCTATGTAACATGTAGTGATACATAAATGTATCTAATTAACCATTTAACAACTAATTAATCAAGTAAAGACATCCTAATACATGGACACACTTTGTTTCAAGTGCTAGGAGTGCTAAAGGGTTGTATCTAAGGAGAGTATAGCCTCACATTGGAGTTTACTTCTCATTTGGCAACCCTATATGTGTTTACGGTTTTTGGTCAATTCCCCCATGAGTTTACGGCCGTAAACTCATGGTAATTGGCACATTTGTGTGTTTTAAGGTCTTATACGCCTCAAGGAAGTGTTATAGGTTTGAATCAAAGGCTTAGGAAGGGACTAGGGCTCAAAATGGACCTTCTTTGGGGTTTACGGTCCTTGAACGACCTCTTGGGAGTTTACGGTCGTAAACCCTTGAGTTTACGACTGTAAACTCATGGTCACCTCAACCATTTCGTTTTTTGGGGTTTCTAGCTCATGCATGCAAGGTTCCAATCCAATATCCAAGCCTTAGAAGGTGTTAGGGGCACTTAAACACCGCTTGATGGTGTTTACGGTTGAAGGATATCCCTTGACCGTAAACCCAAGTGTTCTTGGGTGTTCTTGATGTTTTTCCATGGATTAACAAGTATACTAAGCAAACAACTAGATAGGAAGAGTATACTTACTTATAGGAAGCTTGTAAGAGTGTTTAGGGCCCAAGAACACTAGTGTGTGTTCTTGGTTTTCTTGGTGTTTTGAAGAACACTTGAAGATCTAGGTAAAAATGAAGAATTCATGGATGAAATGATGTATAATAACTAGATGGAAGGTTATAACAACAAATCAAGTGAAGAGAAACTTACATTTTTGGAGGATTTGGAAGATGGTCTTATGATAATTGAGAGAGAATGGTGGGAGTTCTTGAGCTAGGAAGTGAGAAGTGAGGAGTTTGGGGAGTAAACTCATGCCTTAAGCATGAGTTCATGGTCAAAATGGAGTTTACGGCGCAAACCCCCCAAGGTTTGGCCGTAAACACCATTTTATGGTGTTAAATGTTTAATCGCTCCACTTTAATCCTAAAAAGTACTTCCTTTTTTTTATTTGTTCGTTTGACGGATTTAAATTAAAAACACTCAAACGGACTTTAAACCGGCTAAGAATGTACTGAAATGAATTTGACTTTTATTTGTAGTGTTTGACTGTAGAGTTTATACAAATGAAGATTTCGGGTTGTCACATGCCCTGCGGTTGGGAAGGTGTTTGAAGTGTTTGGGTTACATTCAAGAGGATAGAGTTCAACTCCTCAGGAGAAAAGAAATGAAGTCGGGAAGCCCTGGAGACCTTAGGGCGAGAACCAGTGTCATCGTCTTGGGAGTGAACTGGGAGTGAGTCTCCAGGATGCGGTGAAACAGACTCACTTTCTGAGTCCGAGTGGTATTCGAGTGTGGTGTTGAATGGGTCTGCGGCCACCCCAAGGACTATCGGAGCCTTTTGAGAGGCTGAGGTATCAGTCTGGTCACGCATTTGGCCAGTGGGATTGGTTTTCCTGTTTTTGAGGATAGTTATGGGTTGTGCATCCTCATCAGAATCACTATCATTTGAGGGTGCGGATTGGGTGATTTTGCGTTTCTTTGAGGGTTCGGTTGGTTTGGGAGCATCTTTCTTTGGGGTTCTTTGTTTCTTGGAGACGTTTCGGGGGCCTTGATGGGCTGAGACTAATTTCTTTCTTCTTTGAGAAAGATTAGAGAGAGTAGTGGAAGAAGGGACTGCGGTACTTCCAGGGATGATGAGTGCGGATGTGAAGATAAACCTCTTCTTTTAAATCCCCATTGAGAAAGGCACTTTTTACATCCATTTGATGAACCTTGATATTCTTGTGGGCTGCGTATGCTAAGAAGACTCGGATAACTTCCATGCGTGCTACGGGAGCATACGTTTCATCATAGTAAATACCTTCAAGTTGACTATATCCCTTTGCAACTAACCTTGCCTTGTTTCTGACTACCGCACCAGATTCATCCAACTTGTTTTTGAACACCCATCTAGTACCAACAATGGTGTGACCATGCGGCTTCGGGACGAGCTGCCACACTTTGTTTCTTTTGAATTCTTCTAGCTCTTCTTGCATTGCGGATATCTAGTTTGGTTCTAGCAATGCTTCTTTGATCGTTCGGGGCTCGACCGAGGACATAAATGTTGTGTAGTGACAATGATCAGATAAGTCCTAGGAAGATCGAGTCTGGATACCTGGGGATGGGTTGCCAATGATTTGACCTGGTGGGTGGTCCTTCGTCCATACATGTAGACGAGGTTGCAGATAATCAGCAGATGCGGTAGAGGGGATGTCTTCTATACCAGAAGACTCTGTGGTTGGAGATGGCAGTTCCCCCTGGATTTGAGAACATCCCGTGGAATCATCTTGGATTGTTGGAGCGAGAATGGAATTTTCTTAAGCAGTTGGAAGAGGTTCCCCCTGGATTGCTGATGGGAGTTCCCCTGGAACCTGAGAAGGTTCCCCCTTGACTACGGATGGGAGAGTGATAATCCTTGAGTCTCTTCTTGTGTCAATATTCTCTATGTGTTCATCATCCGAGTCCGAAGAGACGTTTTATGGTAATGATTCTCTGCGGATAGGAACTTGAGCTACATCAAGTACTGGAACCTTGATGGTTGTTGCTTGATCTGGAGTAGAGCTTTCCCCCTCAACCGGCGAAGTGGAAGTATTGAGAGATGCTACTTCAGATAGTGATGGACCAGATACATCTGCGTGCTGCTGTTGAGCTTCCTGAGACACAAGAACTTCGGATAGTTTCGTTGTTTCAACAGGGTCAAAGAGATCATCATATTTTACTTCAACTAGATTTAATGGACCCGAAGAGGCAGGAATATCACTTTCCAGGATTGCTGTGGTTTTAGTGGATGGAGGGGTGTTGCGGATGTGATAGTCATCAAAATTCACATCGAAGCTTTCATTGATTAGCCTTGTACGTCTAATGAGAACCCTGTAAGCAACTTTGTTAGTGGAATAGCCAAGGAAGATGCCTTCATCAGACTTCGGTGCAAACTTGTTAAGATGATCTCTGTTGTTGATCACAAAACATCTACACCCAAAGATATGAAAGAAGCGGACATTTGGCTTGCGGTTGTTAAGGCCCTCATACGGTGTTTTGTTGAGACGTTTGCACACAATGCTTCGGTTCTGTACAAAGCATGCGGTGGCCACTGCTTCAGCCCAGAAGTAGAGAGGAAGGTGTGCGAAGTTGAGCATGGATCTGGCTGCTTCTACTAGGGTGCGGTTCCTTCTCTCTACTACCCCATTTTGTTGCGGTGTGTAGGGAGCAGAGAAGTTGTGAGTGATGCCCTTGGAAACCAAGAAACTGTTTAGGAGATGATTAGTAAACTCGGTTCCATTATCACTTCGGATACGTCGTACTGGTAACTTGATCTGAAGTTCTATTTCCTTGATGAAATTGATGAGAATCTGCGGTGTTTCTGACATGAGTCTAAGGAAGAAAACCCATGTGAAGCGTGTGAAGTCATCTACTATAACCAGTATGTATTTCTTGTGATGGAGACTGGCTACGGTGGATGGACCGCAGAGATCAATGTGCAAGAGCTCCAGTGGTTCAAAAATTGAAGAGTCAATCACCATGGGGTGACTTGCTTTGAATTGCTTTCCACATTCACATGCAGGATAGAGAGTATCATTGCTGAACTTGAGAATAGGAAGTCCTCTGACTAGTTCTCCGGTGACCAAATTGTTGATGTACCTGAAGTTGAGATGAGCTAGCTTGCGGTGCCATAGCCAGCTGACTTCGGATACGGCTTTGGCTAAGAAACATAACTGCGGTTTGCCTATGATCAGAGAGACATCCAGAGGATACGTAGTACCTTCGGATCGGGATTTGATCAGACACGTGTTCCTATCACTTGTCATTACATAGCAAAATTAATCATCAAATTCAACTTGATGGCCTGCCTTACATAGTTGGCCAACACTGATGAGATTGTGTTTAAGGCTTTCTACATAAGCAAGCTTTTGAATAGAGAAGTTTCCCGTAGTAAGAACACCATAACCTCAGATGACCCCATTCGCATTGTTGCCGAACGTGACATTTCCACCATTGCAAATTGGCCTGAAATCCCGAAGGTATTCTAACCTCCTGGTCATGTGCAAGGAGCAGGCACTGTCAATTAACCATTCATCTTCTTGTTCCTCCAAACTAGTTTGGAGCCTGGGACAAAAGGTGAATTTATGATTGATGCATGAAACGAGGTTGCAGGGACAGGTTTCGTGTCAATGTTTAATCCTAGTCCTGGGTGTTTGTGAGATTTTGGAGTGTAGTATTTTTTTGAAAAATTACGAGGTTTCTGAATCCACCAAGATTTGATATGGGATGAACCATTTTGACAGCTACATTGACATTGACAAGTTGAGATTTTGTCTTTTGTTCAGACACCTTGTTTGGTCAGCGGTCTAAAGGATGAGTTGGGCTTGTGACCGGCCCGAGGTTGGTAATATCTGACATGAGTGCTGTTGGGCTTTGAAAAAGTTTGTTTCGAAAAAGGTTTAGCACGTGTAGATCTTTGGGACCTTTTTGTTGGATTTGGTAGAATACCCTTCCACTTGTTAAAATTTTGATGTGATTTTAAAAGTGTTGGAGTGGGTAAGATACCCTTCCATTTTGGATCATCTGAGGAATAGACTTGAAAACCATTGTTTCGAAAAGACTTTACACTCTTTTGGGTTGTGTCAGATGAATTACGAATGACTGTTGAAACTGTACATTCCTTTTTATATGTTTTCTTGATGGGAAAGTTTTTTGAAAAATAGTGTGAGAAAACAATTTTTTCTTGGACTCTTGGACTTTGGAAATCTGAAAGCCTTTTTAGCTAAGGTTTTTGGGGAACCGCAGTCATTGATGTTCAGTTGCGGTTTCCTGGAATCCTTTGAAAATTTATGAAAACGAGGGCTTGAGTCATCCGAACTTGAAGATTCAGGGATTTGAGAACATTGACCCACTTCAAAGTTTTCTATGGGTAATTCGTGATGAATTGGTTGAAGAGTCGCAGAAGTTTTGTTCGAGGACTGCAGTAGGGATGATTTGACTACCGCAGAGTAAGTCTTAGTTGGGACTTCAGTGGGACTTTTGTGGGACTTCTATGGTTCATGACTATAATGAGAGACACTGCGGTCTGAGGGAAGAGATGGAAAGTTTTGCGAGACTTCCGGACCCTCAATAACAATTTCTTCATCAACTACGGATGAGGTTTGAGAATTTGGGTAAATGGTGCCACAGATAGGAATTTGATCACTTGTTTGACCCGAAACCTTAGGCACAATTTCCCCAATGACACAATTATTGCTTAGATTATGAAGTCTACCGAAGTGTGTTATGATGTCTTTGGGAAAAGTCTTGTCATTGACTGGGAAATGAAATTCTCGGTCTGGAGGGACATACAGTCTGTCTTTATTAAACCGCGGTGAGGAATCCATTGCGGTAGGATATCCATTTGACCAACCCCAATTGTATGTATCGTCCACGGTTCCATTATTTACCAAATTTTCAATAGCTTCACTTTCATTAAACAATTTTTCGATTAAAAGATTTAAGCGTACAATTTCACTCTGAGCTAAATCTCTCTGGTTCAAAGCTATCTCTAATTGTGTTTCACTCAACATTCTTGCATCTTTTTCTAACTCTAAGTCCTTTTCTAACGTAGCCATTTTGATTCTTTTGTTATCCAGTCGTCCTCTTACATGGAACATCTCTTGGAACGCAATGTTCTTCTGATCTAAGGCTTTGTTATAGTCTGTAAGGATGGGAGCACATGTGTCATTAAGATTATCTATGAAAGGTTGACAGTAATGCATGCTATAGTTTAGAGTTTGGATCATGAGTTTTACCTGTTCGACGATGCTTAGAGTTCCATCCTTTGCCATGTAGCAGTAGTTCTTTTCCAGTTTTGTAGACTCATCATCATCCGCAGTTGCCAGCATGCAGATTTTGCCTTTTCCTTTGATACTGCTGATGGCTTCATCTTCATCTCCGGATGACCAAACTTGATGGTCTCTTTTGACATGGGCTACATATGCCCTTGCCTTTTCCTTATCTTCCAATTCTTGAGCCATTCTAAGGTAGAATGCTCTGTCTTTCACTACATTGGCCTTGCAATCCTTTGCAAAGTGATTCTCTTTGTTGCACTTATGACAAATTACAATATCACTTTTGTCTTCTGATGGAGTACCGGAGTCAATGGTTTGGATGCACTGCGGTGCCTCCTTTGGTTGAGAATTCTGAGATTGCGGTGGTGGATGAGAACTTTTGGGATATCGAGGATGGTTATTCTGCGGGTTGAAGTTACGATTGAATGGAGGTTTGTTGAACTGTTGATTCTTGCGGAAGGAAGGAGGTGGTAGACGATTGAACTGTTGGCTAACCAGAGCAATAGCCTTCTGAAATTCTTCTTCATCATCATACTCTGAATCAGCTTCGTATGACTGCGGTGCATTGTCATAAGTGGGAGAGTATCATTAATTGGGTGGAGCTTGTGCTATGAGAGCAAGTGGTCCTCCGAAGTCAGCACAGTCTTTGAGTACGGTGGATTCTTGTGCTTGCAATTCTCCATAGAGCTTGTAGAGAGAGAAAGAGTGAATCTTTCTATCTCCTTGGACTATCATCTTAGCCGTAGTCCAATGTCTTCCCAAGCCATTAAGAAACTGAAGATTTGTTTCATGGTTGCTGCGGACGGTGCCAACGTTTGATAACTTGGTGACTATCAGGTTGAACCTTTTAAAGGAGTCTTCTAAGCTTTCGCCAGTGTGAGCTTTGAAATTGTTGAACTCATTGAGTGCGGTTGTAAGCTTCTTGTCTTGTGCTTGTTCTGAGCCTTCGTACAAATTCTTGAGAACTTCCCAGATCTCTTTCGCGGATTGACAGTTTATGATAATGTCGAAGTTGTCAGGAGCAACTCCGCAAGAGATTTCATAAAAAGCAACACCATCATTTTCCATTTTATCGAGATCATCCTTGGTGGGACGGCTCATGACTGGTTGACCTCCTCCTAGTCTGGTTGTAGCGCCGTCAGTTTGGACTGGTGTAAGAACCAGGACATGTGGTCCTTCTTCTATGGATCGCCATACATCTCTACCAAGTCTCCTTAAGTATCTTTCCATTCTTTGAGACCAATGATGATATTCATTTGCTACCAATATTGGGGCTCGATTAGAACCACCAACACTGTTGGAAACATTCAGAGAAAACGATTGTACCATTTGTCTTTGTTTTTTTTTAAGTTTTTTTTTAAGAAATGAGCTTCAGTGGTATAGAAGGCCTTTTGAAAAACAGAGTTTTGTTTTCAAAAAGCAACCACTATGGCTCTGATACCAATTGTTGAGAGAAAAACTTTGAGACACACTTGAACAAACATTAGAACAAGTATAGTTATGGAATAGTTAATCTCGAAGGATATTAAAGCTCAACAATAATATTAATAAGTTAGAATTAGATAGTTAGAGAGTTAGTTGCGGAAAAGTAAAGAAATGGAAATGACAACAATTGTTATATCAAGTATACACATAAGTTGATTCATAACGAGGAATGCATTCAAACCAAGTTAATAAGTGAGATCAAACTTAGTGATTAAGTCACAAGAGACTTGCTCCGAAGAGAGATTGTAATCAGTTATATTCTAGTAAAGTTTGAGAGTAAGGAGAGATGCGTAATCAGATAGAGAGATAGCAAAGATAGCTTTAGAGATGTCTTGAATAAGTGAGAATGAGCTCTATTTATAGAGTCTCAAGAAATACACTAGATCACGTCTCTAATAGTAGCCATGCAAGGCATACTGGACAATAGAGAGTATTACAATAAAAGTAGACAAAGTAAAGTAATCTAGTAGCTAAGAATGACTGCGGTTGATGATGACTTCGGGTGAGGATGCTGATGAAACCTTGACTGCGGATCCTTGTGGACTGCGGTAGCTGAAGTTCAAGAGGGTCACTTTTCATGATTCAACAGTCATGTTGAAGGTCTCACCCTGGAAGGTCATGATACGCTTCGGAAAGCATGGAAAGTTGAATCCAAGATACATAGGACCATTCGAGATCCTCGCTAGGATCGGTCCCGTAGCATACAAACTTCGTCTACCCCAGGAACTTAGGAACGTACATCCCGTCTTCCACGTATCGAACCTAAAGAAGTGTCTGTCCGATGAGACACTTGTGATACCCCTCGATGATATCGAACTAGATAAGAGCTTACACTTCGTGGAGGAACCCATAGAAATCATGGATCTGGAAGTCAAACGAACGAAACAAAGTTGTATCCCGATAGTGAAGGTTCGCTGGAATGCAAAACAGGGACCTGGATTCACTTGGGAACGCGAAGATTCAATGCAACATAAGTATCCAGATCTCTTTCCGAGTCCATAATTTGTATTCTATGTTTGAATTTCGGGACGAAATTCCCTCTAACGGGGGGATGATGTGATAACCCGAAACTTCAATCTTGTACAACCATTCAATTCAATCAAAGTCAGACTAGTTTCTGCTATCTTTCAACATTGTTAAGAGGCTATTTGAGAGTTTATGAGCCTAGTGTAACGTATGGATGGATGCTAGGATGAGTTAGCTTGAGATCGGGAGGCTAGATTAGAACCAGAAAAACACTCACAAGGTGTTCCGGCCGCAAACCTATTCACGGCCGTGAACCACCTCCTACATATATGTGTGTGACCTCATTTATTCTCTTTTCTCCTCCTCTCAACCTTGAACACCGCCATTCTCTCTCAAAGAGCTTCGACCGTGAACCCTCCAAAGCTCCAAAAACGTAAGTGTTTCAACCTTAAACTTGTATTACTTGAAAGACTACTAGATCCTAGCCATGATTTGTCAAGTTTCATCATCATCTTCTTGAACTTGAAGGGAACACGGCCGTGAACCCTTCGTAAGGGTCGTAAACCCTTCATAGATTCATAAGGGCCGTGAACACCTCATGAGGTCGTGAACCTCATGAGGCCGTGAACTATATACGGCCGCAAACCCATCCTTGGGTGGCCGTAAACCCGTTCCAAGCTTCTATATGTGAGCCCAACACTTCATTTAGGGTGTTTCCTACAATCTTAGGTGGTTTCCTATACTTGTTAGTAGTTATAACCACTAATTGAATACACATATATGTGAATATATGCCTTATAGGATCCAACTGTGCTTCGGAACCCCAATTGTGAACTCAAGCATCCTATATCCATCTCACCTTCCAGATCACTCACTGCAGGTGAGTTCATACCCCTATTTCTTTACAGTTTTAATGTTTTCATGGGGGGAGGGGATACAAGCCAGACATCATTGATCTTGTGACATTATACAAAAAGGATTTCAATACACTTAGAACTGATACAATTGACACAAACACACAGTTTTCATACTTTTAACAAATATTTAGATATTTCATCCCTTTTGTATATTGCTGAGCATAAGGGAGGTTTTCAACATAATCATAGAGTTTTTAGTGTTAAACTTGAATACAACAACGAACATATAAACTATAATAGGTATAGTTTGTGTAAATAATTATTTTATCAAGGTACAAACATAAGATTCAAGGTGATCGAACATATAAGCTATATAGAGTATGGTTTATGAGATATATATTCAGCTAGTTAAATTCAAGAATTCACTTTATTCTACATGTAGTCGATAGTATAGCATTTTATGAGCGAGCATTCTTCGCGTACTTAGTTAAGTACTAACAAGAGCCCTGAGATTATAACCAGAGTCTCCTTGCGGGAGAACGTGAGTTTGTGTATAGATCTATACGTGATT
The DNA here is from genome assembly GCF_052849685.1 of Lactuca virosa. Classification (NCBI taxonomy): domain Eukaryota; kingdom Viridiplantae; phylum Streptophyta; class Magnoliopsida; order Asterales; family Asteraceae; genus Lactuca; species Lactuca virosa. The sequence goes on from NC_136431.1 coordinate 143,610,052, forward strand.
GACAATCCCGCACCATAACTGTTAGCTACAGTTAGGCCAGAAGGCCTGGGTGACAAAGTCATTTCGATTCCGACGCCTGAAGAACGTCGTTCAGGCAATTCAATGGTCAAGTATGGTTATAACAACTCATAAATTTGGTACTAAGAATATACGATTTATGTATGAATGGTAATAACTTCAATTGGTTTTATTATAAAGTAATAGAACTACCATACACATTAAAGTTTTCAGAGCTTTTCGAACTTACTATACATACTGGTGATAGCCAGGGTTTTTCATGTAAAAAGGGGTTTTCTCATTCAAAACAAACAATGCACAACACATTCAATGGTAACTAGACATATGAACTAATACATTATGAGATTCAGTAACAAAATACACATGTTAGAAAGTAATGGATTTTCTTGGAAACATACAAATACTTTCATTGATTCATTAACAGATTTTCCTTACAAAAACATGCTTATGAACTCACCAACTTTATGCTGATACTCTTTCAAAAACTGTTTGTATTCTCAGGAGATCAGTAGACAGGTACCGCGCACAGATTTTGAGAAGACGGAGCGTATAGAGTCACGTCTTTTACTTTTGTTATACTTTTGATGTATATAAATATGAAACAAACAGATGTAAATGTTTTACTTAAATCAATGTAATGGTTGTGTTTACTTTGATTACTATGATGCAATTGTTGTGATACTACATATGACGTCCTCCACCCCCGAACGTTTCCGCCGTTCCGGTTTGGGAGCCGGTGTGACAGAATTGGACTATGATCATTACCCTAAACTGTTTTTAGATTGTTAAACCTGTTTTTGATGTGGTAATGATTTTGCTTATCCAATTTCAAAGATAATTGTCAAAGTTTTAAGTTTTATATAAAATTCATATGATTCTTGAAAATTGTGGATATGAATTATGCATGCTTATGAGTTTTGTTAGATCATAGAAATTATTTGACATGCTTGTTAGTTTAATTGTTGATCTAAATTCCTTTTAATGGACTCCATAACTTGTCCTCAAGTTATGAAATTCCAAGATTCTTTTCCATTAAAATCAGTAAAACTCATAAGTTATAGAAATGAAAGGTTTTGAATAGTTTCAAAACTTGCCCTCAACTTTTGGAATTTGCAAAGTCACTTTAGAAAACTTTAATTCCAAACCCTAGAATTTTAAAAGTTTAAAATTCAACCCTTATACTTTATAGTATTTGTCACAACTGGCATTTTTGCCAGGAAATTTTGTGATCATGTAAACGTCATCTATGATAATACTTGTAACTCTAACTTGATATTACGCATTATGTGACAACAAACTTAATCAAGATTCACAAGTAAAGTTCAAAACTCTATACAAAGTATTCAAATAGTCAATAATGAGGTGAAAACCCCTAAAAATCCCGGTTCAAGTTTATTATGGACTAGAATTTTCCTATTGGGCCTAATGGGCCAATAAGCCTTCAATTCGACTATTTTGGGCCTAAATACCCTAATTGAGTTCTAATTGGACCCACATTCATAAAACTTAACATTTTGGGCCATGTGGGCCTAAAATGGTTCATGTTAATCCTAATCGGCCATAAATGATTCCATTCACCCTACTAGACTTCAATTGGGCCGTGAATGTCCAAAGGGGCCCAATGGACCGAAAAATACTCATTTGGGCCTCATGATTTCAAGCTAAGTCAAGGAATGGCCCAAACTAATCCACTTCCTTTCTCCTAGCCCAATTCTCGGCCCATGTAAAAAAAAGAAAATAAGACGATTAACTAGCATTAGACACATCATTATTACATGATGGACTTCCATGCAAATTAACCACTAAGTAATCTAGAAATCTCATGCATCTAGGTATCCATCTTATCTTCACCTCTCTCTTCTCTCTCTTTTTTCTTCCATTCGGCCGAGAGCAAGAAAAAAACGCACACACACACACACACTTTCAAAACTCTCTCTCAAGCACTCTCAAAAACTCTTCCTTCTTCTATCAAAATTTTGAGATTTAGTGTTGTTTCAAGAAGGTTTTCACCAAAAATCATCATTCCTTGGTATGTCCTTACATATCCAAGTTCTATGACTTCATTTTTATGTTAGAATACTCCTTCTAAACAAATGCTTGTGATCATACTCTTAGAAACTTCCTAAGTTCGAAAATCACTCAAGAAGGCCTGCTAAAGGCCAAGATCTCTCCATCTCTTCTTCAAACCGAGATCAAACAAGCAAGGTGAGTTCATACCCCCCTTGTTTTTGGGTTTTACATATTTTTGGGGGAGAATACAAGTGTGCATGTGTAGATCTATGTATTATTGCATGTTGTGTGTGATTTTCTTGGTTTATGTTGTGATTTTGTGTTAAATCTTGATGAATCTCGAATACTCCAAAAAAATGGGTGAGATTCATAAACTAAAACACTCCAAACATCGTACTACAAGGATAAAAGTGATATACATGCTTTAGATGTGAAAAGCAAAACAAAAATCTTGTATAAGGACCATTTTGACAAGTAAACAAAAGTTTGGGATAGTTTTTACCACTCACGGTTTTTGTAAGGATCAAAAGGGTCACATTTGTATAAAAATGAGATTTTATAACAACAATACTTTTCAGAGGACCAATAGTTTAAGATTTTGCATTATGGGCCTCAACATGGGCCTCACGGCTTTTTGGGCTCAAATTGCAAAAAGATCAATTTTTGGGGATTAAAATGTTATTTAATCAAAACTTGAGCCAAAAATGAGAATAAACGAAAATAAGGGCTGAAAATGACACTTATTTCAAAATTGGGCCAAAAATGTTAATTTTATAAAATTTGGGCCGAAAATGTCATTTTCTTCAAATAAGTTAAGGGATTCGGGCACACTCTTGGGTGTGTCTGAACTCAAAGTGAGGAATTGATAATATTTTTTTAAAAAAATTCTAAAAAGGTTTTTTTAAAGAAAAAGGGTGTGATGTGTGTGATCAATCGAGCTCAAGTAAGTGATTCCCAAAATACCCATCCATAAGTATTATGATTAGTATGCTATTATATGAAATACGTGCTAGAGTAGGGCTAAGCATACCTTCAGGAATCACATTCTATAATTTCCTAATTTGTGTGATACCTTATAGACTAGGGGGATTGGATTCTATGTATTACTAGGTATTTATATCGGAAAAGTTAATTGCTAAGTGTATGTTGTATAAGTTGTATGCGATTAGGATCTTATAGCCCTAGAATAACTGATATAACCTTATTTCCTCTTCCTTTTCTGGTTGTGGGCTTAGAGTAGAATCATTCATTCGACAGTCTATGTGATCCTATTTTCTGTATAATTTTTATGCATAAGGCAACCGACGGTGTTGGTAGAATTTCCTTGTATTATAGGAGCAAGTGAGATTATGATTCTTAGGAGAGCCTACGAAGTGTAGTAGTAAGTTTGTATGTTGTGTAGCATATATGGGGGGTTTGCGAGAATCGATATGGTTAAGTAACTTAAAGGATTCATGATGATTCTTGAGGAAAGTACAGATAAGTGTGGAAGGTCATATTAGGCATGTACTACTGAAAGTATAGGATGTATACTCATGTCAAGGATTGTCAAAAAAATCTTAAGGAGCTAGCAGTGTGTGAGAGTTCCCTTGGGTATCTTCTGATTGTTGAAATGTTTTTATTTTAGTATGGTGGTGACTACTCGAGGAGGACGTTCCGGTTCAGGTTCGAGTTCTGGCTCTGGTTCAGAACCACTGGATGAGAGGATATGTGAGTTCATCACGTCGAAGATCGCTCGTGGTATTATAGAGGCCACCCATGTGATGTTCGGTACCATCGAGGAAGGGATCATGGAGCTTTTGGATGAGAGTTTAGGGCTTTTTGTGTCGAGATGGCGGCGGGTCAGTTGGGAGCTCAAACTCTCTCTTTCCAAAAGTTCAATACTTGTGGAGCTCTGGAGTTCTTCGGGAAGAAGGACCCTATTGCTACCCGTAGATGGATCACTGACATTGAGAATGGTCAGCGAATGAGTTTCTACCCCGAGGGGTCGAAGGTGGGATTCGCATCCTGACTTCTGACGGATAGAGCCCACGACTGGTGGGAGGAGGTTGGACACTCCTTGGGATCTAGGGTGGTAGCATCCATGACGTGGGATGAATTTGTAATGAGATTCAAGGATGAGTTTACACCGACTATCGATGTGCAACAGCTGGTGAGAAAGTTTCAGGACCTTCGCTAGACTACGGAGACTGTGGCAGAGATCACCGCCAAGTTCTGGAAGAGAGCTTTGTTGGTCCCGCAGTATGTGGTGGACAAGGAGATGAAGAAGATAAGATACCATGATATGCTAAGGGATGACATCCAGGAGTTTGTGAGCATCTCCAGTTGCACGACACTGGAGGACATGATTTCTAAGGCTCGAGAACGGGAAATTGGTTTGGAGCTTCTGAAGAAGCGGAAGCCAGTTCGAATTCAGGTGGTAGAGGGATCAGCGAAGATGCCCAAGAATTTTGACTCGCGATCTACAGGCCAGCAAGGCCGGATCCTTTGCAGAAAGTGCGGGAAACCACACGATGGGGTGTGTCGATTTAGTGGTTTAGGATACAACATGTGCGACAATACGGGTCACATGAGTAGGGAGTGTACACAAGTATCAGGTCTGATTCCCTTCCATTGCAATCAAAAGGGCCACAGGAAGGCCGAGTGCCCTAGATTAATAGGAGGAGCAGTGTAGGCTCATGCGCCAGCCAGTTTGAGGAATTCTGATGGCCGCCAGGGTAAGGTGGATGTTCCTGTGGTGAAGAGTATGGCATTCTAGTTGACGTCTGACGAAGCATGAGCAACTCCAGATGTAGTTACCGGTATGTATCCTTACCATCTCTTTTACTGCTTTCCTTATTTATGCTTATGTTTATCTGATCTTGTATACTGAAGTTTTTAGTTAATGGTATGATAGCTTATTTTCGATTTGATTTGAGTGTTACCCGATCCTTTTGATCTCTTGTGCTTATCAAGAAGTTTAGCAATGCTCCAGGGACCTTTGATTATCCATTAGAGGTGGAGATTGTCGATGATCTTTCAGTGAGTGCTTCGAGGATGTGTTCTAAATACGTTCAGTGAGAGATATTCGATTGATTTGGTACCAATTCCTCTATGAGGGTCAAAAGTGATTATGGGTATGTACCGGTTGGTCCCTAATAGGTCCATGACTGTGAGCACCAGTTGGTGAGAGTTCGAACCCCAAGTGGGGGTGAACTGGTTATTCGTAGCGAGGGTGCTTAGTGCAAACCGACGGTTTATTCATTTATGAGAGCTATGAGGTATCTTCGGCAGGGTTGCTCCGGATTCATAACGTATGTGGTGGATACATGAGTGGAGGGAAAGAAGACGATGGATGATGTGCCCATTTTTCGGAAATTTTCTGATGTGTTTCCTAAGGATCTGCCTGGTGTGTCTCATGAGAGGCAGGTTGATTTTTGGATTGTTTGATTCCGGGAGTGGATTTGATAGCCAAGGCACCCTATAGCTTAGCACATCCAGAGATGCAAGAGGTGTCGACACAACTGCATGAGCTGTTAGACAAGGGATTAATCAGACCGAGTGGTTCGTCGTGGGGAGCACCCATCCTGTTTCTGAAAAATAAGTATGGTTCACATAGGATATGCATTAATTACCAAGAGTTAAACAAGCTAATGGTGATGAACCGTTATCCACTCCCGAGGATTGATGACTTATTTGACCAGCTTAAAGGTGCATCTTGGTTCTCCAACATTGATTAGAGATCGGGTTATTATCAGATGAGGGTCAGAGATGAGTATGTGCGGAAGATGGTCTTTAGGACACGTTATGGTCATTACGAGTTCGTGGTGATGCCGTTTGGGCTCACCAACGTACTGTGTTCATGGACCTCATGAACCAGGTGTGCAAGCCGATGCTGGATCATTTGGTGATTATGTTCATCGACTATATACTGGTCTACTCTTAGACCAAGGAGCAGAACGAGGAGCGTTTGTGGGAGGTCTTGGAGACCTTGAGGAGGGAAAGCATTTATGCCAAATTCTACAAGTGTGAGTTTTGGTTTCTCGAGGTGCAGTTTTTGGGGCACATCGTCAACCAGAAGGGTATATTGGTCAATCCGGCCGAGATAAAGGAAGTGATGTAGTAGGAGGTTTCGAGGACACCATCTGAGATTAGGACCTTCCCTGCTTTAGCAGATTGTTATCGGAGGTTTATTCGGGATTTCTACAAGGTTGTTGTTCCCTTGACACATCTGATGAAAAAGTTATGTGAGGCTCCATTTTTTACCTTCCATGAGGGAATAGACAATTTCATGGTGTATTACGATGCGTCTATTATGGGTTTGGGAGAAATTCTTATGAAGATGAGCCATGTGATTGCGTTATGCATTGAGGCTATTGAAGCCTCATGAAGTGAACTGCCCTACACATGATTTAGAGTTGGGGGTTGTGGTTTTTGCCCTCTAGATCTGGAGATACTATGGGGTCAGGTGCACTATTTATACTGATCACAAGAGTCTGAGGTATCTTATGGATCAACAAAATTTGAACATGAGACAACGTAGATGGTTCGATGTGGTGAAAGGTTACGACTATGAGATCTTGTACCATCTGGGGAAGGCCAATGTTTTGGCCGATTCCTAAAGTCTAAAGGCGGCGAGTGCACCGATTAGAGGTTTATGTTTTAGGATGGTCATTGTTTCACCACTATTAGATTTGATCAAGAAAGCTCAAGTGGATCGATTAAACATGGAAAATCGAAAGGAAGTGAGGATCAGGGGTCAGATTTAGTTGTTTGTTAGGGATAGTCGTGGATTATTGACCTAGTGCGGAAAAGTATGGGTCTCGGTTGGTGGCTGGGTCAGGAAGACGTTGTTAAATGAAGTCGGTACCTACTCCCATGTGGAAGTGGGAAGATATCACTATGGTCTTTATTATAAAGTTGCCTAGGACAGCGCGAGGGGTTGATTCTATTTGGGTGATTGTTGATAGATTTACCAAGAGTGCTCATTTTATACCCATTGCTGAGAGCGTATCCATCGAGAAATTGGCTGACATCCACATCAGGGATGTAGTGGTTCAACATAGGGTGCCAGTATTAGTGGTTTCTGATCGAGTTGTTCACTTCACGTCCAAATTCTAGAGGAAATTTCATGAGGAGTTGGTTACTCAGCCACATTTATGCACTGTTACCACCCTCAGACTAACAGACAGGGTGAGCTGACTATCCAGACATTCGGGGATATACTCACGGCATATGTGTTAGAATTTGGCGGGAGTTGGGACACTTACCTTCCATTGGAAGATTTCTCCTACAATGACAGTTATCATGTCAGTATTGATCGACCTCCCTTTGATATGCTCTATGGGAGGAAATGTCGGACCCCTGTTTGTTGGGGCGAGGTTGGGCATTTAGTCAAGGGGAGTACCAAGATGGTAATCAAGACCACCGAGTTGATTTAACCGGTGTGCGGAAGGTTGCAGACTACATAAATTTGTTAGAATATTTACGCTGATCAGTGATGTTCCGACCTCAAGTTCCAGGTCAGAGACTTTATGCTACTAAAGGTGTCGCCTTGGAAGGGTGTCATCCGGTTCAGGAAGCGGGGTAAGTTAGGCCCCATGTATATTGGTCCTTTCAGGATTATCGCCATGGTGGGAAAGGTTGCATACCCGTTAGATCTACCAGTTGAGCTTAGCCAGATTTACAACACCTTCCATGTCTCTTAAAATGTGGACGTTTTTAGCCGACGATTCCGCAGTAGTCCCGTTGGATGATATTCAGGTGGATGAGAGCCTTGGTAGGAAGGTAAATACCTTATGAAATAAGGTAGTAGAATTAGTAAAGGTGCAATGACAGGATCAGAAGGGTTTCGAATGGACATGGGAACAAGAAGAGAACATTATAGTGCATTACCTTGAGTTATTTGCGGCGATGGACTTCAAGGACGAAGTCTAATCCAAATGGGGGAGAGATGTAACACCCGTATCGTTGAGGTATTTTATTTTAATTAAAATTCTTGATTTTGGATTCCCACGATGTAGTGGAGGTACCACCACAACGTGGCAAGGCTGGAAGGATCGCAAACATCGATTCCAAAATTTATGCTTCTATATTGGAGTGGAAGGATTCCATAAAGTCAACAACTTTATGGATCCTTGAGGTCCCTTTAAGGTCATACGTTGTAGATCTGGAGTTTCTTGGAAGTTATTAGTCCAATGCAAGTTTAAGTTCATCTTCTCCTATGTTTTGACCTAAAATGGAAGAGACATGCATTGGACATGCATGTCCATAAAGCACCGTATTTTACGTTCTATTTGGTGTATGAAATCTTTCTGGAAAGCATAGGTGTGTGACCTTGATGATTAAGAGTCTATTGGTTAACTCATGCTTCTTGATGTCTTTAAGGACCTAAGTTTAGAGTTCTTGTCTTAATGGAATGGAAGAAATCATCTTAACTCGATTACGTTGTTCCGACTAATTCCCACAACGTGGCCTTTTGGCATTTTGTGGCCACGACGTGGCCAAAGGGAGGCCACAAGGTGGGAGTTTGTTTTTGACAATTTTGACCTTAACTTTGACCATTGACTTTGAGGGTTGACTTTTCACTCGTTGAATATTGGTCAAATTACTAGTTATAGAAGGGTAGCCTAACATTTTACCTTATGTGGATATCTACGTGGCGTTTAACACATGTTCTTAGATTTTGATAGCTATAGGTTTTTGTCGGCACTATGAGGTGAGTTTTCTCACTATACTATGTAGGTGCTAGTAGACTATATGACACTTGCATGGAAGGACTCAAGGGTAGCCCGTGGCATTTGTATGAAAGACCATTAGGGTAGCCCATGGCACTTATGTGTAAGACATTAGGGTAGCCAAGGCATTGCAAGGGAAGAACAAGGGTGAAGCCCATAGCAAAGACATGGAAGATCATGGGAGTAGCCCATGGCACTTGTATACAAGACCATGGGGGTATCTCATGGCAATATATGTGTGCTATCTGGTATTTTGGAGAAGTCAGTAAGCTTTGTTCTTACGGTTTTGTGCTTTGAATGTTTTTAGGTACTTCCAGTTCAAAAGGGAAAGGTCTGGCTTGACTGCACAACATTATCCCGCTGATAATTTTCCGCATTGATGACTATTATTGTACTGTGATTATTATGATACATTTGATACCATGATCAGTTTTTTCGCAAATACTATTTGATTAATAAATTAAAAATGAAAATTTGTATGTCTGTTTTTGGGTTGTTACACTGACATTTGTAACTCTTGAATATAAAAAAATCAAGAGGTATATTTGGGGTTTAAATCCTCAAATTCAAGGGCATGTCATTTATTTAAGTCCAACTACCTTTGATAGTGCCAAGCGTCTGGCCTTCCACTTGACTAACCAGTGTATTCGTCAAGGAATCCTAGCAAAGAAGGCAGACATACCCAGAGATGGAGATAAAAAACGAAGGTCTGATGGAAATTCAGGTGGAAAACAACCCTCGTGGAAAAAGAAATATACTGGAAAGGTGAACATAGTAGTTGCACCTACAGCCACTCCACAATGGCAATACACTAGAGATCAATCGAAGTGTAACAAATACCATACAGTTGCATGTCGGGAAATACACTATAATAATTGGAACTGAAAGGGTCATACTGCTAAGTACTGTAGGATTGCGGCTCTAGTAGTTAAATCTGGAAGCAATCCTGGTGGCATTCGCACTTATTATGAATGTGGAGAAGTAGGCCATTTCAAAAGGGAATGTCCAAAGTTGAAGGACTAGGGGAAATAGTAGAGGAATAGCATTTATGATTGGCGATAGAGATGAAATCCATGATCCTTCGGTGGTAACAGCTTGGGGTAGTATGTCCCCTGTGGTGATTTTCGTATGATCCCAAGGCAGATTTCTATTTGGTTGGATTCTCAATCTGTGAAGAGTGTCCATCTTCCCATGTTTTCTTCTTCTAGAATTTGGCAAGTTTCTATTCCTACCTCGACTTGTAGATCATAAAGTCAGCCAGAAAATCTGTTAGTGCTTGCGACTTCATCGCGGATCTTGGCTCATATTTAATGTCAAATGTAGTGAGCTTCCCCGACCACTTATCCATCCTTCCCGACATATCTGGTTTCTCATATCATTCTTATTTCGATTATTAGTTCTTACATGTATGGTATGAGTCTCAAAATAATGTCTTAATTTAGTAAAAGTTGTAACTACTGCAAGTATTAAATTTTAGAAATGAGAATACCTAGTTTCACCATCTAGGAGACTTTTACTTACATAGTAGATAGGATGTTGGTCCTCGTCGAGATCCTTGTCCAAGACTGCACTTACATCGGTTGAGAATAGTGAAAGGTATAGGAGGAGTGGCTCTCCATCAATCGGTTTTACTAATAGGGTGTCGAACTTAAGTACTTTTTAAGTTCCTGGAAGGCGTTTTTGTGTTCCTCGTTCCATTTGAACCTCTTGTTTTTCTTTAGGACATCATAGAACGGTTTACACCTCTCTGAGGATCTTGAAATGAGCTTGTTAAGAGTCGCTACTCTTCCGGTCAGCCTTTTGATGTATTTGGTCGTAGTTGGGGATCTGAGATCAATTATAGCTTTGATTTTTTATAGCTTTCTTTTATCCCCCTCTTGGTGACCATATATCCGAGAAACTTTCATGACTTCATTCATGTTGTATTAGTCTAAGTTTTCGAAGGCTCCTTGAAGATCGTTGAGCTGATCTTCATCTCTCTTAGACTTGGCCACCATGGCATCAATGTAGACTTCCATGGTGTCCCCCAGTTTATTCTTGATCATTCGATTCACTAGCCTTTGGTATGTTACCCCTGCATTTTTGAGACCAAAAGGCATGAAAATATAGCAATATATACATATAGGGGTTATGAAGGCAGTATCATCTTGATCGGATGGTTACATATGTATTTGTTGGAATCCTCCTGAGGCGCCCATGAATGTTATTAGTTCATGTCGTGTTGTGGCATCTCTCATTGAGTCTTTGTGTGGTAAAGGGAAAGGATCCTTAGGGCAGGCTTTATTGAGATCTGTGTAATCCACATACACTCTCCATTTTTCATTCTTCTTTTGGACAACCACTACGTTGGCTAGCCATCTTGGGAACTTCACTTCTTTAATCATCCCTACTTTTAGAAATTTATCAACTTTTTCTTGAATGATTTGGTTTCTCTTTTGTGCAAATTTCCTTCTTTTTTTGTGTATATTCCTGAAAGAAGGATATATATTGAGTTTATGAGTTATAATTTCTTTATCTATACTTTTCATATCCTCATGTTTCCAAGCGAAGGTCTTGTTTCTGTCCTTTAAGAACTTTATTAGTTCGTAGTTTATTTGTTATGGTATTGAAGATCCTATGAGGACTTTTGCTTCAGGATCCTCAAGGTTTAGGGGCACTTCCTTTACATCCTACTCTCTTGCTTCTAGAACGACTCATGCTCATGCTTTAATTGCAATGCTTGTCGTGGTACTATTGAAGATTTCATCGAGGTCTTGTAGCATTATTCAGATTCTTGCTGATCCCCGACAATCTCCATCGTCCCCCATGGCGTAGGCATCTTCATGCACTGGTGGTACGTCGATGGGACTGATTTCATGTCATGGATCCATAGCCTAACTAATATGACATTATAGGAAGACAAAACATCAATAACACAAAATTTTTGCATGGAATTTACCCTTTCAATGTAGATGGGTTGCTTGATTTCTCCAATGGTATGCTTGGTTTCACCACTGAATCCTATTAGGATTGAGGTTCTTTTGATTATTTCGGATTCTGGGATGTTCATCCTGGTTAGAGAATCTAAAAGAATGATTTTTACTAAGGATCTTCTATCTACCAGGATCCTTCTTGTTAGAGCCAATATCCTCAACCCTATTCAGGATCCCGAATCTTCAAGATCTTTTAGGATCCCGAACCTTTTCTCAGGATCCTGACCATTGTTATTATTATTTCCTAACCTTTTTAATGATCACATTTCTATTTCTTTTTATCAGATGTGTAGAAATGGTCAATATGAGACTCATTCTCAAAGAATAATCGCTTCAACCAGGCTTAAGACCCGGGAATACCATGTCAAACAACGTGCATATGCTCATTCAAGAGCATCCCAGAAATATCGAACTTATTGTTATTTAGTCTAGACTATAAATACACATGAAATACATACACTAAAGATATGATTAGCTCTATTAATACATTTATACTTGTACTATCTTCATCGTTTTTGTAACCTCACATTAAAATAAAATAAAAACAACAAGGTAGGTGATCATTGTCACCTCCCAAGGTTTTATGTCGGAGATCCTATAAAGGATGAATGGATTTCCTTGTAACTCACTTGTATAACTTTAGTCAATATTTGATACCTTCATTACCTCAAACACCCCAACCTCTCATACAACTTGGTAAAATTATTTGATCAATTTTTGACTAAAACAATTTGACGCCCACCGTGGGGTTGTGGTGTTCACAATCGTTCAAGAATCATGTCTACCCAACCAACCTTATCCTCTTCCTCTATTCCTCCCATTTCCTCTAAAAAAACTTCCACCACCTCCAAGCAGATCTCCTAAGAAGACTTCTAAGGCACCAAAGAAAAACACTTCTCTGGTCGCTACCTAAAGATTTGAGGATCCTCCTAAAGTGATTTCCAATAACGAGCTCTTTGCTATGATGAAGAGACTGGAACGACAAGTTACTCAGCAGGAGGAGGACAACAGGACGGTGTTAAAGGAAATAGAGAGAATGAGGACATATATACATAAACCCCACGAAGCAACACCCTCGATCATGCAGCCCAAGATCCTAAAATTTGACAAACATGATCCTTAAGAAGCAACCGGAAGATAGGATCCTCAGCACCAACACCTGCTCCTACTTGGGTGCAACTCCAAACGAGCAAGCCCATGTGACCTAGGATCCCGACGAAACCTTCATCACTCCCAATAACAAGGATTCTGGTAACTTCATGAACAATAATACTTTTAATACTAACTCTATGGACCATGATGCAGGAATGAGCCCGGTCATGGCCAAGGAACTTCAGCAGTTAAGGTAGATGATCTCAAGTGTGCCTAGTGTGGTCCAAACTATACCAGAAGTATCCCACACGAGCCATAGGATCTCAAGATTTACTCCTACAACAGTGGACACTGAAGTCCCAAAGTGCTTCCAAACTACAGCATGAAGCCTTACGATGGAACTATGGATCCTGAAGAACATGTGGCACAATATAAGGAAAGAATGGAGATCATCCCCATTCCCACACATTTGAAGTCAGCTTGTCTATTCAAGGGTTTCAGTTCAACCCTCAGAGGATCAGCCTTGAAATGGCTTCTTAACGTTCCTCCTTACTCTATTACTTCATTTTCTCATTTAGTTAATCTTTTTAAAAATCAATTTTCTTGTAGCAGAACATTCGAAAAATCACTAGTGATTTTTACCGGGTAGTTCAGGATCCTATGGAATCCCTTAGGGATTTTGTTAACAGGTTTGGTCATTGGGCTCTGAGTATCCCCGCCATCAATATGGAAATTGCCGTAGAAGCCTTTAAAATGGGCTTAAAGGAGGACTCTCCTTTCTATGAAGACCTTGTAGTGACTCCATGCAAAAGAATGGATGAAGTGAGAAACAACGCACTAGGCTTCATAAGGATCGAAGAAGACAACAAGATCCAAAAGAGGAGCAACCCACCAAACTCATATGATAACCCTAATAAGAAGGCCGGCTCCTTGGTCCAAATATCCTATAAGTCCAGACCATATTCCAAACCTGGTCATCATAGGGTTAATAGCCTTGAAGATGAAGGGGATGAAGAAGAATTTCCGAAGATCACTTCCAACAACGAGCTCTTTGCTATGATGAAGAGACTGGAACGACAAGTTACTCAGCAGCAGTAGGACAACAGGACGGTGTTCAAGGAAATAGAGAGAATGAGGACGTAGATACATAAACCCCAAGAAGAAACACCCTCGATCTTGCAACCCAAGATCCTGAAATTTGACAACACATGATCCTTAAGAAACAACCGGAAGATAGGATCCTCAGCACCAACACCTGCTCCTACTTGGGGTGCAACTCCAAACTAGCAAGCCCATGTGACCCAGGATCCCGACAAAACCTTCATCACTCCTAATAACAAGGATTCTGGTAACTTCATGAATAATAATACTTTTAATACTAACTCTATAGACCATGATACCGGAATGAGCCTGGTCATGGCCAAGGAACTTCAGCAGTTAAGGCATATGATCTCAAGTTTGCCTAGAGTGGTCCAACCTATACCAGAAGTATCCCACCCAAGCCATAGGATCTCAAGATTTACTCCTACAATAGTTGACACTGAAGTCCCAAAGTGCTTCCAAACTCCCAGCATGAAGCCTTACGATGGAACAATGGATCCTGAAGAGCATGTGGCACAATATAGGGAAAGAATGGAGATCATCCCCATTCCCACACATTTGAAGGAAGCTTGTCTATGCAAGGGTTTCGGTTCAACCCTCACAGGATCAGCCTTAAAATGGCTTCTTAATGTTCCTCCTTACTCTATTACTTCATTTTCTCATTTAGTTAATCTTTTTAACAATCAATTTTCTTGTAGCAGAACATTCAAAAAATCACTAGTGATTTTTACCGCGTAGTTCAGGATCCTAAGGAATCCCTTAGGGATTTTGTTAACAAATTTGGTCGGTAGGCTCTGAGTATCCCCACCATCAATATGGCAACTGCCGTAGAAGCATTCAAAATGGGCTTAAAGGATGACTCTCCTTTCTACAAAGACCTTGTAGTGACTCCATGCAAAAGAGTGGATGAAGTGATAAACATGGCACTAGGGTTCATAAGGATCAAAGAAGACAAGGAGATCCAAAAGAGGAGTAACCCAACTAACTCATATGATCAACCTAATAAGAAGGCCAACTCCTTGGTCCAAATATCATATAAGTCCAGACCATATTCCAAACCTAGTCATCGTAGGGTTAATAGCCACGAAGATGAAGGGGAGGAAGAAGAATTTCCCAAGATCACTACTATTGATTTTATGTGGATGTTTTAGGTTTAATATTTGCTACCTAAGATCTGCTGACAAAGTGATATGTCCAAGTAATGGAGAAAAATTTTCCGCTAGGAAAGAAAAGTCCAAGTGGAGTGCATACGATGAGGACTTTCGTCACGTTACAAAAGATTGCATAGCCTTCAGGAAGCATATTATTTACCTACTAACCAAGGGATACCTCAAAGAGATCCTTGGAAGAAGAAAATAAAGATCCAAAGAAAGGATCAGGATCCTGATAAGATCCTAGAAAAACCAGGATCCCCTCCTACGGACACCAAGGTAATAAATGTTATCTCTGGAGGATCTGACATTTGGGGTACCACTTATTCTGCAGCGAAAAGGAATGCCAAAGTGTTAATGACGATGAAAGAAGAAAGGCTTCAGAAGAATATGTCAATCACAAATGAGAAGGTGATCACCTTCGACGAAACAGAAAGAGCAGACGTTTAGGATCCCCACCATGATGGATTAGTGATCAATCTTTGCATCGCCAACCATTTTCTCAGATGGATCCTTGTCGATGGAGGATCCTTACTCAACATTATACTCCTTGGATTCTTTACAAAGAATGAACATCCCAGAGTCCGAAATAGTAAATAGATCCTCAGTGCTGAAAGGATTGAGTGGCGAAACAAAACATACAATCATTGAAATAAAGATGCACGTCTACATAGAGGGGATAAACTCTATGCAACGGTTTTACGTAATTGATACATTATCCTCCTATAATGTAATATTAGGAAGACCATGGATCCACGACATGAAGGCGGTCCCATGAACATATCATCAATGTGTGAAGATGCCCACCCCATGGGGGATAGTGAAGATCATAGGCAACCAACAAGAATCCAAGGAGTGCTACAAGACCTCGATGAAGACTTCCACAGTCCCACGACAAGAATAGCAACTAAAGAAAAGGGCATGAGATGTATTAGAAGCCGAAGAACAAGATTCAAAAGAAGTGCCCCTTGACCTTAAGGGTCCCAATATCAAAGTACTCATAGGATCCTCACTGCCAAAAAATATAGAAGAAGATATAATAAAGTTCCTAAAAGAACGAAGGAAAACCTACACATGGAAACATAAAGACATGACAGGTATAGAAAAAAATATTATAACTCACAAACTTAACATCGATCCTTTTTCAGACCCATACATCAAAAAAGAAGGAAGTTTACTCCCGAGAGGAATCAAATCATCCAAGAAGAAGTGTAAAGACTTCTTAAGACATGGAGGATCAAGGAGGTCAAGTTCCCGAGTTGGTTGGCCAACCTTGTCGTCATACAGAAAAAGAATGGCAAATGGAGAGTATGTGTGGACTATATGGATCTTAACAAGGCTTGCCCTAAGGATCCTTTCCCCCGCCGCACATAGATTACATGATAGATGCTACAGATGGCCATGAGTTATTAACATTCATGGATGCATCAGCAGGGTTCCAACAAACTCAAATGGAACCATCTGACCAAGAGGATATTGCATTCATAACCCCAATAGGTATATATTGCTATACTGCTATGCCCTTTGGTCTTAAAAATGTAGGTGCAACATACCAAAGGCTAGTTATCTGGATTTTTAAGGACAAACTAGGGGACAACATGGGGGTCAAGTCAATGAAACCTGAAGATCACCTCAAGGATCTTGAAGAAGCTCTCAATATACAAGTCCAATACAACATGAAGCTAAAATCTTCCAAATGCCATTAAGGAATGAGATCATGGAAGTTCCTTGGGTACATGGTAACCAAAAGAGGAATAGAAGCAAGTCCGTAGAAAATAAAGGTCATCATTAATTTAAGATTCCCGTCCTCGACGAAGGATATTTAAAGACTAACAGGAATAATAGCAGCCCTAAACAGATTCATCTCAAGATCCTCGGAGAGGTGTAAACCTTTCTATGACATCTTGAAGAATAAAAAAATGTTTGACTGGACTAAAGAGCACAAAGATGCTTTTCAGGAACTTCAAAAATTATTTAAGTTCAGCACCCTTGTCGGTGAAACGACTAGATGGGGAACCGCTCCTTCTATACCTTTCAGTATCCTCTGATGTTGTAAGTGCAGTTATAGCCAAGGATCTTAACGGGGACCAAAATCCCATCTACTATGTAAGTAAAGGTCTCTTGGATTTTGAGACCAAGTACTCCCACCTTGAAAAACTAATACTTTCATTAGTAACTTCTTCCACAAAATTAAGACATTGTTTTGAAACAGATACTATACATATAAGAACTAATTAACCTTTTAAGAATGTTATGAGAAAACTAGAGATGTCGGGAAGGATGGAAAAGTGGTCCATAAAGCTAAGCATATATAGCATCAAATATGAACCAAGATCATCAATAAAGTCACAAGAACTAGTAGACTTAGTGGCTAATTTCAGTGATGATCTACAGCCTGAAACAAATTTGGAAAACAAGGAACTCCAAAAAGAAGAAAGCATGGGAATATGGACACTCTTCACCGATGGAGCTTCGAAATTTAGAGGAACAGGCCTAGGGACCACACTAAAATCGCCACAAGGAGACATCCTACCCCAGGCAGACAGTTGTGAATTTGATGCAAGCAACAACGAAGCTGAATATAAAGCATCAATCATGGGATTACAGTTGGCCAAAGATCTTCAAATCAAGGATCTTCAGGTATTTATTAATTCTATATTATTAACTAACCTTTTTAATGGATCATGTGCAGTAAAAGGCGAAAGACTAGCACTATACCTCCATATCCTCAAAAAATTAGCCTCTGATATTCGAAGCTTTTAGCCTATGGCATGTCCTTAGAGAAGAAAACGTTGAGGCAGACGCATTGGCCAACCTAGGATCTTCCCTTAGGATCGCACCAGAAATCAGGATCCTTATAACCCATATACTAATCCGAACGATGGAAGATCCCTCCAAGAAATCAGACAATCCCAATGACCATGATCAAACAACCAACATGGCAACAATCGAAGATCTTGATCCTCGATCACTTCCTTAAGATCCTAATCATCGGGATCCTGACATCAGGGATCCTCTGCAAAGCTCAAGATCCTGGACTCAACCTATTATGGAGTACCTCCAGAATGACACAACTCCCAAAGAAGAGAAAAGTAATTGAGCATTCTGGATGAGGGAAATTGTACAAGAAATCCATCGTTGGTTCATACTTAAGATGCTTGGAAATTCATGAAGCTATCAAAGTACTAAAGGACATACACAAAGGAGATTGTGGTATTTATGTTGGGGGCATATCCTTATGCTCCAAAGTGTTAAGAACGGGATACTACTGGCCAACGATGAAGAAATATGCCTTCTTGTATGCACAAAGATGTGATGCTTGTCAAAGGCATAACAACATCCTTCATTAACCTGCAGAACCATTAAATCCTATCATTTCCCCTTTTCCATTCAAGAAATGGGGAATGGATATAGTTGGAAAGTTACCAAAAGCTCCTGGTGGAAAGGTCTTCATGTTAGTAATGACATACTATTTCTCAAAATGGATAGCAGTTGAAGCCTTTGTTCAAATACGAGACAAGGCAGTAGTCTCATTTATCAAATGTAATATTCTGACTAGGTTCAGGATCCCTTCCGAGATCATATACGACAGTGGATCCCAATTCATAAGCAAAAGGACTAGAGACTTTTGCACGAGTTAGGGAATTAAAATAATAATGTCAAATCTTGTCCATCCTCAAGCTAATGGTCAAGCTGAATCCAGCAACAAAATTATAGTCAATAATTTGAATAAAATATCATACGAAAAGAAAGGAATATGGGCATAGGAACTCCCTTTCATCCTATGCGCGGATAGGACCACTTCAAAAACAGCCACTGGCCAAACTCCATACTGCTTGGTGTTTGGAAAAAAAAATTGTGATCCCTACTGAAGTGGTGATCCTAACGGCAAGATACCAATTATAGGATCAAGAGAAAAAAGATAGGATCCTAGCCTAAGATCTTGACAATATCGATAAACTCAGGGATCTTGCTAGGATTCACATTGATGCTCATCAAAAAAGGATCACTAAAGCATACAATAAGAACATTAAATTAAGAAGATTCCAAATCGGTGACTTGGTCCTTAGGAAAGCATTCCAAAATATCAAGGATCCCAATACAGGTAAATTGGCACCTAAATGGGAAGGACCATATCTCATCGATTCAGAAGTATGAGAGGGGGCATATTGGTTGGCTACCCTTGAAGGAAATGTCTTACCAAGATCTTGGAATGTTATACATCTAAAAGCATACTTCATGTAATTTGTATTAATCATTTTCCAACAAGCTTAAGGTACACAATCTATACCTTTTACTTTTAGCTAATTCTTTCATTTAAGTTTTCAAAGACTATTACTGAGTTAAGCATCGGAAGGGCGTTAGCCAAGCTAACGCCCACCCCAAGCTAATGTTTACAACGTGCAGGAATCAAAGGATCCTAATAACCACAAATAGATACTGGTCATCTCTCCTATGATTAAGCGTACTTAATGCCCTCTGAGGTTTAAAGAGTTAATGACCTATTTCATACGAGTTAAAGTTTCTACACCTTGCCTGAACGTATAATATCTAACTATGGGATGTGAATAAGGGATCATTTCATGCTTTAGTGACTTGGCAACCCTCTTATTTTTGAACATATGATAATTGTTGGATATAGTGTCTAAGTCCATAACTATATTTGGTATGTACTTGACCCAACCCGGCATGGTCCATTAGGGTTGCACTTCACCCAAACAATTTATGGATAATCGTTTGAGAATAGTATAAGTTATGATTTATTAATATATTATAAGTCGTAATATATTAATATAAAATCATATTATTTAATTAGTATTAATCTATAATTAATTTAGAATTAATTTAGAGATCAAAAGTATGACTAATTAAATATGGGCTCTTGTATTTATATAGTGTGGGCTAATGCTTATTTGGAATGGGCTAAGCTTGCATGGAAAGTCCATGGATACTCCATGGAGCTTTAACCCATGGATCTCATGGAAATGAAAAGACATGGGTATTAGGGTTTACATAAATGTAACCCTAATCCACCACACTATATAAAGGAGGCTTTGGTTCTTGAAATTGCACTAGTGGATGTGTGTAAACTAAGAGGGCCGATTTCAAGAAGTTTGTGACTATTCTCTCAAGTTTCCAAGTTTGTGGTGATTTGTGACTTCCATTTAAGGCATCCACATTACTGGTGCTAGGCTCTCAAACTCCAAGCAATCAACTACTACTACAAGGTAAGTAATTCTACTAGTTTTATTTGATTCAAGGACCCCATGCCATGCTAGTTAGGATAAGAACCTTGGAAAAATAATTATTTGCATGTATCTTAGTCAAACATAGATCCAAGGTTTCTAGGGTTGCATGTACACCATAGGAGTGTTAGAATGCTGAAAACCCATCAGTGGTATCAAAGCCTGGTTTGTTTATTTGATACTTGATGCAAAAAAAAAAAAAATTGAAAATCGAAGTTTTGTTCAGAAGCTCGTATCAAAATTTCAAGTTTTGTATATGTACTTACGATTCTTGAAATTTTTTATATGAACATTCATAAACATATGAGTTTAGAAGATCATAGAAATTATATGCTAATAATTGATTAGATTAATTCTTGATCTTTATGTGTTTTAATGGAGTCCATAACTAGTTCTTAAGTTATGGATAACCAAAAGTCACATTTATAAATAACCATTAAAAGAACACATAGGTTAAAAAAATGAAGAGTCTTCATTTTTAATAACCATTAACTCATAAGTTATGAGAAATGAAAAGTCTTGAAAGTTTACAAAACTTGCCCTCAAGTTTTGGAACATGTAAAGTCATATTAAAAACTTTAGTTCCAACCCCTAGAATTTTAAAAGTTAAAATTCAACCCTTATACTTTATAATATTATAAGTTTAATAATATTTATATATGTATAAGATCAAGTCGTCTTACCGCTAGTACGCCTCATTCACGAAGCCGGTCTATAAGGGGGGTATAAGGTTGTTGCCTATAAAATGGCAACTTAATGGGTGTCCACTCTCACCCACCGCTTCCTTGATCGGTGGAGGGTCGTTAGCCGAACGGGTAGGACAAGGACTTATAAATTCTCATTAAAAGTATAATGATAATACTAAAGTAACTAAACTTTATTGAATTCCCAATCTTAGTTATTTTAGGAAAATGTGAATAAGGTGCTAATCCATGAAATTACACTTTACACTTTGTTTAAGTCGTTAGTGGAGCGTGTATGGTTAACCGGCACACTAACTTGAACTTAACAAGGTAGGTAAAGGGTGACTTAATGTTTATCATAGTATCGATGGAGCGTGTGTGGTTAACCGGCACATCGATTGAGGGGTAATACATTAAGGGTACCAAGTAATTTGCATGGTTACTTCACACCTTGTTTTGTGATCCTCGGCATCCCAGTCACAAAACTTGAAGGGCACACTCGATATTGAAACATGCCATTGAAGAAAGTTCAATGAATCTCAAAGAATCTAGGAGTTTCTAAACCAATTAAAACCTAATTAAATATTTCGTTTTTCATGGTGGAAATTGGTGAATCGTCATTCACCTACCTTCAAATATCTTATAGCTTCGATTACGGCATGCCTCTTCTAAGTTATAAAATATTGTGTTGGGTCCTAGCCTTAATATTACATTTGGGTGTTTTTTTAAGGACTATCTCTATATCTAATCTAATATATTCCCTCTTCTTTTCAGATGTCTTCCAATAACAATGCTTCTGGCTCAAACCCTACTAGCTCCTTCTCTCTCATGAATCTTTGTGGGAGAGTCATCTTTGATGGGTCCAACTTTACAGATTGGATCAGAAACATCAGGATGGTCACTCGGTATGAGAACAAAGAATATGTTCTCGACAAGGAGCTGAAGGTACCCTAGCCAACTGCTACTCCTGAAGAGCTTGCTGAATATGAGGTACATGAAAGAGATGCTACAAAAGTGGCATGCGTCATGATGGCCACCATGACAGCCGAGCTCCAAAAGTCCTATGAGGACTATTATCCTTTTGAGATGCACCAGGACTTGATGGACCGCTACCATCAAAGTGCTCGTCAAGAGCGATATGAAATAATCTCCTCCATGATAACAACCCGAATGAAGGATGGTGAACCCATCACGGGCCACATGCAGAAAATGCAAAGGTATGTGGACCGTTTACTGAAGCTGAATGTGAACTTCCCTGAGGAGTTAGAAATAGACATCATTTTGCACTACTTGCCATCGTGTTATGATCAATTCCGCATGACATATCACATGAACAAGGAAGAAGTCACCCTCAGCAAACTTCAAGGACTCTTGAAGACCGCCGAAAGTGGTCTAAAGGGTAATTCGGTTGTTACTACTCCTACTCCTACTCCAACTGCGGCCAATGTCTTGGCAATCGGGCATGGCAAAGGGAAGAAGAGAAAGAACCCTTCTAATTGTACCAAGGGTAAGACCCTTGAAGGCTCCTCTTCAAGCAAAACCAAGAAAGGTTTTTTCACTTCTTCTGCTAACCCTAATGAGGCTGAATGCTTCTATTGCCATGAAAAGTCGCCATGAAAAGTCGCATGGGAAAGTAAAACCCAACCATGCAGGTATATACACTATATTGTCTAATAACTCACCTCATTCTAAGTCTTGGGTCCTTGATACAGGTTGTGGTATTCACATATGTTGTGATTTGTAGGGACTAAAAAGAAGTGAGAATGTGGAGCAGGGAAAGATAAACTTGATCATGGGAAACAGGAAAGCATCACCTGTCACCAAGAGAGGAGTTTATTCCTTAGTGCTAAATAGTGGGTTTACATTAGATTTGAATAAATGTTATTATTCGCCAGAAATGGCAAGAAATTTTATTTCCTTTCATGCATTGTATAAACAAGGTTTTACCTTTTATTTTGATAATAATAATGGTAGTATTGATGCTTTCTTTAATAATGTTCTTTATTTTAAAGCATTACTTTGTGATGGCGTGTATGAAACTGTATCTGTTGTAGATAATCTAGGCCAACTCCAAAAGGATGGAGTCTTGGAGTCATGTGACCTAAACTCAGATGATAGTTGTGAATCTTGTTTGCTTGGTAAAATGACAACATCACCTTTTACTGGCACTTGTGCTAGGGGTGAAGGTTTGTTGGACCTCATACACACGGATGTGTGTGGACCCTTCAGAACCGCCACAAGAGATGCTAATCGGTTCTATGTGACTTTTACTGATGATTTTAGTAGATATGGATATGTCTACCCAATCAAGCATAAGTCAGACACCTTTGAGAAATTCAAAGAGTTTAAGAAAGAAGTGGAGAATCAGTTGGGCAGGAACATTAAGATGCTTCGATCCGATCGTGGTGGTGAGTATCTTAGTACTGAGTTCCTTGACTATCTTAAGGAATGTGGGATTGTCTCACAATTGACACCTCCTAGGACACCACAGTTGAATGGTGTAGCTGAGAGGCGCAATCGGACCTTGTTGTACATGGTTCGTTCCATGATGATTCGAGGTTCGCTACCAATCTCATTTTGGGGGTATGCCTTAGAGACTGCCGCCCATATCCTTAATCTAGTCCCTACAAAGAAGGTTGCCAAAACACCTCACGAGGTGTGGACTGGAAAAGTTCCCAATCTAGACCACATCAAGATTTGGGGTTGCGAGGATTTCGTGAGACGCGAGACTCACGATAAGCTCGAACCCCGAAGCGAAAGGTGTATTTTCATCGGCTACCCACAGAAATCCTTTGGTTACATCTTCTACAAACCCAGTGATAATGTGGTCTTTGTAGCAAGAAGAGGATTCTTTCGAGAGAGAGAATTCATGAGCCAAGGAGACAGTGGGAGGCAAATTGACCTTGAGGAAATTCAAGAGTCAAGTGGTGAAGGAACCTCAAATCCTAGCCCTCAGCCTGAGGAGGAAACTCCTGTTGAGCCGACTGAAGAATCTATACCTCTGAGGCGTTCCACCAGAGTTAGGAATGCACCTGAGCATTATTATGGTTTTCATATTACTGCAGAAGGTGAGACACTTATCAGTGATAACACACTGGTAAATCTGGATGAGCCTAACAGCTACACGGAAGCCATGGCAGGCCCTGAGGCTGCTAAATGGAAAGAGGCTATGGATAGCGAGATACGGTCCATGTATGACAATCAAGTTTGGAACTGGGTTGACAATGTACCTGATCGTAAGATAGTTGGGTGCAAATGGATCTTCAAGAAGAAGACCGACATGGATGGTAATGTACACACTTATAAGGCACGACTGGTTGCAAAGGGTTATTCTCAAACTCCGGGAGTTGATTATGATGAGACCTTTTCACCAGTGGCCAAGATTAAGTCTATTAGGGTTCTGTTAGCCATTGCTGCATTTCATGATTATGAAATATGGCAAATGGATGTCAAAACCGCTTTCCTTAATGGAAAGTTGGCTGAAGATGTTTACATGGTTCAGCCAGAGGGTTTTGTCAGTACAGAGTACCCCAGTAGAGTGTGTAAACTCGAGAAATCCATTTATGGATTAAAACAGGCACCTCGCAGATGGAATCTTTTCTTTGATGAGAATGTCAAAGAATTTGGCTTTTCAAGGAGTGAAGATGAATCTTGTGTCTATATCAAGGCTAGTGGGAGTATAGTCAGCTTTTTGGTACTGTATGTGGATGACATAGTACTCATAGGAAATGACATCCCAACCCTGTAGGAAGTAAAGTCCTGGCTTGGGGAGTGTTTCGCTATGAAGGACCTTGGAGAAGCTGCCTATATCCTAGGGATAAGGATTTTGAAAAACAGGAGTAAAAGACTAATTGGACTTAGTCAAAGCACCTATGTGGACAAAGTGTTGAAAAGGTTCAACATGCATAACTCCAAGAAAGTAGAGTTACCCATCCAGAGTAACGCCAGATTGAGTAAGACACAAAGCCCTAGTACTGAGGCTGAGATAGCAGAAATGAGTCGAATACCTTATGCTTCAGCTGTAGGATCGATCATGTATGTTATGACGTATACTCGACCTGATGTAGCCTTTGCTTTGAGCATGGTTAGCAGGTATCAGGGGAACCCTGGCAAGGCACACTGGACTGCGGTAAAGAATATCCTCAAGTACCTACGGAGGACTAAGGACTAAGTCCTTACCCTCGGTGGCAGTGAGGACTTGAGAGTTGTAAGGTACAGTGATGCTAGCTTTCAGACTAACAGGGATAATTTCCGCTCTCAGTCGGGCTGGGTCTTTACTCTAAACGGAGGGGCAATTACTTGGAAAAGTTCCAAGCAGGAGATAGTGGCTGATTCCACTTGTGAATCAGAGTATATAGCAGCAAGCGAGGCAGCAAAGGAGGCTATTGTTGGATTAGATGTCTAAGCCCATAACTATTATTGGTATGTATTTGACCCGAGAGTAGCATGGTCCATTTGGGTTGCATATCATCAGGACAATTTGTTAGGATGGACTTTTGAGAGAAGGTTATTTATGGTTTATTAGTATATTATAAGTTATAATATATTAATATGAAATCATATGTTTTAATTAGTATCGATCAAGAATTAATTTGGAATTAATTTAGTGATCAAAAGAGACTAATTAAATCTATGGGGACTAATTATGATAATTAGTTATATTTATATGTGTTGGGCTTATGATCCATGTTGGACCAAGTTTATGTATGGATACATAAAGAGTTGGGCCACATGAACCATGGATCATAAAACCCATGGGTATGGATTATCGGTTATACCCATGACCCTTGGAATCCTACATATAAATAGGTTACTCCATAGCCAAAATCACCACTTCTTTTCTTAGAGAAATATGGAGGTGTTTTGGTGCATGGAATTCTCTCTCAAGAGCCACCTTTGTCCTAGGTGTGTTGTGATTCCATTTGAGGCATTTCATACTATTGGTGCTAAGCTCTTAAGGCCAAATACATCAACACTTCAAGCCACATAAAAGGTATGTTTCCCTAACTAGTATATTATATGGTTTATGTCAAATGCATGCTAGTTATAGGTTTAATGCCTTGGAAACCATTTGCATGTATAATAGAGAAAACATAGATCCAAGGTATTTACGGTTGTATGTGTACCATAGGATGTTGTAGTATACTAAAACCCAACAGTGGTATCAGAGCCATGGGTTGTTTTCTATTATATTTGATGCAAATGTATTTTTTTTCAAGTTGAAGGAAAAAAAAAGAAAAAAAACCTGAAGTTTGTCTAATTTTATGATAATTACTTGATTTTATGAAAAACTAATTATTTATAAAATTTGAGTCACTTTACTACAAGAGTTGAATTAGGTCAATTTATTAAAAGATAGAATGATATGATTATTTTATTTGTTTTAAAAGTTTGATCTAAATGGTTTTAAGGAGTTACAAATTTTGTCATAAAATTTTGGAACTCAAAAGTTTTTTTTTAAAGTTATGATCTTAAGAGTTTTGAAACTTCCATAAGTTATGGATGTGAAATGTCTCATTTATTAACTCTTTAGCTTATGAATTCCAAGAGTCTTCAAAGGATAATTGTCAAAGTTTCAAGATTTGTATTAGTTTATATGATTATCTAATTTCTTGAAAATTGTTGATGTGAATTATCTTTACTTATGAGTTTAATCTAGATAATAGAAAAATTATTTGATTATTGTGTTAATTGGAATATTTGATCTTAATGGTTTTTATGAACTCCATAACTTGTCCTCAAGTTATGGAAAGTGAAGAGTTTTTCTTTTTAAAGTGTCATTAAGTCTCATAGGTTATGAAAATAGAAGAGTCACTATTTTTAATGTCATCATTAAATGATTTAATGTCTTCCTTAACTTGTCCTCAAGCTATGGAACTTGATTTTTTTTTCATTAAACCTTAATTAAACTCATAAGTTATGAAAAATCCAAGAGTTTTGAAAGGTTTCAAAACTTGTCCTCAAGTTTTGGAATTTGTAAATTTACCCCCCATGTATACTTTAATTCCAAACTAGACCTTAGAATTTTAAAAGTTTAAAATTCAACCCTTATATTATTATTATAATTTTAATTATATAGATATGTATAAGATAAAGTCGTCTTACCATTAGTAGGCCTCATTCACGAAGCCGGTCTATAAGGGGGTATAAGGTTACTGCCTATAAAATGACAGTTTAATGGGTGTCCACTCTCACTCACCGCTTCCTTGACCAGTGGAGGGTCGTTAGCCGAACAGGTAGGACAAGGACTATAATTCTCCCTTCATTATAAGTATAATGATAAATACTAAGTAACTAAACACTTATAAATTCCCAATCTTAGTTACTTAGGAAAATGTGAATAAGGTGCTAATCCATGAAATTACACTTTGCACTTTGTTTAAGCTGTTAGTGGAGCGTGTGTGGTTAACCGGCACACTAACCTGGACTTAACAAGGTAGGAAAAGGGTAACTTAATGTTTATCATAGTATCGTTGGAGCGTGTGTGGTTAACCGGCACATCGATTGAGGGGTAAATATTAAGGGTACCAAGTATATTTGCATGGTTACTTCACACCTTGTTTTGTGATCCTCGGCATCCCAGTCACAAAACCTAAATGGCACACTCGAGATTGAAACATGCCATTGAAAAGTTCAATGAATCTCAAAAGAATCTAGGAGTTTCAAAAACAATTAAAACCTAATAATACATTTCGTTTATCTTGGTGGAAATTGGTGAATCGTCATTCACCTACCTTCAAATATTTTATAGCTTGGATTACGGCATCCCTCTTCCAAGTTATAAAATAGTTTGTTGGGTCCTAGCCTTAATATATCATATTAGGTGTTATATTAAGGACTTAAATCAACTTTACGTGAATTTCTCTCATTGTTGATGTCTGGTTTAGACAACAATGATCTTCCCAAACCAAGCTTTCCTAATAAATATGACTTCCCGAGTTTGGCTCATGGAAGTCATACTTCTCTTCCTCTACCTCCTCCAATTATTCTCCTTAACCCACAAGTTCAAGGTCACTCAAGCCCTAATGGCAAGCAAGGTCTATGTGTGATCACATCTTAGAGATGAAGTCACATATTGACAAGCCGGGAGAGTTAGGTGTCAAAGTCTTGAGAAAGTTGGATGTTCAATCACTTTCTAAGTTACATAGTGAGTTCCTTTGGGACTACTATGAAACAGACTATGACATGAACCTTAATGATCATATCTATTTGCTTGGTGCTGCTGAATCAGCAATGATTTGGAACGATAGTAAAGTAAATTTGATTAGAAGATCAACTTCCCAAAAACTTTATGGACAGTGACAATGGTGACACTGGAAATCCAGAAAAAGCATTCTCTTCCCAATGGAAAGGGATTGGCCATAGTCAACCCGGTTGACCAAATGGTAAAGAGAAAGGCTAAGTCTGAGATAGTCCCATTACCAAAGGGTCCATATGTTTATTTTGCCAAAGGAAGGGGCGTTGATTGCAAAGCTGCCAAATTTACCTAAGGATGTTAAAGTTAATAAGTTTGACTCTACATCAGGTAGAGCCCATTATCTAACTCTGTTAAGTTCTATTCTGAGATCCTCATTACATGATGTGACTGGGTCACATGTTGATGTTTTAACAATCAAAGAATAGAGAGAAATCTTAAAGGAAGTATATGCTGATTCTAATCGCGAAGGTGGATTTCGATCGCATCAGAATTTTGAGCAGTTGCTTAAGAAGTTATGATATATTGCTAAGGAATAGATAACAACAATTTTCCATGTGGATTGTAAGGATAAGTTTTCCGCAAAGTTTTAAAATAAAAGAAAATTGTTTAATTTTATTTATTTGAATTATCCTTACAATGGCATTTGTGGAAAATTGTTGCTTATATGATTCCACTGACAGCAATATTGGAAAATGGATTTGATTCTTTCATTTGTGGTAGTGTCTAAATTTACCAAATCAGGAAAGTTCCTCATCGCCCAAGTTTCAATTGGACCGAAACTTGGTATCATGCAAGTTGAATAGTATGATGAATGAGAACTTTCAAGCATTGGAAAATCAAGACTAATTACTTGTTCACATGGATGTGTGAGTCAAGTGAAGGACTAAAGGGATCGAGTACACATTCTTGTACACTAGTCATGTCCACCACAAAGCTCGTTAAGACTATTTGATTTACTAAAGTTTAGTAAATATGGTTATACTTACAAGTTTAAGTATAATTCTGAAACATTGGAAAAGTCTCAATGTATGGCAGAACGAATAGGAAGAATCAAATTAGGCAGAAAGATAAAAGTTTCTCAAATCTGAAAAGATGGGAGAGTACTTTAGTATCATGTTTGTGATCATCTTAATGATTTAGAAATCATATCACAATTAGTCCTCTAAAGGTCATCTTAGTGCATTCTTATGACTAAGAAAAGGAGTCATGAATTGTTGAAATGGTTAGATCAGGAAGATGAGTCATACTTCGTTCCAAAACAATTCTTAGAGTCATACTCCAAAATTGTAACTTGAGTGACATATCTTAAAGAAAGGTTTAAAACACTTGTCAAATGTAAGAGTAAAAGTGTCCTACTCTTGTACATTTGAAATTGGTAAGTTGTGATGTTTTGGATAAAACAAAGACCAACTAAGGCCAATTGTGTGAAGTGTTTGTCATGATAAAGAATCCGCACTATCTCTTGAATATTTGGCAAGATAGTCTTATATGTCAAGAGGATAGTGGGAGTCTTAAAGATCCTAAAAAGAATTTCAAGAACTAATCAAGAATAAAACCTGAGGTTCTTCACTAGCACACGACTTGAGGTTTATAACCTATCATGTTGACATATTTTGTGCCCATTCCAGTTAAAGTTGGCTTTGCATAGGAGTTCTGAAAGTTCTCAATTGGTTGCATAACAACTTGGAAGCAATGGCAGACCCTGTACTGCCAGGTGGCAAGAAGTTAAGATTGCATAAGTTCAGTCCATATGAGTTTGGATTTGTCATTATCCTTGTCTTATGACTATGGTTTTGACGATTCACATGGATAAGAACACATACACCACAAAATCTAAGGGTCATAAGGTTTCTCTCCGATTCATGAAAATGATGGTGAGGAAAGACTTCCACCAAGTAGATTTGAAGCAGATGGCAAAAGGTCTAAACAATTGAGACTATGATTACGGCATCCATTTTCATAGTTCTGAAATTGTTTAGACACACATGCATGCTATCTAAGGAAAGGTGTATGATTTTGATAAAGTTTTATCAAAGCATCTCGTATCAGAAATCTGAACTTTGGTAAGAAAGTCAATAAAGTATTGATTTCTAGAAGTCCAGCTGATTTCTGAGTACATGTCAAAGTTAGTGGGAGCATAAGTGTTATGCTAATAATCATCATGTAAGTGGGAGCATGATAATTATTGTTAGTGTTGCAAGTTAGCAATGTTAATTATAGAAAACAAAAGTTTCAATTCGTGAGGCTGCAGGGATTGAAAAAGTTGTTTTGCTATAATTAAGGGAGAGGATATACTTCATTTCAGTTCTAAAGGCTTAGATTGAGACCTTAATCATCTTTAGTCAAGAATATATATATGAATTTCATGTTGGATTGGTTCAGCTTAAGGAAATTCTATATATTGCGTTCTCAAAATTCGATTATGATTACGGCATCCCTCTTCATAGTCAAATTTTGAAAACATGGCAAATAAAAATATTGTAGCAAAAGACTGGTCTAGAATCATGTCTTTATGTGAGACATCATGAATCGTGTACCATTTGCTTTGGGTACAGGATCGATTGCATGTGCTATAATATTTGTCATTTCTAAATTTTTCCAAATGCCCAGAGGCATTAAGAAGGGAAAAGGTCTAGAATTGGACATGACTAAAATGATTAAGCAATTGTCGAGGAAAAGGTCTAGAATTGGTTGCTCAGGGACAGTTGGAAGTATAGTGCTAATTTTGGAAGGACCATATTGACATATTCTGAAAAGAGGCATCTCTTATTCAGAAGTGATAGTCAAAATAAGAATATGGAGTTGTCTCCATAGGTGGAAGTTATCTGTGTAAGATTAGAAAACTTAATGCAAGAAGCATGTCCAAAGCAATGTACTTTGAATATGAGACTTAGTTTCCATGGAGTTGATCTCCATTGGAATACCTTATAATGACTGTTGACAAGTCTTTGTGACTTTGTACATATTCATTACAGGAGGGTCAGTGCATATAAGTTTAAAATCTAAACAGATTTCGATAAATGATAGGAATTTGAAATTCTCACATTTTTCGATAACGATTTGGGAGTGTGAAATTAGAATCATTGAAATTATGTTCAATTGGTTTATTTCACAAAGTAAGGATCATAGACAAACATAGAGTGCATACTTGGTGTATGGCAAAGCTATTGTTTAAGAAAAACATAGTGTACATGCTTGGAGCATGGGACAACTAGTGTTTTTAATTCAAGTATAAAGTTGATAAAACCGAAACAATGAGTAATGAGTAATCAGTATGGTGATAATAAATGTGTTTATTTATATTCATAGGGTTTGATACCATATTTGATTCATTTATTCTTGTGTTTCACTTTGCATGTTTTGACTTCCAGAATAACTAAGTCGCTCTTCCTGAATGATTAAGTTATTCAAACCATCCACAGTCGGTCATATGTTGGAAGTAGATATGAATCAAGACTGTCATGGGTTGGTTTGTAGAGGTCCAAGTTGGTGGACAAAGTGGTGCTACAACATTCATGAGTGCTCATAAGTTCTGAGTATTGGATTCAACCCGCGCTCATTTGAATCACTTCATTGATTTTATCACGAGTGATCATGAGACGATAATATCTTATATTCTTCAAACCTAGAGATATGAGTTGTTACTATGAGTTGGTTATACATTGATTGCACGAAAACTCATTTGGTAACTCGATGTTATAAAACGTGCCTTTGTGTATGATTCAACAAGTAGTAGAACAAGCCATATGAGTCAAAGTTTATCCATTCCTTTTACCTTCGGGATAAAAGCGATATCTGTGGGCCCCTCGATGATTTAGCGATGACACATGTGAGTGCTTGGCCAAGCCAGGACTGATTTGATTTGTTCAATCAGTCAGTCATCATAAATCGAAAATCGGGAAACAACAAATGGACAGAGAGAATGATTATAATCCATGTCTCAGTCCATATGATATCTAGAATGGAGGAATATATGATCCCTTATCTAATGGACGCGTCATTGATTTGTTCAGAGTTCGACAACGGCTTTAAGAGCTATGATTGCTAGTCGGGTTATGAAGTTGTACTTGCAATAATAGTTTTAGACTTATCCAAGTGGGAGACTGTTGGATTAGATGTCTAAGCCCATAACTATTATTGGTATGTACTTGACCCGAGAGTAGCATGGTCCATTTGGGTTGCATATCATCAGGACAATTTGTTAGGATGGACTTTTGAGAGAAGGTTATTTATGGTTTATTAATATATTATAAGTTATAATATATTAATATGAAATCATATGTTTTAATTAGTATCGATCAAGAATTAATTTGGAATTAATTTAGTGATCAAAAGAGACTAATTAAATCTATGGGGACTAATTATGATAATTAGTTATATTTATATGTGTTGGGCTTATGATCCATGTTAGGCCAAGTTTATGTATGGATACATAAAGAGTTGGGCCACATGAACCATGGATCATAAAACCCATGGGTATGGATTATGGGTTATACCCATGACCCTTGGAATCCTACATATAAATAGGTTACTCCATAGCCAAAATCACCACTTCTTTTCTTAGAGAAATATGGAGGTGTTTTGGTGCATGGAATTCTCTCTCAAGAGCCACCTTTGTCCTAGGTGTGTTGTGATTCCATTTGAGGCATTTCATACTATTGGTGCTAAGCTCTTAAAGCCAAATACATCAAGACTTCAAGCCACATAAAAGGTATGTTTCCCTAACTAGTATATTATATGGTTTATGTCAAATGCATGCTAGTTATAGGTTTAATGCCTTGGAAACCATTTGCATGTATAATAGAGAAAACATAGATCCAAGGTATTTAGGGTTGTATGTGCACCATAGGATGTTGTAGTATACTAGAACCCAACAACTATATGGCTAAAGAACTTCATCGGAGACCTTGGAGTTGTACCAGCTATAAAGGAGCCAATGGAGATTTTCTGTGACAGCAATAGTGCGGTTGCCTTAGCCAAGGAACCAAGAGATCATGGGAGATCCAGACACATTGACAGAAAATATCACTTCATCAGACATCGAATAGAAGAAGGAATCCTCTTGGCAAAGAGGGTATCATCGGATGAGAACCCAACAGATCCCCTCACGAAGGGACTGACTCGGGCTAAGCATCTCCAGCATGCTCGGAGCATAGGGCTGAAGGATGATATTAGTTTTAGTAGTTAGATAATCTTGAAATTTGTAAAATGGAATTGACATTTGATGATAAATAAAAGATGTTATTTATGAGTAAAGTGTTGCTATCTCTTGTCAATCGTTTACTATTATTTCTTTTTGCATGTTTTGACTTCCAGAATAATTATGTTATGGTTTATATCATATTATTCAAACTCTCCACAGTCGGTCTTATGTTGGAAGTAGATATGAATCAAGACTGCCATGGGTTGGCTTGTAGAGGTTTAAGATGTTAGACAAAGCAGGGCTACAACACTCATGAGTGCTCATAAGTTCTGAGTATTGGATTCAACCCACGCTCACTTGTATCACTTCATGGAATTTATCTCGAGTGATCGTGAGACGGTAATATCATATAAGTCTTCAAACCTAGAGATATGATTTGTTGCCTATGAGTTGGTTATGCATTGATTGCACAAAAACGCATTGGTAACTCGATGTTATAAACCGTGCTTTTGTGTGTAATTCAACAAGTAGTAGAGCAAACATATGAGTCGAAGTTTATCTGTTCCTTCAAGGATTAGAAGCGATATCTGGGCCCCTCGATGATTTTGTTTTGACCTATGTACCGGGCCCGGTCAGAACTAAATTGATGTGTTCAGTTAAGTTCTATGTCAAACAAATCGGAAATCGGGAAACAAATGCTGGACAATAAGCAAGACCATGTTCCATATATTTGTCCGGCTGATATCTAGAACAGAGGATTATATGATCACTTATCTAAAATGGCGCTTCATAGTTCAACAGAGTTTAAAGAGCTACGATTGATGAGCGGTTCCTGAAGTCATACTTGCAACTATAGTTATTAGACTTATCCAACTGGGAGACTGTTGGATATAGTGTCTAAGTCCATAACTATATTTGGTATGTACTTGACCCGACCCGGCATGGTCCATTTGGGTTGCACTTCACCCGAACAATTTATGGATAATCGTTTGAGAGTAGTATAAGTTATGATTTATTAATATATTATAAGTCCTAATATATTAATATAAAATCATATTATTTAATTAGTATTGATCTATAATTAATTTAGAATTAATTTAGAGATCAAAAGTGTCACACCCCGCTAAAGCGGAAACACAGGGCGTGGCAGTACAAAGGGTTTCATCGCAAAAGTTAAAAGACAACACCAACCATAGTATTAAAAATCATTACAAATTCACAATGGGGTTGAACAACTTTTAAAAGAAATTACAATGTAAATTGAAATACAACAGATGCGAATGCTCCTAAGAGTGAAGTGTCGCTAAGTGCCACTTACTCGATGATTCCTGAAAAAGCATGTAAAACGAGCGTCAACTATAAAAATAGTTGGTGAGTACTCACAAGTTTAACAAAATAATATTGGTTCATGAATTGAAATCAAAGTTTTGATAAAAGTTTCCAATAATAAAAGTATATTGTTAAAAGGAGTAAATAAGTTTGTAAAAACAAAGTTCTTTGTCATCATGAGAGATAAAGTATGTTGCCCGAATAAGATGCAACATTCATATTCTCATGGAAGATAAAGTTCGTTACTCAAACGAGTAAACAAGTTTCATTGCTAAAATGAGCAATCAATTTTGTTGCTACAAGAATCAAACAATTTCATTGCTGAAACATGTATATAAGTTTTCAGTAATAAAAGTTCGTTGTTGTAATGAGAAACAAAGTTCATTGCTATAATTAATAAACAAGCTTATTGCTATAATAAGTAACGAGTTTGTATGTGTATGAGCAAACAATGAGTCTCAACCAAACCTATGACTGAAGCCCTATCAAGATCTATGCTTATCGTTCCATAGATGAATATGGTATCATGCACTCCAGCAATAGGGTGAGTGAGGAGTTGTCAATTCCTAATAGCGCTATCCATAATGGCCATTGGCTCAAAGAGTTAATGGTTAGAGATAAGGGAAGGGCCTTAGTACGATAAGTTCTCATGTTCCGTGTTGCATAGACATACATAGAGAGACATAGCAATAAAATAGCAATCATGTTTGATACAAATCAATTTAAATACAACATTCAAATAATAGTTTTTCGGGACATGCTTTTCCACCCCAAAACATAAAAACTGAGAATAAGGGGAGTCGTGAATACTCACAATGCATTGAGATGATACAAATGATGCCTTGAACTACGTTCCACGTGTACCACTACCGATTCCTACAATAATGGTATTCGCTAGTGAGTCTCTAATCGAAATCTAACACTAGTATACTTACTACTACAATAGAATTATGCCAATATTGTGTCAAAATTTAATATTGATAAGTTACAAATATTTTTCTGTGAAAATTAAATTTCAAAGAATCAATTGTTATATAACAATTTAAGTGGAAAATTTCCATTATTGAAATGTTAATATTTAACATTTTAGAGGTGTTCCAATGATTAAATATTCAAAACTAAATCAGTTTAGTTCTAAACTTTCCCAAACTTTGCATTTCAGTTTTAATTGATGTCAAACACCTTAAGATAAATTTTCTTGAATTTTTGATTTGTCTGACTATTTTTCACGATTTTAGTTTCTTGAATAACCATAAAATCATGAAAAATACTAAACAGTAAATAACAATTACCAAACTTCAGATTTTGGTTCTAAATGTACTAAAAGACTTCTAGATAAATTTTCATGGATTATGAATATGTATAACCATTTTTCACATATTTAATTCTCTAAATAGATACAAATTCAAGAAAAATAGAAATCGGTTATGAAAATACCCCAAACTTTTTATAACAATGTCATTACACATACTTAAGTTGGGAAAAATATAAAAAGGGGTTTCTAAACTGTTTAACCCAATTTTATGATTTTTATGCATTTATTCTAATAAAAATGGGGATAAATAGAAAACAGTTTCCAAAATTACCCAAACTTTTTGTAACACTTTTATTATACATGTAGAAGCTGTGAAAAATATAAAATATATTTTTCAATTAGTCTTTCTATTTTTCTTTGTTTTATCCTCTTAAATAATCATTAATTGGAGAATAATTATCAAACAGTTAAAGTAAATTACCAAAATTTTTGTACACTTCATTTACAGAGTAAATAATCTGGGAAAAGTACCAAATATGGTTTTTATATACTGAAATCCGATTTTGTGTATTTAAGTGTATTTAATCTTAGAAAATAGGAGAAAAATAGTATACAAAAGAGAAAAATCATCAAAAATTTTATGTAGCCTTTTAATGTACTAAAAAGTGTTCTGGTAAATTTGCATGAATTTTGGGTGAGCAGAACTATTTTTTCTATTTTTAGGCCATTATAAATACAAAAATCAGGGAAAAATAGGAATGCATTATGAAAAATTCTGAACATATTTTTCTAAGTCTTATACCTCTGGCAGAAGCTGCGAAAATTGTTATACAGCCTTTTCCAATTGTCTAAAGTGGTTTTATGATTTATTGGGGCTAAACAAAAAGAAAATTCAAAACCATATTAAACAGTAACAAAAGTCATTGAAACTTCATGGGAGATGTTTATTAACTTAAAGAACCATCCAAGAATTTTTCCAGAATTTATTTACTAGTGTAAGTATTTTATATGATTTAACACTCTATTTTCTTATTATTTTCATATAAAAATAAAGAAAATATATATTGAGCTGAAAATTTCCAGAATGCATCTTCATACAATTTAATAACAATGAAAAATTGTTTTCTTATTTTTGATGTTGAAAACCATGCCTAAAGGCTCAATAAATTATAAAGAAAACTTGGTTCTTGTGATTTATGTAAAGATTATTGATGTTACTATGATAATTTTTGCAACATGTTACAAAGACTTTTGAATCAAGATCTTTTTGTACCTATTAATACATGATATTAAGAGTTCAAAATAATTTTTGAATGACTTTTAGTGATGAATAAGTCCTTTGAACATGCAACACAAAACAAATGTTCATAAGGAAAGTGCTGTTTGAGCAACAGTTTTGTAAAAATTGGTAAAAATCGAAATATTGGAATTTTCCAGTGAGGTAAGATGGGTTTGAAAGCTAACGCAAAATATTATATTGCAGAAAAAGAATCACGAATTTTGGTTAAGAAATGAGTGAGATATGACAGTTTAAAGTCAGGTAAAGAAATCTGGCAGATTGCATGCATGATGATTGGTTAGAAAAGTGAGTTTTCATCATTTCCTTGAGTAAATCTTTTGAAGTATTTTAAATATATCATGATAAACTCATATTTTAGTCATGTTTCCAGAGATCAAAAGATTAAAACTTATCAAAATGTATACATGCATTTATGAACAAAATTTTGTTTCTCAAAAACTCTTAACTTGAGTTTGATGTTTTAATCCTTAAAATCGATTTTTGCACTAAGATCATGAACATGCAACCTTGTTTATCATACATGCATGGTGTTAAAACACACCCATCATGTTCTAAAAACCATTTAAACAAAAATAAAACAAGTTTGAAGAAGATGAAGAAGGAGAAAGTGTAAGAAAAAGAGCAAAACTTGAAGGAAAAGTGAAGTAGAAATCGATTTTACCTTCAAGAATACCACAAGATGATGAAGATTTCGAGTTTGAGGAGTGTTCTTGGGTTTGTTTTCTGGAAAATTTCATGGTTCTTAGAGGGAGGAAGAGAGAATGGAGTGGTGTTTGGAGAGAAAAATTAGAGAGAAGGTAGAGAGAGTTTTCTAGAGAGAGAAAGAAGAGAGATGTGTGTGTGTTGGAGAATGAGAGTGTGAGAGAGAGATATGGGGAGAGAGGGATCCGAAGTTTTTAGTATAATACCCCTTTCTCATTCATTTTCTTTTATAAAATTTAAGTTCTTTTATAAAATATCTCAATTTTTATATAAAATGTGCACTAAAATCAAGTTTTTATTCATAAAACTTTGATTTTTGATTTATAAATTAAGGGTAAATGTTAATGAGTTAAATTTTATTTTCCTTGATTATATTTCCCTGAATTTAATTGTTTTAGGATAATATTATGAGTTTCATAACTATTTTTATAGAATTCTTGATGTCAAATTTTATAAAATTTAGGTTTTAGGGTTTTTAGGGTTTTGAGAATTAATAAATCTTTAGATTTCAAAATCAATAGAATCTTTTAGACTTCAATTTATCTTATGGTATTATAACTCTTTTATAGTTATAAATAATATTTGTAACTTATTTTATCGGTTTATTGGCATTCTATGTAGTGGTTTCGAGATTCAAACGAAATTGAGGAATCAAGTATACTAGTCCTAGTCTTCAAATTTGACTTAAGTTTCTATGAGACTTTGAACTAACTTCTACTTCTAGGTTAAGTTCATGATGTGTGTACATGATTCATGAAATATCGTTCGAGTCAAAGAGTGATCAAAATATGGATAGTCACTACAGCTTAGTAGATGTAGAATTCACATATCAAGGTGAAATCTAAGTACACCATCAATTGTTTCTATATGTTTCCAAGTTTCTAGTAGGTTATAACTTCGCTTCTAATTACTAAGTCTAATATGTGTTGTGCCTATATGTGCAACTAAGTTTATCAAATCTAGAACTAACTCGAATTTTGACGGTTGTCACAAAAAGTATGACTAATTAAATATGGGCTCTTGTATTTATATAGTGTGGGCTAATGCTTATTTGGAATGGGCTAGGCTTGCATGGAAAGTCCAT
The DNA here is from genome assembly GCF_052849685.1 of Lactuca virosa. Lineage (NCBI taxonomy): Eukaryota > Viridiplantae > Streptophyta > Magnoliopsida > Asterales > Asteraceae > Lactuca > Lactuca virosa. The sequence continues at coordinate 143,649,052 of NC_136431.1, forward strand.
GGATACTCCATGGAGCTTTAACCCATGGATCTCATGGAAATGAAAAGACATGGGTATTAGGGTTTACATAAATGTAACCCTAATCCACCACACTATATAAAGGAGGCTTTGGTTCTTGAAATTGCACTAGTGGATGTGTGTAAACTAAGAGGGCCGATTTCAAGAAGTTTGTGACTATTCTCTCAATTTTCCAAGTTTGTGGTGATTTGTGACTTCCATTTGAAGCATCCACATTATTGGTGCTAGGCTCTCAAACTCCAAGCAATCAACTACTACTACAAGGTAAGTAATTCTACTAGTTTTATTTGATTCAAGTACCCCATGCCATGCTAGTTACAATAAGAACCTTGGAAAAATAATTATTTTCATGTATCTTAGTCAAACATAGATCCAAGGTTTCTAGGGTTGCATGTACACCATAGGAGTGTTAGAATGCTGAAAACCCATCAATAATATCCTAAAGTTTAAGTCTAAGGTTTATAACATTATCATGTTATCCTAAGTTGGGATCCTCCCCGGTAACAATTCTAAGGTTTATGACATTATCATATTATCCTAAGTTGGGACTTTCCCCAATTATTATGGGATTTTACCCTGTTATTTTTTAAAGTGGGACTTTCCCCAGTTATTGTCTAATGCGGGATTTTCCCAGTTATTAATCAAATTGGGATTCTCTCCAATTATTATCTAAAGTAGGATCTTCCCCAGTAGGTATCTTCCCCAGTCATTTTATAAATAGTATCTTTCGTAGTTGGAAAGAAAAGTAAGTATCTTCAAAGATCTCCTAACAGGGATCCTTCTTTACGCATGCTCCAAAGATCATATGGAACTAAAGGGGTCATAACTCAAGACCTCTCCCAAGAAAACAAGTTATAAAGCCTAAGGATCACCAAGGTCTATCTATCCATATTTCTTAAGAACTATTTCCCTATATTATAACTAAAGGTTTTTATAATGATCCTAACTTCTTTAAAATCTTTATCAGATAATTAAATATTGCAGGTCATTAAGATCTCGAGAGTTCTTGTAAAACCTGAACTCTTTAGGATCCTAACCATCTGAAGACCCTCAAAAATCCTACTGCTACAATCACATAAAACACACAGGAAAATAGATATAAAAATCAACAACCAAGTGCAAGAAATAAAAAAGGGTTGCCCACCAGCCCCCAAAAGAGTGAAATATTGTCTACAAGAAAAAATATTTAAAACTTGTTCCTAAAACATCAAACATATGCTTTGGTTTGATCATCCCCAGTTGGGGATATCTCTATCAATCCCTCTTCTCCCTTCTTATTCTCTGTAGGACCCTGAACAGCATCAACAAGCTTGCCAGTCAACTTAGCCAGGGCTTCACGCCATCCGGCTACGTTCCAGGATCCTGTATTATCCATATCTTCTGTCAGGTTGAGATTAGCCTCCTAGGCAGCTGTGACAACCCGATATTTTCTACCTTTAAAAAGGTCAAACAAGCTAGTTAAAAGTCAAAGTTACTGTTTTATTAATTTAATTAAGTCAAATTAATAATATTGTTGTGCATAAATCATTTAGTAAAAGTGCTACAAAAACAAAATGTTATATAAACCCAATATCTATAAATAAAGTGGTAGTGGTCGTGACAAGGATTCCAAAAATATAAAGAACACCGAAATCTGAGTTATAACGAAAAAGTTATGACCCATCAAAGTTTTGCGACAGAACCGACACGACACTGTGTCATAAAAAGTGAATTTACAATAAAACGCTTTTTAGCCTTAACAATCAAAATGAAAGTAGTAGAATAGGTTAAACCGAGAGTTTACATAAAAAGAACGTCCAAATTTGACTTCGTACCCTTAATATTATCACCTAATCAATGTGTCGGTTAACCACACACGCTCCACCGATCTATGATAAACATTAAGTCACCCTTCGTGATCCTTACTAGTCCAAGTTAGTGTGCCGGTTAACCACACACGCTCCACCAACGACTTGGTAAGGTACAAAGTGTGAATTTGATGGGTTAGCACCATATTCACATTTTCCTAAAGTAACTAAGATTGGGAATTTATTAAAGGTTTAGTTACTTTATAATATTCATTATACTTTTAATGAGAATTTAAAGTCATTGTCCTACCCGTTCGGCTAACGACCCTCCACCGATCAAGGAAGCGGTGGGTGAGAATGGACACCCATTAAGTTGCCATTTTATAGGCAACAACCTTATACCCCCTTTATAGACCGGCTTCATGAATGAGGCCTACTAACGGTAAAACGACTTAATCTTATACATATATATAATAATTAACAATTAATGTTATAAATAGTATAAGGGTTGAATTTTAACTTTTAAAACTCTAAGGGTTTGGAATTAAAGTATATTAAAGTGTGTGTAACTTTACAAATTCCAAAACTTGAGGACAAGTTTTGAAACTATTCAAAACTTTTCATTTCATAACTTATGAATTAAAGGTTCATAAAATGAAGACTCTTCATTTTCATGTAACTTATGTGTTTTAAGTGTGCATAAATGAAAGTGACCTTTGGAAATCCATAACTTGAGGACAAATTATGGACTCCATTAAAACACATAAATGATCAAGAATTATCAATAAACAATTTAGCAAATAATTCCTATGATCTAACAATAATTCATAAGAACATGAACATCATATCAAAAATTCCAAGAACATATGAACACATATTATCATGCAATTTTGATATAAGCCATTGTAAATGGATTAGCATAAACATTACACCATCTAAAACAAGTTTTATAACACCAAAACAGTTTAGGGTAATGTTTCTAGTCCATTTCCAGCAACAAAACTCGAAAATCTGCATTCTGAGGCTTCTACTCGTCGAGTGCACGAACCTACTCGACGAGTAGGATGAATTTACTCATGGACTCGACGAGTCCCCCCATGGACTCGGCGAGTTCATGCTGCAGAATGCAGAAAACTTGAGTTTTTCAACAAGTTTGCATCAAGTATCAAACAAACAAGCCTAGGCTCTGATACCACTGTTGGGTTTTGAGAAAACTAACACTCCTAAGGTGTTCATGCAACCCTAGAAACCTTGGATCTATGTTTGTCTAAAATACATGCAAAATAATTTTCCAAGGTTCATAATCTATCTAGCATACATGGGGTACTTTTAAACATAAAAGATACTAGAAGAATTACATACCTTTGTTACTGAGTTGATTCCTTGGGAGTTTGAGAGCCAAGCACCAATAATGCGAATGCCTCAAATGGAAATCACAAATCACCACAAACTTGGAGAACTTATGAGAGAGCACTCTAATACTCTACAAATCGGCCACACCTTATACACACACACATAGTGTCTTTTCAAGAACCATAAGCCTCTTTATATAGTGTAGATGATTAGGGTTATGAACCATGCAAACCCTAATAACCCATGTCTTTTCCTATTCCAAGGATTCATGGGTTAAAAGCTCCATGGATCATCCATGGACTCCCATTCAAGCTTAGCCCATTTCCTAATGAGTGTTAGCCCACACTATATAAGTACAATAGCCCATTATTTAATTAGTCACCTTATGATCACTAAATTAGTTCATAATTAATTTAAGATCAATACTAATTAAATAATACAATTTCATATTAATATATTATAACTTATAATATATTAGTAGGCTGCAAATATACTCTTCTCATAATGTTATCCATATAAATAGTTCGGGTGAAGTGCAACCCAAATGGACCATGCCGGGTCGGGTCAAGTATATACCAAATAAGTTATGGACTTAGACACCTTATCCAACAGTCTCCCACTTGGATAAGTTTGATAACTGTATTTGCCTATATAGCTTCAGGAACCAACCGGCAATCGTAGCTCTCGAAAACTCTGTTGAACTATGAAGCGCCATTTTAGATATGTGATCACATAATCCTCTGCTCTCATGATATCAGCCAGACAAATACATGGAACAATGTCTTACTTATTGTCCAACAGTTTGTTTCCCGATTTCCGATTTGTTTGACAGAGAACTTAATCGAACACATCAATTTAGTTCTGACCGGGCCGGGTACATAGGTCAAAACAAAATCATCGAGGAGCCCAGATATCCCTTCTATTTCTAGAAGGAACAGATAAACTTCGACTCATATGCTTGTTCTACTACTTATTGAATTGCACACAAAGGCACGTTTTATAACATCAAGTTACTGATGCGTTTACGTGCAATCAATGCACAACCAACTCATAGGTAACAACTCATATCTCTCGGTTTGAAGACTTATATGATATTACCCTCTCACGATCACTCGAGATAAATTCCATGAAGCGATACAAGTGAGCGTGGGTTTATTCCAATACTCATAACTTATGAGTACTCATGAATGTTGTATCAACCATTGCTATGGCTAAACACCTTTAGTCATCTACAATCCCAATTCATGACAGTCTTGATTCATACCTACTGCCGACATATGACCGATTGTGGAGAGTTTGAATAAACTTATTATTCTGGAAGTCAAAACATGCAAAGCTGAAACAATAGTAAATAATTGACAATGATAGCAACACCTTACTCATAAATAAATCACAACTTTTATTCATCATCAAACGTCGATTACATTTTACAAGTTTTAGTAATAACTATCTAATCTGTAAAACTAATATCGTCCCTCAGCCTGATGCGTCTCGCATGCTGCAAATGCTTCACCCTCGTCAGTCCCTTCGTAAGGGGATCCGCAGGGTTCTCATCTGACGATACCCTCTTTGCCACGAGGAGTCCCTCTTCTATCTTGTGTCTTATGAAGTGATATTTTCTGTCAATGTGACGGGATCTGCCATGATCTCTTAGTTCCTTGGCTAAGGCAACCGCACTATTGCTGTCACAGAAAATCTCCATCGGCTCCTTAATAGCTGGTACAACTCCAAGGTCTCCGATGAAGTTCCTCATCCATATCACCTCCTTTGCCGCTTCACTCGCTGCTATGTACTCTGATTCACAAGTCTAATCAGATACAGTCTCCTGTTTGGAACTCTTCCAAGTGATTTCCCCTCCATTTAAGGTAAGGACCCAGCCCGACTGAGAGCGGAAGTTATCACTATCAGTCTGAAAGCTAGCATCACTATACCCTACTACTCTCAAGTCATCACTCCCACCAAGGGTAAGGATCCAATCCTTAGTCCTCCACAGGTACTTGAGAATATTTGTTACCGCAATCCAATGAGCCTTGCCAGGGTTCCCCTGATATCTGCTGACCATGCTCAAAGCGAAGGCCACATCAGGACGGGTACAAGTCATAGCATACATGATCGAGCCAACAGCGGAATCATAAGGTAATCGACTCATCTCAGCTATCTCATCTTCTGTACTCGGGCTCTGAGCCTTGCTCAGTTTGGCATTGCTTTGGATCGGTAATTCTCCTTTCTTGGAATTCTTCATGTTGAACCTTTTCAACACCGTATCCAAGTAGATACTCTAACTAAGTCCAATTAGTCTTTTACTCCTTTCTCTTAATATCCTTATCCCTAGGATATAGGCAGCTTCTTCAAGGTCCTTCATAGCAAAGCACTTCCCAAGACAGGACTTAACCTCCTGCAAGGTTGGGATGTCATTTCCTATGAGTAGTATGTCATCCACATACAGTACCAAAAAGCTAACTATACTCCCACTAGCTCTAACATACACGCAGGACTCATCTTCACTTCTTGAGAAACCAAACTCTTTGACCTTCTCATCGAAACAAAGATTCCAACTTCGAGATGCTTGTTTCAATCCATAAATGGATTTCTCAAGCTTGCACACTCTATAGGGGTACTCTGCACTGACAAAACCCTCTGGCTGATTCATGTAAACATCCTCAGCCAACTTTCCGTTAAGGAAAGCGGTTTTGACATCCATTTGCCATATTTCATAATCATGAAATGCTGCAATGGCTAGCATAACCCTAATAGACTTAATCTTTGCTACTGGTGAAATGGTTTCATCAAAATCAATACCCTGAGTCTGAGTAAAACCCTTCGCAACCAGTCAAGCCTTATAAGTGTGCACCTTCCCATCCATGTCGATCTTCTTCTTGAAGATCCATTTGCACCCGACTGTCTTACGGCCTGGTACATTGTCAACCAAGTTCCAAACTTGATTGTCATACATGGATTGTATATCGTTGTCCATAGCCTCCTTCCATTTAGCAGACTCTGGGCCTGCCATGGCTTCCTTAACACTGTTAGGTTCATCCACATTTACCAGTGTAATGTCACTGATAAATGTATCACCTTCCGTAGTAATATGAAATCCATAATAAAACTCAGGTGTGTTCCTAACCCTTGTGGAACGCCTTGGAAGTATAGACTCGTCAGCTGGATCAACAGGAATTTCCTCCTCAGGTTGATTGCTAGTGTCTGAGGTTCCTTCACCAATTGAGTCTTGAATTTCTTCAAGGTCAATTTGCCTCCCACTGTCTCCTTGGTTTATAAATTCTCTCTCTCGAAAGACCCCTCTCCTAGCCATAAAGACCACATTCTCACTGGGTCTGTAGAAGAGGTAACCAAAGGATTTTTGTGGGTAGCCGATGAAAATACACCTTTCACTTTGAGGTTCGAGCTTGTCATGAGTCTCGCGCCTCACGAAAGCCTCGCAACCCCAAATCTTGATATGGTCCAAATTGGGAACTTTCGCTGTCCACATTTCATGAGGTGTTTTGGCAACCTTCTTTGTAGGGACTAGATTAAGGATGTGGGCGACAGTCTCTAAGGCATACCCCCAAAAAGAGATTGGTAGCGAAGCTCGACTCATCATAGAGCGAACCATGTCCAACAAAGTTCGATTACGCCTCTCAGCTACACCATTCAGCTGTGGTGTCCTGGGAGGCGTCAATTGTGAGACAATCCCACACTCCTTAAGATAGTCGAGGAACTCAGTACTAAGATACTCACCGCCTCGATCGGATCGAAGCATCTTAATGTTCCTGCCCAATTGATTTTCTACTTCCTGTTTAAACTCTTTAAACCTTTCAAAAGTTTCTGACTTATGTTTGATTAAGTAGACATAACCATATCTACTAAAATCATCAATAAAAGTCACATAATAGCGATTAGCATCCCTTGTGGCGGTTTCGAATGGTCCACATACATCAGTATGTATAAGGTCCAACAAACCATCACCCCTTGCACAAGTACCAGTGAAGGGTGATTTTGTCATTGTTCCAAGTAGACAAGACTCACAACTATCATCCGACTTGAAGTCGAACGACTCCAAGACTCCATCCTTTTAGAGCTGGCCTATGCGTTTCTTCCTTACATGTCCAAGACGACAATGCCACAAAGATGCTTTATCCAAGCTAGTAGAAGAATCAATACATAATACATTATTTCCTAAATTATCTACAACCGATACAGCTTCATGCACACCATCACAAGGTAATGCTTTAAAATAAAGAACATTATTAAAGAAAGCATTAATACTACCAACTTCATTATCAAAAGAAAATGTAAAACCTTGTTTGTACAAAGCATGAAAGGAAATAATATTCCTCGCCATTTCAGACGAGTACACACATTTATTCAAATCTAACTTTAACCCACTATCTAGCAACAAAGTACAAACTCCAATCTTGGCAACAGATGTAACCTTCTTGTTCCCCATGATTAACTTTATCTTTCCGTGCTCCACATCCTCACTTCTTCTTAGGCCCTGCAAGTCACAACAGATGTGAATACCACAACCTGTATCAAGAACCCAAGAATTAGAATATGGTGAGTTATTAGACAATATAGTGTAAATACCTGCATGGGATGGTTTCACTTTCCCATCCTTGACATCCTACAAGTACTTTGGGCAGTTTCGCTTCCAGTGCCCCCTATTTTGACAGTAGAAGCATTCAGCATCCTTAGGGATGGCAGAAGGAGTGATAGAACCACCTTTGGTTCCAGACGAGGAGCCTTCAAGGGACTTTCCCTTGGTACCCTTCGAAGGGTGCTTCCTCTTCTTCCCTTTGCCTTGCCCGATAGCCAAAACAGGGGTAGTAGTCGGAGTAGGAGTAGCAACCGACTTACTCTTAAGACCACTTTCGACAGTCTTCAGAAGTACTTGAAGCTTACTGAGTGTGACGTCCCCCTTGTTCATGTGGTATGTTATACGAAATTGATCATAACACGAGGGCATGGAGTGCAAAATGATATCAATTGCCAACTCCTCAGGGAAGTTCACATTCTGTTTCATTAGACGGTCCACATACCTTTGTATTTTCTACATGTGGCTCATGATTGGTTCGCTATCCTTCATACGGATAGTGATCATGGAGGAGATTATTTCATACCGCTCTTGACGAGCACTCTAATGGTACCTTTCCATCAGATCCTGATGCATCTAAAAAGGGTAATAGTCCTCATAGGACTTTTGGAGTTCAGCTGTCATGGTAGCCATCATGATGCATGCCACCTTGGTGGCATCTCTTTCATGTGCCTGATACTCAGCGACCTCCTCAGGAGTAGCAATGGACTCATCAAGCTCCTTTAGCTCCTTATCGAGGACATATTCCTTGTCCTCGTAACGAGTGACCATCCTGATATTCCGGATCCAATCCACGAAGTTGGAACCATCAAAGATGACCCTCCCACAAAGGTTCATGAGGGAAAAGGAGCCAGTAGGGTTAGAGCCCGAAGCATTGTTGTTGGAAGACATCTGAAAAGAAGAAAACAAGTTTAGATTAGATATATCGAATCCTTAATAATACACCCAAATGTAATATTAAGGCTAGGATCCAACACAATAAATTATAACTTAGAAGAGGGATGCCGTAATCTAAGCTAGAACATATTTGAAGGTAGGTGAATGACGATTCACCAATTTCCACCATGAAAACGAAATGAATTATTAGGTTTAATTGGTTTTGAAATTCCTAGATTCTTTTTAGATTCATTGAACTTTTCAATGGCATGTTTCAATCTCGATTGTGCCCTTCAAGTTTTGTGACTGGGATGCCGAGGATCACAAAACAAGGTGTGAATAACCATGCAAATTCACTTGGTACCCTTAATATTATCACCTAATCAATGTGCCGGTTAACCACACACGCTCCACCGATCTATGATAAACATTAAGTCACCCTTCGTGATCCTTACTAGTCCAATTTAGTGTGTCAGTTAACCACACACGCTCCACCAACGACTTGGTAAGGTACAAAGTGTGAAATTTCATGGGTAAGCACGATATTCACATTTTCCTAAAGTAACTAAGATTGGTAATTTATTAAAGGTTTAGTTAATTTATAATATTCATTATACTTTTAATGAGAATTTAAAGTCATTGTCCTACCCGTTCGGCTAACGACCCTCCACCGATCAAGGAAGCGGTGGGTGAGAATGGACACCCATTAAGTTGCCATTTTATAGGCAACAACCTTATACCCCCTTTATAGACCGGCTTCATGAATGAGGCCTACTAACGGTAAAACGACTTAATCTTATACATATATATAATAATTAACAATTAATGTTATAAATAGTATAAGGGTTGAATTTTAACTTTTAAAACTCTAAGGGTTTGGAATTAAAGTATATTAAAGTGTGTGTAACTTTACAAATTCCAAAACTTGAGGACAAGTTTTGAAACTATTCAAAACTTTTCATTTCATAACTTATGAATTAAAGGTTCATAAAATGAAGACTCTTCATTTTCATGTAACTTATGTGTTTTAAGTGTGCATAAATGAAAGTGACCTTTGGAAATCCATAACTTGAGGACAAATTATGGACTCCATTAAAACACATAAATGATCAAGAATTATCAGTAAACAATTTAGCAAATAATTCCTATGATCTAACAATAATTCATAAGAACATGAACATCATATCAAAAATTCCAAGAACATATGAACACATATCATCATGCAATTTTGATATAAGCCATTGTAAATGGATTAGCATAAACATTACACCATCTAAAACAGGTTTTATAACACCAAAACAGTTTAGGGTAATATTTCTAGTCCATTTCCAGCAGCAAAACTCGAAAATCTGCATTCTGAGGCTTCTACTCATCGAGTGCACGAACCTACTCGACGAGTAGGATGAATTTACTCATGGACTCGGCGAGTCCCCCCATGGACTCGGGGAGTTCATGCTGCAGAATGCAGAAAACTTGAGTTTTTCAACAAGTTTGCATCAAGTATCAAACAAACAAGCCTAGGCTCTGATACCACTGTTGGGTTTTGAGCAAACTAACACTCCTAAGGTGTTCATGCAACCCTAGAAACCTTGGATCTATGTTTGTCTAAAATACATGCAAAATAATTTTCCAAGGTTCATAACCTATCTAGCATACATGGGGTACTTTTAAACATAAAAGATACTAGAAGAATTACATACCTTTGTTAGTGAGTTGATTGCTTAGTAGTTTGAGAGCCAAGCACCAATAATGTGAATGCCTCAAATGGAAATCACAAATCACCACAAACTTGGAAAACTTACGAGAGAGCACTCTAATACTCTAGAAATCGGCCACACCTTATGCACACACACATAGTGTCTTTTCAAGCACCATAAGACTCTTTATATAGTGTAGATGATTAGGGTTATGAACCATGCAAACCCTAATAACCCATGTCTTTTCCTATTCCAAGGATTCATGGGTTAAAAGCTCCATGGATCATCCATGGACTCCCATTCAAGCTTAGCCCATTTCCTAATGAGTGTTAGCCCACACTATATAAGTACAATTGCCCATTATTTAATTAGTCACCTTATGATCACTAAATTAATTCATAATTAATTTAAGATCAATACTAATTAAATAATACAATTTCATATTAATATATTATAACTTATAATATATTAGTAGGCCGCAAATATACTCTTCTCATAATGTTATCCATATAAATAGTTCGGGTGAAGTGCAACCCAAATGGACCATGCCGGGTCGGGTCAAGTATATACCAAATAAGTTATGGACTTAGACACCTTATCCAACAGGTTTTTCATCAGAAACTCGCGGTTTTGTCAAGGAAAATCCTTCCTAGAAACGAAACGCTGCCTGAATCACCACTCATCAAGTGAGTTTATACCCCTGCGTTTTTACAATTTTTCACTATTTTAAGGGGGGAATACTAGTCTAACACAAGAATATTGTGTTTACAAATAAATGACTTTTAATACAAGTCTAGCACAAGAATATTGTGTTTACAATTAAATAATTTCTAAATATTTCTAAATCAACTTTAAATATTTTATAAACTCTTTTTGAATTTATATTTTGCCAAAATCATATTTATATATAAATATTTATATAAATAAGATTTAAAGGGCTTAGCACTAATAACTCGCTTTATTTCCTTTTCCTTGTTTGGATGTGGGCTTAGGGTAGATTTATTTGTCCGAATGTCGTTTAACTTTTAATTATATATATATATATATATATATATATATATATATATATATATATATATATATATATATATATATATATATATATGGAGTCAAATTGATTTGACATGTGCATTGGGATACTTTCACGAAGAATACATGTCAAACAAAACACAGATAAATTATAATAAGTATAATTTATGAAACTGTTATACTATGTTCAATAATCAGTTACATAAAGTTTAACAATATACTCTCGTATAAATACTTTACATTCAACTATACTAATTTAAGAACACACTGTCAGTTCATTTACTTCAAAATGACTTTTAATCATTTTATATATGTAATCATCAATATGCTTTTTTTTGTGAGACAGTGTTCAGGTTGCTTATTCATTTAAGCAATGTAGTTAAAGTCCATTTAGGAACACACTATCAGTTCATTTACTTCAAAATGACTTTTAATCATTTTATATATGTAATCGTCAATATGCTTTTTTTGTGAGACAGTGTTCAGGTTGCTTATTCATTTAAGCAATATAGTTAAAGTCCTGATATTATAACCAGAATCTCTTGTAGGGAGAGCGAGAAAAATGTGTATAGATCTATACGGGAATGACAATCCCGCACTCAGACTGTTAGCTACAGCCGGGCAGGCATGCCTATGAATGACAATTGTTATCAACAGTTCCGACGCCTACAAAGCGTCGTTTCAGGCCATCTAGTCATAGTATGGTTATAATAACTCACCAAAAAGAAATGAACAAATACGATTAGTATATAATTAAACCAAAGGGTACGAATACAAAGTACGGTTTTACAATAACACGATTTGTAGTATTACATTATAACTTACAAATTACAGCTGGTGGTGCCAGGCATTCACTCTTACAGGGTTATCAAAGAGTACAATTACAGAACATAGGAAAACCTAAAAAATATAGGAAGAATTCTTTTTATAGTTTTAATGTGAACTAAAACTATGTTACATTATTTTATAAGTACAATAATGCTTACACAGAACGGTTTTATGGTATTAAAACTACTTTTCGGTTATAATAGACAATATTGGATTTTCTAGAAACAGTAAACATATTCAAGAAACGGAAAACAAGCTTTTAAACATAAATACTTATGCACTCACTCAACTTAAATGTTGATACTTTTTTTTCAAAATACTTGTATTCTCATGGAACCAGTAGACAGGTACATCCCTGAAGTTTTTGTGAAGACGTAGCAGTATAGAGTCATGTCTTCTATCTTTTGTTTATATAGCTTTTGGTGTCAATATGCAATGTTTGAACACTTATGTAAAACTTATACATTATTAATGCAATGTTTGTTGTACTTTGATTACTATGATGCATGTGTTGTGATACTTAACATGAACTCATCCACCCCCGGACGTTTCCGCCGCTCCGGTTTGGGGGTGTGACAGATTGGTATCAGAGCATTGTTTATAGTGAACTTAGTATATCAATTCATAAAGAATATACAACTATAAATACATTGGGGCTAAAGAGCTCTAACAACAAGTTATACTTTAAAATATAACAGTATCTTATAAAAGTATACACACATGCAAATATATATATATACTAGAACAAGTATCACCAGAAGAACAAAACAAAAGTATTTGGATGTTGGACATTACAGTCAAACCTAGACAGTTATATAATCATATATGGGATAAATATAGTCTGGTCAACTATATTTATTTGAGATACGACCAACATGTGTTTGGGAGTGATAGTGGTGTTGCAACAAGTCTAAAACTTACCAACCCTATACACAAAGGAATACTAGAACCAAACATAATGTTTAATATACTATAGGAATATTTTATGATACTATACAATAGCAACAAATCTAAAAAAAACCTATCAACTTTATATACCAAGAAGTTCTAGAATCAAACATGTAATTAAAATACTATAGGAGTATTTTAGGTACTATAAATAACTTATGTGAAAACTAAAAGACCCATACTGGTAGGTCTATAATTGTTGAGTGTATACGTTAAGGTTATATATAGTTGAGATTTTATAGACTTAGAAATTGTGATTTTCACTGTACTTCTTGTTCCTTGTTTGGTTGTGGTTTTAGAGTAGGATCACTTATTCCAAGGTCTATTTGATCTGGATTATATATAATCTGTATACACTACGTGATTATAGAAAGACCGGTAAGTATCATCCTCGTAAAAATTTATTTTTAATAAAAATGTTTTATTAATCTCGTAGATTCTTTAGACATTCTCATTCTCGCGTAAACCTCATTGATGGATGTAACCACTCCATTATAACAACCAACAGAGGAGTCAAGGAAGAACAAGAAGGGATTCATAAGGAGGATTCCGAGAAGGAAACAGACGAGGAGTAAAGAAACTATAGAAATCACCAAGTACCTTACCTTATCAGGAGCAGACATGAGAATCTCGCTCGAACTTTCGGATTCAAACTCTCCATTATGAAGTAATGGGGATATGTATCAAAATCCGAAGCATGACAAAGAGGAAATTCAACATGCCTACGAAGAACAAGGACACCATATAGATACCAGGAGACAACAAACCATTACCACCAAGAGTAAAACAGAGAACAGAGGAAAACCACTCATGAAACATGCGAGGTGGTAGAGTACCTTATGCATCACTCGAACAATAAATAAAATGACACAACTTAGTGAGTTAGTGACTACACTACTCACACTATGTGTTAGGCTTATCGCCTTTTCCGTCACAATTAATAACAGTAAATCAAATCACAAAATCTCAAATTGAGAGTGATTACTACTAAAAATTCATAAGTTTATTTTTAATAGGCCTCTGTTATGAATTGTTTACAAAAAAAAAAGTTTTTTTCGAAAGTTGGAACATGATAACCACCGACCTAAAATAACTTAGTTCGGACGACAACCAGTTTATAGATATTGATAAAAACTTACCCCCATTTCTTCGTTTAAAAACCTTAAGATAGAAAATATGCCTCCCTGTAGACATATAAGGCACTTCCTCAACAACACAATAACAAAATCCACCATTGTACGACATTGATGTCTTTCGGACTACCTTAACAGCTGCCATGACTCAAATCCACGCAAGTGGTATCAGTTATTCGAGTTGTGATGTTAACCATTCTAAACCACGGGAAAGCCAAGAACACTCATATTCTATTCTAGTGAACCTAACACTTGTACAATATCTACTTCTAGATACTACCATAAATACATCGCCAGGATGTCGGTCGAAACATCAAGAATTGTACACCAAAACGTAAAAATTTATATGTTTATATAAATAAATAGAATACAAATAGAAACAACCACCGTTACTCACAGGCTCGTTTTCTCACCATGTAACAGAATCATGCCTCCAAAGAGACGTAACCAACCCACCGGCGAAACACCAATCCTACAGATAGATTCTATTACTTTTCAAGTTGCCGTCACAGCCACCGTGACAGCCGTCATGGCACACCTTAATGCTAACAACAGAAATGAAAATGGAAATGTTATCGACAATTCCAATCGTAGTGATAACCAAGTACAACAACGAGTGCCTGTCTGTAAAGACACTCCAAACCTCAAACCTAAGATCATGAAACGAAAGTTCGAGAACGAGAATGCCACAACTGGAAATTCTGATACCTTGTAAAACCCTTAACAAAGATAACATTATAGTTAAAGCTTGGAAAAAAAACATGTATGATGCTTGTTCAATGATCACAAAAATTCCATCAAATACTGTACACAAACATTCAAGTAGTCAACAAAAGGTTGGAAACACTAAAAATCCCGGTTTAAGTCCATTTTGGACTAGGATTTTCTTATTGGGCCTAATGGACCAATAAGTTTCCAATTTGATTATTTTGGGCTTAGAACTCTTATATGGGTTTTAATTGGACCCACTTTCTTTTATTTTAACATTTTGGGCCATAATGGGCCTAGAATGAAATAAAATACCCTTATTGGGCCATAACAAATTTAATTAAACCCAAAGGGCCATAAAACTCATGCTTTGATGTATATTGGACCCATATCTTGGACTTAAGCACCCAAGGCCCAAATTCTCTTCTCTCTTTTCTCTTTCTCGGCCCAAGAGGAAAACAAAAAAAAATGGAAATTAATGAAATAAGGAGGGTTAGCCACCTCCTTTATATATTTTGGTCTTCCATGCAACCATCTCATGTTCTCATGCATCCATCACATTCTTATCTCTCTCTTCCCTCTTCTTCCCTTGTCTTCGGCCGAGAACACATCACACACACCCACACTCTTCCATATTCTCTCAAACACTCACAAGAACACTCTTACATCTTCTCTCAATTTTTCGAGAATTTGAACATCTTCAAGAAGAGTTTCATCATAAAAAATCATCAATTCTTGGTAAGTCCTACCACACTTAAGTTGTATAACTTCATCTTCATGTTAGATCACTCATTCTAAGTAAGTTTTTGGTGGTCATACTCCTAGAAACCTACTAAGTTCGAGATCCATCCAAGAAAGCTTGCTAGGGCCGAAAATAGCATCAAACTCTTTCACTTCTTCTTCAAAACCGAACCCACAAACTCAAGGTGAGTTCATACCCCTCTCTTTTCAGTTTTCACAAGTTTTATGGGGGAGAATACAAGTAAAATGTATAGATCTATGTGTATGTGTATGTTATGTATGATTTCATGTATGTATGTGTGATTTTATGTGTTTATGTGGTAAATATGTAACAAAAAGGGAAGAAATCTCGAGATCTATGACACAAAAGAGGAAACAAACATGATCTAATATACTTTTATTGAACAAGTCAAGAAAAGTTCCTAACTTAAGTCATAATAAACAAAATGCAACATAAAACTCCTTTTTTGGGCTAAATTTGTCAAACAACTAAAAGTTGAGTTAAGAGTTGCCATCCACGGTTTTCTTAAGGTCTAAAAAAGTCAAAACAGTAAAAATAAATGTTTTTATGAATATCATACTCTTTAAAGGGCTAGAAATGTAATTTGTAGCTTAATGGGCCAATTTATGGGCTTTTCGGCCCATTAAGCCCAAAATTGCGAAAAACCAAATTTTCAAGGGGTTGAAAAGATAAACTTCTTAAAACAGGAGGTAAAAAGGGTAAACAAAACCAATTCAGGGGTTAAAATGATTTATTTTCCAAACAAGGATCAAAAATGTAAACTTTTTGGATTTTGGGCCAAAATCGTAAAAGTTGCGAAAAGTTCGGGTTTTAACTGAAAAATTCCTTACTGGAAGGGCTGAAACTGCCAAAGAGTAAATTTTGAACAAAAATCACCTTTTAAACAAGTCTATGGGGCAAAAATGTCAAGAAAATGGTTTAAGGGCCTAAAATGTTTCTTTTTCAAAATAAGGGACTAAAATTGTTATTTTTATTAAAGAAGAGCTGAAAAGGTCAAACCAACATTTTGAACCAATTATTTTGTTTTTAAGATATTTGAGTCAAAAATACCAAACTACAACTCATGAAAATAGAAAGATGAATATACGTATAAATCCAAATATCGTTATAAACAACCGACCGGCCTCGTGCCGATACGAAGATAACAATCGTTCAATCAAACTTTCCAACAATTATACTATACCTAAAACGAGTAAATATCCAAATGGTTTGGCTTGAGAGATCCTAATCATGCTTATTGGACCTTCGTGGCCCATGGACATGACTTTTGGGCCTAACACTAATAATAAATGTTTATTGGGCCTCTGGTGACCCAATTACATGTTTAAGGGACCCTCAATGGCTTATATGCGCTATTGGGGCTTGGTGGCCCATTAGCATTGCTAGTAAGGTCCAAAATTAAATCAAATATGAAATGGGCCAATGCGTCCTTCGTATAACCAATAGCCTTAAATAACACACGTAATTAGCAGGACCTTATAATCCTCTTCTCCTCGTTTGTTAGGCTTCCCTTCAATTCAAGTAAACAAATACAGGTCGTTAATCAATAGTAATCAATTTCGTTTGGATTAAGTGAGTAATAAGGGGCGACACCTCTGAGGGTCGTTCGTAGTCTGTAGTTATAATCAAAGTCTCCTGGAAGGAGAGCGAGAGTTTGTGTATAGATCTATACGGGGGTGACTCCCCCACACCTCAGCTGTTCGCTACAGTTAGACTCGGCCAGTCTAGGGTGACAAAATCTTAAGATCAATTACGGCGTACATTAGGATGCCAAGACAGACGAACTAGTCATTATTATTCATGGTTATAATGACTCACGTAACTAAATAAATCCAATACCATCCGAGTAATCAAGGAAAAGTAATCAAAATCACTCGTGTAGCAGTATAACAATTTGAAAACAATTATATTTTATGTTATCGGAAAACATCGGGTTTTTCGAGGAAATCAGCACCACTCGCTTGTATCTTTCTATAACTATAATACAAAACTTCCCATTTATACACGTTTTGAAATCATTCATGCACCAACTTATGGATCTTCACACTTTGATAAACAATTGTCTTTTCAGAAAATATCGGATTTTCTAGGTTTTATAAACTACACAAATCATTTTTATCACAACCCTGCTTATGAACTCACCAACATTTCATATGTTGACGTTTTTCAAAATAACTTGTATTCTCAGGTAATAGGTAAGCTGAAGCATAATATCAAGTATGTTAGGATGTTATGTTTTGAAAACTCTCAAACAATTGTTGCTATGGATATGTAATATTTAAACAATGTACTGGATGTGAACAATGTCAATCGTTATGTATTAATGCATGGTGAAGTTTATGTTGTGTTTCATGTATAATCATTGTGATGATATTCAATTTAAGTCACGCGAGCCGTCGGACGTTTCCGCCGTCTGGTTCGGGGGTGTGACAGGTTGGTATCAGAGCTCTGTTTATAGTGAACTGGCATATCTAACCACACATTGATATGCAACTATAAACCAAAGAGGGACAAAAACAACTCTGAACAAAACAATTAAAACACAACGATAAAATATCTTTACTTGTGCGATATAGGAAAAAGAACATAATACCAAATCAAATAAGATAAAACCGACATCTCGGTTGAGTCGGGACTGTTCTTAGTTGTATTAAGGAGTGGATGTAGCCTGATCAACTACATTTTCTCCGAAGTACAACTATTACATGCCCCAGGGAAACCTCGATGGACGGTAAACCTAAAAACTTACCCCCTTGTTACCAAGAAAAGAACATCAACTCAATTTACATAATAATTAAAACATCTTAGGAGTAATAATAGTTATTCATATACCTCCTCTCAGTCACTATGGAAGGGGAGCACCAGGGCATTCAGTTTCATCAGGTCTTAGTGGCCCACAGGATGATCGAGGATGAGCCTGAGGGAGATTAGGGGAGAGCACATGACGTGGAGCCTGACGAATACACGGACACAGACTATGAGTTTGATGGGACCGACGACGACATGGATGAAGAACAAGACTCGGACAAGGATTCTGCCACATCACCTACCAGCGAGACGCAGCATGACCACCCCGCCCCACTAGGGAATCCCGCGAGGGAGAATCGCTCTTCAGAAGCTGAGATTGCTGCTCTGCGGGAACAACTATTCGCCATGGAAGCACGAGCGGTGCAAGCTGGACAGGAAAGAGATGAAGTCATTGGAGAAATGACTGAGATGGTCCAGTTGTTGGCACAACACTTCGGTATATGACCTCACTACCGCCGTCGAGCGCTCCTTAGAGTGTTAGGACTAGTCATATCTATCTTTAGTATTATGCTTATATGATCTATGCTATGTACCAGCGACCCTATGTTTAAGTGATAACACTACTCATAGAGTCGTTACGCTGCCGAACTCGCACCACTTATGTATGCTCCTTCGAGCAAGTTTTCATGTATCAAAGTACGAATATTATTAATGGAAAATTTTATGTGCTCTATTGTAATGTTGTTATCTGTTATGTATCCATGATTGTATGCTAATTTGTGAAACCACTTAAGTACATGCAATACACCTAGTTTATAGGACCACAATCTCACAAGAATCATAGGCACTCAACATCTTTCCGTTCCATGACAGAAAGATGCCTCAACGACCAACCCGTGGAAACCCTGGACCAACCCCACCCGAAGTCAACTCAACTGCATTCCAAGCAGCTGTATCTGCTGCGGTTACCACAACCATGGCGCACATCAATCAAGGGAACAATGGTGGACGCAATGGACAAGGGGCTGGAAGTTCGAACAACGGGATAAATCAAGGACCTACCAAGACATGCTCTTACAAAGATTTCACCAATGCCAAGCCACGAACCTTTAATAGCACGGGTGGAATGATAACCCTAAAGAGATGGATGGAAAATGTGGAATCAGTATTTGAGATATGTGAATGCCCCGAGGAGGTGAAAGTGAAGTTTGCCGCATGCACATTTGTTGACCAGGCTCTCACCGGGTGGAATGGACATGTAGAGGCCATGACTCTCCCCGTAGCCAACGCTATGCCATGGGCGGAGTTGAAAGAAATGCTGATGGCTGAGTACTGCCCACGAGGCGAAATTCAGAAAATGGAGCAAGAACTGTGGAATCTCCCCGTCCAAAATTCTGATATAGATGTATACATATCAAGGTTTATCGAAATGTCACTGTTGTGCCCTGGCATGATTACTTCAGAGGGAAAGAAAATCGAACGATTCATCTGGGGATTAACCTCCCCAATTCAAGGAAATGTGATAGCTGCAAATCCTGAAACGTTCGACAGTGCCAAGAGGTTGGCCAAGAAACTGTACGACCACAACAACAAGAAGGGCGAGAAGCCAGTGGAAACTGAAGGCAAGAAGGAGAATGACAACAAGAAAGGAAAGAACAACAAGAGAAAAGGGCGGCAAGGCTCAGAGTCGTCAAAGAAGCAACAAACAGTGACAGTCAATGCTGCAACCACCCAAGTACCCTCCACACCACATGCTCCAGCCTCAGCTAATCCAAGTGCCCCTAGGCAGTATTCCGGGAATCTCCCAAAGTGCAACAAGTGCAGTCTCCACCATAATGGCGAATGCAGGGAGATGCATTGTACCAGCTACAATCGGAAGGGTCACACGGCAAAATATTGCAGGACCTATCCTCCCCAGAACCAACAGCAAGGAAACAACAACAACAACAACAACCGCAACAACAACAACACCAACAACATCGGCAACAATGCAGGACCAAGCCACACCTGCTATAGATGTGGAAATACTGGGCATTTCCGTCGAAACTGCCCCAACAACAACAACCCTGGGAATGGAGGAACAGAAAGAGTGCTAACCATGGGTCAGGGAGAAGCAGTTCAGGATCCCGTTGTTGTCACCAGTACGTTTCTCCTAAACCACACTTATGCATGCATCCTATTTGATACCGGGGCAGAACGAAGCTTTATGAGTAATAAATTCAAACACTTGTTAAAACAACAACCCTAGAAGCTTAATGAAACCTTTACGGTGGAAATGGCTAATGGGAAAACAGAATCCACTGGGGAAATCTACATCGGATGTACCCTGACCTTAAATCATCACGTCTTTCAAATAAACTTAATGCCTATTTCCATTAGGAGTTTTGATGTGATTATCGGCATGGACTGGTTAAGCCCCCACCATGCTGAAATTATGTGTCACGAGAAGGCCGTTCGCCTTCACCTCCCAAATCGCGAAACCCTAACTATATACGGAGACAAACCCAGCACGAACCTTCGTCTTATCTCGTGCATTAAGGCACATAAGTATCTACGAAAGAAGGACTTGACGTTTCTAGCTCATATTGTGGATAAGTTCAAAGAAGAGGTCAATATTCGAGACATCCCAGTAACTTGCGAGTTTCCGGATGTCTTTCCCGAAGATCTTCCGGGGATACCCCCAGAGAGACAAGTCGAGTTCCGAATTGACCTCGTGCCAGGAGCTACACCCATCGCCAAATCGCCCTACAGATTGGCTCCTGCGGAAATGCAAGAGTTGTCCAGTCAACTCGGCGAACTTTTGGACAAAGGATTCATCCGACCCAGTTTCTCACCTTGGGGAGCTTCGGTTCTCTTTGTTAAGAAGAAAGACGGTACCTTTAGGATGTGTATTGACTACATGGAACTTAATAAACTCACTATCAAAAATCGCTATCCACTTCCGAGAATCGACGATCTATTTGACCAACTCCAAGGAGCAAGTTACTTCTCTAAGATAGATCTGCGATTCGGATACCACCAACTCAAAGTCCGGGAGGAGGATATCCCCAAAACCGCCTTCCGAACTCGTTATGGACATTATGAATTTGTCGTAATGCCCTTCGGTCTAACGAATGCCCCTGCCGCATTCATGGACCTAATGAATTGAATCTGCCGACCATTCCTCGACAACTTCGTCATCGTTTTCATCGACGATATCTTAGTCTACTCTCGAAATGAAGAAGAACACGGCCGACATCTCCGACCAATCCTAGAAACCCTACGAACCGAAAAGTTATACGTAAAACTCTCTAAGTGTGAGTTTTGGCTCCGTAGTGTGAACTTTTTAGGTCCTGTTGTTACTCAAGAAGGGATACATGTGGATCCTTCTAAAGTCAAAGCTATCGAAGGATGGGCGATCCCAACGACACCCACATAAATTCGCCAACTTTTAGGTCTCACAGGCTATTACAGGAGGTTCATTCACAACTTCTCCAAAACAGCCAAGCCACTTACCTTGCTTACGCAAAAGGGTGTACCCTTTGAATGGATGTATAAGCAAGAAGCTGCATTCCGAACTCTGAAGCAAGCACTCTGCAGTGCACCAGTATTATCACTACCAGAGGGAACAGAGGACTTCGTAGTCTACTGCGATGCGTCGAATCAAGGTTTAGGTTGTGTGCTCATGCAGCGTGGGAAGGTGATAGCTTATGCGTCCCGACAACTAAAGACACATGAGGTGAATTATACAACCCATGATCTTGAATTAGGAGCTGTGGTCTTCGCCTTGAAGATTTGGAGGCACTACCTTTACGGTACGAAGTGCACCATTTTCACTGAACACAAGAGTCTCCAACATATTTTAAATCAAAAAGAGTTAAACATGAGGCAACGAAGATGGGTTGAACTGCTGAACGATTATGAGTGCGAGATCAAGTACCACCCAGGTAAGGCTAACGTGGTAGCTGATGCCTTGAGTTGAAAGGATTACTCGAATCGTCGTTTGAAGACTCTCTCCATAACCATCCAATCCCACCTGACCTCTCAAATCAGGGCAGCCCAGTTCGATGCCATGAAGGCAGAAAACAAAACAAGTGAAGCGTTACGTGGAATGGAAAAGAATTTCGAAGTGAAGGAGGACGGAGCATATTACTTCATGAACCGCATTTGGGTCCCTAAACTTGGGGGATTCAGAGAAGTAGTCATGAATGAAGCCCACAAGACACGATACTCCATCCATCCGGGTTCGGATAAAATGTACTTGGATGTCAAGCAACATTATTGGTGGCCTAACATGAAGGCAGAAATTGCCACTTACGTTAGCAAGTGCCTCACATGTGCTAAAGTAAAGGTGGAATATCAGAAGCCCTCGGGATTACTACAACAACCAGTAATTCCCGAGTGGAAATGGGAAAGGATTACTATGGACTTTGTGACCAAACTACCCAAGACGACTGATGGTTTGGATACCATATGGGTAATAGTTGATAGGTTGACAAAATCCGCTCATTTCCTGCCAATAAAAGAAACATACAAGATGGAACGTCTGACAAGGATCTATATCAAGGAAATCGTGAGACTCCATGGAGTGCCAATATCTATCATCTCAGATAGAGATAGTAGGTTTACTTCACGCTTTTAGCAATCGCTTCAGAAAGCTATGGGAACACAACTTGACATGAGCACTGCCTACCACCCACAAACGGATGGTCAAAGCGAGTGAACCATTCAAACGCTAGAAGATATGCTTCGCGCACGTGTGATAGACTTTGGAAGGTCGTGGGATACCCACTTGCCTTTGATCGAATTCTCGTACAATAACAGTTATCACTCAAGCATCAAAGTCGCTCCTTTCGAGGCATTGTACGGGCGTAAATGTAGATCACCGTTGTGTTGGGCTGAGGTAGGAGACACTCAGCTAGCAAGAGGACAAACACCAGACAATGCATTAACAGGACCGGAAATCATATGCAAAACGACCGAGAAGATAATTCAGATCAGGGCCCGACTGCAATCATCACGAGACAGACAAAAGAGCTACGCCGATAAGCGGTGAAAGACCTTGGAATTTAAAGTCGGAGATAGGGTGTTATTAAAGGTCTCTCCCTGGAAAGGGGTGATTCGTTTTGGGAAGCGGGGAAAACAAAACCCTCGATACATTGGACCCTTCGAGATTCTTGCCCGAATAGGTCCAGTGGCTTATAGACTGCAGCTACCCGCTGAGCTCAGCAGTGTACACCCCGTGTTCCATGTCTCCAATTTAAAGAAGTGCTTATCCAACGAAACCCTCGTCATTCCATTAGAAGAAATCGAAATCAACGAGAATCTCCTGTTCATCGAAGAACCAGTCGAAATCATGGACAGGGAAGTGAAGCGTACTAAGCAAAGTCGCATTCCGATTCTGAAAGTTCGATGGAACGCGCGACACGGACCAGAGTTCACATGGGAACGCGAAGACCAGATGAAGCAGAAGTACCCTCACCTATTCTCGCATTCTCAAATTTAACTTTAAAAAGAATTTCGGGATGAAATTCCCTCTAATGGGGGGATGATGTCACAACTGGAAATTCTGATACCTTGTAAAACCCTTAACAAAGATAACATTGTAGTTAAATCTTGGAAAAAAACATGTATGATGCTTGTTCAATGGTCACAAAAATTCCATCAAATACTCTACACAAACATTCAAGTAGTCAACAAAAGGTTGGAAACACTAAAAATCCCGGTTTAAGTCCATTTTGGACTAGGATTTTCTTATTGGGCCTAATGGACCAATAAGTTTCCAATTTGATTATTTTGGGCTTAGAACTCTTATATGGGCTCTAATTGGACCCACTTTCTTTTATTTTAACATTTTGGGCCATAATGGGCCTAGAATGAAATAAAATACCCTTATTGGGCCATAACAAATTTAATTAAACCCAAAGGGCCATAAAACTCATGCTTTGATGTATATTGGACCCATATCTTGGACTTAAGCACTCAAGGCCCAAATTCTCTTCTCTCTTTTCTCTTTCTAGGCCCAAGAGGAAAACAAAAAAAAATGGAAATTAATGAAATAAGGAGGGTTAGCCACCTCCTTTATATATTTTGGTCTTCCATGCAACCATCTCATGTTCCCATGCATCCATCACATCCTTATCTCTCTCTTCCCTCATCTTCCCTTGTCTTCGGCCGAGAACACATCACACACACCCACACTCTTCCAAATTCTCTCAAACACTCACAAGAACACTCTTACATCTTCTCTCAAATTTTCGAGAATTTGAACATCTTCAAGAAGAGTTTCATCATCAAAAATCATCAATTCTTGGTAAGTCCTACCACACTTAAGTTGTATAACTTCATCTTCATGTTAGATCACTCATTCTAAGTAAGTTTTTGGTGGTCATACTCCTAGAAACCTACTAAGTTCGAGATCCATCCAAGAAAGCTTGCTAGGGCCGAAAATAGCATCAAACTCTTTCACTTCTTCTTCAAAACCGAACCCACAAAATCAAGGTGAGTTCATACCCCTCTCTTTTCGGTTTTCACAAGTTTTATGGTGGAGAATACAAGTAAAATGTATAGATCTATGTGTATGGGTATGTTATGTATGATTTCATGTATGTATGTGTGATTTTATGTGTTTATGTGGTAAATATGTAACAAAAAGGGAAGAAATCTCGAGATCTATGACACAAAAGAGGAAAAAAACATGATCTAATATACTTTTATTGAACAAGTCAAGAAAAGTTCCTAACTTAAGTCATAATAAACAAAATGCAACATAAAACTCATTTTTTGGGCTAAATTTGTCAAACAACTAAAAGTTGAGTTAAGAGTTGCCATCCACGGTTTTCTTAAGATCTAAAAGAGTCAAAACCGTAAAAATAAATGTTTTTATGAATATCATACTCTTTAAAGGGCTAGAAATGTAATTTGTTTTTAAGATATTTGAGTCAAAAATACCAAACTACAACTCATGAAAATAGAAAGATGAATATACGTATAAATCCAAATATCGTTATAAACAACCGACCGGCCTCGTGCCGATACGAAGATAACAATCGTTCAATCAAACTTTCCAACAATTATACTATACCTAAAACGAGTAAATATCCAAATGGTTTGGCTTGAGAGATCCTAATCATGCTTATTGGACCTTCGTGGCCCATGGACATGACTTTTGGGCCTAACACTAATAATAAATGTTTATTGGGCCTCTGGTGACCCAATTACATGTTTAAGGGACCCTCAATGGCTTATATGCGCTATTGGGCCTTGGTGGCCCATTAGCATTGCTAGTAAGGTCCAAAATTAAATCAAATATGAAATGGGCCAATGCGTCCTTCGTATAACCAATAGCCTTAAATAACACACGTAATTAGCAGGACCTTATAATCCTCTTCTCCTCGTTTGTTAGGCTTCCCTTCAATTCAAGTAAACAAATACAGGTCGTTAATCAATAGTAATCAATTTCGTTTGGATTAAGTGAGTAATAAGGGGCGACACCTCTGAGGGTCGTTCGTAGTCTGTAGTTATAATCAAAGTCTCCTGGAAGGAGAGCGAGAGTTTGTGTATAGATCTATACGGGGGTGACTCCCCCACACCTCAGCTGTTCGCTACAGTTAGACTCGGCCAGTCTAGGGTGACAAAATCTTAAGATCAATTACGGCGTACATTAGGATGCCAAGACAGACGAACTAGTCATTATTATGCATGGTTATAATGACTCACGTAACTAAATAAATCCAATACCATCCGAGTAATCAAGGAAAAGTAATCAAAATCACTCGTGTAGCAGTATAACAATTTGAAAACAATTATATTTTATGTTATCGGAAAACATCGGGTTTTTCGAGGAAATCAGCACCACTCGCTTGTATCTTTCTATAACTATAATACAAAACTTCCCATTTATACACGTTTTGAAATCATTCATGCACCAACTTATGGATCTTCACACTTTGATAAACAATTGTCTTTTCAGAAAATATCGGATTTTCTAGGTTTTATAAACTACACAAATCATTTTTATCACAACCCTGCTTATGAACTCACCAACATTTCATATGTTGACGTTTTTCAAAATAACTTGTATTCTCAGGTAATAGGTAAGCTGAAGCATAATATCAAGTATGTTAGGATGTTATGTTTTGAAAACTCTCAAACAATTGTTGCTATGGATATGTAATATTTAAACAATGTACTGGATGTGAACAATGTCAATCGTTATGTATTAATGCATGGTGAAGTTTATGTTGTGTTTCATGTATAATCATTGTGATGATATTCAATTTAAGTCACGCGAGCCGTCGGACGTTTCCGCCGTCTGGTTCGGGGGTGTGACAGGTTGGTATCAGAGCTCTGTTTATAGTGAACTGGCATATCTAACCACACATTGATATGCAACTATAAACCAAAGAGGGACAAAAACAACTCTGAACAAAACAATTAAAACACAACGATAAAATATCTTTACTTGTGCGATATAGGAAAAAGAACATAATACCAAATCAAATAAGATAAAACCGACATCTCGGTTGAGTCGGGACTGTTCTTAGTTGTATTAAGGAGTGGATGTAGCCTGATCAACTACATTTTCTCCGAAGTACAACTATTACATGCCCCAGGGAAACCTCGATGGACGGTAAACCTAAAAACTTACCCCCTTGTTACCAAGAAAAGAACATCAACTCAATTTACATAATAATTAAAACATCTTAGGAGTAATAATAGTTATTCATATACCTCCTCTCAGTCACTATGGAAGGGGAGCACCAGGGCATTCAGTTTCATCAGGTCTTAGTGGCCCACAGGATGATCGAGGATGAGCCTGAGGGAGATTAGGGGAGAGCACATGACGTGGAGCCTGACGAATACACGGACACAGACTATGAGTTTGATGGGACCGACGACGACATGGATGAAGAACAAGACTCGGACAAGGATTCTGCCACATCACCTACCAGCGAGACGCAGCATGACCACCCCGCCCCACTAGGGAATCCCGCGAGGGAGAATCGCTCTTCAGAAGCTGAGATTGCTGCTCTGCGGGAACAACTATTCGCCATGGAAGCACGAGCGGTGCAAGCTGGACAGGAAAGAGATGAAGTCATTGGAGAAATGACTGAGATGGTCCAGTTGTTGGCACAACACTTCGGTATATGACCTCACTACCGCCGTCGAGCGCTCCTTAGAGTGTTAGGACTAGTCATATCTATCTTTAGTATTATGCTTATATGATCTATGCTATGTACCAGCGACCCTATGTTTAAGTGATAACACTACTCATAGAGTCGTTACGCTGCCGAACTCGCACCACTTATGTATGCTCCTTCGAGCAAGTTTTCATGTATCAAAGTACGAATATTATTAATGGAAAATTTTATGTGCTCTATTGTAATGTTGTTATCTGTTATGTATCCATGATTGTATGCTAATTTGTGAAACCACTTAAGTACATGCAATACACCTAGTTTATAGGACCACAATCTCACAAGAATCATAGGCACTCAACATCTTTCCGTTCCATGACAGAAAGATGCCTCAACGACCAACCCGTGGAAACCCTGGACCAACCCCACCCGAAGTCAACTCAACTGCATTCCAAGCAGCTGTATCTGCTGCGGTTACCACAACCATGGCGCACATCAATCAAGGGAACAATGGTGGACGCAATGGACAAGGGGCTGGAAGTTCGAACAACGGGATAAATCAAGGACCTACCAAGACATGCTCTTACAAAGATTTCACCAATGCCAAGCCACGAACCTTTAATAGCACGGGTGGAATGATAACCCTAAAGAGATGGATGGAAAATGTGGAATCAGTATTTGAGATATGTGAATGCCCCGAGGAGGTGAAAGTGAAGTTTGCCGCATGCACATTTGTTGACCAGGCTCTCACCGGGTGGAATGGACATGTAGAGGCCATGACTCTCCCCGTAGCCAACGCTATGCCATGGGCGGAGTTGAAAGAAATGCTGATGGCTGAGTACTGCCCACGAGGCGAAATTCAGAAAATGGAGCAAGAACTGTGGAATCTCCCCGTCCAAAATTCTGATATAGATGTATACATATCAAGGTTTATCGAAATGTCACTGTTGTGCCCTGGCATGATTACTTCAGAGGGAAAGAAAATCGAACGATTCATCTGGGGATTAACCTCCCCAATTCAAGGAAATGTGATAGCTGCAAATCCTGAAACGTTCGACAGTGCCAAGAGGTTGGCCAAGAAACTGTACGACCACAACAACAAGAAGGGCGAGAAGCCAGTGGAAACTGAAGGCAAGAAGGAGAATGACAACAAGAAAGGAAAGAACAACAAGAGAAAAGGGCGGCAAGGCTCAGAGTCGTCAAAGAAGCAACAAACAGTGACAGTCAATGCTGCAACCACCCAAGTACCCTCCACACCACATGCTCCAGCCTCAGCT
Source organism: Lactuca virosa (assembly GCF_052849685.1). Lineage (NCBI taxonomy): Eukaryota > Viridiplantae > Streptophyta > Magnoliopsida > Asterales > Asteraceae > Lactuca > Lactuca virosa. Next base: position 143,677,927 of record NC_136431.1, read on the forward strand.
AATCCAAGTGCCCCTAGGCAGTATTCCGGGAATCTCCCAAAGTGCAACAAGTGCAGTCTCCACCATAATGGCGAATGCAGGGAGATGCATTGTACCAGCTACAATCGGAAGGGTCACACGGCAAAATATTGCAGGACCTATCCTCCCCAGAACCAACAGCAAGGAAACAACAACAACAACAACAACCGCAACAACAACAACACCAACAACATCGGCAACAATGCAGGACCAAGCCACACCTGCTATAGATGTGGAAAGACTGGGCATTTCCGTCGAAACTGCCCCAACAACAACAACCCTGGGAATGGAGGAACAGAAAGAGTGCTAACCATGGGTCAGGGAGAAGCAGTTCAGGATCCCGTTGTTGTCACCAGTACGTTTCTCCTAAACCACACTTATGCATGCATCCTATTTGATACCGGGGCAGAACGAAGCTTTATGAGTAATAAATTCAAACACTTGTTAAAACAACAACCCTAGAAGCTTAATGAAACCTTTACGGTGGAAATGGCTAATGGGAAAACAGAATCCACTGGGGAAATCTACATCGGATGTACCCTGACCTTAAATCATCACGTCTTTCAAATAAACTTAATGCCTATTTCCATTAGGAGTTTTGATGTGATTATCGGCATGGACTGGTTAAGCCCCCACCATGCTGAAATTATGTGTCACGAGAAGGCCGTTCGCCTTCACCTCCCAAATCGCGAAACCCTAACTATATACGGAGACAAACCCAGCACGAACCTTCGTCTTATCTCGTGCATTAAGGCACATAAGTATCTACGAAAGAAGGACTTGACGTTTCTAGCTCATATTGTGGATAAGTTCAAAGAAGAGGTCAATATTCGAGACATCCCAGTAACTTGCGAGTTTCCGGATGTCTTTCCCGAAGATCTTCCGGGGATACCCCCAGAGAGACAAGTCGAGTTCCGAATTGACCTCGTGCCAGGAGCTACACCCATCGCCAAATCGCCCTACAGATTGGCTCCTGCGGAAATGCAAGAGTTGTCCAGTCAACTCGGCGAACTTTTGGACAAAGGATTCATCCGACCCAGTTACTCACCTTGGGGAGCTTCGGTTCTCTTTGTTAAGAAGAAAGACGGTACCTTTAGGATGTGTATTGACTACATGGAACTTAATAAACTCACTATCAAAAATCGCTATCCACTTCCGAGAATCGACGATCTATTTGACCAACTCCAAGGAGCAAGTTACTTCTCTAAGATAGATCTGCGATTCGGATACCACCAACTCAAAGTCCGGGAGGAGGATATCCCCAAAACCGCCTTCCGAACTCGTTATGGACATTATGAATTTGTCGTAATGCCCTTCGGTCTAACGAATGCCCCTGCCGCATTCATGGACCTAATGAATTGAATCTGCCGACCATTCCTCGACAACTTCGTCATCGTTTTCATCGACGATATCTTAGTCTACTCTCGAAATGAAGAAGAACACGGCCGACATCTCCGACCAATCCTAGAAACCCTACGAACCGAAAAGTTATACGTAAAACTCTCTAAGTGTGAGTTTTGGCTCCGTAGTGTGAACTTTTTAGGTCCTGTTGTTACTCAAGAAGGGATACATGTGGATCCTTCTAAAGTCAAAGCTATCGAAGGATGGGCGATCCCAACGACACCCACATAAATTCGCCAACTTTTAGGTCTCACAGGCTATTACAGGAGGTTCATTCAGAACTTCTCCAAAACAGCCAAGCCACTTACCTTGCTTACGCAAAAGGGTGTACCCTTTGAATGGATGTATAAGCAAGAAGCTGCATTCCGAACTCTGAAGCAAGCACTCTGCAGTGCACCAGTATTATCACTACCAGAGGGAACAGAGGACTTCGTAGTCTACTGCGATGCGTCGAATCAAGGTTTAGGTTGTGTGCTCATGCAGCGTGGGAAGGTGATAGCTTATGCGTCCCGACAACTAAAGACACATGAGGTGAATTATACAACCCATGATCTTGAATTAGGAGCTGTGGTCTTCGCCTTGAAGATTTGGAGGCACTACCTTTACGGTACGAAGTGCACCATTTTCACTGAACACAAGAGTCTCCAACATATTTTAAATCAAAAAGAGTTAAACATGAGGCAACGAAGATGGGTTGAACTGCTGAACGATTATGAGTGCGAGATCAAGTACCACCCAGGTAAGGCTAACGTGGTAGCTGATGCCTTGAGTTGAAAGGATTACTCGAATCGTCGTTTGAAGACTCTCTCCATAACCATCCAATCCCACCTGACCTCTCAAATCAGGGCAGCCCAGTTCGATGCCATGAAGGCAGAAAACAAAACAAGTGAAGCGTTACGTGGAATGGAAAAGAATTTCGAAGTGAAGGAGGACGGAGCATATTACTTCATGAACCGCATTTGGGTCCCTAAACTTGGGGGATTCAGAGAAGTAGTCATGAATGAAGCCCACAAGACACGATACTCCATCCATCCGGGTTCGGATAAAATGTACTTGGATGTCAAGCAACATTATTGGTGGCCTAACATGAAGGCAGAAATTGCCACTTACGTTAGCAAGTGCCTCACATGTGCTAAAGTAAAGGTGGAATATCAGAAGCCCTCAGGATTACTACAACAACCAGTAATTCCCGAGTGGAAATGGGAAAGGATTACTATGGACTTTGTGACCAAACTACCCAAGACGACTGATGGTTTGGATACCATATGGGTAATAGTTGATAGGTTGACAAAATCCGCTCATTTCCTGCCAATAAAAGAAACATACAAGATGGAACGTCTGATAAGGATCTATATCAAGGAAATCGTGAGACTCCATGGAGTGCCAATATCTATCATCTCAGATAGAGATAGTAGGTTTACTTCACGCTTTTAGCAATCGCTTCAGAAAGCTATGGGAACACAACTTGACATGAGCACTGCCTACCACCCACAAACGGATGGTCAAAGCGAGTGAACCATTCAAACGCTAGAAGATATGCTTCGCGCACGTGTGATAGACTTTGGAAGGTCGTGGGATACCCACTTGCCTTTGATCGAATTCTCGTACAATAACAGTTATCACTCAAGCATCAAAGTCGCTCCTTTCGAGGCATTGTACGGGCGTAAATGTAGATCACCGTTGTGTTGGGCTGAGGTAGGAGACACTCAGCTAGCAAGAGGACAAACACCAGACAATGCACTAACAGGACCGGAAATCATATGCAAAACGACCGAGAAGATAATTCAGATCAGGGCCCGACTGCAATCATCACGAGACAGACAAAAGAGCTACGCCGATAAGCGGTGAAAGACCTTGGAATTTAAAGTCGGAGATAGGGTGTTATTAAAGGTCTCTCCCTGGAAAGGGGTGATTCGTTTTGGGAAGCGGGGAAAACAAAACCCTCGATACATTGGACCCTTCGAGATTCTTGCCCGAATAGGTCCAGTGGCTTATAGACTGCAGCTACCCGCTGAGCTCAGCAGTGTACACCCCGTGTTCCATGTCTCCAATTTAAAGAAGTGCTTATCCAACGAAACCCTCGTCATTCCATTAGAAGAAATCGAAATCAACGAGAATCTCCTGTTCATCGAAGAACCAGTCGAAATCATGGACAGGGAAGTGAAGCGTACTAAGCAAAGTCGCATTCCGATTCTGAAAGTTCGATGGAACGCGCGACACGGACCAGAGTTCACATGGGAACGCGAAGACCAGATGAAGCAGAAGTACCCTCACCTATTCTCGCATTCTCAAATTTAACTTTAAAAAGAATTTCGGGATGAAATTCCCTCTAACGGGGGGATGATGTCACAACTGGAAATTCTGATACCTTGTAAAACCCTTAACAAAGATAACATTGTAGTTAAATCTTGGAAAAAAACATGTATGATGCTTGTTCAATGGTCACAAAAATTCCATCAAATACTCTACACAAACATTCAAGTAGTCAACAAAAGGTTGGAAACACTAAAAATCCCGGTTTAAGTCCATTTTGGACTAGGATTTTCTTATTGGGCCTAATGGACCAATAAGTTTCCAATTTGATTATTTTGGGCTTAGAACTCTTATATGGGCTCTAATTGGACCCACTTTCTTTTATTTTAACATTTTGGGCCATAATGGGCCTAGAATGAAATAAAATACCCTTATTGGGCCATAACAAATTTAATTAAACCCAAAGGGCCATAAAACTCATGCTTTGATGTATATTGGACCCATATCTTGGACTTAAGCACTCAAGGCCCAAATTCTCTTCTCTCTTTTCTCTTTCTAGGCCCAAGAGGAAAACAAAAAAAAATGGAAATTAATGAAATAAGGAGGGTTAGCCACCTCCTTTATATATTTTGGTCTTCCATGCAACCATCTCATGTTCCCATGCATCCATCACATCCTTATCTCTCTCTTCCCTCATCTTCCCTTGTCTTCGGCCGAGAACACATCACACACACCCACACTCTTCCAAATTCTCTCAAACACTCACAAGAACACTCTTACATCTTCTCTCAAATTTTCGAGAATTTGAACATCTTCAAGAAGAGTTTCATCATCAAAAATCATCAATTCTTGGTAAGTCCTACCACACTTAAGTTGTATAACTTCATCTTCATGTTAGATCACTCATTCTAAGTAAGTTTTTGGTGGTCATACTCCTAGAAACCTACTAAGTTCGAGATCCATCCAAGAAAGCTTGCTAGGGCCGAAAATAGCATCAAACTCTTTCACTTCTTCTTCAAAACCGAACCCACAAAATCAAGGTGAGTTCATACCCCTCTCTTTTCGGTTTTCACAAGTTTTATGGTGGAGAATACAAGTAAAATGTATAGATCTATGTGTATGGGTATGTTATGTATGATTTCATGTATGTATGTGTGATTTTATGTGTTTATGTGGTAAATATGTAACAAAAAGGGAAGAAATCTCGAGATCTATGACACAAAAGAGGAAAAAAACATGATCTAATATACTTTTATTGAACAAGTCAAGAAAAGTTCCTAACTTAAGTCATAATAAACAAAATGCAACATAAAACTCATTTTTTGGGCTAAATTTGTCAAACAACTAAAAGTTGAGTTAAGAGTTGCCATCCACGGTTTTCTTAAGATCTAAAAGAGTCAAAACAGTAAAAATAAATGTTTTTATGAATATCATACTCTTTAAAGGGCTAGAAATGTAATTTGTTTTTAAGATATTTGAGTCAAAAATACCAAACTACAACTCATGAAAATAGAAAGATGAATATACGTATAAATCCAAATATCGTTATAAACAACCGACCGGCCTCGTGCCGATACGAAGATAACAATCGTTCAATCAAACTTTCCAACAATTATACTATACCTAAAACGAGTAAATATCCAAATGGTTTGGCTTGAGAGATCCTAATCATGCTTATTGGACCTTCGTGGCCCATGGACATGACTTTTGGGCCTAACACTAATAATAAATGTTTATTGGGCCTCTGGTGACCCAATTACATGTTTAAGGGACCCTCAATGGCTTATATGCGCTATTGGGCCTTGGTGGCCCATTAGCATTGCTAGTAAGGTCCAAAATTAAATCAAATATGAAATGGGCCAATGCGTCCTTCGTATAACCAATAGCCTTAAATAACACACGTAATTAGCAGGACCTTATAATCCTCTTCTCCTCGTTTGTTAGGCTTCCCTTCAATTCAAGTAAACAAATACAGGTCGTTAATCAATAGTAATCAATTTCGTTTGGATTAAGTGAGTAATAAGGGGCGACACCTCTGAGGGTCGTTCGTAGTCTGTAGTTATAATCAAAGTCTCCTGGAAGGAGAGCGAGAGTTTGTGTATAGATCTATACGGGGGTGACTCCCCCACACCTCAGCTGTTCGCTACAGTTAGACTCGGCCAGTCTAGGGTGACAAAATCTTAAGATCAATTACGGCGTACATTAGGATGCCAAGACAGACGAACTAGTCATTATTATGCATGGTTATAATGACTCACGTAACTAAATAAATCCAATACCATCCGAGTAATCAAGGAAAAGTAATCAAAATCACTCGTGTAGCAGTATAACAATTTGAAAACAATTATATTTTATGTTATCGGAAAACATCGGGTTTTTCGAGGAAAACAGCACCACTCGCTTGTATCTTTCTATAACTATAATACAAAACTTCCCATTTATACACGTTTTGAAATCATTCATGCACCAACTTATGGATCTTCACACTTTGATAAACAATTGTCTTTTCAGAAAATATCGGATTTTCTAGGTTTTATAAACTACACAAATCATTTTTATCACAACCCTGCTTATGAACTCACCAACATTTCATATGTTGACGTTTTTCAAAATAACTTGTATTCTCAGGTAATAGGTAAGCTGAAGCATAATATCAAGTATGTTAGGATGTTATGTTTTGAAAACTCTCAAACAATTGTTGCTATGGATATGTAATATTTAAACAATGTACTGGATGTGAACAATGTCAATCGTTATGTATTAATGCATGGTGAAGTTTATGTTGTGTTTCATGTATAATCATTGTGATGATATTCAATTTAAGTCATGCGAGCCCTCAGACGTTTCCGCCGTCTGGTTCGGGGATGTGACAAAGAAAAGGAGTAGTTCAACTTAAGGACCTACAAAAGGGCAACAAGTTGGGGCAGTCTATACCCCCATTAGCCCTACTATCTCAACACTGACAACACCGTATTTAGGAAATCTCCCACACTGCAGCAAGTGCAACTACCATCATTATGGAATCTGTCGGGAGTTGTATTGCAATAGGTGCAACATGAAGGGGAACACCGCCTGCTTCTGTAGGACTCCGATCGAGCACATTACTTCAACCACCAATGTCGGAACTAGTCCATTATGACATTTACGTGGTGAAACGGGACATTTCAAGAGGGACTGTCCAATAGAGAGGAACGACGGGGGAGCGGGAGGAGTTTAACAACAGAACATGATGAAGCAACAAGGAACCCTGCTAGGATTTTGGTACGTTTCCAAAAAACAATAATTAAACATCTAATTTTTACAAAAATTTTGCAAATTAAATCATAATTATAAATTACTCTCTCGTCCGAACAAAATCACAACACTTATATAAAACTAAGAACCCTTGCAGGTAAGCTATGATGGCTTAGTGTATACATTAGGGTCATTTATAATTAAGATTTGTAGGCTTAGAGTGAGTGATTCCGCCTCACTTCCTGTTCCTTGTTTGGTTGTGGATTTAGGGCAGAGTCACTCAGTCGACTGTCTTTGCAATCTTAATTATACATGACTTGTATACACCAAGAGATTATAGAAAGACCTGGTAGGGATTATTTGTTACGAAATTTCATCATTTTCAATTTTCAGGACACTAGTACTGTTAGTACTCGTTAAATACTATACAAAATGTTTGCAGTAATAATAACAAGGATAAAACCGAAAGCACTGAAAACGTATACATAGAATAGTTCATCGTCCTAATAATCACTTCTTCCAATAATATCTATTATGATAAGAAGTTTCGATGTCGTCTTTAGAAATAGATTGGCTTGGTCCTCACCATACCAATTTCCTATACTACATAAAGAACTTTCACCTTAAACAACCGTCAAATGAAATCCTTTCAATCTATAATGACAAACCTAACACAAACCTTCGTATAATCTCTCGCTTCAAAACTCAGAAGTACCCATGCGAGGGGTACCACACCTTCCTAGCCTACCCAGTAAACAAGAGACTTGAAGCGAAAAACACCGAGGATGTCCCGGAAGTCTGTAACCACACGAAGTATCCCCAATAGATCTCATAGGAATACCACTCATACAGCAAGTCCAATTCGAGAATAGAGACTAAGAACCCATGTGGTTAACCTATCACTGCAAAGTGTATACGCAAGAGTGGTATATAATTAAGATTCAACAGATTTAGGATGTGTGATTCCGCCTTATCTCCTGTTCCTTCTCTGGTTGTGGACTTGCGGCAGAGCCACCCATCCGAACGTCTTTTCAATCTTAATTATATACGACTTGTATACACGAGGCGAGGATAGTAAAACCAAGTATGAGTCTTACCATGAGCTTCAGGACAAAGTTGCCCAAGACTACGAGTGGACATGCTACTATTCGAGTGAACTTAGACAAGTAAGTCAAATCCGTACACTTCTTGCCAATAAAGGAAACAAACAAGATAGACAAGCTAACTAGAACGTATATCCGAGAGATAGTTAGACTGCACCGTGTTCCAATATCTGTTATCTCCGATCGAGATAGTAGATTCACCTCACTATTTTAGCAGTCATTTCAGAAATCTCTGGGAACTAGGTTGGACATGAGTACAACTGTCACACCCCAAAACCGGAACGGCGGAAACGTTCGGGGGTGGAGGACGTCATGTTCAGTATCACAACAATGCAAAGTAGTAAACAAGCAACAACATCATCCATTGCATTAATAATATAATTTCATACAAGTGTGTTCTGTCAAGTTATATAGACACCAAAAATATACATCAAAAATAAAAGATGAGTCTTGAACGAGCTCCATCTTCTCATAACCTGGCACCGGTGCCTGTCTACTGGTGACCTGAGAATACAAGTTATTTTGAAAGAGTTTATCAGCTTTAAAGCTGGTGAGATCATAAGTATATTAGTGTCTGTAGTTGTATGAAAATGTTGAGTAAGTTTTTAATGTATAAGTTTTGTAAAAGTTTGTAATTGTTTGAACTCTCCTAGAAAACCCTATGTTTTCTACTAAAAGTAGCCTTCTACCAAGGCATCTAGTGTCTGCGTGTGTGTCTCTTGTAAGAGTATGTATTTTCCCAAATCTGACTATCATTAACATAAAATATAGTTTCTACATTATTGTTTATTATGTGAATATCACAAAGTAAATATAAAGGGAAAATGAAATAGTATTGTAGTGTTGTATTAAGTAACTACTGCTGTACTAATTACTTTAAACCTATTGTTATTTAAAGTACCATGTGATCGGCATGTATCCTGCTACCGACTCTAGTAAAACGACAATGTAAAATGTCGTAAGAAATGACGTTTGGCACCCGTAGACTTGCAAGTCCCACTGTAGCGAGCAGCAAGGTGTAGGATAGTCAATCCAGTATAGATCTATACATAAACTCATACGCTCTGGATACAAAACGGGTCATGACAGGTAGTGCCATACCCCCGTTAAGTGGCTCACATAACTGTAATAATGTATATGTAATGTATGTGCTAGCTGTATTGTGTGTTCTTTCTCTGTCTAGCCTGTATGTTTGTTTCTCATCACTCTGTATTATGTTTGTTTCTCATCACTCTGTATTATGTTTGTTTCTCATCACAATGTATTATGTTTGTTTCTCATCACTATGTATTATGTTTGTTTCTCATCACTATGTATTACTCATGAATTAACTGACTCTTTGTATGTTTCATTGTAATAGTATCTTTCTAAACTATACCTATTATAGTTTACTAGTAATGTTGTTTGAGTATATGTACATGTTTGTATACCTTTGCTACCCAAAGGCATTGAACTGGATGAAAGAAGTAACCTTTTATATCTATATACATATACATGATATATAACTAGGATTCAAACGACCTTCGGACAAATAACCTTGATACCCTAAGTCCACAACCAAACAAGGAACAGGAAGTAAGGTAGACTATCAATACTAAGTCTTTTCAATCCTACTTATATAACTATATCTACATAGATACACAAAATATAAGTTAAAAGAGTTTAATAAAAGCATTTGATATGAAAAAGAGCTTGTGAAACAGTTTGAAGTAAAACAGTTTGGTAACACAGTTTGACAGGTAAGAAATTCACTTGTTTGGAAGTTATTAATCACATGTGATTGATGTAATAACTATAATGGTTCAACTTGTATTCCCCCCCCCCCATAAAAGCATTTAAAAACATTTAAAAGGTTAATTAAGGGGTATGAACTCACCTGTAGTGAGTGGTTTGGATGAACGGAATGTATAGGATGCTAGGTGTCAAGTGAAGACTTGTACACACTCAATGATCCTAGTTAACATATAATAACATATATATGTATCCAATTAGTCTTTAATAAACTAATTAACAAAGTTAAGATATCCGAGGACATGTAAAACACCTTATATAAGTGTTATAAGTCCTAAGGGTTGCATCTAAGTGTTGCATGGCATGGCATTGGAGTTTATGGCCCAAGAACCACTCCTTATGGAGTTTACGTCCCTAGGTCACTTCCCCCATGAGTTTACGGCCGTAAACTCATGGTACTTAGTTCCATTTGATGATTTAGGGTCTTATAAGTCAAGGGTAGGCCTTCTATGATCAAGTCCAAGCCTTAGAAAAGCATTAAGGGCACAATAAGACTAACATGTAGAGTTTACGGCCTAAGGACCACTTCCTTAGGGGTTTACCGCCGTAAACTCTTATGGGGACTTGTTTTGATTGTTGTTTAAGGTCTTAAACACTTCTAGGAAGGATCTAGGTTGGCATCCAAGGCTTAGGAAAGGACTAGGGTCCATTTAGCCACCCTAAGAAGGGTTTACAGCCCAAGAACATTCTTGGCCGTACACTCCTTTGATCTATTGATTCTTGATGATTTTCAAGTGTTATCAAGTTCATATTAAGCACACAAGAAGCTAGGGTAAGTGTACTTACAAGATAGAAGCTCGATTGGGTGTTTAAGGTCCAAGAACACTGCATTTCCCGGCAGGCTCCTACGTGGTGGAAGTTGCACTTGTTTCACTTGGGCAAACTTCCAGCGTACTGCTTTACCGGAGCAGCAGCGGCAGGTGCTATCGCAGCATGTACTGCCACGACCTGCTGCTTTTTGGCAGCCTTTGTCTTTCTCTTGTCATCCCAAAACTTCCGCTTGGAATCAGCGGTTCTGGCGGGTTTTGAGATGGCCAGGGTTGTTGTTGCGGCCGGGGTACGAACCCCATGGTCTACGAGCCGCTGTGCCAATCGCTTGGCACTATCAAATGTAGTGGGGTTTGAAGCCAAAAAATTTCCTTGGAATGGAGGCACCAGCCCCCATATGTATCTTTCAATCTTCTTTCCCTCTGTATGAACCATGTTGGGACAGAGGGCCACCAGTTCACAGAACCTGGCGGTGTAGGCGACTACGTTGGAGCCCTTCATGGTTAGGCTCCACAGTTCTTCCTACAGCTTCTGGATCTCGCCCCTCGGGCAGTACTCCTCAATCATGAGGTCTTTCAAAGTTTCCCAGCCCATAGCATTAGCCACTATAAGAGATAGTGACTTAACATGGCTATTCCACCATGTTAGGGCTTTTACTTCAAAGGTGCAAGCAGCAAACTTGACCTTGCTCTCCTCTGGACAGGAGCAGATCTCAAAGACCGATTTTGTCTTTTTGAACCATTGCGAGAGGGCAATGACTCCGCCAGTCCCTTTGAAGGACAATGTCTTGCAGTTGGTGAAGTCCTTGTAGGAGCACTCTCTGGGGCGCACAGGGATTTCATCATGAGTAGATAGGACAGGGTTTCCTCCTCCAATGGAACCAGAAGAATGGTATTGTGCCATGGCTGTAGCCACAGCTGCAGCTACAGCAGCATTCAAGGCTGTCGTGTCGAATTGAGGAGCAGGTGGTGTTGGTGCGGGAGGATCGCGTCTTGTCGATCGACGTGGAGGCATCTTTCAAATATAAGTTTTCAAAGATGAAGATATTGATAAGAATTTAATAGGAAATAGATAAGAATGACTCACTGACTAACTCTCCCTAGTCCAACAGCACAAATGAATAACACAATTGATTGTAAACGAAAGCATTTGGATATAATTTCCATGAGATTAGATATATGTCAAATACACTGGAATTACAGATGTAACGAGTTCGGTAAAAATGACCTAGAAGTAGGTCTTACATCAACCAAGACGGAAAAATTCTGACAGAACTACGACCTAATCAAGACCTAACAGGTCTAAGATTTACAAGGATAGGAAATTAGACTAGAGTTTTTACACTAACTAGGTTACATCCAAAAGAGAAGTCGATGAGACTCTATCGGAGACGAGAATTACTAGAGTGAGTTCTTGAATCCGATAGAAGGCGTTCTACGTCTCTCACACGCCTATCAGATCTTGCTTGCTGAGCTCGAAGTTCCCTGACTTCAGCTTGGGTTTCAGCAAGTTCCCTCTGTAGAACTGTATTGCGGACCTGAGTCCTTTCATGAGCAGACTCTAGCTGGCGAATGCGGACTGTGTTAACGCCAGAGTTGGCGTCAATCTTTACTACTCGGTCAATAGCTGCTCGACCTTGCTCGGTGTTCCGAGCAATCCTACGAACCACTATGGGTAGGACCCTGTCAGCTGAACCTCCCTCGGTGAGGTTGTAGAAGCTTCTGTCTCCATTGTAGGGAATGGGTTGACCCTGTTCCTGACTCCACCTATTCACGTTTGTGGCCCACAGAGGTGTGGGTCCTTGAAATGTTGGACGAGGGTTTGGGTTTTGGACGGCTGGGGGTAGGTTATTGACTTCTGGCTCCGAGTCAGAACCATCAGAAAAGCCTTCAGCTTCATGATCATCCAAAGGGATTGGGTGATCCTCTTCTGGTTCTTCTTCTAGCCATCCTGCATTGCCGTGGTTGGGATAGTACGGGTCTCCGGGAAAATGGAATCCAGCCATTAAATCTACGCGAGAAAAGGGATATAAGAAATAACTAAATAGGCTCACTAATTAGATAATTATTAGATGATCTTTATCAGTTACTTCAACATTTGCGTAGTGCATACCAGTCATATGTAGCCAAGACAGGATAGACCTTCGAATAAGTGACCCTAACTCTAAGCCCACAACCAAGCAAGGAACAGGAAGTAAAGCAAAGATCACATATTCTAAGTCTATGATATCCTAGATACATATAACCTTCGCGTATCCACTCAGCAATTATTGATATACTAATAAAGACCTTTAGTTCTCAGATAAGTAATTATAGTAACACAAAATACTCCTATAGTATTTTAAGTTTATGTTATGTTCTACTGTTCTTGTTGTAGTAGTGTTGGTAAGTTTTTAGACTTGTTGCAACCTCACAACCATACTTAGGCACATGCTAATCACTCCTCGGATAATGTAGTTGATCAGGCTACATCTTCCAAGGGTTGACCATATGTCTCTAAGTCTACTTGTGCTGTCCAACAATCGTAATACTTTTGTTCTGTTCTAGTGACACTGATTTTAGTATGAATGCAGGTATGTATACTTAATTAAATATTTTATTATTTAAAAGTATAAACTCTTCATCAGAGTATTTTAATCCCGCTTGTGTTTATAGTTCGTATATCTTTTATGGGTTGATACACTCGATTCACTATAAACAATGCTCTGATACCAATCTGTCACACCCCAAAACCGGAACGACGGAAACATTCGGGGGTGGAGGACGTCATGTTCAGTATCACAACAATGCCAAGTAGTAAACAAGCAACAACATCATCCATTACATTAATAATATAATTTCATACAAGTGTGTTCTGTCAAGTTATATAGACACCAAAAAAATACATCAAAAATAAAAGATGAGTCTTGAACGAGCTCCATCTTCTCATAACCAGGCACCGGTACCTGTCTACTGGTGACCTAAGAATACAAGTTATTTTGAAAGAGTTTATCAGCTTTAAAGCTGGTGAGATCATAAGTATATTAGTGTCTGTAGTTGTATGAAAATGTTGAGTAAGTTTGTAATGTATAAGTTTTGTAAAAGTTTGTAATTGTTTGAACTCTCCTAGAAAACCCTATGTTTTCTACTAAAAGTAGCCTTCTACCAAGGCATCTAGTGTCTGCGTGTGTGTCTCTTGTAAGAGTATGTATTTTTGCCAAATCTGACTATCATTAACCAAAAATATAGTTTCTACATTATTGTTTATTGTGTGAATATCACAAAGTAAATGTAAGGGAAAATGAAATAGTATTGTAGTGTTGTATTAAGTAACTACTGCTGTACTAATTGCTTTAAACCTATTGTTATTTAAAGTACCATGTGATCGGCCTGTATCCTGCTACCGACTCTAGTAAAACGACAATGTAAGATGTCGTAAGAAATGACGTTTGGCACCCGTAGACTTGCAAGTGCCACTGTAGCGAGTAGCAAGGTGTAGGATAGTCAATCCAGTATCGATCTATACACAAACTCATACGCTCTCCATTTAAGGAGATTCTGGATACAAAACGGGTCATGACAGGTAGTGCCATACCCCCGTAAAGTGGCTCACATAACTATAATAATGTATATGTAATGTATGTGCTAGCTGTATTATGTGTTCTTTCTCTGTCTAGCCTGTATGTTTGTTTCTCATCACTCTGTATTATGTTTGTTTCTCATCACTCTGTATTATGTTTGTTTCTCATCACTATGTATTATGTTTGTTTCTCATCACTATGTATTATGTTTGTTTCTCATCACTATGTATTACTCCTGAATGAACTGACTCTTTGTATGTTTCATTGTAATAGTATCTTTCTAAACTATACCTATTATAGTTTACTAGTAATGTTGTTTGTGTATATGTACATGTTTGTATACCTTTGCTACCCAAAAGCATTAAACTGGATGAAAGAAGTAACCTTTTATATCTATATACATATACATGATATATAACTAGGATTCAAACGACCTTCGGACAAATAACCTTGATACCCTAAGTCCACAACCAAACAAGGAACAGGAAGTAAGGTAGACTATCAGTACTAAGTCCTTTCAATCCTACTTATATAACTATATCTACATAGATACACAGAATATAAGTTAAAAGAGTTTAATAAAAGCATTTGATATGAAAAAGAGCTTGTAAAACAGTTTGAAGTAAAACAGTTTGGTAACACAGTTTGACAGGTAAGAAATTCACTTGTTTGGTAGTTATTAATCACATGTGATTGATGTAATAACTATAATGGTTCAACTTGTATTCCCCCCCCCCCCATAAAAGCATTTAAAAACATTTAAAAGGTTAATTAAGGGGTATGAACTCACCTGTAGTGAGTGGTTTGGATGAACGGAATGTATAGGATGCTAGGTGTCAAGTGAAGACTTGTACACACTCAATGATCCTAGTTAACATATAATAACATATATATGTATCCAATTAGTCTTTAATCAACTAATTAACAAAGTTAAGACATCCGAGGACATGTAAAACACCTTATATAAGTGTTATAAGTCCTAAGGGTTGCATCTAAGTGTTGCATGGCATGGCATTGGAGTTTATGGCCCAAGAACCACTCCTTATGGAGTTTACGTCCCTAGGTCACTTCCCCCATGAGTTTACGGCCGTAAACTCATGGTACTTAGTTCCATTTGATGATTTAGGGTCTTATAAGTCAAGGGTAGGCCTTCTATGATCAAGTCCAAGCCTTAGGAAAGCATTAAGGGCACAATAAGACTAACATGTAGAGTTTACGGCCTAAGGACCACTTCCTTAGGGGTTTACCGCCGTAAACTCTTATGGGGACTTGTTTTGATTGTTGTTTAAGGTCTTAAACACTTCTAGGAAGGATCTAGGTTGGCATCCAAGGCTTAGGAAAGGACTAGGGTCCATTTAGCCACCCTAAGAAGGGTTTACAGCCCAAGAACATTCTTGGCCGTAAACTCCTTTGATCTATTGATTCTTGATGATTTTCAAGTGTTATCAAGTTCATATTAAGCACACAAGAAGCTAGGGTAAGTGTACTTACAAGATAGAAGCTCGATTGGGTGTTTAACGTCCAAGAACACTAGTGTGTGTTGTTGGTGTTTTGAAGATCTAAGTGAAAATCAACAAATGAATTGATGAAATGATGTATAATCACTAGGTGATAGGTTATAACAACAAATCAAGTCGAGAAACACTTACGTTTTCGGAAGATCGAGTGAAGAACGGGATGATAGTTGAGAGAGAATAGGAAGTGTTCTTGAGGGTGGAAGTGAGAAATGTGGGTTTTGGGGAGTAAACTCATGCCTAAGGCATGAGTTCACGACCATGATGGAGTTCACGGCCCAAACTCCCTTTTGTTTGGCCGTGAACACCTAACTAAGGTGTTGGTTTCACCTTTGCTATCCCGACATTCTAGAAATCACTTCCTTTTATCCGTTCGATTCATGAATAATTGAGAAAAAAGCTCAAACGGACTTTAAACTGGCTAAAAATTAGCAGAAAAGTATTAAACTTTTAATTGAAGTTCTGGACTGTATGGTTTGTACGAATGAAAATTTCGGGTTGTCACAACAGCCTACCATCCACAAACCGACGGACAGAGTGAGAGAACGATTCAAACATTAGAAGACATGCTAAGAACGTGTGTAATCGACTTTGGTAAAGCATGGGATACCCATTTGCCACTAGTCGAGTTCTCGTACAAAAACAGTTACCATACTAGCATTAAACTAGCTCCATTCAAAGCCCTCTACAGTCACAAGTGCATATCACCTCTGTGCTGGACTGAAGTGCGTGACATGCAACTAGCTAGAGGTCAAATTCCTGACAGCACTCTCACTGGTCCGGAGATCATTCAAGAAACTACTAAGAAGATAGTACAAATTCGAGAACGACTTAAAGCCTCCAGACACAGACAGAAAAGCTACGCAGACAAAAGGAGAAAACCCTTGGAATTCCAGGTTGGTGACCGCGTCATGTTGAAGGTCTCACCCTGGAAAGGCATGATACGTTTTGGAAAGCGTGGCAAACAGAATCCAAGGTACATTGGACCTTTCAAGATCATCACTAGAATTGGTCCAGTAGTATACAAAGTCAAACTACCTCAAGAACTCCGTAACGTACACTATACCTTCTACGTTACTAACCTAAAGAAATGCTTATCCGACGAGTCTCTTGTTATCCCACTTGATGAAATCGAGATAAACGGAAGCCTCAACTTCGTGGAAGAACTAGTAGAAATCCTAGATAGGGAATTCAAGAGAACTAAAAAAGCTGTATCCCGATAGTGAATGTTCGCTGGAATGCAAAGCGAGGACTTGAAATCACTTGGGATCGAGAGAATCAAATGAAACAAAAGTATCCAAATCTATTTCCCTAATCTTACTGTATCTCTATAGTCTTTAATTTCGGGACGAAATTCCTTTTAACGGGGGATAATCTGACAACCCGATATTTTCTACCTTGAAAAAGGTCAAACAAGCCAGTTAAAAGTCAAAATTATTGTTTTATTAATTTAATTAAGTTAAATTAATAATATTACTGTGCATAAACGATTTAGTAAAAGTGTTACAAAAATAAAATGTTAGATAAACCCGATATCTATAAATAAAGTGGTAGTGATCGTGACAAGGATTCCAAAAATATAAAGAACACCGAAATCTGAGTTATAACGAAAAAGTTACGACCCATCAAAGTTTCGCGACAGAACCGGCACGACACTGTGTGTCATAAGAAGTGAATTTACAATAAAACGCCTTTTAGCCTTAACAATCAAAATGAAAGTCATCGAATACCTTAAACCGAGAGTTTACATAAAAAAACGTCCAAATCTGACTTCGTATGAGGAAATTATGATTTTTCTAAGATTCGGCACAATAGTATACAACCTGAAACTCGAAATTTAGATCGAGCAACTTTTGGCCAAAACAATCTAAACGAGAATTGGAGATCTTATCAAAAGAAATCCAACGATAAAAAGGCAGACAAAAACGAACGTCGGATGAAGAAGTTATGAATTTTTAACGGACTTTTCCTGTCCCGGCCTGTTAAAAATATAACATTAAAATAAAGTCAAAATTAGCCGACGGAGTCTAAACGAAAGTTGTAGAGTATAATCTCACCTACGCGTAGAAATAAAGAACATCAAAAACAGAATTCGTATGCAAAAGATATGAATTTTTGAAGTTTGTGGCATAATTTACGAGGCTGGACCAGAGGAGTACGCCCAACGTACTTCATATGTACGCCCAGCATACTCGGAAACAAGGTCAGCAGCTATCCACGTCGCCCTTTCCCTCGCATGCAACACGTATTACGCACAGATTGCCACGTTTGAAGACACGTATCACCGAACGCGCAGCGTAAGAGGGTACGCCCAGCGTACCGAGGTACGCCCAGCGTAATGAGCAGCTTCGGACCCCCTATAAAAGGAATGTGAGGTCTCCGGATTTATGTTACAAATTTTCTTATTCTTTACCCTTAAAACCCCTCTCTAACCACTCTAAACCACCCCGAAGCCTCGGGAACACCCCTAACACCCGAAGAAAGCCCGGAGCCCCGAAGTTCTCGAGAAAATAATCTATTCCAGTCGAAACTCTACCCGTGGAAAGCTCAGTTTTTCATCAGAAACTCGCGGTTTTTTCAAGGAAAATCCTTCCTAGAAACGAAACGATGCCCGAATCACCACTCATCAAGTGAGTTCATACCCCTGCGTTTTTACAATTTTTCACTGTTTTAAGGGGGGGGGGGGGGAATACTAGTCTAACACAAGAATATTGTGTTTACAAATAAATGATTTCTAATACAAGTCTAGCACAAGAATATTGTGTTTACAAATAAATAATTTCTAAATATTTCTAAATCAACTTTAAATATTTTATAAACTCTTTTGGAATTTATATTTTGCCAAAATCATATTTATATATAAATATTTATATAAATACGATTTAAAGGAGGGCTTAGGACTAATAACTCATTTTATTTCAATTTCCTTGTTTGGATGTGGGCTTAGGGTAGAGTTATTTGTCCGAATGTCGTTTAACTTTTAATTATATATACATATATATATATATATATATATATATATATATATATATATATACATATATTTATATATATATATATATATATATATATATATATATATATATATATATATATATATATATATATATATATGAATATAAAAGTTATTTTAATCAGATTCATATTCCCTTTGTAACATGTTAATCAAAGGGGATACTTTCACGAATAATACATGTCAAACAAAACACACATATAAATTATAATAGGTATAATTTATGAAACTTTTATACTATGTTCAATAATCAGTTACACAAAGTTTAATAGTATACTCTCGTATAAATACTTTACATTCAAGTATACTAATTTAGGAACACAGAGTCAGTTCATTTACTTGAAAATTACTTTTAATCATTTTATATATGTAATCATCAATATGCTTTTTTTTGTGAGACAATGTTCAGGTTGCTTATTCATTTAAGCAATATAGTTATCGTCCTGATATTATAACCAGGATCTCTTGTAGGGAGAGCGAGACAAATGTGTATAGATCTATACGGGATTGACAATCCCGCACTCAGACTGTTAGCTACAGCCGGGCAGGCATGCCTATGAGTGAAAATTGTTATCAACAGTTCTGACGCCTACAAAGCGTCGTTTCAGGCCATCTAGTCATAGTATGGTTATAATAACTCACCAAAAAGATATGAACAACTACGATTAGTATATAATTAAACCAATGGGTACGAATACAAAGTACCGGTTTTACAATAACACGATTTGTAGTATTACATTATAACTTACAAATTACAGCCGGTGGAGCCAGGCATTCGCTCTTAGGAAAACCTAAACAATATAGGAATCATTCTTTTTATAGTTTTAATGTGAACTATAACTATGTTACATTATTTTATATGTACAATAATGCTTATACAGAACGGTTTTATGCTATTAAAACTACTTTTCGGTTATAATAGACAATATTGGATTTTCTGGAAACAGTAAACATATTCAAAAACGGAAAACAAGCTTTTAAACATAAATACTTATGCACTCACTCAACTTAAATGTTGATACTTTTTTTTCAAAATACTTGTATTCTCAGGGAACCAGTAGACAGGTACATCACTGGAGTCTTTGAGAAGTCGGAGCAGTATAGAGTCATGTCTTTTATCTTTTGTTTATATAACTTTTGGTGTCAATATACAATGTTTGAACACTTATGTAAAACTTATACATTATTAATGCATTGGTTGTTGTACTTTGATAACTATGATGCATGTGTTGTGATACTTAACATGAAGTCATCCACCCCCTGACGTTTCCGCCGCTCCGGTTTGGGGGTGTGACAGCAGCCACGATAGCACTAGCCTTCGTTTCAGCAATCACCTCATCCATCTCAGCCGCATGCTACTCCTCCTTCTCATCCTTCTCCTGAGCAGCTCCATCCTCCTCAAGAGATCCTTGTTAGTTGCTCTAAACATATTATCCTGCTCCTTTAAGGCTAGTTCCGCCCTCTCAACCTGAATTTTCAAGTCAGGAGAGACATGATCAGAGACCTGAAACAAGAATAACATAAGAGGTGGTGAAATGTAAAATATGAAATGTGAAGTTACACTGACACTTACAACCTGAGAAAAAGAAACCAACTTCATGAGTGCATCATCATCTCCAAGATTTTCCAAGTTTAAATCCATGGCCTCAGTAGGTTTTCTCTTTCGGGATCCCAGAGTCTTTACTGTCAAATCTATGGAAGTTCTCTTGCGAGGGAGAGCAGATGATGTCTTCTCCTTCTTCACTACTAGCTGGATACTAGACATAGTCGTGTCAAGATCGGCGAGGGTAAAGCGGGTACTGTAGCGGTGACCTTGGTTCCTAAACATAAAGAAAAAGCCCTATGAATTCAGGATCCTTCACATTAGAAAAGAAAAAGATGAACCAAGGATCCTTACCTGTCGACATGGGGGTAGTAGCAGAAGAACATTCCTGGAGACTAGAGGGTTTGAATCAAAAAGATCTAACGGTCTTAGACAAAGCAAGAAAGCTTGCTATCTTATCTATCATATCTTCAGCGGTAAGAGAAAGATCCTCAAACTTGAACGTTGCATCACAAAAGATAAAATAAGAAAGTAAATCCCAGGATCTCTAAAGAATAATAAAAAATCCTACCCTTTTTTAATCCATCTCTCTGGCAAAGAACCTCCATTAGGAATGAAATCGCATCTCACAAAGAAAAACCTCTCTTTTCAAGCGTTGTCGTTATGCTTGGGTTTTAGAACAAGAAGTGGTTTGTCTAGTTTGACCTTAAACAAAAAACAAGAAGAGCCGAAGGTGGAAAGATCATAAATAGAAGCCAACTCAGATAAACCAATGTCCAAGTTCTCGGACTGATTTAGGTGATCGACCCAATAAAGGATCCTCCAAACCGTTGGCATAAATTGACGTAGGAGAGTTGGGTAACTTCAAAGAAATCAGAGATGATACCGGCGAAATGATAAGTTAGACCTAGAGAAAAAGAGTATTTCGGGAATAAAACCTAGGTGGGTGAGGCGAAATCTTACTGACCGAGGCATCGAAGGGTTTGAAGACAACACCATCAGGAAAAGCACCTTTGTTCTTCAAATACTGAATATCCTCATTATCGAAAAAGAATGACTCATCGTGCACCAGTAACTTTTGATCAGTAAAATCATCATCGGAAGGAGGAAGTATGCTAGCACGAGAGTGAGCAAATTTCTTTTCTGTGATCGGAAAAGAAGGAAGAAATGGAAAGGAAAAACAGAAAGGAAATTACATTTGAAATTAACCAGATATGATCGAGAGAAAAGCTGGGGAAGGTAAAGGAAATCTAGAAGCGATTACCCCTATTTATTCTGGTGACAGAGAAGAGAGAAGACGATTTAACTGTGTAATGATAATCTTGCAACATATAACTTTTTTCCCGTTAGGGTTTAAAATTCAAATCCCTTATCTTTATTTATTTAAATTTATACGTTTAATATTTAAAAATAACCTAAATATCCTGCATGTACAATTTAGGGACAATTATTACGGCCAAGATCCTCAATCCTATTCAGGATCATGGATCTTCAAAATCTTTCAGGATCCTGACCATTGTTATTATTATTTCCTAACACTCTTAACGGTCATATTTCTATTACTTTTTCTCATATGTGTAGAAATGGTTAATATGAGACTCATTCTCAACGAAGAATCGCTTCAACCAGGCTTAAGATCCAGGAATACCACGACAAGCAACGTGCATATGCTGATTCAAAAGGATCCCAGAAATACCATACTTATTGTTATATAGTCTAGACTAAAAATATACACACTACAAACACGATTAACTCTATTACTACATTTGTACTCGTATTATCTTTATCATTTCTGTAACCTCAGATTAAAATCAATAAAAACAACAAGGCAGGTGATCATTATCATCTCTAAAGGTTTTATGCTGGAGATCCTATAAAGGATCAAGGGCTTTGTTTGTAACTCACTTGTCTCACTTTGATCAATATTCGATACTTCATTACCTCAAACACCACAGCCTCTCATACAACTTTGTTGGATATTATTTGATCAATTTTTGACTATAACACTTCTGACGAAGTGATTGACGATATATAAAGTAATCACCAACCCTTCGTGGTAAGGATCCTGAATTTTTTCTCAATCCTATTCATCAAAGATGATCTTCATGTTGCTTGTGATCGACGTGTTTTTTCGGGGTCTTTACTTATTTTCTGTCTTGTACACTTTGGCGTGCCTTTTAGATGCAGAATAAGAAGTGCCACATATGTCAGATCCTCCAGAAATAGCATTATTTACTTTGGCTTTCAAGGGAGGGGATCGAGGTTTTTCCAGGATCTTCATAGGGTTATACTCTTTTTCCGTAGATCTTTCTTTTTTCCTTCCTAGGATCTCTTTGAGATATCCCTTAATCTGGAGATAACTAATCTCCTTCCCGAGGGTTGTGCAGTCCTCAGTGTTGTGAACGAAATCCTCATTATATGCACACCACTTAGATTTGTCTTTTTAGTTGTTCGACTTCTCTCCCTTTCTTGGTCATCTTGCTTTGTAACGAAAATCCTGCATGAAGAATATTAGACCTCAAACATCCACAAAGAAGCAATAATCAGTAATTTTAGGAAATTTGTCTTCCTCTCCTTCATCAACGAGGGCATTAACCATGTGATGATCAGGTTTGGAATATGATTTTGACTTATAGGATCTCTAGGCTAAGGATTCAGCCTTCCAGTTAGGATTGTCATAGGAACTTGGCGTGTTGGCCTTCTTTTGTATTTCATTGTCTTCTTCGAACTGGATGAACCTTAGTGCTTAGCTTCTAACTTCAACCATATGTTTGCATGGAGTCATCACAACGTCTTCGTAGAATGGATAATCGTTTTTCAAACCCATCTTAAAGGCCTCCACGGCGGTGGCCATGTTGATGTTTCAGCCTTCCAGTTAGGATTGTCATAGGAACTTGGCGTGTTGGCCCTCTTTTGTATTTCATTGTCTTCTTCGAACTGGATGAACCTTAGTGCTCGGATTCTAACTTCAACCATACGTTTGCATGGAGTCATCACAACGTCTTCATAAAACGGATAATCATTTTTCAAACCCATCTTAAAGGCCTCCACGGTGGTGGCCATGTCGATGTTTGGTACGTTTAAAGATTCCCTGCTAAACTTGCTTACAAAGTCCCTTATGGATTCTTTGGGATCCTGGACCACCCGGTAGAGATCACTTGTGATACTTTCAAATACTCTGCTACAAGAAAACTGATTATTGAAAAGATTAACTAAATGATCAAAAGAGTTCATAGAATAAGGAGGAACATTAAGAAGCCATTTTAAGGTTGATCTTGTAATATTCGATCTAAAGCCTTTGCATAAACAGACTCCTGTTAAGTGTTGTGGAATGGGAATGATCTCCATTCTCCCCCTATATTGTACCACATCTTCTTCAGGATCCGTGGTTCCATTGTAAGGCTTCATGCTAGAAGTTTGGAAGCACTTAGGAATTTCGGTATCGGCTATTAAGCGGATAAATCATGAGATCCTATCACTGGTGGGGGATGCTTCCGCTATAGGTTGAACCATCCCTGGCACACTTGAGATCATCTGTCTTAGTTGTTGGAGTTCTTTGGCCATAAATGGACTTATTCCTACAAGATCTATGGAGTTAGTATTAATAGTGTTCTTGTTAAAGAAGTTACCAATATTTCTATTATTAGGAGTATTGAAGGTCTCATCAAAATCTTGGGTCGGAATTTGGATGATTGGGATCGTTCTCCCTTTTGGGGTAGCAACGGATGTCGGAGCTATCGATTTCGGTTGTTTCCTTAGGGATCCTGCATTGTTGAAATTCAGGATCCTTGGTTGTATGATTGAGGGTGCCGCCTCCTGAGGTTTTCAGATCTCCTTTCTTATCCTTTCCACTTCCTTAAGCAGCGTTCTATTATCTTCATATTGTTGAGCCACCTGATGTGTCAATTTCTTCATCATGGAGAAGAGATCGTTATTAGAGACTGAGGTAGGAGGATCCTGGGATCCCATGGGTCCTAGAGCAATCGGAGAAGTGCTCTTCTTTGTTGCATCGAAAGTTTTCCTCTGACCGGGGAGTCTGCTTGGAGGAGGTGGAGATTTTTTTGAAGGAATAGAGGAAACAAAGGAAGAAGAGAAAGTTGGTTGTGTAGACATGATTTTTCAAGGATTATAAACACCACTGCCCCACGGTGGGCGCCAAATTGTTTTGGTCTAACATCAATTGAGTGAAATATTAATCCAATTGAATGAGAGACTGTGGTTTTGTTGGGAGGTGATAATGATCACTTGCCTTAATTGTATTAATTGAAATATGAATTACGTAGATGAAAGTAAGTAAACGAGTACACATATTTCAGTGCATCTAGTTGTGTGTAATGTGCAAAGTACATGTTATTTATAGTCTACGCTAAGTAACAACAAGTTTGATATTTTCGGGATCCTCTCGAATAAAAATGAATATGTTGGTTTGAATTGGGATTCCCGGGTCTTTTTCGTGGTAAAAGAATTTCTTCATTAATAATAAATCTTATGTTGACTATTTCTGCACATGTGAGAAAAATTCTAGAAATGTATTTGTTAAAAATTTTAGGAAATAATAGTAATGATAATAGTCAGGATCCTGAGATATGTTCGGGATCCTAAAAGTTCTTGAAGATTCGGGATCCTGAATAGTGTTGAGGATCTTGCCCCTAACAGGTGCATGTGTACCTTGGTTTTGTTGAAATAACATGTGGTTAAGTTGAGTTACATGAAGGATGCTTTGAGATGTATAGCGGTCCAAGATCTTGGTAAGATAGTTCCTTCTAGGGTAGCTAGCCAGTATACCCCCTTTCTTGCTACTGAATTAATGAGATAGGGCCCCTCCTATTTAGGTGCCAACTTACCATCCTTAGGATTCTTGGTATTTTGAAACATCTTTCTTAGGAACAAGTCACCTACTTGGAATCTTCTGACCTTGATACTTATGTTGTAGGATTTATAAATCCTTTGTTGATGGGTTGTAATGCGAATCTTGACGAGATCCCTTATTTCATTAAAAGTGTCAAGATCCTGAGCTATGGTCCTATCGTTATTGTATTGAGTTTGGATTCGGTATCTTTCCGTCAGGATCACTACTTCAGTTGGGATCATGGATTCTTCTCCAAATACTAAGGAGTATGGGGTTTGACTTTTTGCAGTTTTTGTTGTGGCCCTATCTGCCCATAGAACGAAAGGAAGTTTTGCAGCCCATCTTCCTTTATTTTCATCTAGTCTCTTTTTTAGGTTATTGACTATGATCTTATTATTAGGCTTTGCTTGTTTGTTAGCTTAAGGGTGAACTAGGGTGGACATTATAATTTTGATTCCTTAACTGTTGCAAAAGTCCTTTGTTCTTTTTCTGATGAATTGGGATTCGTTATCACATATGATTACGGTCGGGATCCCCAATCTAGTCAAGATATTGCGCTTGATGAACGAGACTACTTCTTTATCCCTTAGTTGAACAAAAGATTCAGCTTTGGTCCATTTTGAAAAGTAATCCGTCATTGCTAGCATGAAAACTTTACCGCCTGGTTTCTTAGGTAGTTTGCCGACTATGTCCATTTCCCACTTCATGAATGGCCAAGGAGAATGATGGGGTGTAAAGGTTTCGATGGTTGATGAAGGATATTGTTGTTTCTTTGGCAAGCATCATACTTTTAAGTGTGTAATAGGGCATCTCTCTTCATGATTGGCTAAAAGTATCTTGTTATTAATACTTTGGAACATAAGGATCTGCCCCCAATGTGGTTGCCACGATCCCCTTCATGTATATCTTTCAAAACTTCCATAGCTTCACAGCCTTCTAAGCACCTTAGATATGGGCCTGCCATAGACCTTTTGTATAATACTCCTTGGATCATCACTAAGCGTGAGACCCTCATTCTGAATACTCTATAACTTTTTTCTTCTTTTGGGATTGTATCATTTTGGAGGAATTCTATGATGGGTTGGATCCATGATCTTGAATGTTTGGTCCAGGATCCTAAGTATTAGGATCATTGTGAGGGGTTGGAGACCAGGATCTTCGATTACTGTGATGCTAGATGTTTGATCATGGGTGGTGAGATCTTTTGGTATCTTGGTTGGATCTTTGATTTCTACGACGCTAGTTGTTTGATCATGGGTGGGGAGATCTTCTAATATCTTGGTTGGATCTTCTATTGCTAGGATCATTATCTGGACTGTTGGGATCTTGGTTTCTGGAGCGATCCTAAGGAAAGATCCTAGATTGACTAGTGTGTCTGCTTCGCCATTATCTCCACTAGGAACTTGATTTAAACTAAAGTTTGTAAACTTTGATGCCAATATTTTGATTAACTGAAGGTATTGTACTAATCTTTCACCTTTGGCTGCATAGGATCTATTGAAATGGTTAGTTATGAATAATGAATCGACATATACCTGAAGATCCTTGGCTAATTGTAGTCCCATGATTAGTACTTCATATTCTACTTCATTGTTAGTTGCATTGAATTCACAACTAACTGCCTAGGGTAGGATGTCCTCCTTTGGAAATTTTAGTATGATCCCAAGGCCTGTTCCTATGAAGTTGGATGCTCCAGCTATAAAGAGTGTCCATTTCCTAGTGCTTGCTTGTTTTTGAAGTTGTTGAGTTTCTAATTCTACTTCAGATTGTAAATCATCACTAAAATCAGTCACAAAATATGTTAATGTCGTTGACTTTATTGCTTATCTTAGCTCGTATTTGATTTCATATGTGCTTAGCTTTGCCGACCATTTAGCAATTCTACCTGACATTTCTGGTTTTCTCATGGCATTATTAATATGATAGTTACTTTTGACATGTATAGTGAGAGTTTCAAAATAAACTTGTAGTTAGGTAAAGGCTGTAACTAGTGAGAGTACCAATTTTTCGAGATGTTAGTACTTGGTTTCGGGATCCAAGAGACTTTAATTACATAGTAAATAGGGTGTTGATCTCCGTCAAGATCATTGGTCAGGACTGCACTAACAACATTAGATGATATTGAAAGATAGAGGAGGAATGGTTCTCCGTCTAATGGTTTCACCAACAAAGGTGTTGAGCTTAAATATCTTGAAAGCTCTTGGAAGGCATCTTCATGTTCTTTGGACCACTCAAATCTCTTGCTCTTCGTCAATATGTCATAGAAAGGTTTGCACCTCTCCAAGGATCTTGAGATGAACCTATTTAGAGCTGCCACTCTTTTTGTCAACCATTGGATATCCTTGGTTGAAGTTAGGGATTTTAGATAAACTATTGCTTTGATCTGCTCTAGGCTTGCTTCTATTCCCTTCTTAGTGATCGTGTAACCGAGGAACTTGCCTGCCTTCATTCCTAAGTGGCCGTTGGATGGATTCAGCTTCATGTTGTATTCATCCAATATGTGAAAGTATTCTTCAAGATCCCTAAGGTGATCTTCAACTCTTTTTGATTTAACCACCATGTCATCAATGTATACTTCCATGGTGTCCCCAAGTTTGTCTTTAAACATCCTATTTACCAATCTTTAGTATGTTGCCCTACATTTTTTAGACCAAAGGCATAACTGTATAGCAATATATACCTATGGGGGTTATGAATTTCGTATCTTCTTGACCGGATGGTTCCATCTGTATTTTTGTTAGAACCCAGTTGATGCATCCATGAATGTTATTAATTCATGTCCAGTTATGGCATCCACCATAAAGTCGATGCATGGCAAAGGGAAACAATCCTTAGGGAAAAGCCTTATTAATATTTGTGTAAACCACACATACTCACCGTTCACCGTTTTTCTTCTTCCCCACCACCACATTGGCCAGCTACCTTGGGAATCTGGCTTCTTTAATCATCCCAGTCTTAAGAGGTTTCCGACTTCTTCTTGGATAATTTGGTTCCTTTCAGGAACGAACTTTATTCTTTTTTGATGTATAAGACTGAAAGAAGGATCTATATTAAGTTTGTGAGTTATAATTTCTTTTCTTATACCAGTAATTGTTGGATAAGGTGTCTAAGTCCATAACTATTTCTGGTATGTACTTAACCCGGTTGGCATGGTCCATTTGGGTTGCATGGCATCATGATAATTGGATGGACAAAATGAGAAGAAGGACACTTATGATTTATTAATATATTATAAGTTATAATATATTAATATGAAATCATATTATTTAATTAGTATTGATCAAGAATTAATTTGGAATTAATTTTGTGATAAAAAAGGGACTAATTAAATATATGGGGATTGATTGTGTAAATCATCCATTCTTATATAGTGGGCTAATGATCCATGGTTTATTGGATTGGGCTAAAACCCATAGGGTGCTCCATGGATGCTCCATGGACGTTAAAACCCATGGATCATGGAGGAAATGAAAAGCCATGTCAATTAGGGTTTACATGGTGTAACCCTACTTGTGACACACTATATAAAGACCCCATAGGCTAGCAAATCGGCACATAAATAAGAACAAAGAGGACTAGCGTATTTTGAGTGATAGTGTGCTTCTCTCAAGTTATTCCAAGAGTTGTGGTGTGGTGTGAAACATTTGAGGCATCACATTTGGGGTGCTAGGCTCACAAAGTTCTTAAGGAATCCAAGCAACAAGAAAGGTATTTTATTCTACTAGCTTTTATATTACAAGTACCCCATGCCATGCTAGTTAGGATAAGAACCTTGGAAAAACCAAATTTGCATGTATCTTAGTAAAACATAGTTCCAAGGTTTCTAGGGTTGCATGTACACCATAGGAGTGTTAGAATGCTCAAAACCCATCAGTGGTATCAGAGCCTAGGCTTGTTTTCTTGATACTTGATGCAAAATGCTTGAAAAAATCGATTTTTATGTTCACTGTGCAGTGGACTCGCCGAGTCCATGGGGGGACTCGATGAGTCCACGTGAAAATGCATCCTACTCGTCGAGTAGGTTCTTGCACTCGACGAGTTGGAGTCCCTGTGTGCAGATTTTTGAGTTTTGCTGCTGGAAATGGACTAGAATCGTTATCCTAAACTGTTTTGGACTTGTAAAACCTGTTTTTGGTGTGGTAATGATTATGCTAATCCATTTTCAATGGTTATTATCAAAATTTCAATTTTTATATGTGTTTATATGAGTCTTGAAATTGTTGATATGAATGTTCACACACTTATGAGTTTGATAGATCATAGGAATTATTTGCAAATTGTTTGTTAGTTTAATTCATGATCTAGATGTTTTAATGGAGTCCATAATTCGTCCTCAAGTTATAGATTACCAAAAGTCTTTTCTTTTAAAGTCCATTAAAGAACACATAGGTTACATAAAATGAAAAGTCTTCCTTTTAATAAACCATTAACTCATAAGTTATGAAGTTGAAAAGTTTTGAATAGTTACAATACTTGCCCTCAAGTTTTGGAACATGTAAAGTCACTTTACAAAACTTTAGTTCCAACCCATAGAATTTTAAAAGTTAAAATTCAACTCTTATACTTTATAGTATTATAAGCTAATATATATATATATATCTATATATATATATATATATATATATATATATATATATATATATATATATATATGTATAAGATCAAGTCGTTTTATCGTTACTAGGCCTCATTCACGAAACCGGTCTATAAGGGGGGTATAAGGTTGTTGCCTATAAAATGGCAGCTTAATGGGTGTCCACTCTCACCCACCGCTTCCTTGACTGGTGGAGGGTCGTTAGCCGAACGGGTAGGACAATGACTTTAATTCTCAATAAAAGTATAATGATTATTATAAAGTAACTAAATGTTTTATAAATTCCCAATCTTAGTTACTTTAGGAAAATGTGAATTTGGTGCTAACCCATGAAATTACACTTTGCACCTTGCTTAAGTCGTTAGTGGAGCGTGTGTGGTTAACCGGCACACTAACTTGGATTTAACAAGGTTGGCAAAGGGTGGCTTAAGGTTTATCATAGATCAGTGGAGCGCGTGTGGTTAACCGGCACATCGATTAGGTGATAAAATTAAGAGTACCAAGTAAATTTTCATGGTTATTCACACCTTGTTTTGTGATCCTCGGCATCCCAGTCACAAAACTTGAAGGGAACAATCGAGATTGAAACATGCCATTGAAAAGTTCAATGAATCTCAAAAGAATCTAGGAGTTTCAAAACCAATTAAAACCTAATAATACATTTCGTTTTCATGGTGGAAATTGGTGAATCGTCATTCACCTACCTTCAAATATTTTATAGCTTGGATTACGGCATCCCTATTCTAAGTTATAAAATATTGTGTTGGGTCCTAGACTTAATATTACATTTGGGTTTCTTATTAAGGACTATATATATCTAATCTAAACTTGTCTTTCTTCTTTTTCAGATGTCTTCCAACAATGTTGCTTCTGCCTCAAACCCTACCGACTCCTTCTCTCTCATGAACCTTTATGGGGAAGTCATATTTGATGGGGCTAATTTCAATGATTGGATTAGGAACATAAGGATGGTCACTCGCTATGAGGACAAGGAATATGTCCTCGACAAGGAGCTGAAGGAACTTGATGAGTCTTCTGCTACTCCAGAGGAGATCGCTGACTTCAGGACGCATGAGAGAGATGCCACTAAAATGGCATGTATCATGCTGGCCACGATGACAGCCGAGCTCCAAAAGTCCTATGAGGACTTTATCCGTTTGAGATGCACCAGGATTTGACGGAAAGATACCATCAGAGTGCTCGTCAAGAGCGATATGAAATAATCTCCTCCATTATAACAACCCGAATGAAGGATGGTGACCCCATCACGGGCCACATGCAGAAAATGCAAAGGTTTGTGGACCGTCTGATGAAGTTTAATGTGAACTTCCCCGAGGAGTTGGCTATTGACATCATATTGCACTCCTTACCTTCTTGTTATGATCAGTTCCGAATGACCTATCATATGAACAAGGAGGAGGTCACACTCACCAAACTTCAAGGACTTTTGAAGACCGCCGAAAGTGGTCTTAAAGGTAAATCGGTTGTTACCACTCCTACTCCTACCACCGCCCCTATTCTGGCCATCGGGCAAGGTAAAGGGAAGAAGAGGAAGACCCCTTCGAAGGTTACCAAGGGAAAGTCTCTTGATGGCTCCTCTTCAAGTAGAACCAAAGGTGGTTCTGTCACTCCTTCTGCCAACCGTAAAGAGGCTGAATGCTTCTCTTTCCATGAAAAGGCGCACTGGAAGCGAAACTGCCCAAAGTACTTGCAAGATGTTAAGAATGGGAAAGTGAAACCCAACCATGCAGGTATTTACACTATATTGTCTAATAACTCACCATATTCTAATTCTTGGGTCCTTGATACAGGTTGTGGTATTCACATATGTTTTGATTTGTAGGGACTAAGAAGAAGTGAGAATGTGGAGCACAGGAAGATAAACTTGATCATGGGCAATAGGAAAGCTTCACATGTCACCAAGATTGGAGTTTATTCTTTGTTGCTAAGTAGTGGGTTAAGATTAGATTTGAATAAATGTTGATACTCGTCTGAAATGGCGAGAAATATTATTTCCTTTCACGGTTTGTACAAACAAGGATTTACTTTTTCATTTGATAATGAATGTGGTGGTATTAATGCTTTTTATGATAATGTTCTCTATTTTAAAGCATTACCTTGTGATGGTGTATATGAAATTTTGTCGGTTGTAGATAACCTAGGAAATAATATGTTGTGTATTGATTCTTCCACTAGCTTGGATAAAGCATCATTATGGCATTGTCGTCTTGGACATGTTAGCAAGAAACGCATATGCCAACTCCAAAAGGATGGAGTCTTGGAGTCATTTGACCTAAAGTCGGGTGATAGTTGTGAATCTTTTTTACTTGGAAAAATGAAAAAGTCACCCTTCACTAGTACCTGTGCTAGGGGTGAAGGTTTTTTGGATCTCGTACACACAGATGTGTGTGGACCCTTCAGAACCGCCATATAGGATGCTAACCGCTTCTATGTGACTTTTACTGATGATTATAGTAGATATGGCTATGTCTACTTAGTCAAGCATAAGTCAGAGACCTTTGAAAAGTTCAAAGACTTTAAACAAGAAGTGGAGAATCAGCTGGGCAAGAACATTAAGATGCTTCGACACGATCGAGGTGGTGAGTATCTTAGTACAGGGTTCCTTAACTATCTTAAGGAATGTGGGATTGTCTCACAATTGACACCTCCCAGAACACCACAGCTTAATG
The DNA here is from genome assembly GCF_052849685.1 of Lactuca virosa. Taxonomy (NCBI): domain Eukaryota; kingdom Viridiplantae; phylum Streptophyta; class Magnoliopsida; order Asterales; family Asteraceae; genus Lactuca; species Lactuca virosa. Next base: position 143,710,257 of record NC_136431.1, read on the forward strand.
GTATGGCTGAGAGGCGTAATCGAACCTTGTTGGACATGATTCGTTCCATGATTAGTCGAGCTTTGCTACCAATCTCATGTTGGGGGTATGCCATAGAGACTGTCGCCCATATCCTTAATCTAATCCCTACCAAAAAGGTTGCCAAAACACCTCACGAGATGTGGACTGGGAGAGTTCCCAATTTGGACCACATCAAGGTTTGGGGTTGTGAGGCTTTCGTGAGGCGCGAGACTCACGATAAGCTCGAACCTCGAAGTGAGCGGTGTATTTTCATCGGCTACCCACATAAATGTGAGAACAAGATCTATGCGCAGGGACAAGGTTTGAAAACTCAAACCTTGAGTGAATGCGTGAGATCAATGTCTGCTTAATAATAGATGTTCAAGTCTAGACTGGAGAGACCAGTCAAGTCTTAGATGATCAGTTTAACAAATGATCAAGACATTAATTGAGAACAAATAGATAATGATCAAGGTAAAGTTAATAAATGAAGAACAAGAAGAATGTTTTTAAAGTGATAAGAGTAAATGCCAAAAATAAGTGAAAAGATCCGTAGTTGACTTGTATTGAAAGCTCCTATTTAAAGGAGTGAATGTTACAACGAATTAACCCAGGTGTTTACATAAGACCGGACAAAAGACATAAGTCTGACATTCTGATTGTCCTAAAGAAACTTTAGACTAATTCCTATGAAACGTTACATCAAATACAAGACAAAAGTAATAAATGCACTAAAGACAGAAAGACTTCATTCCGGACAAGTATTATTCCGGAGATGAAAGTTTGATCCTGATCAGCATACATTCCGGACTTTAGGATTAGCTCCGGAATGTGTTCCTCTTCAAAATACTTCTCTTCTTATTTTCTCCAGTTCCGTACAGGTTCCGGATCACTTTTCCTTTCGGAACCAACACACTTCGGAATATGTACTTAGGATTGCTAGAGGTTCACTTTCAGGTTCCAACAATCTCCCCCTAAGTGAACTTAGCAATCCAGCAAGCTTAGTTCATTTCTTCCTTGATGAAGGTGTATGCTCTGAACATCCATTCACACACCGCAATGTACCAAGTCAGTTGACTTACAAACTTTGCTTTAACCTGTTTCGGAGCATCAGAATTGGACACCCGGGATATGAACTTCTTCAGAGCTTTGGTAGGTACTAGATGTTTGTCAAGGACTCGGAAGAAGTCCTTCTTGTTTGTTCTTCTGGTGGTGTAGACAAACCCTAGAACCGGTTCTTCAATTGGACCATCTGCAAGAATTTCAGCTTCCGGAAGAACAAAGTCGATCTTTGCAACGAATTGTGCGGTTCCGTAGAGGTGAGCAAGTTCGTCATCACAGCGGCAGAACTCAACAACATAATCTTTGAGAAAGCTGAGAGTTGTGTGGTAGGCACCCATACTGATGTCATCCTTCTGATTTTCTTTGAAGTAAGCAACTAGGGTGAGGATGTCGTTCGGATTCATTGAAGGAAAATCCGTATCAGTAATGGTCCGGAGGAGATGGAAACGGAATAGAGGACAGTTCAGCTCAAATTTTACTAAAATTTTTCTTCCAAAGCCTTGAACTTTGGTGATCCTCTTTCTTGTCCAAACTTCCTTGAAGGGTTGAGCATTCTTTGTATAGAAGGTTTTGAGCCGTTCACGCTCTGTCCGGATGATCACTTCCAGATTATCGGTTGGGTGGAGCGGAGCAAATTTCGTATAGAATTTGCTATAAGGAGAGAGAGGAAGATCCAGTTGATCAGTGTCATTTGTGGGAAGGTCATAGTAGAGTGTTGGGATGATTTCCTGTACTTGAAGGATGCCTTCACGACAAAGAGGAGAGATGCCACGCATCGGATCGGGATTGTCTTTTAAAGCTTGAATTCGGATGCTGTCCTCTAGTGCCTTATGAATTTCCTCCTCAGACCATCCATATTTTTGTTTGAGAGGAGGTCCGGAGTGGAAGGCTTGTTGTTCGGAAGTCATCGGTTTCTTCCCTTTGTCTCTCTGAAGCACATCAATGACCATCTTCATGTTCTCATCAATGATGAATTCCGGAGTTGGAAGCGGTTGTTCTGGAATTTCATCTGGGGTCCGAAGAGGAGAGCCCTGGTCGATTGGGGCTATTTTTGGTTCCGGAATAGGAGTGGGAGACAACACAGAAGGAGTGGCTCGGAAGGCTTGAGCTGTAAGAAATGATTTGCCTTAGCCATTTTGACGGCCATATCAAAAGCATCCGGAAGAGTGGATGGCCAGGAGACTACGGACCAGATCCTCTTTTGTTCCTCAGTTAACTCCTTCGGAGTAGTCATCTTTGGAGCTTGAAGACGAAGAACTCCTTTGGGAGCTTCATCCGGAATGTATACTTCATTATCTTCATCATCTTCGTTTGCTTCAGTGATTCCCAAGATTCCGGAATCGATTTGAACATCTTCATCTTCGGAATCGAGATCCTCATCCCTGAGTGAGAATTTCGAGGCTGGTTCCCATCGTCTACTTGGGCCTTCTCCCCCTCTTGCATCGGTGAATCTTGAGACCGGTGCAAGCGTCAAGTCTTCCTTGATATCATCAAGTTTGTAGAAAACCTTCTGAAGACCTGTGGAGAGTTGAAGAGTGAGAGTGGCATAGGCTTCGGCAGTGGGAGCTTGTTCGGAGAGATGCTTGAATGTGCTGCTGAGGATGGCAATCATCTCATCAAACTTCCTGTTTGGAACATCAACAATGTTCCAAGTTGATCGCAGGAGTTTGATGAGGACTTGTTGACTAATGAGGTTCATCTCATCCTTATTCCGGATATCCTTCTCCAGTCTTTGAATTTGTTTCTCATGACGAACATGGGTCTGCTTGATTAGGTCGTTGGTGGCAGACACCAAATCGTCATGAACCTTGAGTATTGAGGAGATGGTGTTGAGATAATTTTCAACAAGAGCGTCATACTTGGAGTCAAGTTGCTCAACAGTGTGCTTCAGTCGGATGGAAATCAGCTGATCAAGGTGGGCTTCTCTTTCTGCCACTGATGGTCCGGACTGATGGGAGAGAGACTGGAAAATGGCATCAAGTTTCGAATCAAGTCCGGAGACTTTTTGATCCAATTTAGAGTTTAGCTCTGTTACGGATGCCTCTACAGAGGACACTTTATCCATGGTGTCCGAGACATTGTTGCGGATTTCCAAAAGGGCGAAAGGGTCAATGTGATCACCAGTTGAGGATTCTGTATCAGAATCAGAGTGATGCAGAGGAGGTTGGTGTGCGTTCGGATTTGAGGAAGGACCCGGTTTGGTTGCATCATCATCTTCTTGAAGGTTTGAGTTGGAGCCGTCGTTCGGAGTGGTAGTGGAAGAGGACCCGAAGTAAAAGGCAGACTTGGATACAGATGCTTTGGATTGGTAGTAAATGGAGGTCATGAGATATGCATCCGGAATGGTTGTTGCCTCTTCTTCCAACATGACTTCTTCAGATATTTCTTCTTCCGGATTAGTGTGGAAGATGCTTTGATGGGAGGTGAATGGGGGTAGCTCCGCAGTGAGTTCATTGAAGGCGTCATCGTCAGTAGGAACAACATAGGGCAGATTGCTTTGGATGGCCCTATTCCTCATGGAGATGAGAGTGGACTCCACTTGAGCTTGAGAAAGGTCCGGATGACGAGATGAAGCCCTGTTCACATAATCTTCCCAAAGAGGATCATTAGTGCCTGGTCGTCCTGTACGCCTTCCGGGTATCAGACCAGTTGTGGCATCAGAAGTTGGAGAGACTGCTCCTCCTTCCGGATGCTTAGGTTCCGGAACAATGGTTCTGGAGTGTGTGCGTGTGGAAAAGATAATGGGAATATCAAATTTGACACGTGGGTGTGTTCCAGGGGGCTGCAAGGAACTTTGTTCAACACCGGCATCACCCTTTTGGCAGGGTGAGGGTGGAAGATGTGGAGACTCCCCGTGAGTGTGTGCTTGTGATGATGAAACATTGAGGGGTACCTCAGATGAGTAGGCAGGAGGGGTGTACGGACGGCCAAAATCAGCCGGAATAGCATGGGTGCCCTCCTGTTGAGAGGGGCCACTGACTTTGGATTTCTTTTTGGACTTAGGCTTGGTAGGTGAAGCCTTTCGTTTGGCTGGTTGCTTGACTTTGGGTCTGGACTTAGCATGAACGACCTCTTCCGAAGTAGGCTCAACAGAGACCGGGGCAGGTTGTGTTGGGTCGAACACAACCGAAGTCTCAATATGTTGTTTTAGATAGGGAGAGTCGGAAGGAATGATGGCCAACATGTTGTCCGGAAGACGTCTGACCGGACCAAAGGATGATTGGTCCGGAATTCTATAAGCCATAACAATTTTAAAAGAGACACATACCTCCGGAGGAATGGTGCTAACCGGAATTGGTACGTTGAGTTCCTTGAAGATTTGTTAAATCGTCAGAGCCCAAAATCTAGGGCTCAAAATTTCGTTCGGCTTCCTTTTAATGGCGAACTTGCAGAAGTCTTGCCACAAGACTTTCGGAAGATCTACAACATTGTTACGTCAGGAGTAAATGCTGAAGACTACATTCAGCCAATCTTTGCTCAAGGTATCAGTACCACCATGCTTGCCAGATAACCCACGGATGATGAGATGCATAAGAACGGTCCAGAGCCCAGAAACAGCAGTTTTCTTGAAATTATTTGCCTTGAAGTCGTGCGAGTACCCAATGAAGTTTAGAAACGTCTGAAACTCTTAAGCCGTTGGTTCAACAACTTCGAAACCAGTAGGATTTGGTGTGATCCCAATCGCCTTGAGGAAGGTAGATTTGTAGACAGGAATGGTGCGATCACCAATAATGGTAGTTAACAGAACACCATCTTCAATTTTGATGCTGGTGAATGCACGGTGAAGATGAGAGAGTGGGAGTGGAGGATCAGGGGTTTTGGTAAGTGGAATGGAGAGAGGATGATTTGCGAGGAACTCAATCATTATCCTGATTGATTCATCATAGTCAAGAGGGTTTAAGGAGAACAGTTGAGTTGTGTCCCTAAGAAAGGGTTCTTGATCTGCAGATGAGGATGAGCCCTTTGAACCTTTAGATGATTTCTTCCTCGCGATGGATTTCTTGGGAGTTGGTGCAGATTGAGTTGGGTTCTTTGAAGACTCTATTGCAGAAAGCTTGACGAACACGAAGAACAGTGAGGGATGTTTGGAGGTTTGAGAGTCAAGAGAGCGTAAAGAGGTAAAAGGGAATGTGAAAGAGTATTTATAGGTAGGGAAAGATGGGTCGGGTTGAAAAAGGTAATGATGAGGGTCTGAGATCCATCGGGTCGCATTTAATGTTTGGGAATGATATTAGACAGGTGAGGTGAAAGGCCAAGGCAAATTGGAGCTAAAAAAGAAGAATTTAACCATCAATTCGATTTCTAGATTAGTGGGCATGCAATCGTGTCACGCAAATCGAGGAAGATCAGATAAAGATATTCCTGAAAAGTAACCGTTAAGAAAACCGTTTCGCCTTATTACCTTTTGGTATTCCGGAAGAGTTGTTCCGGTCAGTGCATGATCCGGAGGGTAAAAGTTGTGTTCCGGAACATATATGTGATAAAAAAAGGGTTCCGGAGCAAATTTTGAGAATTCCAGAGCATTTTTGAAAATTCCGGAGCACTTTTGAAATTCAGGAGCACTTTTGAAAATTCCGGAGCAAATTTGAAAATTTCGGAGCCAATTTGAAAATTTCGGAGCAATTTTTAAAATTCCGGAGCACACTTGAAAATTCCGAAGCACATTTGAAATTCCGAAGCAAATTTAAAAATTCCGGAGCAAATTTTAAAATTCCTGAGCAAATTTTAAAATTCCGGAGCACACATGAAAATTCCGGAGCACTTTTGAAATTCCGGAGCAAATTTTAAAATTCCGGAGTGCAGAGAAAATTACCTTTCCGGAGTGGATTTCCGGAATTCCTTTATGAAGTGAGTTCCGAAATAAAGATTCAAATGATGGTTGATCTTGATAGTCGTGATGAATAGAATGAACTGTACAGCTTAAAAAAAACTCAAGGGATAGTCAGTAATAAAGACAAGTAAAATGATCCTATGTATTTAGAGAGAAAATAGTTCCGAAGCAAAAAATAATTGAGTTCGGAGCAAATTTTTCTTCTGAATACTTCTATCAAAGAGAACATGTCTCATGAAAGAATTGAGGATCACGCATCATCATACCCATTTTGTTCAGAAAACCATTAAATTTGATTTCGTCTAATGCCTTAGTAAAGACATCAGCAATCTCATCGTCAGATGGAACAAAAATAAGTTCAATGTTGCCATTTAGAACATGATCTTTAATAAAATGATACCGGATGTCAATGTGCTTCGTCATGGAGTGTTGAATTGGATTGTGAGAGATTGCAATGGCACTTTGAGAGTCACAGTAGATAGGAATGCGTTGAAATTTTTAACCATAATCCAAGAGTTGAGATTTCATCCAAAGAACTTGAGAGGTACAGCTGGCAGCAGTAATGTATTCAGCTTCAGCTGTAGAGAGAGCAATGCAGTTCTGTTTCTTGGATGACCAGCTGACTAATCGACCACCTAGGAATTCACATCCTCCTGATGTACTTTTTCTATCTAGTTGAAAACCACCATAGTTTGAATCAGAGTAAGATTGCAGAAGGAAACTTGCATTTGCTGGATACCAAATTCCGAGACTCTTTGTACCTTTGAGGTATCAGAATATTTGTTTCACAGCCAAAAGATGAGACATCTTCGGATTGACTTGAAATCTGGCACATAAACATGTTGAGAACATAATGTCCGGACGACTTGCAGTGAGATAAAGTAAGGATCCAATCATTCCACGATACTTCTTTTCATCAACGGAAACACCCGAAGTTTCGGCAAAGATTTTGTGACCGAAGCCCATGGGCACCTTTGCTGAGGCACTTGTGTCCATTGAGTATTTCTTGAGAAGCTCAGAAATGTACTTCTCTTGATGAATGAAAATACCTTTGTTCGTCTGTTTAACTTGAAGGCCAAGAAAGATGCTCATTTGAAATCGACTGTCCATAAGTTTGGCAAAATCAGCAACCATAGATGAATCCGTAGATCCAAAAATGATGTCGTCCACGTAAATTTGTACCAGCATGAGATGCTTTCCATTTGATCTTCAGAATAGAGTGGGCTCAAGTATACCTCTTTGAAAACCTGAGCGTTTGAGAAAATCGGTGAGTGTCTCGTACTAAGCCCGAGGAGCTTGCTTGAGTCCGTAGACAGCCTTTCGGAGTTTATAACAGTAGTTTGGAAAGGAAAGATTAATAAAACCGGGGGCTGTTGAAGGTAAACTTCAGTGTCAAGTTCACCATTAAGAAAAGCACTCTTAACATCCATTTGATAAACTTTGAAGCCTTTGTGGGCAGCATAAGCAAGAAAGATTCTGATAGCTTCAAGTCGTGCAACAGGAGCAAAAGTCTCGTCGTAGTCAAGACCTTCAATTTGAGTAAAACCTTTAGCTACCAATCTTGCCTTATTTCGGATGATAACTCCTGCATCGTCTAGCTTGTTGCGAAATACCCATCTTGTACCAACAATAAGGTGATGTTGAGGACGAGGTACGAGAGTCCAGACTTCATTTCGGTCAAATTCTGCAAGTTCTTCTTGCATGGCTGTAATCCAATCAGCATGCTCTAATGCTTCCTTGATGGATTTGGGTTCAACCATGGATATGAATGCTGAAAAATGGCATTCATTTTGGATGTTGGTAGCCGAGCGAGTTTGTACACCAACATTCAGATTGCCTATCACTTGGTTCGGAGGATGATCCTTCGTCCAAACATGCAATCGAGGGAGTTCTTGTGCAGCCGAAGATCCTACATCAACAGTAGAATTGATTTGCTCCCCCTGAATGATTTAAATATTGGGATGATGCTCCCCCTGAACTTCTGAGCCCGAGAGGTTGACATCATCATCCGAGGGAAACTCAAAGAAATTTTCGTTTTCATCAATGTTGAGAGGATTTGAGTCATCGAAATCGGCAGCTGCATCTTGGAAGCCATCCACATTTGATTCAAGAGAGGGATTTGTATTATTCTCCCCCTCAACCTGAGAAGGTTGAAACGGTTCGGAATCAAATGGAGGGAGGCTTGGAAGTGGACCGGAGAGGTTGTGAGAAGCTGGGGCTTCCGAAGGAGGAATTGGAATTAGAGATGGTCTTGATCGAGATTCCGAATCAAGAGCGGTTTCGGAGGGACCAAAGAGGGTTTCAAATTCAACCTCAAGAATGGTTTGAGGGTTCGGACATCCTGACGGTGGAGCATCAGACTCCATGATATGAGTTGTGATGTGAGTGGGGCCAGAATTCTGAATGAAGTTGTCATCAAAGGTAATATCAAAACTTTCTTCCAGAACACGATTTCTTCAGTTGAGAACTCTGTAAGCCTTTGATTTGGAAGAGTACCCAAGAAAGATGGCTTCATCAGCTTTAGGTTGAAACTTTGTAAGCTGATCATGGTTGTTTTTGATGAAGCATCTACATCCGAAGACATGCAAGAATGAGATTGTTGGCTTTCGACCATTCATTGCTTCGTATGGTGTCATGTTGAGACGTCGATTGATGATACTTCGATTTTGAGTGAAGCAAGTTGTGGATACAGCTTCAGCCCAAAGATAGAGTGGTAAGTTTGCATCGTTCAGCATTGATCGAGCGGCTTCAACAAGTGTTCTATTGCATCTTTCAACTACACCGTTTTGTTGTGGAGTGTAGGGAGCTGAGAAGTTGTGATCGATTCCTTTTTCGGTGAGAAATTTCTCAATGGTGGAATTAACAAATTTTGAACCATTATCACTTCGGATTCTCCTGACCGGGAGTTTGATAAGAACTTCTATTCCTTTGATAAAATTGATGAGCTCAGAGGCTGTTTCGGATTTTATCCTTAGGAAGAAAACCCAGGTGAACCTTGTAAAGTCATCAACAATCACAAGAATGTATTTCTTATGATGAAGACTTTCTACAGTGGATGGTCCACAAAGATCAATGTGTAGAAGTTCCAATGGTTCCGAGATGGACTTTTATATGATAACAGGATGACCCTTCTTTGATTGCTTACCACACTCACACGCATCACATAAATGATCATTTTCAAACTTGAGAAGAGGTAAACCTCTTACCATTTCGCCTGATACAAGATCATTCATGTACCGAAAGTTCAGATGAGCGAGCCTTCGGTGCCATAACAAACTGACGTCAGGAACAGCTTTGGAGAGAAGGCAGAGTTGCGGTTTGCCAATAATCATGTTGATGTCAAGAGGGTACATGTTCTTGTTGCGAAGTGACTTTATCAAACATTCTTTTCGGTCTTTAGTCATCACATAGCTATACTTTTTGCAAAATTCCACACGTCGACTTGAGTCAGTGAGCTGAGCAACACTTATCAAATTATGTTTCAAATCAGCTACATAAGCAACATGTGAAATAGAGAAGTTTCCATTGGTGAGAGTTCCATAACCACGAATTTGAGAATTGGAGTTGTTGCCATATGTCACGTAACCAGCATTTGGAGAAAGCTTTAAATCTCGCAGAAAATCCTTCTGCCCCGTCATGTGCATGGAGCAAGCAGTATCAATATACCATATTGTTTCTTGCTCCGAAGCACAAAGTGTCTGCAAAATTAGTGAGCAATGGAGTTTTTAGGCTCCGAGTTAGACTTTGGGACGTAGGCATGGGCTTTGGACTTTGATTGTGACTTGGGAACAACTTTGTGTTTCTGGGTGATATTACTGGAATTCTTTGGAAACAGACAGAATGCTAATGTCTTTTCATCTATCCAGTAGTCATATTCAACTACTTGTGGGTTCGGAGCTGACTTCTTCGGACCTTTGGCATCCGAAGGATTGACAATTTTTGTTACCTCCGGGATTGTTGTTTTATTGACAGATGTTTTGATTTTCCACACAAGATTTTTGTTTGAAGATTTTGAAACAGTGGTTTTTGTACTTATGGATTTGTTTGATGACACATTGTTTCTTGAAATTCTAGGTTTAAAAATTGTGCCAATTTTGCAATAAAGACAGATGAAACATTTCGAGGTGCCGGTGAAGTATTACGGATGGTTTTTGACATTGACATTAACATTAGCTTGAGGTGAATTTGAGCTAAGGGCTTCCTTAGGTTCCGGACGAGCAGGGGGTTCGGAAGGTCTTTTTAGGATCCTAGTGGAGACACGAGAATTCCGGGATGAATTTGGTTTAGAGTTAGCAAGGAACCTGGAATTTTGTCTAGTCTTGACTTCCTTTTTGTAAGCATTTCTAGCTTCTACCTTGGGATCTACAACATCTTTCCTATTCAACATTGGTTTTCTCTTAGAATGAGGAGAGGATTTAGAAGTTTGTCCTTTGGATGGATTTGTAAACTCAGGAGTAATGGGAACCAATTTGGACTTTGAGAGCACTAAGGAGTCCGATTCACATGAATCAGAGGACATATGGCTTGAGACTTCAACTTTATCATCTAAAGATGCCCATACAAATTCTGAGGCATTGATTTCAGTTGTTTCCGGAATAATTTCCTCAATCACACAGTTGTTTACGTTATTACTTTTAGGAACATAGTCTACACAATTTGGAAGACTATAATGATATTTCGTGGTCCGATTCAGGTCCAGGTTTATCAGAGGCGGAAGAGGCGTTGAATCAGGACACTTGACAACTATTGGTTGGAACTCAGGAATTTTGGAATCAAAAGATCTTTTAGCCTCCGAAAGGGGTGACTAGGGAGAAACAGGGGTGTCCGAATGTTTGATGTTCGGAACTTCTCCGATGAATGTCAAATTTTGCAATTACTTTAGGGGACTAACAATTGGTTTCGGAAACTCGCTTCCGAGACCAGGAGCTTTGGACCATGGATGACGAAAATTATGAGTCATCCGAATGTCAGCTTCAAGCATGTCTACAGAGTTATGCAAAGCATCTATTTTAGCATTGATACGTTTGTTATCAGAAATCAAAATGTTTCGTTCAGAATAAGTGATTTCACATTTATCTATCAAAATGATACATTCATCATTTGACATTACAAGTTCATGCTCTAGAGACTCGATTTTCAATTTCTTATCCTCAAAACGTAATCTAAGACGACTTACTTCACAGTCCTTCTTCTCACTGGCTTCTATGGCAGACTCATAGGCTTTATAGATGGTGTTCATATCTGTTTAGATCTGGGTCAGATAAGGTTCACATAATATCAAATCAAAATTATTATCAGAGATCATGGATTTTACCTGCTGAACGATGCTTCGACCTGGTGGATCATTAGTGGCCATGTAGCAGTAGTGAGGTTCAACAACATCATCTTCATCTTCGGACCCAGAAGATCAATATCCTTCATCACATTCAACCGTTTGTCTTGCCATCAAACACATGTTTCTTCCAGTCACCAAATCATCATCATCTTCGGATGACCAATATCCTTCGACATCTCTTGAAACCGTAGTAACAAATGCCTTCTCACTTTCAGCCATTTCTTGTGCTCTTCGGACATAGTAAGCTGAGTCTTTGACTTTTGGTTTTTGTGGAGCATTAGCTAGACAATCTTTGGCAAAGTGGTTTGCATGACCACATTTATGACACAAGATCTTTGGTTTGTCTGATTTGGAATTTTGAGAAGATTCCGGAGCGGAGTTTGGTTTAGTGAGGTTAGGCTTGTATGCAGGAGGATTTTCAGAGGTTTGTTTTGGTTCCGGAGCGGAATATGATTGAGAATGGGTTTGGTGAGGAGCAATGAATCCGTTTTGGTATGGTTTGTAAGAGGGATTGAAAGGACGTTTGTATTTCATTAAGAGTAAGGCAAACTCTTGTTGGAAACGGAGTTCGGAATCCAAGGTTTCGGAATCATCGTCAGGATAGATGAGTGTGGATAAGGTGGTTAAGGATGAATGAGTTAATGGAACAGTGGGTTTGTAAGGTTCCGGAGTAGGTGAGTTCGGAATGGTTGATTCAAAATAACTGACAAGAGCAAGTGGTCCTCCGGAAAGTTCCCTTATGGTTTGAGCAACGTTTGATTCATGTCCTTGAAGCTCATCAAAAAGTTGATAGAGTTTTAATTTTTTTAAGGAGCCATTCCTTTGAAGACAAGATTTTACATTTCCCCATCCTTTACCAAGGCTGTTAATGAACTTGAGATTGTACTCAAAAGGAGTTCGAACAATCCCATGAGCAGTCATGTTATTAACAACAATTAGATATCGGTTGGAGGCTGAGGCTACAGATTCACCTGGAGTAGTGGTGAAGGTGTCAAAGTCATTGACAACCGAGGTGAGGCGCTTGTCCTTCATATTTTCGGAACCTTCAATCAGATCCTGAAGAGTGTCCCAAATTTCTTTGGCCGATTTGCATAGCTTGATGTGCTCAAAGAGTGATGGAGGAACACCAAACACCATTTCTGAGAAGGCAACTTGATCAGCATGCAGCTTTTCAATATCATCTGCAGTTAGAGGGGCTGGACGAGCTTCATCCTCTCGCATGAGCTGAGCAGCTGCATCTCTTACAACTGTTCTTACGGGAACATGAGGACCTTCTTTGACGGATCTCCAGATTTTTTCACCTTTATCTTTGGCTAGTAAAAACCTTTCCATTCTAACTTTCCAATGATCATATTCTTCCACAACTAGTAATGGGACACGTGTAGGGCCACCCACGCTATTTACGATATGCATTGAAATCATTTGCTGAGGATTTGAAGCAGCCATTGAAGTCAAGATATCTTCAAGCTTAAGTGGTATATAGAAGAACTTTTATCCTTAACACAGAAATGGTTGAAATACCAAGGTAAATTTAAACCAACTATAATCTGATCTTATGGATTCAAAGGACAACCACTCGAGCTCTGATACCAATTGTGAGAACAAGATCTACGCGCAGGGACAAGGTTTGAAAACTCAAACCTTGAGTGAATGCTTGAGATCAATGTCTGCTTAATAATAGATGTTCAAGTCTAGACTGGAGATGTTGGATTAATGTCTAAGTCCATAACTATATTTGGTATGTACTTGACCCGACCAGGCATGGTCCATTTGGGTTGCACTTCACCGGCACAATTTATATGGATAGTCTTTTGAGAATAGTATATTTATGATTTATTTTAATATATTATAAGTTCTAATATATTAATATGGAATCATATTTTTTAATTAGTATTGATCAAGAATTAATTTAGAATTAATTAAGTGATCAAAAAGAACTAATTAAATATGGACTCTTATATATATGGAATGGGCAAAGTTCATTTAGATTGGGCTAAGCTTTCATGGATGGTCCATGGAGCTTTTAACCCATGGATCCTATGTAAATGAAAGGTCATGGGTATTAGGGTTTACATGGAGGTAACCCTAATCCTCCATAATATATAAAGGGATCATTGGCTCACAAAATTGGCACAAGTGTGTGAAAATAAGAGCGGGCCGATTTTAGTGTGCATACATATTCTCTCAAGTTCTTCCAAGGTGTTTTGGTGATTTGTGATTCCATTTGAGGCTTCCACACTATTGGGGCTAAGCTCTTAAAGCTTGAAGACATCAAGCTACATCAAAAGGTATGTCATCTAACTAGAACTTTGTAGTATAGGTGCTTCATAATATGCTAGTTAGGATGAAAACTTGGAATAGTTAATATTTGCATGTATAATAGAGAAAACATAGATCCAAGGTTTATAGGGTTGCATGAACACCATAGGAGTGTTAGAATGCTCAAAACCCAACAGCGGTATTAGAGACATGGGTTGTTTTCTGTTATATTGATGCAAATGTTTTATTTTCAAGTTGAAAAAAAAAAGGAAAAAAAACATGACGTTTGTCAAATTTTAAGATAATTTCTTGTTTTGTGAAAAATGAATTATTTGTAAAATTTGAATCATTTGTTATATGAGTTGAATTAGGTCAAATTTAGTAAAAGATAAAATGATATGATTATTTTATTAGTTTTAAAAGTTTGATCTAAATGTTTTAAGGAGTTACATATTTTGTCATAAAATTTTGGAGCTCAAAAGTTTTTTTTAAAGTTGTGATCTTAAGGGTTTAACCCTAATCTCACTCACCGCTTCCTTGACCGGTGGAGGGTCGTTAGCCGAACAGGTAGGACAAGGACTATAATTCTCCCTTCATTATAAGTATAATGATAAATACTAAGTAACTAAACACTTATAAATTCCCAATCTTAGTTACTTAGGAAAATGTGAATAAGGTGCTAATCCATGAAATTACACTTTGCACTTTGTTTAAGCTGTTAGTGGAGTGTGTATGGTTAACCGGCACACAAACCTGGACTTAAAAAGGTAGGCAAAGGGTAACTTAATGTTTATCATAGTATCGTTGGAGCGTGTGTGGTTAACCGGCACATCGATTGAGGGGTAAATATTAAGGGTACCAAGTATATTTGCATGGTTACTTCACACCTTGTTTTGTGATCCTCGGCATCCCAGTCACAAAACCTGAAGGGAACACTCGAGATTGAAACATGCCATTGAAAAGTTCAATGAATCTCAAAAGAATCTAGGAGTTTCAAAACCAATTAAAACCTAATAATACATTTCGTTTATCTTGGTGGAAATTGGTGAATCGTCATTCACCTACCTTCAAATATTTTATAGCTTGGATTACGGCATCCCTCTTCCAAGTTATAAAATAGTTTGTTGGGTCCTAGCCTTCATATATCATATTGGGTGTTATAGTAAGGACTTAAATCAACTTTACGTGAATTTCTCCCATTGTTGATGTCTGGTTTAGACAACAATGATCTTCCCAAGCCAAGCTTTCCTAATGAATATGACTTCCCGAGTTTGGCTCATGAAAGTCATACTTCTCTTCCTCCACCTCCTCCAATTATTCTCCCTAACCCACAAGTTCAAGGTCACTCAAGCCCTAATGGCAAGCAAGGTCTATGTGTGATCACATCTTAGAGATGAAGTCACATATTGACAAGACGGGAGAGTTGGGTGTCAAAGTCTTGAGAAAGTTGGATGTTCAATCACTTTCTAAGTCACATAGTGAGTTCCTTTGGGACTACTATGAAACAGACTATGACATGAACCTTAATGATCATATATATTTGCTTGGTGCTGCTGAATCAGCAATGATTTGGAACGATAGTAAAGCAAATTTGATTAGAAGATCAACTTCCCAAAAACTTTATGGACAGTGACAATGGTGACACTGGAAATCCAGAAAAAGCATTCTCTTCCCAATGGAAAGGGATTGGCCATAGTCAACCTGGTTGACCAAATGGTAAAGAGAAAGGCTAAGTCTGAGATAGTCCCATTACCAAAGGGTCCATATGTTTATTTTGCCAAAGGAAGGGGAGTTTATTGCAAAGCTGCCAAACTTACCTAAGGATGTTAAAGTCAATAAGTTTGACTCTACATCAGGTAGAGCCCATTATCTAACTCTGTTAAGTTCTATTCTGAGATCCTCATTACATGATGTGACTGGATTACATGTTGATGTTTTAAGAATCAAAGAATAGAGAGAAATCTTAAAGGAAATATATGTTGATTCTGATCGCAAAGGTGGATTTCGATCGCATCAGAATTTTGAGCAGTTGCTTAAGAAGTTATGATATATTGCTAAGGAATAGATAACAACAATTTTCCATGTGGATTGTAAGGATAAGTTTTTCCGCAAAGTTTTAAAATAAAAGAAAATTGTTTAATTTTATTTATTTGAAGTATCCTTACAATGGCATTTGTGGAAAATTGTTGCTTATATGATTCCACTGACAGCAATATTGGAAAATGGATTTGATTCTTTCATTTGTGGTAGTGTCTAAATTTACAAAATCAGGAAAGTTCCTCATCACCCAAGTTTCAATTGGACCGAAACTTTGAATCATGCAAGTTGAATAGTATGATGAATGAGAACTTTCAAGCATTGGAAAATCAAGACTAATTACTTATTCACATGGATGTGTGAGTCAAGTGAAGGACTAAAGGGATCGAGTACACATTCTTGTGCACTGGTCATGTCCACCACAAAGCTCGTTAAGACTATTTGATTTACTAAAGTTTAGTAAATATGGTTATACTTACAAGTTTAAGTATAATTCTGAAACATTGGAAAAGTCTCAATGTATGGCAGAACGAATGGGAAGAATCAAATTAGGCAGAAAGATAAAAGTTTCTCAAATCTGAAAAGATGGGAGAGTACTTTAGTATCATGTTTGTGATCATCTTAATGATTTAGAAATCATATCACAATTAGTCCTCTAAAGGTCATCTTAGTGCATTCTTATGACTAAGAAGAGGAGTCATGAATTGTTGAAATGGTTAGATCAGGAAGATGAGTCATACTTCGTTCCAAAACAATTCTTAGAGTCATACTCCAAGATTGTAACTTGAGTGACATATCTTAAAGAAAGGTTTAAAACACTTGTCAAATGTAAGAGTAAAAGTGTCCTACTCTTGTACATTTGAAATTGGTAAGTTGTGATGTTTTGGATAAAACAAAGACCAACTAAGGCCAATTATGTGAAGTGTTTGTCTTGATAAAGAATTCGCACTATCTCTTGAATATTTGGCAAGATAGTCTTATATGTCAAGAGGATAGTGGGAGTCTTAAAGATCCTAAAAAGAATTTCAAGAACTAATCAAGAATAAAACCTGAGGTTCTTCACTAGCACACGACTTGAGGTTTATAACCTATCATGTTGACATATTTTGTGCCCATTCCAGTTAAAGTTGGCTTTGCATAGGAGTTTTGAAAGTTCTCAATTGGTTGCATAACAACTTGGAAGCAATGGCAGGCCCTGTACTGCCAGGTAGCAAGAAGTTAAGATTGCATAAGTTCAGTCCTTATGAGTTTGGATTTGTCATTATCCTTGTCTTGTGACTATGGTTTTGACGATTCACATGGATAAGAACACATACACCATAAAATCTAAGGGTCATAAGGTTTCTCTCCGATTCATGAAAATGATGGTGAGGAAACACTTCCACCAAGTAGATTTGAAGCAGATGGCAAAAGGTCTAAACAATTGAGACTATGATTACGGCATCCCTTTTCATAGTTCTGAAATTGTTTAGACACACATGCATGCTATCTAAGGAAAGGTGTATGATTTTGATAAAGTTTTATCAAAGCATCTCGTATCAGAAATCTGAACTTTGGTAAGAAAGTCAATAAAGTATTGATTTCTAGAAGTCCAGCTGATTTCTGAGTACATGTAAAAGCTAGTGGGAGCATAAGTGTTATGCTAATAATCATCATGTTAGTGGGAGCATGATAATTATTGTTAGTGTTGCAAGTTAGCAATGTTAATTATAGAAAACAAAAGTTTCAATTCGTGAGGCTGCAGGGATTGAAAAAGTTGTTTTACTGTAATTAAGGGAGAGGATATACTTCATTTCACTTCTAAAGGCTTAGATTGAGACCTTAATCATCTTTAGTCAAGAATATATATATGAATTTCATGTTGGATTGGTTCAACTTAAGGAAATTCTATATATTGCGTTCTCAAAATTCGATTATGATTACGGCATCCCTCTTCATAGTCAAATTTTGAAAACATGGCAAATAAAAATATTGTAGCAAAAGACTGGTCTAGAATCATGTCTTTATGTGAGACATCATGAATCGTGTACCATTTGCTTTGGGTACAGGATCGATTGCATGTGCTATAATATTTGTCGTTTCTAAATTTTTCCAAATGCCCAGAGGCATTAAGAAGGGAAAAGGTCTAGAATTGGATATGACTAAAATGATTAAGCAATTGTCGAGGACAATCTGAGGTTTACCAAAGATTGGTTGCTCAGGGACAGTTGGAAGTATAGTGCTAATTTTGGGAGGACCATATTGACATATTCTGAAAAGAGGCATCTCTTATTCAGAAGTGATAGTCAAAATGAGAATATGGAGTTGTCTCCATAGGTGGAAGTTATATGTGTAAGATTAGAAAACTTAATGCAAGAAGCATGTCCAAAGCAATGTACTTTGAATATGAGACTTAGTTTCCATGGAGTTGATCTCCATTGGAATACCTTATAATGACTGTTGACAAGTCTTTGTGACTTTGTACATATTCATTACAGGAGGGTCAGTGCATATAAGTTTAAAATCCAAACAGATTTCGATAAATGATAGGAATTTGAAATTCTCACATTTTTCGATAAGGAATTGGGAGTGTGAAATTAGAATCATTGAAATTATGTTCAATTGGTTTATTTCACAAAGTAAGGATCATAGACAAACATAGAGTGCATACTTGGTGTATGGCAAAGCTATTGTTTAAGAAAAACATAGTGTACATGCTTGGAGCATGGGACAACTAGTGTTTTTAATTCAAGTATAAAGTTGATAAAACCGAAACAATGAATAATGAGTAATCAGTATGGTAATAAATAAAAGTGTTTATTTAGATTTCATAGGGTTTGATACCATATTTGATTCATTTATTCTTGTGTTTCACTTTGCATGTTTTGACTTCCAGAATAACTAAGTCGCTCTTCCTGAATGATTAAGTTATTCAAACCATCCACAGTCGATCATATCTTGTAAGTAGATATGAATCAAGACTGTCATGGGTTGGTTTGTAGAGGTCCAAGTTGGTGGACAAAGTGGTGCTACAACACTCATGAGTGCTCATAAGTTCTGAGTATTGGATTCAACCCGCGCTCATTTGAATCACTTCATGGATTTTATCACGAGTGATCATGAGACGATAATATCTTATATTCTTCAAACCTAGAGATATGAGTTGTTATTATGAGTTGGTTATACATTGATTGCACGAAAACGCATTTGGTAACTCGATGTTATAAAACGTGCCTTTGTGTATGATTCAACAAGTAGTAGAACAAGCCATATGAGTCGAATTTTATCCATTCCTTTTACCTTCGGGATAAAAGCGATATCTGTGGGCCCCTCGATGATTTAGCGATGACACATGTGAGTGCTTGGCCAAGCCAGGACTGATTTGATTTGTTCAATCAGTCATTCATCATAAATCGAAAATCAGGAAACAACAAATGGACAGAGAGAATGATTATAATCCATGTCTCAGTCCATATGATATCTAGAATGGAGGAATATATGATCCCTTATCTAATGCACAAGTCCTTGACAAAGGTCAGAGTTCATCAGCAAGGTCAGAGTTCGACAGAAGCTTTTGAGAGCTACGATTGCCTGTTGGTTTTTGAAGTCATACTCAATAATAGTTTTAGACTTATCCAAGTGGGAGACTGTTGGATTAATGTCTAAGTCCATAACTATATTTGGTATGTACTTGACCCGACCCGGCATGGTCCATTTGGGTTGCACTTCACCGGCATAATTTATATGGATAGTCTTTTGAGAATAGTATATTTATGATTTATATTAATATATTATAAGTTCTGATATATTAATATGGAATCATATTATTTAATTAGTATTGATCAAGAATTAATTTAGAATTAATTAAGTGATCAAAAAGAACTAATTAAATATGGACTCTTATATATATGGAATGGGCCAAGTTCATTTAGGTTGGGCTAAGCTTTCATGGATGGTACATGGAGCTTTTAACCCATGGATCCTATGTAAATGAAAGGTCATGGGTATTAGGGTTTACATGGATGTAACCCTAATCCTCCGTAATATATAAAAGGGTCCTTGGCTCACAAAATTGACACAAGTGTGTGAAAATAAGAGTGGGCCGATTTTAGTGTGCATACATATTCTCTCAAGTTCTTCCAAGGTGTTTTGGTGATTTGTGATTCCATTTGAGGCTTCCACACTATTGGGGCTAAGCTCTTAAAGCTTGAAGACATCAAGCTACATCAAAAGGTATGTCATCTAACTAGAACTTTGTAGTATAGGTGCTTCATAATATGCTAGTTAGGATGAAACCTTGGAATAGTTAATATTTGCATGTATAATAGAGAAAACATAGATCCAAGGTTTATAGGGTTGCATGTACACCATAGGAGTGTTAGAATGCTCAAAACCCAACAGGAGAGACCAGTCAAGTCTTAGATGATCAGTTTAACAAATGATCAAGACATTAATTGAGAACAAATAGATAATGATCAAGGTAAAGTTAATAAATGAAGAACAAGAAGAATGTTTTTAATGTGATAAGAGTAAATGCCAAAAATAAGTGAAAGATATGTAGTTGACTTGTATTGAAAGCTCCTGTTTAAAGGAGTGAATGTTACAACGAATTAACCCAGGTGTTTACATAAGACCGGACAAAAGACATAAGTCTGACATTCTGATTGTCCTAAAGCAACTTTAGACTAAGTCCTATGAAACGTTACATCAAATACAATACAAAAGTAATAAATGCACTAAAGACAGAAAGACTTCATTCCAGACAAGTATTATTCTGGAGATGAAAGTTTGATCCGGATCAGCATACATTCCGGACTTCAGGATTAGCTCCGGAATGTGTTCCTCTTAAAAATACTTCTCTTCTTCTTTTCTCCAGTTCCGGACAGGTTCCGAATCACTTTTCCTTTCGGAACCAACACACTTCGGAATATGTACTTAGGATTGCTAGAGGTTCACTTTCAGGTTCCAACAAGAAATCCTTTGGTTACCTCTTCTATAGACCGAGTGATAATGTAGTCTTTATGGCAAGGAGAGGAGTCTTTCATGAGAGAGAGTTCATAAGCCAAGGAAACAGTGGGAGGCAAATTGACCTTGAAGAAATTCAAGAGTCGGGTGGTGAAGGAACCTCAAACCCTAGCAATCAACCTGAGGAGGAAACTCATGTTGATCCAACTGACGAGTCTGTACCTCTGAGGCGTTCCACGAGAGTTAGGAATGTACCTGAGCATTACTATGGTTTCCATATTACTGCGGAAGGTGAGACACTTATTAGTGATGAGACACTGGTAAGTCTGGATGAACCTAACAACTATGCAGAAGCCATGGCAGGCCCTGAGTCTGCTAAATGGAAAGAGGCAATGGACAGCGAGATACAGTCCATGTATGACAATCAAGTTTGGAACTTGGTTGACAATGTTCCAGGTCGTAAGACAGTTGGGTGCAAATGGATCTTCAAGAAGAAGACAGACATGGATGGTAATGTACACATGTATAAGGCGCGACTGGTTGCAAATGGTTTTTCTTAAACTCCGGGAGTTGATTATGATGAGACCTTTTCACCAGTAGCAAAGATTAAGTCTATTAGGGTTATGCTAGCCATAGCTGCATTTCATGATTATGAAATATGGAAAATGGATGTCAAAACCGCTTTCCTTAATGGAAAGTTGGCTGAGGATGTTTATATGAGTCAGTCAGAGGGTTTTGTCAGTACAGAGCACCCTAATAGAGTGTGTAAGCTTGAGAAATCCATCTATGGATTGAAACAAGCACCTCACAGATGGAATCTTTGTTTCAATGAGAAAGTCAAAGAGTTTAGTTTTTCTAGGATCGAAGATGAATTATGTGTATATGTCAAGGCTAGTGGGAGTATAGTTAGATTTTTGGTACTGTATGTGGATGACATACTACTCATAGGAAATGACATCCCAACTCTGAAGGAAGTGAAGTCCTGGCTTGGGAAGTGTTTCGCTATGATGGACCTTGGAGAAGTTGCCTATATCCTAGGGATAAGGATTCTGAAAGACAGGAGTAAGAAACTAATTGGACTTAGTCAAAGTACCTACTTGGATAAGGTGTTGAATAGGTTCAGCATGCAGGATTCCAAGAAAGGGGAGTTACCGATCCAAAGTAACGCCAGACTGAGTAAGACTCAGAGGCTGAGATAGCATAGATGAGTCGAGTATCGTATGCTTCCGTTGTAGGCTCGATCATGTATTCTATGACTTGTACTCGTCCTGATGTGGCCTTTGCTTTGAGCATGGTCAGCAGATATCAGGGGAACCCTGGCAAGGCTCACTGGACTACGGTAAAGAACATTCTCAAGTACCTACGGAGGACTAAGGACTGGGCCCTTACCCTCGGTGGGAGTGATGACTTGAGAGTAGTGGGATATAGTGATGCTAGCTTCCAGACTGATAGGGATAATTTCCGCTCTCAGTCAGGCTGGGTCTTTCCCTTAAATGGAGGAGCAATTACTTGGAAAAGTTCCAAGTAGGAGATAGTGGCTGATTCAACTTGCGAATCAGAGTACATAGGAGCAAGGGAGGCAGCGAAGGAGCGATATGGATGAAGAACTTCATTGGAGACCTTGGAGTTGTACCAGCTATTAAGGAGCCTATGGAGATTTTCTGTGATAGTGAAACTGCAGTTGCCTTAGCCAAGGAACCAAGGGATCACGGGAGATCCAGACACGTCGACAGAAAATACCATTTCATTAGACATCGAATAGAAGAAGGACTCCTCGGGGCAAAGAGGGTATCATTGGATGAGAACCCAACAGATCCCCTCACGAAGGGACTGAGTAGGGTTAAGCATCTTCAACATGCGAGGTGCATTGGGCTAAAGGATGATATTAGTTTTAGAAATTAGATAGCTTTTTGAAATTTGTAAAGTGTAATTGACATTTGATGATTAAATAAAAGTTGTTATTTATTTATAAGTAAAGTATTACTATCTTCTGTCAATCGTTTACTATCATTTCAATTGTTGCACGATTTGACTTCCAAAATAATTATGTTATGGTATATCATATTATTCAAACCATCCATAGTCAATCATACTTTGGAAGTAGGTAATGAGGCAAGACTTTCATGAATGGGTATGTAGTTTGTCTGGGACAAAGGGGTTGCAGTGTTCATGAGTACTCCTGGAATAGTGATTCGAGTATTGGATTCAACCCACGCTCACTTATATCACTTCATGGAATTCATCTCGAGTGATAGTTAGACGGTAATATCATATAAGTCTTCAAACCTAGAGATATGAGTTGTTGACTATGAGTTGGTTATACATTGATTGTACGAAAACGCATTGGTAACTCGATGTTATAAAACGTGCTTTTGTGTATGATTCAACAAGTAGTTAGTACAAGTATATGAGTCGAATTTTATATGTTCCTTCTAGTCCTTAGAGGATTTGAAGCGATACTCGGTCCCCTAGATGATTTTGTTTTGACTTATGTACCAGGCCCGGTCAGAACCAAATTGATTTGTTCAGTTTAGTTCTATGTCAAACAAATCGGAAATCGGGAGACAAACTGCTGGACAATAAGTACAACATTGTTCCATGTATTTGTCTGGCTAATATCTTGAGAGTAGAGGATTATATGATCACTTATCTTAAATTACAGGTCATCTTAGTTCCGCGAGACTTTGAAAGAGCTACGATTGCTGAACGGTTCCTGAAGTCATACTTGCAGTTATAGTTATTAGACTTATCCAAGTGGGAGACTGTTGGATAACGTGTCTAAGTCCATAACTATTTCTGGTATGTACTTAACCCGGTTGGCATGGTCCATTTGGCTTGCATGGCATCATGATAATTGGATAGACAAAATGAGAAGAAGGACACTTATGATTTGTTAATATATTATAAGTTATAATATATTAATATGAAATCATATTATTTAATTAGTATTGATCAAGAATTAATTTGGAATTAATTTTGTGATCAAAAAGAGACTAATTAAATATATGGGGATTGATTGTGTAAATCATCCATTCTTATATAGTGGGCTAATGATCCATGGTTTATTGGATTGGACTAAAACCTATAGGGTGCTCCATGGATGCTCCATGGAGGTTAAAACCCATGGATCATGGAGGAAATGAAAAGCCATGTCAATTAGGGTTTACATGGTGTAACCCTACTTGTGCCACACTATATAAAGACCCCATAGGCTTGCAAAATTGGCACATAGATAAGAACAAAGAGGGCTAGCCGATTTTGAGCGATAGTGTGCTTCTCTCAAGTTATTCCAAGAGTTGTGGTGTTGTGTGAAACATTTGAGGCATCACATTTGGGGTGCTAGGCTCACAAAGTTCTTAAGGAATCCAAGCAACAAGAAAGGTATGTTATTCTACTAGCTTTTATATTACAAGTACCCCATGCCGTGCTAGTTAGGATAAGAACCTTGGAAAAATCAAATTTTAATGTATCTTAGTAAAACATAGATCCAAGGTTTCTAGGGTTGCATGTACACCATAGGAGTGTCAGAATGCTCAAAACCCATCAGTAATATCTTCGTGTTTCCATGTGAAACTTTTTCTTCTGTCCTTTAGGAACTTCACTAGGTCTTGCTCAATTTCTTCAGATATTAAGGATCCTATAAGTACTCTGGCATCATGATCCTCAATATTTAGGGGCACTTCTTTTACATCTTGTTCTTTTGTTTCTAATACATTTCATTCCCTTTTATTTAATTGCTATGCTTTTCATGGTTTTATAGATGGCTTCATCAAAGTTTTATAACATTCTTTGGACCATTTTTTTTATCATCATTATCTTCACTATCCCCCAAGAGGTATGCATCTAGACATATTGGTGGTACGTCGAGGGTACTACTTTCATATCATGGAAGTAGGGCCTACCTAATATCACATTGTAGGAAGACATAGCATCAATAATACATAAGCGTTGCATAGAATTTATCCATTCGATGTGGATAGGTATTTTGATTTATCCAACTGTATGCTTTGTCTCTCTGCTGAATCCTATCAACACTGAGGATCTTTTGATGATCTCAAATTATGGGATGTTCATCCGGGTTAAAGCATCTAAGAGTATGATGTTCATTGAGGATCGTCCATCTACCAGGATCCTTCTAACAAAGTTATTGGAAATGTAGGCAGTTATCACAAGTCCGTCATGGTAAGAATCTTGGACCTTTTATCTATCTTGTTCATCGAATGTGATTTCTTTCTCGCTTGTAATCGATGTGTTCTTCCAGATTCTTTCTTCGTTCTTTGCCTTGGATACATTAGAGTGTCTTTTCACTACAGAATAAGAAGTTCCAAAAATGTTAGAACCCCAAAAATGGCATTAATTACCTTAGCATCTGGAGGAGGGGATCCTAGTTTTTCCAGGATCTTCGCAGGATCTTGCTCATTTTCTTTGTATCTTTCTTTTCTCCTTCCTAGGATCTCTTTAAGATATCATTTTCTCAGGAGATAGCTAATCTCCATCCTGAAGTCTATACAGTCTTCAGTGACGTGGCCAAAATCTTTGTGGTACGCGCACCATTTGGACTTGTTCTTCGAACCACTTGATTTTTCTCCTTTCCTCAGCCACATTGCTTTCTCACCAAGATCATGCATGGTAAATATTAAACTTGAAATATCCACAGAGAAACAGTCAGAGATCCTATGAATTCATCTTCATCCCCCCCCCCCCCCCAATTATCAAGGGAATTAACCTTGTGATAGTCAGGTTTGGAGTATGGTTTTGGTTTATAGGATCTTTGGGTCAGGATTCGGCCTTCCTATTGGGACTGCATATGAATTTGGGTTGCTGGTCCTCTTTTGAATTTCTTTGTCTTCTTCTAGTCTGATGAATCTCAGTGCTCTACTTCTGACTTTATCCATTCTCCTGCATGGGGTCATCACATGATCTTTATAGAATGGAGAATCCTTCTTCAGGCCCATTTTAAAAGCTTCCACTACGGTGGCCATGTCAATGTTGGGAATGTTCAATCCTTCCCTGCCAAACCAGCTTACAAAGTCTCTAAGGGATTCCTTAGGATCCAAGACCACTCGATAAAGATCACTAGTGATCTTTTCAAATAGCATGCTGCAAGAGAACTGATTATTGAAAAGGTTAAACAAGTGAGCAAAATAAGTAATAGAGTAAGTAAGAACATTGAGAAGCCATTTCAAGTTTGATCCTATAACATTCGAACCAAAACCCTTGCATAAACAAGCCTCTTCTAAGTGCGGTGGAATAGGAATGATTTCCATTCTTTCACTATATTGTGTTATGTGCTCCTTAGGATCTGTGGTTCCATTATAACGTTTAATGTTGGGAGTTTGGAAGCATTTTGGAACTTTAGTGTCGGCTATCGAGGGAATAAATTTCGAGATCCTGTGGATGGTGGTGGATACTTATGGTATAGTTTGAACTACTCCTGGCATGCTCGAGATCATCTGCCTTAGTTGTTGAAGTTCCTTAGCCATGATTGGACTTATTCTTGCATCAAGATTCATTGAGTTAGCATTAAATGCATTATTTTCGAAGAAGTTACCGGAGTCTTTGTTTTAGGAGTAATGAAGGTTTCGTCAAGATCCTGGATCACATGTGCTTGAGTTGTTGGGGTTACACCCCAAGTCAAAACAGCAGTGGACGCTAGGGCTGCAGTCTCTGAACGTTTCCCTACGGATCCTGTGCTATCAAACTTTAGGATCTTGGGTTGCAAGATTGAGTGTGCAGCTTCTTGAGTTTTATAGATCTCTGCTCTTATCCTTTCCACTTCCCTGAGCAATTACATGTTGTCCTCCTATTGTTGAGTCACTTGTTGTGTCAACATCTTCATCACGGATAAGAGTTCATTATTGGAGATCAGAACGGGAAGATCTTGGAATCCCATGGATCCTGGATTCCTATGTAGTGATCGGAGAGGTGCTCTTTTTAGAAGCATCAGAAATTTTGTTCTGACCAGGAGGTCCGCTTGCAGGTGGTGGAAGACTTTTTAAATAAATTGGAGGAGTAGAACAAAAAGATAAGGTTAATTACCTATACATGATTTTCGAGAATTATGAACACCACGACCCAACGGTGGTCTTCAATTTGTTTTGGTCAAAAATCGATTTATAAGATATCAACCAAATTGTATGAGAGGCTATGGTGTTGCGGCTAATATGGATATAAAGTTGAGATTTAAAATGACACAAATGATTTACAAGGAAATCCATTGATCCTTGTTAGGATCTTCGGCAGAAAACCTTGGGAGATGATAATGATCATCTGTCTTGTTTAATTTTATTGATAGAAAAGCAAGTTACAGAAATGAGATTGGAATTACGAGAACAAGTGTTTCAATGAGTCTAAGTTGTGTTGTAGTGTGATTTATACATGTGTATTTATATCCTAGGTCGAATAACTAGAAGTCTGATATTACCGGGATCCTATTGCATAAGTATTTGCACGTTGCCTTGACTTAGTATTTTCGAATCTTAAGCTTGATTGAAACGATTCTTCAGAGTTGTTGAGTCTTTTGTTGACTAATTTTACACACATGAAGGATAAACAAGAAATATATATGTTAATTTGTTAGGAAATAATAATGGTGATGGTTAGGATCCTGATGTATGTTTCGGGATCCTGAGACTCCTTTAAGATCCAGAATCCTGGATAGGTTTAAGGATCTTGACCCCTAATACATATGTCACACCCCAAAACTGGAACGGCGGAATCGTTCGGGGGTGGAGGACGTCATGTACAGTATCACAACAATGCAAAGTAGTAAACAAGCAACAACATCATCCATTGCATTAATAAAATAATTTAATACAAGTGTGTTCTGTCAAGTTATATAGACACCAAAAATATAGTTCAAAATAAAAGATGAGTCTTGAACGAGCTCCATCTTCTCAAAACATGGCACCGGTACCTGTCTACTGGTGACCTGAGAATACAAGTTATTTTGAAAGAGTTTATCAGCTTTAAAGCTGGTGAGATCATAAGTATATTAGTGTTTGTATTTGTATGAAAGTGTTTGTAAGTATGTAATTGTATAAGTTTGTAAAAGTTTGTAATTGTTTGAACTCTCCTAGAAAACCCTATGTTTCCTACTAAAAGTAACCTTCTACCAAGGCATCTAGTATCTGTGTGTGTCTCTTGTAAGAGTGTGTATTTTCCCAAATCTGACTATCATTTGCCAAAAATATAGTTTTTACATTATTGTTTATTGTGTGAAGATCACAAAGTAAATGTAAAGGGAAAATGATATGGTACTGTAGTGTTGTATTAAGTAACTACTGTTGTACTAACTACCTTAAATCAATTGTTATTTAAAGTACCATGTGATCGGACTGTATCCTGCTACCGAATCTAGTAAAACGACGATGTAAGACGTCGTAAGAAATGACGTTTGGCACCCGTAGACTTGCAAGTCCCACTGTAGCGAGCAGCAAGGTGTAGGATAGTCAATCCAGTATAGATCTATACACAAACTCATACGCTCCCCACTTAAGGAGATTCTGGATACAAAAACGGTCATGACAGGTAGTGTCATGCCCCGTTTAGTGGCTCACATAAATGTAATAATGTTCTAGTATATGTATGTGCTAGCTGTATTGTGTGTTCTCTCCTTGTCTAGAACGTATGCTTGTTTCTCATCATAGTATTCTATTGTTTGTTTCTCATCATAGTATCTATTGTTTGTTTCTCATCATAGTATCTATTGTTTGTTTCTCATCATAGTATCTATTGTTTGTTTGTTAGGACTCATGTATGAACTGACTCATTGTATGTTTCATTGTTCTAGTAATAGTATTAGTATCTCCCCAAACTATACCTATTATAGTTTACTAGTAATGTTGTTTGAATGAATGAACATGTGTGTATACCTTTGCTACCCAAAGGTATTGAACTGAATGAAAGAAGGAACCTTTGTATCTATATACATATACATAATATATAACTAGGATTCAAACGACCTTCGGACAAATAACCGGAACACCCTAAGTCCACAACCAAACAAGGAACAGGAAATAAGGTAAGCTATCAGTCCTAAGTCCTTTCAACCCTACTTATATAACTATATCTATATAGATACACTTTTAACAGAATATAAGTTTAAAATAGTTTAAGTAAAAGTATTTAACATGTAAAAGAGTTTGATAAAAGCATTTGGTATGTAAAAGAGTTTGTAAAACAGTTTGAAGTAAAACAGTTTGGTAACACAGTTTGAAAAGTAAGAAATCCATTTGTTTGGTAGTTATTAATCACATGTGATTGATATAATAACTATAATAGTTCAACTTGTATTCCCCCCCCCCATAAAAGCATTTAAAAACATTTAAAAGGTTAATTAAGGGGTATGAACTCACCTGTAGTGAGTGGTTTGGATGAACGGAATGTATAGGATGCTAGGTGTCAAGTGAAGACTTGTACACACACAATGATCCTAGTTAACATATAATAACACATATATGTATCCAATTAGTTATAAAACAACTAATTAACAAAGTTAAGACATCCTAGGACATGTAAAACACCTTATTTAAGTGCTATAAGTCCTAAGGATTGCATCTAAGTGTTGTAGGACATTGCTATTGAGTTTAGGGTTCAAGGGGACCCTTTATTGGAGTTTACGGTTTTGTGACCATAACTCATTGAGTTTACGGTTGTAAACCCATGAGCTTACGGCCGTAAACTCATGGTACTTTTACCATGTTGAGTTTCGAAGCTTTACAAGTCCTTAGAAGCATTTCTACTTGAAGTATAAGCCTTAGGAAGAGATTAGGGCACCATTTCACTCCTTTGTGGAGTTTACGGTCCTTGGACCACTTCTCCTTGGGTTTACGGCCGTAAACCCAAATGGTTTATGGTCCTTTGATGTTTTTAAGTACTAAGCACCTCAAGGAAGGGATCTAGGCTAGTTTCCAAGGCTTAGTAAGGGACTAGGGCCACTTTGGCCCCTTTGTTAGGGTTTACGGTCCAAGGTGTTCTTGGACCGTAAACACCTTTGATCCTTTGATTCTTGGGTGTTTTCTTGATGATTAGAAGTGTAACAAGTCTTATAATACACTAGGATAGAAGTACTTACTAGGTAAAAGCTTGAAAAGGTGCTAGAAGTCCAAGAACACTAGTGTGTGTTCTTGGTGTTCTTGGTGAAACTTGAAGATCTACACTTTTGGAATGATTTCACGGATGGAATCATGTAAGATCACTAGATTAAGTAATATATCAACTTATTAGGGCTAGAAACACTTACAAAGTTGAAGATCAAGAAGAAATGTTGGATGATACTTGAGAGAGAATTTAGTTTTGGATCTTGAAAATGTGAAAAGTGGTAAATAATGACTAAGTGTCATATTTATACCCCCTTTTAGGGTTTACGGCCGTAAACACCTTTGTTTAGGTCGTAAACTCCAAACTCTTGGAGTTTTGGGACTTTATTGTTTCACAATAAACCCTAGGGCATCCTCTCTCCTGTTATCTCCTGAAGTACTAACTTTAAAACACTCAAACTTATTCCAAAAAGCTTGAAAGTTAGCAGAAACTGTTCTGACTTCTATTGAATTGAATGGTTGTACAGAATAGAAATATCGGGTTGTCACAACATATCGTTTATGTGTCATATTTATAATATTGATGTAATGATATTGACGTGATGAGAAACACATTAATGGACTATACATATCTTGTATGTATCATATTTATATTCTCGATGTAATGCTCTGATACTGTGACAACCCGAAATTTTCATTTGAATAAACTCCGCAATCAAGCACATCAAAAATTAGCCAAATTCATCTCAAAACATTTTTGGCCGGTTTTAAGTCTGTTTGAGTATTTTATTTTAATTTTTCGTCAAACGAGCATGTAACATCCCAAAATACGAGCCAAAAAAAAAATTTCAATTTTAAAACATATACTTAGCAAACATTAGAAATAAAACATTCACTGATCATATCATTTCATAAAAATGTCGTGTGTCCGAAAACCATTTTATAAAAACATAATAATGTCAGAGTACAAATCCCAGAATAACTCATGATGCGGAAATCAATGTGTGTATATGATGTGCCGCTACCGCGCCAGCTCTTTCCCCTTCGACGAAGAGGTACCTGAAAACAAAACTATAAACTGTAAGCACAAAGCTTAGTGAGTTCCCCCATCATACCACCTACCATACAGTTACATAACATACATATATTGTCCGGCATATCTGGGTGCCCGGCCTACCCCTTCGGTCCTCCCGACCGG
This sequence comes from Lactuca virosa, assembly GCF_052849685.1. Taxonomy (NCBI): domain Eukaryota; kingdom Viridiplantae; phylum Streptophyta; class Magnoliopsida; order Asterales; family Asteraceae; genus Lactuca; species Lactuca virosa. The sequence goes on from NC_136431.1 coordinate 143,740,964, forward strand.
ATACTGTCTAGCATATCTGGGAGCTGGCCTCCCCTTCGGTCCTCTCGACCGGGTTCTGACTAGCATATCTGGGTGCTGGTCTCCCCTTCGGTCCTCTCGACCGGGTACTGTTTAACATATCTGGGAGCTGGCCTCCCCTTCGGTCCTCTCGACCGGGTACTGACTAGCATATCTGGGTGCTGGTCTCCCCTTCGGTCCTCTCGACCGGGTACTGGGGACTATTTCACCCCCTTACTACTACCACATAACACATTTATCACATAATCTATCTAGCATGGCTGGGCACGACCGCCCCTTCGACCCTATTGGCCGGTAATCTGGGGACTATCTCCCCCTACAGTCACTAGTACATAGCATCATGTCATTTTAGCACATAAACATATCACAGGTAGTAACAACCCTAGATAAATATCACAGAGACAATCATCTATCATGCAACTCCTACTGGTGGGCCGGTATTGTGGCCGTAGACCCACCGCTACTAGAAGGTAACTCACCTCAAAGTGGCTGCTAATCTGCGTGGGAACTGACTGACTTCTGCTGCTGCTGCTCCGGAAATCCTCCTGCTATAATTCCCACAAAAACACTCAGTCAAATACTGCTAACCGCCCTTAGGGTAAAATGACCATTTACCCCTAACTAAACCAAGAGTCAAAATCAAAGTCAACTTCCAGTTGACCCGACTCGCCGAGTTGGCTTGCCAACTCGCCGAGTCCCTATCCACTCGATTGACCATAATCTCGTCTCTACTCGTCGAGTTAGGCATTGACTCGACGAGTTCCCTTCTAAACCGATGACCACTAGTCCTTCATCCTACTCGCCGAGTTGTATGAACAACTCGCCGAGTCTGTTCTTGAGGCTCGCCGAGTCAGGGCATTGACTCGCCGAGTTCCTCCATGAGTGAGTCTGGCTTCCGACTCACTGAGTCACCCCCCCTATGACTCACGACTCCACTCAGCAACACGAAAAGGGGAAAACTCGAGGACTCGCGACTCGACTCGCCGAGTCCGATGAACGACTCGCCGAGTCGGCCACATGCCACTAATATATACTCGATTTTGCTTGGATCCAGCTCATTCCATACGTAGATCTAGGTTCCTAGGGCTTGATTAACACGTAAAGTTTCCAACTTTACGTGTAAATAAACACCAATGAAGGTTTTAGGGCTCAAAATGCACTAAAAGAGTAGATCTAGGGCTTTCATGCAATATGGCTTCATAAAGGCAGTGGATCCGAGCTCCTAGAGCTCAATCATGCCTAGATCTAAAGGTTGATCGGCTTATCACAGACCCTAGTTCATACCCAAGCTTGGAAATGGCTCAAGAAGGACTTTAATGGAGCTCTAAGGGACTATAAGCATGAGAACAGAGGGAAACTGAGTTATACCTCAAGGAAATCTCTGAAATAACACCAAGATGCCTGGCCTCCTTCCTCTCCTCTTGATCTACTCTCCTTTCTCTCTCAAAGTCTTCAAAAAATCACACCAAGCACTTCCATTTCACAAGGAGCGATGTTAGAACGTTATAGGGGGCTCTGAGGGTGAATGGGGGCGAGTTTGGGGCGCATAAGGTTGGTTTAAATAGGGTGCAAACCCTTGGAATTAGGGTTTCACCAGACAGCGGGGACTCGCCGAGTCCAGAATATGGACTCGCCGAGTCGCCAACTTAAACGTGTTCCATGTCCCGGCTCTAGTTGGCGAGTCGGGCCTACAACTCGCCGAGTCCAAGGCTAAAAATGCAAAATACTTAGATAAATTTACATACCAGGAACCAGGTGCTACAAATCTCCCCCACTTATTTTAGACTTCGTCCTCGAAGTCTGCTGCTCGGTCCTGAAACAGCTCGGGGTAATGCTCCATCATTTCTTCCACCGGCTCCCAAGTCCACTCTGAACCCTTTCGATGCTGCCATTGCACCTTCACTAATTCCACCCTCTTGTTCCTCAGATCCTTCGACTTCCGGTCGAGGATTGAGACTGGGCGCTCAATGTAATTCAGGCTGTCGTCAACATGGATATCCTCTAACGGCACCACCGCTGAATCATCCACTAGGCACTTCCGCAGCTGGGAGACATGGAAGGTATTGTGGATCTGACTGAGCTCGGCTGGCAGATCCAGCCTATATGCCACCTTGCCCACCCGGGCCAGAACCCTGAAGGGTCCAATGTACCTGGGGCCCAATTTGCCCCGTTTCTTGAATCGGATGACACCCTTCCATGGTGACACCTTCAGGAGGACCATATCCCCGACCTGGAACTCCAGGTCTGATCGGCGCTTGTCAGCATAACTTTTTTGCCGACTCTGTGCAGTCTAAAGCCTGCTCCGAACCTGCTGGATCCTCTCGGTCGTATTGAGCACCACTTCGGTGCTCCCCATGATCCTCTGGCCTACCTCACCCCAGCATATCGGGGTCCTGCACCTCCTCCCGTACAACATCTCGAAGGGAGGTCGGTCGATACTCACGTGGTAGTTGTTGTTGTACGAAAACTCAGCTAGAGGAAGATAGGTATCCCAGCTACCACCGAAGTCTAGTACGCACGCCCGCAACATATCCTCCAGAGTCTGGATGGTCCGCTCACTCTGACCATCGGTCTGCGGGTGAAAAGCGGTGCTAAAATGAAGACGAGTACCCAGCTCGTCATGGAACTTCTTCCAAAACCTGGAAGTAAACCGTACATCTCTGTCTGAAATCACGGAGACTGGAACTCCGTGTCGCGCCACCACCTCTCGAATGTAGATTTTGGCCAACTTCTCTGCCGAGATACTCTCCTGGATCGGTATGAAGTGAGCGCTCTTGGTCAACCAATCCACGATGACCCATATAGAATCCACTCCCCGTGCGGTCCTGGGAAGCTTGGTGATAAAATCCATCGTGATGTCTTCCCATTTCCACAGCGGGATATCCAACGGCTGCATCTTGCCGTGTGGCCTCTGGTGCTCGGCCTTGACCTTCCTGCAGGTCAAGCACCGCTCAACATACCATGCTACATCCCGCTTCATGCAGGGCCACCAATAGTCTAGACGAAGTTCTCTATACATCTTCGTTGCCCCGGGATGAATGGAGAATCGGGATTTGTGCGCCTCCTCCATCAGAACCTGACGCGCACCCCCATGATACGGTACCCACACCCTACGGTGTAGTGTCAATAACCCTTGACTATTATAGTCAAAGGAGGAAACCTGTCCCACAATCCGCTCGCTCTTCCGATGTTCCTCCTTCATAGCCTCCTGCTGAGCCTCCCGGATCCGCTCCAAAAGCGGAGTCACCACTGTCATCCTCAGACAGATATCCTTGATCGGTGCCGCCTTGCGGCTAAGCGCATCGGCCACAACGTTGGCCTTTCCCGGATGGTAAAGGATCTCGTAGTCGTAATCCTTTACCACGTCCAACCACCGACGCTGCCTCATGTTCAGATTCGGCTGATCCATGAGGTACCTCAAGCTCTTGTGGTCCGTGTAAATCGTACATCGAACCCCATAGAGGTAATGTCGCCATATCTTGAGGGCGAACACAACAACCCCCAACTCCAAATCATGCGTCGGGTAGTTCGCCTCGTGAGGCTTCAGCTGCCTCGACGCGTAGGCGATGACGTGCCCTCTCTGCATCAATACTGCGCCCAAACCTGAGATGGACGCATCGCAGTACACAACAAAATCCTCCATGCCCTCTGGCAGGGCTAAGATTGGCGCCTCGCACAATCTCTGCCTCAGTGTCTCGAACGCTGCCTGCTGCTCAGGCCCCCAACGAAAGACCACAGCCTTCCTCATTAGCCTGGTCAAGGGTAATGCTATCTTGGAGAAATCCTGGATGAATCTCCGATAGTAGCCAGCTAATCCCAGGAAACTCCGAATCTCAAATGGAGACTTCGGAACCTCCCATCTCATCACGGCCTCTACCTTGGCCGGATCTACCGAAATCCCGTTCTGGTTGACAAGGTGCCCAAGAAACTGCACCTCGCGCAACCAGAAATCACACTTGGAGAACTTGGCGTACAAGTTCTCCCTCCTCAAGGTCTCTAGAACCTCTCGCAGATGCTCCTCCTGCGTCTTGGAGTAAACCAAGATATCATCAATAAACACTATCACAGACCGGTCTAACATCGATCTGCACACGCGGTTCATGAGGTCCATGAACGCGGCAGGAGCATTGGTGAACCCGAAAGGCATCACCACAAACTCATAGTGGCCACAACGCGTCCGAAACGCCGTCTTCTGCACATCCTCCTCCCTAACCCTCATCTGATGATACCCTGAACGCAAATCTATCTTGGAGAACCAAGATGCTCCCTGAAGCTGGTCAAAGAGGTCGTCAATCCTCGGGAGTGGGTAACGGTTCTTCACCGTTACCTTGTTCAGCTCCCTATAGTCTATACACATACGATGCGACCCATCCTTCTTCTTCACAAACAGAATCGGGGCTCCCCAGGGTGAACTGCTCGGTCGAATGAAACCCTTGTCTAACAACTCCTGAAGCTGTGTAGACAACTCCTACATCTCAGGAGGAGCCAACCGATACGGTGCCTTGGCTATCGGAGCCGCAACAGGGACTAGGTCGATCCTGAACTCCACCTGTCGCTCCGGAGGTATCCCTGGCAACTCCTCGGGGAATACATCCGCGAATTCTCGTACTACTGGCACATCGCCCACCGTCGCCCTACCCGCCTCCCGGGTATCCATAACATACGCGACATAACCTGCGCAACCCTGCTGAAGGTAACGCCTAGCTCTCGCTGCTGAACATAAGGCCGGTCCTCGCTGTGGCCTCTCGCCCTGAATCACCAGCTCTCCCCCACTTGGGGTCCTGATCGACACCAACTGCTGTGCGCAGTCGATCACTGCCCCATTAGGGCTGAGCCAATCCATGCCTATAATCACCTTGTTCCCACGTAATGGAATGGGAACCAAGTCTACCAAGTAGCGCTCCTCAAATAACCTCAGCACACAATCTCGGAAGACCTCAGATGCTCGCACTGATCGGTCGTCCGCAATCTCGACCTCTAGAGGACAATCCAACATACCCGAAGACTCAGAAAACTTCTTGCTAAGCGCAAGAGAAACGAATGATCGGGTAGCGCCCGAATCAAACAGTACCTGTACTGGGATACCGTTCACATGGAACGATCCTAAACAGAGCACATATCAATAACATAAACGTCATAAAAATAAACCAGAGGGAAAGAATCATACCCGTCACTACATCGGGTGCAGCGCGTGCCTCCTCGGTAGTCAGCTGAAATGCCCGACTCCTCACCACTGGAGCCTCTGCCTTGCCCTGCCGGCCATCGGTAATCCGCAGGGTCGCTGGAGCTGGCGCCTTTACTGGCGCTGCTGCTGTCAACTGGGGGCAATTGGCCTTCTTGTGGCCCCTCTGGTTGCAGTGGAAACACAGCAACTCTGACGTCTGTAACACAGGTGCAGGGGCGGTACAATCCCTGCTGAAGTGCCCTAACTTGCCGCACTTGTAGCAGCCTGACGATCCCAACTTGCACGCTCCCTCGTGCGTCTTGCCGCATTTCCTGCAGCGGCCCCGTCCCTGTTGGCCTTTCGGCCCCGCATCTGGTCCCTTGGGCTTCTTCCCCGAAGCCCCCATAACATGCCCCTCTTCCGCCTTTCTCTTCCGAATGTGCTCCAGGTCTATCTCCCTCTCCCTTGCCCTAGCAACCATAGAGTCCAGGGTAGGGCAAGCTGAAAAACTGACATGCTCCCGAATGTCAGCTCGTAGCATGTCATGATAGCGGGTCCTCCTCATATCCTCATCACCCGCGTACTGGGGCACCAGTAACGCTCTCTCCCGGAACATGGCGGTGATCTCCGCCACAGTCTCCGTCGTCTGTCTCATATCTAGGAACTCCCTGGACAGCTGCTGAAGCTCGACAGCCGGCGCAAACTCTGCCCTGAACCTGGTCACGAAGTCTGACCAGGTCATAACCTCGACAGCCGAGGCTCCCAACGAGTCACCAACGGATTCCCACCAATCCCTAGCTCGATCTCTCAAACATCCTGCTGCAAATCTCACCTTCGACCCCTCGGGGCAGAAGCTAGTCAACTGTGCAGACTCAATGTCTGCAATCCATCGCCTGGCAGCTATGGGGTCCTTCGCCCCGTGAAAATCCGGCGCACCACTGCCCCGGAAGTCCTTGAAGGACAGTGTGCGAGATCCTGACTGGCCAGATGCCATGTCGCTCCTGAATGCCCTGAGGCGATCCTCCATCAACTCCACTATCCCTTCCTTGATCGACCCGAAGATAATATGTGACAACCGTCAAATTTCGGACAAGTCAAAGTCAAACAAAGTCAACAAGTCAAACCGGTCAACTCCAATAACCCTTGTATGTTAGGGTTTACGTTATGTAATCACTATACAATTCGCTATTTTAATGAGAAATCATCATTTGGAAAGTTCATGTGTTTGATTTTCCTTAGCCTTAACAGTGCTAAACAACGAACCAAAACGATAAAACATTATTGCACACTCATTTGGAGTGTGTACGACACTAAAACACGGTTTAACGGGGTTTACGAACCTTGCGTTATGAAGTCGGACACTCAAATTAATCACAAACGAAACCTCTCTAAATCGTTTTCACTCTATCTCTTTCTATTTGAAATCTCTCCCAAATCTCTCTCAAAAGTTCCCATAACTTTTTGGAATCATTGGGTCATCCCGACCCTTAACCGGGTCAAAAACCACTTGAAACGGGGTAAAAACGGGTAAAATAGCCTTAAGGACCCAAAACGGAAACTTCAGGACCGAAGCCTCTCATCCGAGGCCTCGGATCCGAAGGCTCTCATCAGGACCGAAGCTGAAGCCTCTCAGGAGACCGAATCCGAAGCCATCAGACAGCAGCCTCGCATGCGAGGGTCCGAAGTCTCGGCCCCCATCCGAGAGGTCTCGCAGACGGCCCCTTTTTACCGGTTTTTCGACTACGACTTCGTTTTAACTCCGTTTTTCATTATTTTAACGTGGGATTTTCACCCAAAACTTTATTTTATAAACTAAGGCCCCAAAATATATAAATCTCCAGGGTTTTTATAAAAATATATTAAAAGAATTAGTGGTTGAACTAATTATTGAGGGAATATTTGCTTTTCCTTAATTTATGGCAAAAGCAAACCACCACCACCTCACTCTATGATTAGCCACTCTTTCCCACTACCCCTTGTCACCTTAGTGGACCTTTACACCCAATCTCCAGCTCTTCCCACGTTCTAAGAGCTGGAGAATTGGTCATCTCTCCTCATTCTCATTAACTTCTTTCATTCTACACTTAGCAACCAAAGAACACTCTCCAAAATTCTCTCATCTTTTCTCTCAACTTCAAGAACTTCAAGGCTTTCTCCAGGGATTTATTTCTTCAATTAGTAAGTATCTTCATCATTCATATAATTATTACACTCCATTCTACTCAAATCATTGATATCTTACACAAATTCCATCTTATTCGGTGTTAGATTCTCGAATCATCAAGACATCTTCTTAGTGTTCTTGGGTTGAACACTTCCTCTCTCTTACTTTCATCTACTGAAACCACATAGGGTGAGTTCATACCCCAACATTTACATGTTCTTCTTAAGTTTTAAGGGGGGGAATACAAGTAAAATCATCAAGAACACAATTAAACTTTTTCTAACAGATTACATCAGAAAAGATGGATTTCGATCACGGACTGTTTTGGTCAACTTAATATTTTAGTTTTCAAAACTGTTCCAGGTGCAAGTAGTTCAAACTCTTAGCTTTAAAATGGCTACTTTCACATCTCCATATGATTTTCCTACAATTTATGGTGATTTTTACAAAACTGCCTATCATTTCAGAGGCAAACCCGGACCAGTCTGTGATTATGAACATTTTCACCTCTGTTAGAAATCACTAAAAATCATGATAAAATTTACGAACAAACTAGACTCATATTCCAAACTCTCAGAATTTGCGGATTTGGATTTGGAGCTTTGATGATTTTTCTATAAATTTTCTAAGAACAGTAACAGAAACTGTATTCAACAAAAATCTGCTGTCAATTTCATTTCACCTTGTAACATGTTGAGCAAGGTGTATATCTTTTTGTGATTATATGCTATTGCAATATATGACATTTTATCTTAATATTTAGACACACATCAGTTTACAAATGGATTTGGACATATAAAATATAAAGAATAACAAGTGATTATAATCAAAGTACAACCGATACATTCAAACATTTAATAAACTATTTTGAATATAGTTTGCATACATTACAACGTACTACCCTTGGTTGAAAAACTATAATAGGTATAGTTTATGATACATTACATAATACATACATTTAAAAAGGGTACATTTATACAAAGGATATTTTCATTAAGCAAGGTACGGCCATACGGTACCAAGTTTTCATAACACGTAATTCCGTTAATGACTTTATGAAACATTACATAACACATACATTTAAAAAGGGTACATTTATACAAAGGATATTTTCATTAAGCAAGGTATAGCCATACGGTACCAAGTTTTCATTACACTACACGTAAATTCGTTAATGACTTTGTGAGACATTTACTTCAAATTACCATTAAGTCCTGTATTGTAACCAGAGTCTCCTTGAGGGAGAGCGTGATAGTTGTGTATAGATCTATATTGGGTTTGACAAACCCACACCTAAACTGCATGCAACAGTTAGACCGATAGGTCTGGGGTGACAAATGTCATAACATTTCCGACGCCTGAAGAACGTCGTTTCAGGCCAACTAGGTCATAGCATGGTTATAATAACTCACATGTGGTATTAACAAACATAGAATTTACGGGGATTTCACAAAAATCAAACGAGTTTATGTCGATTTAAACTTGCATTGTTTTACTATAAGGAACGAACACTACTTGTACATTTCGGTCTTTGGGTTTTAAGACTACATTTACACATTAAGGAAAATATTGGATTTTCTGGAACGAACACTACTTTTACAAGAAAAGGTTATAATAACTCACATGTGGTATTAACAAACATAGAATTTACTGGGATTTCACAAAAATCAAACGAGTTTATGTCGATTTAAACTTGCATTGTTTTACTATAAGGAACGAACACTACTTGTACATTTCGGTCTTTGGGTTTTAAGACTACATTTACACATTAAGGAAAATATTGGATTTTTTGGAACGAACACTACTTTTACAAGAAAAGGTTATAATAAACTCACACAAAGTATTAATGAATATTGGAATTTACGGGAACTTCATTAAAATTAAATGAGTTTACGTCGATTTAAACTTACATTATTTATTATAAGTAAGAAAAGTTACTTGTACATTTCGGTCTGTGGATTTAAGACTACATATACATTTTAAGGAAAATACTGGATTTTTCTAAAACAAATACCACTTTTACAAACGAAAGGCTTTTAATAATACCAAACAAAAGCTTATGAACTCACCAACCTTTGTGTTGACACTTTTTCAAACAACTTGTATTCTCAGGAAATCATTAAACAAGTAATCAAGTGCTTTTGAGGATGGGACGCTAAGGCGTCTACTATTTCATATTTTGTCAACATATTGTAATTGATTCGTAAACATGTAATTCATACAATGATGTAACTTTTTCAATTATATATATGTTGGTTGTGTTTGCTTGAATTACTATTACAATTGTTGTTATGATACTATACATGAAGTCCTCCACCCCCGGACATTTCCGCCATCCTTGGTTTGGGGGTGTGACAGATTGGTATCAGAGCACAGTTTATAGTGAATTAAGTATATCAAACCACATAAGATATACAAACTATAAACACAATTGGGACTAATAGTCTCTGATTTGTGCATTTTTCAAATAAATATACTTTTATAAAATGAATGGTTTCTTATTAAAAGTATAAATACATGCATACATGCTCACATAGTGTCATAACTAGAAGAACATAAAGTAAAAGAAGAGGAGTTGTACATTATGGGTATGCCTTGGTATATGTAAATCAAGTCTAGGAAGGATATAGCCTGATCAACTATATATGTCCGAGAAGTGACTTGCATATACTGGGGGATAGTCATAATGGGCAACAAATCTAACAACCTAACTACACCCTACAGGGAATACTTTAAGAATCGAATCTAAACACCTAAAAATACTATAGGAGTATTTGGTGATACTATAACCAACTTATGTGAAAACTAAAGACCTCTATTAGTAGGCCTATGATAACTGAGTGCATACGCCAAGGTTATACATAATTAAAGATATTATAGACTCAGAATCTATGACTATTGCTCTACTTCCTGTTCCTTGTTTGGTTGTGGACTTAGAGTAGAGTCATTTATTCGAAAGTCTATTCTATCTCAAATTATGTATAACTGATATGCACTACGTGATTATAGACGTAATTAATAAGGATCACCCCTATAAGTAATTATAGGATTAGGCGTCCATTAATTATCTCTTCTATCCCTATTTTCGCACGAGCAACATGATGTGTAAAATTTTAACGCCCGTACAAAACCTACTTCTACCCACTACCATAACTCCGTCTCCAAGACGTTAACAGAAACACCAAGAATAGTTCACTAAAGTGCGAAATTATACATGTGTATATAAATGGTAAGGATATTTACTAAAAGGTTTATCAATGAAATAGGCATGTATTTTATTTCATTGAATCTCACTACTTGGTATTACAAACAATTTACAACTGGTAACTCTAAGATTCTTTAGGTGTACCTCGAAGTTATGTGTAATTAAGAAATGATTGACCTAGAAATGGTGAGTCCGCCTTAGGACCTGTTCTTTGTTTGGTTGTGGACTTAGGGTAGACTCATTAGGATCAACAGTCTAATAAAATTTTAATTACACATAACTGGGGGCATGTCAAGTGAATCTTAGGAGTGGATCAGACATGGAACAAATCACAAGATTATAATCAAGTTATTCCTACTAAATTCATAAGTCTATTTATATAGACCTCTGGTATAGAGTCGTCGGCGTAGTCGTGTCGGCAATCTAGAATATGGCTAAATACATAATACAAACTATAATACCCAAATTATACAAAATTTTCTGCATTAAAAATCAATAGACAAATACATAAAATGAAACTAAAAAGGGTATCAAACTATCAAGAGAAAAACACATACAATGTAGATTAAAATCCACTAATTATAACAAAATGGCTAAGGATTGTTAAGTCCTCTCTTCTTATAAATAGCTTTGAAGCAAGCTTGCCTAAGCTTCTTTGTTCTTTCTGTCAATTCCATACCTGGCAATTTCTCCATCATCTTCTTGTGCCCTTCTAACGTCTCTATCTCCTCCTTTAATCCCAACTCCTAAATTTTTTTTTTAAGGTAGATGCAATATATTTTTCATGTGAGTTCACAAAATTTACAATGAGTTAAGTTTATATAAATATAAATCAGGAGATCGTAGTAAATCAATTGATTTGATGTGGCATATGCCTAGGACCTATGTTTAGTTATAAAGAAACTAACAATTAAAATTTTAGAAAATACCAAAAGCACTTTGGTTAACAAGTGCATGAGTAATGTATAGAAGGTTATTATCATAATTTACCTTGGCATTTTCAATGAGGGATTGAAGGCTCTTAAGTTTTCTATGAGGCCATCTGTTTATGTTTAGCTCCCTGCATCTTTTCTTCAACACTGTTAAACTTATCCCTAGTTCCTTTGCTGTCATGATTATCGGCATCTCAAAGTACTTCTCTATCTCTTCAAACTGCAGTGGTCTCAATCTCTTTGCCACCTTCCGGCCACCGTGATCAGTGGTGGCAGCACTAGAACTACATGTAGCCTCACCACCGGATTTACAGTCTTCACTGAAACTAACCAATGGTAAATTACCATCCTCCCAACAATCCCATAAGCTTATATCTTCAAGGGGATCAAGATCGTGAAACTCATTTCTAGAAATGATGTTTTGATCTTTGTTAAGTACTATGGAAACGTTCTGATCGAGCACTTCATGCAATTTTTCCGACAACTCGTAATCATGATGGTTGAGCATGTCACCACTGCAAAAATCCAAAAAAAAAACTCAAGATAATCAAATCCAACACGATGAAAGACTCTTTTTGATCACTACAAATCCAAACCATGTTTTGATCAATGTCGACAAAATCACTTTTCTGTGCGTAAGATGGTGTAATGAGTGACGTTTATATATACCTGAAAAGATCTTGATGATCAAAGTACTGAAACCAATCGAGGTCATCTATGGGGTTTTGATGATCTGCAGGTGGATCCATTTGTGAGGGAGAAGTTAAAAGTCGCGGTAAGAATGTGATGATTTATATAAGTAAAGTGGGAGAAGTAATTAATAGCAAATTGTTGGGAATGCAACAAAACAAGTTAAGCACTTCTGAAAAATTGATAAATGATTTCGGTAACACTCGCGGAATATAAACTAGTGAAAATTACAAATGAAATGGAATATATATAGTCTATGATGTTATGGTTATTGTGTATCTAACAAATGAAGAGAAAATGAATATATATATATATATATATATATATATATATATATATATATATATATATATATATATATATATATATATATATATATTCTTTGAGCCGTAACCTTCTTCTTCAATTCACACACATATACGGATATGTTGCTGCAAATTATGACTTGTGTGCCTCATGCATTTAATGCATCACATGCCTACTGCATATTCTTGACTTTGAAGCTACGTACCAGTTTCCAATTTCCCCAGTAGCACAGTTTCATTAGAAAGTACTCCAAGTCTTCACACATGAACCAGTTAGAAAGTACTCCAAGTCTTCACACATGCAAATTATGACTTGTGTGTCGCTATAGGTATGTCATTTATTGTTAAAAACCTATAGCGACAACAAGTCATCGTAATAGATTAAACCTGTGGTGACGACAAGTCGTCGCTATAGGTAACTAATAAAAATTTATTTATTTTTACCCCGAGAATATGATTGACAAAATCTATCCGACGAGACCCTCGTGATACCTCTTGACGAAATTGAAATCAACGAGAGTCTCCACTTCGTGGAAGAACCGGTAGAAATCATGGATCGAGAGATCAAAAGAACAAAGCAAAGTCGTATTCCCATTGTGAAGGTCCGCTGGAACGCTAAACGAGGACCCGAATTCACCTGGGAACGCGAGGATCAGATGAAACAAAAGTATCCACATCTCTTCCCAAACTCTTGAAATCCCAGTCAAAATGAAAATTTCGGGACGAAATTCCTTCTAACGGGGGGATGATGTGACAACCGTCAAATTTCGGTCAAGTCAAAGTCAAACAAAGTCAACAAGTCAAACCGGTCAACTCCAGTAACCCTTGTATGTTAGGGTTTACGTTATGTAATCACTATACAATTCGCTATTTTAATGAGAAATCATCATTTGGAAAGTTCATGTGTTTGATTTTCCTTAGCCTTAACAGTGCTAAACAACGAACCAAAACAATAAAACATTATTGCACACTCATTGGGAGTGTGTACGACACTAAAACACGGTTTAACAGGGTTTACGAACCTTGCGTTATGAAGCCGGACACTCAAATTAATCACAAACGAAACCTCTCTAAATCGTTTTCACTCTATCTCTTTCTATTTGAAATCTCTCCCAAATCTCTCCCAAATCTCTCTCAAAAGTTCCCATAACTTTTTGGAATCATTGGGTCATCCCGACCCTTAACCGGGTCAAAAACCACTTGAAACGGGGTAAAAACGGGTAAAATAGCCATAAGGACGCAAAACGGAAACTTCAGGACCGAAGCCTCTCATCCGAGGCCTCGGATCCGAAGCCTCTCATCAGGACCGAAGCTGAAGCCTCTTAGGAGACCGAATCCGAAGCCATCAGACAGCAGCCTCGCATGCGAGGGTCCGAAGTCTCGGCCCCCATCCGAGAGGTCTCGCAGACGGCCCCTTTTTACCGGTTTTTCGACTACGACTTCGTTTTAACTCCGTTTTTCATTATTTTAACGTGGGATTTTCACCCAAAACTTTATTTTATAAACTAAGGCCCCAAAATATATAAATCTCCTGGGTTTTTATAAAAATATATTCAAAGAATTAGTGGTTGAACTAATTATTGAGGGAATATTTGCTTTTCCTTAATTTATGGCAAAAGCAAACCACCACCACCTCACTCTATGATTAGCCACTCTTTCCCACTACTCCTTGTCACCTTAGTGGACCTTTACACCCAATCTCCAGCTCTTCCCACGTTCTAAGAGCTGGAGAATTGGTCATCTCTCCTCATTCTCATTAACTTCTTTCATTCTACACTTAGCAACCAAAGAACACTCTCCAAAATTCTCTCATCTTTTCTCTCAACTTCAAGAACTTCAAGGCTTTCTCCAGGGATTTCTTTCTTCAATTAGTAAGTATCTTCATCATTCATATAATTATTACACTCCATTCTACTCAAATCATTGATATCTTACACAAATTCCATCTTATTCGGTGTTAGATTCTCGAATCATCAAGACATCTTCTTAGTGTTCTTGGGTTGCACACTTCCTCTCTCTTACTTTCATCTACTGAAACCACATAGGGTGAGTTCATACCCCTACATTTACATGTTCTTCTTAAGTTTTAAGGGGGGGAATACAAGTAAAATCATCAAGAACACAATTAAACGTTTTCTAACAGATTACATCAGAAAAGATGGACTTCGATCACGGACTGTTTTGGTCAACTTAAATATTTTAGTTTTCAAAACTGTTCCAGGTGCAAGTAGTTCAAACTCTTAGCTTTAAAATGTCTACTTGCACATCTCCATATGATTTTTTCTACAATTTATGGTGATTTTTACAAAACTGCCTATCATTTCAGAGGCAAACCCGGACCAGTCTGTGATTATGAACATTTTCACCTCTGTTAGAAATCACTAAAAATCATGATAAAATTTACGAACAAACTAGACTCATATTCCAAACTCTCAGAATTTGTGGATTTGGATTTGGAGCTTTGATGATTTTTCTATAAATTTTCTAAGAACAGTAACAGAAACTGTATTCAACAAAAATCTGCTGTCAATTTCATTTCACCTTGTAACATGTTGAGCAAGGTGTATATCTTTTTGTGATTATATGTTATTGCAATATATGACATTTTATCTTAATATTTAGACACACATCAGTTTACAAATGGATTTGGACATATAAAATATAAAGAATAACAAGTGATTATAATCAAAGTACAACCGATACATTCAAACATTTAATAAACTATTTTGAATATAGTTTGCATACATTACAACGTACTACCCTTGGTTGAAAAACTATAATAGGTATAGTTTATGATACATTACATAATACATACATTTAAAAAGGGTACATTTATACAAAGGATATTTTCATTAAGCAAGGTACGGCCATACGGTACCAAGTTTTCATAACACGTAATTCTGTTAATGACTTTATGAAACATTACATAACACATACATTTAAAAAGGGTACATTTATACAAAGGATATTTTCATTAAGCAAGGTACGGCCATACGGTACCAAGTTTTCATTACACTACACGTAAATTCCTTAATGACTTTGTGAGACATTTACTTCAAATTACCATTAAGTCCTGTATTGTAACCAGAGTCTCCTTGAGGGAGAGCGTGATAGTTGTGTATAGATCTATATTGGGTTTGAGAAACCCACACCTAAACTGCATGCAACAGTTAGACCGATAGGTCTGGGGTGACAAATGTCATAACATTTCCTACGCCTGAAGAACGTCGTTTCAGGCCAACTAGGTCATAGCATGGTTATAATAACTCACATGTGGTATTAACAAAGATAGAATTTACGGGGATTTCACAAAAATCAAACGAGTTTATGTCGATTTAAACTTGCATTGTTTTACTATAAGGAACGAACACTACTTGTACATTTCGGTCTTTGGGTTTTAAGACTACATTTACACATTAAGGAAAATATTGGATTTTCTGGAACGAACACTACTTTTACAAGAAAAGGTTATAATAACTCACATGTGGTATTAACAAACATAGAATTTACTGGGATTTCACAAAAATCAAACGAGTTTATGTCGATTTAAACTTGCATTGTTTTACTATAAGGAACGAACACTACTTGTACATTTCGGTCTTTGGGTTTTAAGACTACATTTACACATTAAGGAAAATATTGGATTTTTTGGAACGAACACTACTTTTACAAGAAAAGGTTATAATAAACTCACACAAAGTATTAATGAATATTGGAATTTACGAGAACTTCATTAAAATTAAATGAGTTTACGTCGATTTAAACTTACATTATTTATTATAAGTAAGAAAAGTTACTTGTACATTTCGGTCTGTGGATTTAAGACTACATATACATTTTAAGGAAAATATTGGATTTTTCTAAAACAAATACCACTTTTACAAACGAAAGGCTTTTAATAATACCAAACAAAAGCTTATGAACTCACCAACCTTTGTGTTGACACTTTTTCAAACAACTTGTATTCTCAGGAAATCATTAAACAGGTAATCAAGTGCTTTTGAGGATGGGACGCTAAGGCGTCTACTATTTCATATTTTGTCAACATATTGTAATTGATTCGTAAACATGTAATTCATACAATGATGTAACTTTTTCAATTATATATATGTTGGTTGTGTTTGCTTGAATTACTATTACAATTGTTGTTATGATACTATACATGAAGTCCTCCACCCCCGGACATTTCCGCCATCCTTGGTTTGGGGGTGTGACATAATGGGAGTCGAATTAAGGATGCATCTGGTGATCTCTGACGCGATGAACTCGCGTAGCCTCTCGTCTATTGGCTCGGAACCTGATCCCGAACCCGATCCCTCTCCTGAACTGCCAACTGCTGGCCTCGAGCGTAGTACCACCATTCTGCAATACATAACGACAACTGTCAGTGGTACTGATACATCTAAAGGGATCACGTCTACTGCAAGGTTCCTGGTCTCGCCTCAGCCTCCCTTAATTCAAGTATGGATCCTCTGCTTTCAGTAGTACGGGCCCATACTACCTTCTACATCTATCCGTACTTTCCTCAAGAACTGCCTCGACTCCACCAAGTCCCTACTACTACTGTTGATCTCATGCTAATCTCATCCTAGGCTCGCCCTAGGAAGTCGCCAACCCACTCTCCACCCTCAGCTGCATAAGAAGTCCCTGCTTTCTTCCCCTAACCAGCTTGCGAATACTATTACATATTACTCAGACTAGATAATTCTTCGAATGAGGGATCCTACCCTACAACGGTTGGACTCAAACAAGAGCTGCGAAATAGGGCTAGACCCAACCCTCTGAAATTATTTAGTCCTTGCAATATGTATATTAACATATTCATTTACTAGTTAGTGAAAGACAACTAGAACTCCTAAAAGCACATAGCAAGCAGCATTCGGACATTGAGTACACATAATCAAGTATGTACTACTCTGGCTATCATATCGACTGATCTGTACTAGCATACACTGCTAAGCTCATACTATCAGGCATAACCTAAACAGGCTATCCTACTACTGTCTACTCGGTACTAGCATGCAATTCTCATAAAGCTGGAACACATAAAGCAGGCACATAAGGCATCATTCCCAGATCCTTAGTCCTATTCTAGCATGCTGTTCTACTGAAACTGAAACTGATAATCATAACATAAACTTGTATGGGTACTTTGGGGAAAACTTACTTGAGCTCGGCCGGTCGCGCACATCACACACCTCGTTCTTTCTCGTAACTCTTTTTCCCAGTCTTTAGAAAATCGTTTCTTTATAAAAATCTTTTAATCCCTCGATTTGAGTCCAGACATCCCCCGAAGGTGTGTCCGAATCCCTCAAACCAGGGCTCTGATACCAACTTGTAACATCCCAAAATACGAGCCAAAAAAAATTTTCATTTTTGAAACATATACTTAGCAAACATTAGAAATAAAACATTCACTGATCATATCATTTCATAAAAATGTCGCGTGTCCGGAAACCATTTTATAAAAACATAATAATGTCAGAGTACAAATCCCAGAATAACTCATGATGTGGAAATCAATGTGTGTGTATGATGTGCCGCTACCGCGCCAGCTCTTTCCACTTCGACGAAGAGGTACCTGAAAACAAAACTATAAACTATAAGCACAAAGCTTAGTGAGTTCCCCCGTCATACCACCTACCATACAGTTACATAACATACATATATTGTCCGGCATATCTGGGTGCCCGACCTACCCCTTCGGTCCTCCCGACCGGATACTGTCTAGCATATCTGGGAGCTGGCCTCCCCTTCGGTCCTCTCGACCGGGTTCTGACTAGCATATCTGGGTGCTGGTCTCCCCTTCGGTCCTCTCGACCGGGTACTGTCTAACATATCTGGGAGCTGGCCTCCCCTTCGGTCCTCTCGACCGGGTACTGACTAGCATATCTGGGTGCTGGTCTCCCCTTCGGTCCTCTCGACCGGGTACTGGGGACTATTTCACCCCCTTACTACTACCACATAACACATTTATCACATAATCTATCTAGCATGGCTGGGCACGACCGCCCCTTCGACCCTATTGGCCGGTAATCTGGGGACTATCTCCCCCTACAGTCACTAGTACATAGCATCATGTCATTTTAGCACATAAACATATCACAGGTAGTAACAACCCTAGATGAATATCACAGAGACAATCATCTATCATGTAACTCCTACTGGTGGGCCGGCATTGTGGCCGTAGACCCACCGCTACTGGAAGGTAACTCACCTCAAAGTGGCTGCTAATCTGCGTGGGAACTGACTGACTTCTGCTGCTGCTGCTCCGGAAATCCTCCGGCTATAATTCCCACAAAAACACTCAGTCAAATACTGCTAACCGCCCTCAGGGTAAAATGACCATTTACCCCTAACTAAACCAAGAGTCAAAATCAAAGTCAACTTCCAGTTGACCCGACTCGCCGAGTTGGCTTGCCAACTAGCCGAGTCCCTATCCACTCGATTGACCATAATCTCGTCTCTACTCGTCGAGTTAGACATTGACTCGACGAGTTCCCTTCTAAACCGATGACCACTAGTCCTTCATCCTAGTCGCCGAGTTGTATGAACAACTCGCCGAGTCTGTTCTTGAGGCTCGCCGAGTCAGGGCATTGACTCGCCGAGTTCCTCCATGAGTGAGTCTGGCTTCCGACTCACTGAGTCACCCCCCCCCCCCATGACTCACGACTCCACTCAGCAACACGAAAAGGGGAAAACTCGAGGACTCGCGACTCGACTCGCCGAGTCGGCCACATGCCACTAATATATACTCGATTTTGCTTGGATCCGGCTCATTCCATACGTAGATCTAGGTTCCTAGGGCTTGATTAACACGTAAAGTTTCCAACTTTACGTGTAAATAAACACCAATGAAGGTTTTAGGGCTCAAAATGCACTAAAAGAGTAGATCTAGGGCTTTCATGCAATATGGCTTCATAAAGGCAGTGGATCCGAGCTCCTAGAGCTCAATCATGCCTAGATCTAAAGGTTGATCGGCTTATCACAGACCCTAGTTCATACCCAAGCTTGGAAATGGCTCAAGAAGGACTTTAATGGAGCTCTAAGGGACTATAAGCATGAGAACAGAGGGAAACTGAGTTATACCTCAAGGAAATCTCTGAAATAACACCAAGATGCCTGGCCTCCTTCCTCTCCTCTTGATCTACTCTCCTTTCTCTCTCAAAGTCTTCAAGAAATCACACCAAGCACTTCAAATTTCACAAGGAGCGATGTTAGAACGATATAGGGGGCTCTGAGGGTGAATGGGGGCGAGTTTGGGGCGCATAAGGTTGGTTTAAATAGGGTGCAAACCCTTGGAATTAGGGTTTCACCAGACAGCGGGGACTCGCCGAGTCGCCAACTTAAACGTGTTCCATGTCCCGGCTCTACTCGGCGAGTCGGGCCTACAACTCGCCGAGTCCAAGGCTAAAAATGCAAAATACTTAGATAAATTTACATACCAGGAACCAGGTGCTACAGAGCAAATAAATAGAAGTGTGCGTTAGGTGTGTTGTGTAACGAATAAACAATAAACACCTTGACTAGGTGTTTACGGCCAAACAAGGGGTATTTGGGCCGTAAACTCCCTTTTTCATGGACTCATGCATATAGCATGAGTTTACCCTCCGTTTCCCATTTTTCACTTCCAACTTCAAGAACACCAAGACTTCTCTCTCAAGTATCATATCATATTTCCGTCAAATCCGCCAAAATGTAAGTGTTTTCTTCCTAGATTCGTTCATATAACACTTTATCTAGTGTTTATACACGATTTCACCCATGAAATCTTGTCTTTTTCATAGATCTTCAAGTGTTCTTCAAAACACCAAGAACACCAAGAACACACACTAGTGTTCTTGGGCTCCAAACACTCTTTCGAGCTTCCTATAACTAAGTACACTTCTCCTATCAAGTTATTCACTTAGAATACATGTTAAACCCTTTAAGAACATCAAGATCCCCAAGAAAACATGTGTTTACGGTTTGGGGAGACCTCCCAAAACCGTAAACACCTTCAAAAGGTGTTTAAGTGCCCCTAACACCTTCCAATGCTTGTATAAGTGACTAGAACCTTGCATGCATAAGATAGAAACACCAAAACATGAAGGAAATGGACAAACATGAGTTTACGGCCGTAAACCCATGTGTTTACGACCGTAAACTCCCAAGGAGTGGTCCAAGGACCGTAAACTCCAAAGAAGGGTCATTTCGAGCCCTAGTCACTTCCAAAGCCCTTGATTCGAGTCTAGCTTAATTCCTTGAGTGGTTTAGGACCTTTGAACACCCAATGGCACCACTTCCATGAGTTTACGGCCGTAAACTCATGGGGAAGTGGTCCAGAAACCGTAAACACCCCTAAGGGCCACCATTTGAGGAGTAAACTCCAATGTGAGGCCATACTCTCTTTATATACAACCCTTAGTACTCCTAGCACTTGTAGCAAAGTGTTTTCATGTATTAGGATGTCTTTACTTGCATAATTAGTTATTAAATGACTAATTAGATACTTAAATGTATCACTACATGTTAAATAGGATCCGAGTGTGTGTACAAGTCCTCACTTGACACATAGCATCCTATACCATCTGTTCATCCGAATCACCCACGTCAGGTGAGTTCATACCCCTTAATCAACCTTTTAAATGATTTTAAATGCTTTTATGGGGGGGAATACAAGTTGAACTATAGGGTTATTATATCAATCACATGTGATTAATAACCGTATAGCAAATAGATTTTTGCATGTTAAATTGTTTTATCCAGCTTAAGGTTTTCAAATCTTGTTTTCAAATCTCTTTTAAAGTATGAAAATCCCTTTTTAGATCATTAAAGCTTTTCAAAAGTTTTACCAAAACTTCTTATATGCTTTTATATTGTAAAATGCATGCCTATATATGTATAGTTATATAAGTAATCTTTAAAGGACTTAGGAAGGCTAGCTCGCTTTAATTCCTTTTCTTTGTTTGGATGTGGCTTTAGGGTATCGGTTATCCGTCCGAAGGTCGTTTAAATATTAGTTATATATCATGTATACATATATGGTCATAAAAGTTCCATCAGTCATTTCACTCCCTTTGGGTAGCAAAGGCATCTAGATAACCTCTCAAGTAAACTATAATAGGTATAGTTTAGAAACCAACCATAACATTCATGAAGGAGAACTTAGTCATATCTATATTCTAAAACATATACTTTTTAGTAAAAGGAAAGGTTTATAGAATTCAAAACACGGGATACATCCTCATGACGCGGATTTCACCGTTGTCGAGCGGTAACCAGAGTCTCCTGGAGGGAGAGCGGGCATTGTGTGTATAGATCTATACGGGACAGACACTCCCACATCCTGACTGCTAGCTACAGTCCCGGCTGACCAAGCCAAGGGGTGACAAATGTCACATTCATTCCGACCCCAGCAGGTCGTCAAGTATTCGATTGTCAATCAGTATGGTTACGAGTATCTTTAGAGTTACCTTATAATTCATGGCTTAGGTAATAAGTGTCATCATGGTATTTTCTATATATAAAATTTTCATTATATATATATACCTTCCTAGTTATACACTAGGCCACATTTTAAAATCTTTAAACAGACCTACTTAGGATTAAAGGTTCTTTTAGACTTTGCGAGACGTATTTCTCATTCGATACCGTCTGGAGTCTGTATTTCATTCTTTTAGACTTTGCGAGACGTATTGCTCATTCGATACCGTCTGGAGTATGTATTTCATTCTTTTAGACTTTACGAGACGTATTGCTCATTCGATACTGTCTGGAGTCTGTATTTCATTCTTTTAGACTTTGCGAGACGTATTGTTCATTCGATACCGTCTGGAGTCCGTACTTCATTCTTTTAGACTTTTCGAGGCGTCCCGCCTGGAGTTTATGTTTTATTTACTTTTAACCAGCAGTGTTACTGTTGAGGTAAAAATATTATTTTTCCCCATTACTTTTGCTTGTGATTCGCTCACATATTCTTTAAAGTAAAAACTATATTTTGATAAAGATAGTTACCTTGGGGGAAATTACTCCTTAAACATAAAACAATAGGGTCTTGGTAGAAGACTACTTTTATTGGAAAATATAGGATTTTCTAAGAGGAATTCTAATACTCTATAACTTCTAAACCACCATCTTTTATGAGATTATTTTGAAGTAAAACACGTATTTATACCAATGTCATTAAATACTTATGAACTCACCAGCATTAAAATGTTGATACTCGCTTTCAAAATAACTTGTATTCTCAGGTCATCGATAGACAGGTACACTCCGGGAGCTTTTGCGAAGTCAGCCTTGTACCGAGCTGCATCTTATGTTATTCTCTGTATTTACTTTTGATGATGTTGTTAAATGTAACCTATGTAAAATTATTACTATTAATGCAATGGTTGTTGTACTTTGATTACTATATTGCATATGTTGTGATACTTGACATGACGTCCTCCACCCCAGAACGTTTCCGCCGTTCCGATTTTGGGGTGTGACAGATACCATGTTGATTAGTGTTTCTCGAATCGCATCCATTGCACTACATCAAGAGTATAAATATGATATAAAGAAGATAATAGGGTTATAGCTATGTGGGATAAATACAAAGGGTCATATAAGAAAAATACAAATACATTAAATAAAACGTCTAACTATATGGACTATAAGTGATTACCCTACTCAAGGTAATCATTTACTAAGAAAGTTATAGAAAATGAATTTCTACTTAAAGTTGGCAAATTATACTAATTTGTAGTTGGGCTTTCACAATTATTTCCGAAGACTCCATTGAACATGTGAAACAAAAGTAGTTAAGTTCAAGCACAAATTAGTGTAGCTTGGTAGATTCAAGACAAATTCCACAAAATCTTTCACCTGATTTTTAATAGTTTAGCCCAAAACAAGACAACATCATAAGTAGTTGAATACTTTAATGTTAAATTTAAGTTCCAAAATTGGTACAATATTTACAGAAATCTGGCGACTTTTTGTAATAATGTAAATGTCTTATTTCATGGTCCTTCGAGTTTAAATGTCAAGAATTCATGTTTAGCTTATTTTCTACTATATTTACTTGTTAAAAAAGAGGTTTGGTTATTTTTCTAGCAATTATAACTCTTAAGTTTCATCAAAGCATAATTATCACATTGAGCCGATTTACCCGCGATCAGAAACTCACGTATTGTAACTTTTAAGATTCAAAACTTTCACCATTTCAACAAAATATACCAATATAATTTTTTTTCTGTAATGTCAAGATTTTTATATAAAAGGAGTAAAGTTATGAGTTACTATATTATTACAAATACATTTCGTAATTAAGTGTAGAAGCACCTTCACATGAAATTTTTTGTAAAACCAACATCAATAATAATATCATCAATGAAAAAGAATTTAAACCTCCTTGGGATAATTTTAACTCTTCTGGGATAATTTTAACTCCTCCATGCATGATTATATTTATATTTGGATGAACGGAATAGTCAAATCAAGAGCTCGACGAATCTTTGTAGGGTCAAATACTTCAACCACAACTGAAAAAACTGATCTAACGGGCCGATGATCGGACATTTGTGAATCCAAACTATCATAACGAAGTTGTTCAATGCCTTTCCCCTTCCATAAAATACGATCACACCTGCATTTTATGAGTAAGATTCATTATGTTTTTCACTCGATAATAATATCCATTTTGAATTTTTCCAGACCTTTATGTGAATAGGAATATTATGTAATCACAACCAGCAAGATGTTGTTGTGTAGAAAGAGGGTGAAGTTTTATACTAAAATTTAGCTTATTTTTTAAATCTTATTTTATATTTATTTTAAATTTATATAAAATTTATTTTTTATTTCATAACAAACATAAAAAAAAACATACGTGGCTCCTTTATTAACAGGACGAATGGAATTTAATACCTTCAGCCATTTAGACATTGAGAAATCCACGGAAGGGTTTGCCACAATTAAAATTCAACTTTTGCTTAGGAAATTTGAAATATGATTGAACACAAATAATTTCAGTTTGTAGCTATAGAAAATGGCATAAGGATAGTCTAATTTTTTTTATTATTATTTTTAAGTTTCTCATAGCATGAGACATATTTAGCATTAAAAAAAGTTGTTTGGTTGACCTCAAAACTGTTAAAACGTTCACATACCATGCTGGTGTTCTTCTTTTCTCCCCTTCTTTAGGAATTTCACCTATATAGTGATCTGAATTGATTTCATACTTGTAAGTGGGTGGGAAGTTGATAACACCTTCCTTCCATCCCTCGAAGACACAGCCGCTTCTAAGCTCTTTGCATAGCTATCATTAACATTAAACTGTAACTATTTTGGATGACGAAGAGAACAAGGGCTTTCATGTATTTTGCACAGATTAAATACTGAAAGTGAGTCTTTGTTCCATCTTTTTAGATGTTATAGAAATTCGATATTTTGTCCCGTTACATTGCAATGCACATCAAAGGCAGTAGGTCGCCATGTTTTTTATCACTTAACAAACAAAAATGCCATATGCTATACTTTATAATCATGAATCTAATTAATTTACCTGATCATTGTATAACAGTTTCTCCCACTGCTTCAGGGCAACGAGTTTTCTGACGTCTGCATCTGCCATATTGATGCGATAATTCAAATCGCCAAACCAGAATATTTGGCTGTTTAATGGAGAAAAAACGACTTAGTATCAAAAGTATGAGCAATGAGGCTTTCTCGGTTAAGTCCTATTTTTTTTTTACAAATATACACTATTTTTTTCAATCTACATCATTTTCTAAAATATTACTTAAACCATTGTTTATCTAGACAACACTTGAAAGAAAAAAAAACATGGCCTTACTCATGAGATGGAATTGTTTTAGGTTGATCATGGTCTAATACCGATAAGAAATGAGTTCGTCTCAAGATCTCATTAACATCAGAGTTGCGCCTCCCATCATCCCCGTCCTTGTGTCCGGAGCTCAAATGAGAACAAACGAAACATATTCGTGTTTGATAAAGAGACATGCTAACGGAAATAGATCCCTGGATCCAAAACTTTTGATTACTTTCTTCTCAATAAGAAGGGTTAGATGCATAGCAATGTACACTTATTTATTTTTGTGTTATAGTATATTACTATATTACTTTCACTTCTTGGCATTACAACGTTACAACATTATACTCAAGGTTCTAAATAAAGTTAGGCGTAACTCGGCGACAATGTGAAGCCTCAAGTTTTTACGAGTTGCGGTGAACCATATCGATTGTAAGACATGACTTAAGGCGACAATTTTGTATATAATTAATATTTTTATATATATTTTCTACTATTGTTCATTCTTATATACATACACGACTTAAGGCGGTATTTTGTTAAAACTTGACGTCAAATAGAAGCCTTCAACCCATGACGAAGCTATGACGAGCTTTTAGAACCTTGATTATACTTTCATTTTTTTTCTTATTAAGACACTATGTGAGTTATCTATTAGAAAAAGACATTTTATTTTGAAAAATATACCTTTATAACATTGTATTTTTCCTTATTTTAATATAAAGACATTAAAGTGTTATAATTGTGTAGATTTTCTAAATAGCAATGAAAATAGCTTTAAATTTAAATGACATTGTTATAATTGTGTAGATTTTCTAAATTACAATGTATTAAGAGGTACACGTTGAAGTTTTTCAAATTATGACACTATACGTTGAAAATTCAAGAAGCATATGAATGTACTTTCAAATTTATTTTCTAATTAGGAGATTGAAAATTTTACCTAATTATAGGAGTGGTAATTATTTTGAATTTTTCTGCTACTACTCGATGTATTTATTAGAGTAGAATGTTGTAATAGAAGGAAAGGAAAGTAGGATGTTATAATAAAAAAATTAATTGAAGTACATTTTTATTTATTGTGCACACACAAAGACTTCTAATCATGGGTTGATTCAACAAGATGCACGAAATTACCTTATTTCCCATATAGCCCATAAGCCCGATGCCAATGGGCGTTACTTTTACATTACTGATATTCCTTCTCAACCTTCTCCGAACCCAAATCGAAAGGTATATACCAACCATCTGCTTACTCACGATTCGAACATACCTAATACATAACAAGTACTTTTGGTTTAGTTTGGTCTAGCACTATTAAGTTTAATCTGTCATATTACAAATTGATGCGTATCAAAGAGAGTTTAAATTAATTAAGATAATCATGCTTTATATATTCCGAAAAGGGAGATTGTTTCTTTTTTCATATAAAGGACAAAATAATAGGAAATACGGAAAAGCACTTACACCTTCACCATTTTACCAATTTAATCACATCACTATTTTCTATATTATAACATTGTACTCTTTAAACTGTTTCTAAAATGACCATTTTTATTGCTCAACCAATTTTGAGAAATGGTAAATACATTCCGTCATTTATTGACTTTGCCACAAAACTATTATTTTCTTTACTTTGGTTATTATGGTTAAAGTGATAAAATAGAACCGTTTATTAGCAAAATCGATATAATGGTGTATATATTTTTACAATTATATCAAAATAGGACAATGAGAAAGATGTTTTTCTTATTTATGTGTAACAATTCAATCTCTACCAAAAATAGTTGGACAACTAAATTCGATAATCCGGTGGAAATACAAAGTATTTTTTCCTACAAGGTTGAGAAACACACCTATCAATTTTTCCGCCACTTTTTGTCGGTGGATTTCCTTGTTCGACTTCTATTCTGTCCATGAGAGAATCATCTTCTTCCATCACTAGTCCGGATACATTATAGAGAGAATCAACAAGATCAGCCCTCTCTTGTTTCTCCGTCCAAAGCAAACCCACGTCGCACGAGCTATGACGCAACATTCTCAAACCCCCAAGATCAACCACATTACCTCGTGGACCGAAATTGTTAGCTGTCAAGTAGGAACAAGAATATTGTGGTTAGTTGTGCTAGCAAAAGTTAGTGTAGTATATATATTCCCTCTTAACTAGTATAAAGATACAAATACTTTGTAATTCAAATGAAGAATACAATTCAAATGATTTCGTTGTTGAAAGCTCTCTAATACTCAAAGTGTCACTTACATTCATGTGTGAACCAATCTTTACGAACTTGATCCGAGCTACTTAGCACTCTACGTAAGTTGTTACCCGAAAAACAAATATCATGTTTTCTATTTGGTGTGTATTCAGGCCAATCGAGGCCGTTGAATCCCGTTAGCCCGATCATTGAAGTAATCTCTTTCCTTTCGGGATCAGTTATTTCGGTTGACAGGAAATCCACATTGCTTTTGATCTCGGCAACAGGAGAGGTCGGGGCACTATAGCTTTTAGGTATGTATTCGAGTTCTTGTGATTTGTTAAGAGATTTTCGAATGACTGCCTCCCATTTTATAATCGGTGCTCGAGTCTCGGCTCCAAGCACATTCCCCGCGTTCAAAGGAACGACTTCTTGAAAACTGTTAACCGAAATTTTTGTTAGGGATTCTGGTTGCGAAAATTGTAACACAATAGTTTGTATTTTGTAAAAAAAAATAATAATAAAAAAAAATAAAAAAAATTTCGAACTCCTAATAAAAAAATGATATTAATTCCGATGCATCATGTGAATTAGATAACTTTTCTAATCCAAAATTCAATGTATTCTAAACATTGTCATTATCGATAACGACACAACAATATAACGTACAAATATGAAATTTGGCTACATTGGCATTGTCCTTTTCAACAATTTTATAATATTGGAAAAAACCAAAACTTGGTTATATTTTAATAAGTTGTTTCAATCAAAAGCACCGTGTGAACAAAAGATATAAATTTCATAAGAACGAAAAAAAAAACCTACAAAACTTCACAGCAACGTTACAAACTACCACTAATTAAAAACATAAGTTACCCGAAACCAAAATTACAACAATACCATTACTTTACCCGAGAATATATACGTCAGCCGGTTGGTGCATACTAAGCCAATCGTCGATATCAAGGCCATCAGGGGGAAGCTTTCCCGCAACATTCCAAGTCCCGATCATTAACCTACAAGACATGATGCATGTATGGGTGTTCCAATATAATATATATATACAAATATAAATTTTCAAGAATTGTGATTATGATGGAGAAGCAAATCTATCATATTTATAGCCAAACCTCAAATCTTTCGTTTTAATACAGTGAAGATCCTCTGATTTCCCCCTCTTGTGTTTTACCAATGGTTTTGCAGGTGTCACTACAAATATACAACCATTAAACCTGCTTAGAAAAGCCCTTAGCAACTATTAAGTACAAATTTTATTTGAAAATTCAATTACGGATGAACAACAATTTGGTCACATTAGGACCAGATTAATTAGGAACGGATTTGCAATGGATTCCAGGTGTATTGGATTAGCGAGAGGTTGGTACGGACAATCGACCCATTGGAAACGGAATTAATGACAGATGAGCAGATGGACCAATGCCAGCATTCTAATACTGAAGTAGCATTATTTTGCCTTTTGTTTTGTCATTATTTGAATATCTTATAATCTATAACATCTACTGCTTTACATTTGCTTTAGATTTTTATTTAATGATTAAAACAAATTATTTTACAAAAAAAACGACATAATTACCATTTGAAGTTTCACTCGAGCATGTAGACATGTTCCTCTCTATTCTAGTCGAATTCTCCTCGTTAAAACCCATATATTCGCGTTTATGAGAGGAACCTGCAAAACGTTCAAACCATGATAACTAAAAAGTAAGTCTCCTAGCTTTGTTACATAGGACAGAATGTGATTTGTTACCTATAACATGATTGCCACATGACATATTAAGTTGTACGACGTTTTAGAAGCATTAAAAATAATGGTACTAAGAATGATTTCAATGATATCTAAACTGGAACTTTTTTCCCATCTACTAAGGCTTAGGGGTATGTTACCATTCCACAACCGATCCACTAGGTTGTGGAAATTGTCTAACCAATCAAATGCATCGTCTCCGTCCATCTTCATAACCACTCCACAGCCGACTCACCGGTGCTTGGGGCGGTGTTCATACGGCTTATGGGCTACCACATAGGATCTCACGCATGGTTTGGAGCAGCATACCGGATAGCCTAAGATAGGACAAGGGCTCGCCTCACCCTCTCTTTTGTGAATATGACATAAATGACCTTCTCACCCTCATGAATATAGCCCTAGAAATCTTCTTAAGTCCGGATATTAAAGTCACTAGAAAAATTAAAGCTTTTTCATGATCCAAAACATACCATCATCTTCACTTTCGGTATCCATTTCGTCTTCACTAAAATCATTATTCTTTGGATGAATATTTAACCATTTTTTCATCACAATTGACGGCCAAAATGCCTACAAAAAGACGCATCCTTCAAACATAAAAATCAAAAAAATAATAAAATAATAAAATCAAGAAAAGCAATAAAGTTTTCTCGAAATATACCACAGATCGTTTCCCTCTTCGAACATGCATACTTCCAAAGAATTATCAAAGTCCCTGAAGAAAAAGATGTGAACTTTAAGAAACAGATGAATGTGAAGTTTATTTAAATGAATTCACGGTTCCAGAAGCCACGTTTATATAAATAATTGGTCCAACACAGAAACTCACAAAACTCCACTTGCAAGAAAAATCAATATTTTGGACCTCACTACAAAAACTTACATGAAACATCACAATCTTTTCAAATAACGACATAAAAACAGCCAAATAGTTCCAAGACATCATTTTCAAACACAACTTCAGATCGATGAGATAAACCAATGACTATTAAATACTCTTCGTGTTTCATTTAGAGATTTGCAGAAAACCACTAAATTAAGCTTTAAACATATTTAATCCAAGAAAAGTACAGTTTTTGTATTAAATATGTTTAATGAGATGAACAAAAACATAGATTAATATCTTACCAGTGGCGGAGCCAGGATTTTGTTGAAGGGTATGCCAAATAATCTACAAAATATGAATTAGTAGCAAAATACTTCAAATGATAACAAAATATAACAATGTATGCATTCTAAGTAAATTGTTCATTTAAGTTGCACACGGTGATCTCTTACATCATTAAAATCATCCAAAATTGAGCCTAATCTGAAACGTTTAGCGATATCTAATCTTTTTTGTTTTGCCCCCATTACTCAACGAAATTCATTAATCATAAATAATTCCAATTACAAACGTAATATTATATTCTTATTAAAAAAATAAATGTATATGTAGTGCAATAATACATATAATACAATAATACAAAAATACAAATAATTAATTAATAGCAACAACTAATAACCAAATTTATTAGGGATTGTTTTTATAACTTTGATGGTTTACGAATAAAAAAGAAAACTCAGAAGGTCATTTCCATAAATAAGATTCAAAGCATTTGAAAGATATTTAAGTATATGCTCAATATAGAGGAGCACAACAGTAAAACCCAAATATAAATATAAAAATAATAAGTATGAGCTCAAGATAGAGGATCATAATAGTGAAACTCAAATATAAAATATAAACATAATCTTCCATTGTAGTAATAATTTCAAGGGGTGGGGCATATGAAAACATTGTTACTTTTACTTAACGAAATTATATAGTATATATAAGACTTCAAATATGTGTAGGGTGGGCCAAGGCCAACCCTTGTACTCACATAACTATGCCCCTGTATCTTACTTGTGGTCCCTAATGTAGTTAATGCAAGATCACCAACCAAAACATTACTCAAATTATGATTTGGTTAGATGGAAAAATTTAGAACATGTTAAGAATGTATTAAATCAACTGGGCCAAACTCACTTGACAAAGACAAAATTGTACTTGACATAATATAATAACTACAAACAAAGGGTTATCGGCAACAACGTCGACCGTTGTATTTGTCAACAGGCTTTTCTTTGTATGATACTTAATTAAACTTCAAGGAGTGGATGACAAAAGCCTGGGCAAGGTTCATATGGAGCTCAACATGTTGTGAAAACAAGTTCTTCTCATCATTGGATTGCGGAAGAGAGAAATTCTATCGGTGTCTATTAAACTCATTTTTTTCCGCTCTCTTTTTTGTTCATCTATTCTCCATTGGCATGACCTCACTCCTTTTTTCCTTGAAATTAAATGGTAAATTAAGATACAACTTAGGTCATCTCCAATGGGAGTTTAATGAAGAGTTTAATGGTGAGTTTAATCTCATTAAACTCAAAATCCTCATTGTGGGAAAATGACTAGGATTCAATGCAATGGGAAGTTCAATCCCCATTGAACTCTACACTCTCTCTCCTCACACACACACAAATATATATATATATATATATATATATATATATATATATATATATATATTAAAATTATTTTTTATTTCAAACTTGTAATTTTTAAATTTTAATTAATGTTACTTTTAACCGTAGTTTTTAATTTGTAATTTCATGCTAATTAATTATCTAAAAAATTACAATAAGTAAAAAAAATGATAAATGATGTGGCAATCCATTAAATTGTATAGAGTTTAATGCAGTGTAGAGTTTAAAAAATAAAGTTTTATAATTAGTGGAATGTACATGTGTCAATCCATTGAACTCATAAGAGTTCAATGCATTGGAGCCTTATGTGGAGCTTAGGTGGAGCTTATATGGAGCCTAAGTGGCAATGACAAATGTAACACCATTCACTCCACTTTTATGTTAACTAGAAAGGTTACCCCCGCTACGCGGGGGCCAGAAGCTTTCAATGTTGTTTCCGAATTGATAAATATGACAGACATAGAAAGTGCAAGGATGAAAAGTCCGGGCTTTGCCCCGGACAAAAAATGTAAAAGTTTTGACTGCAAGGACCAGAAGTGTGAAAATGGCTAAAGAATTAAAGGGGTATGAATTAGCAACTTTTTAGAAAAGGGATCAAAGTTGTCAAACCGTTAAAGTTTTGTGGCCAAACTTTAAATATTAAAAGGTTCCAAAAAAGTGTAAAAATATTGATTGCAAGGACC
Source organism: Lactuca virosa (assembly GCF_052849685.1). NCBI lineage: Eukaryota > Viridiplantae > Streptophyta > Magnoliopsida > Asterales > Asteraceae > Lactuca > Lactuca virosa. The sequence continues at coordinate 143,773,389 of NC_136431.1, forward strand.
AAAAGTATCAAAATGGGTAAAGAATAATGACCAAAGTTGCCAAAAAACATCCAAATTTAGTATTCCTAACTTCCAACAATAATACAGGGACCAATTCTGCCAAAAAAATGGGAAGTTGAATGGAACACAAACAAAAGGACATGAATAAATTAATTAAAGAAGTACAGGGACCGGATATGTAAATCAAGGGACCAAACTTGGACAAAATATCCCAAGTTTACTATTCCTTTCTTCCACAACTTTAATATATATATAATAATTAGCATATGTAGAGCATTTAGTCTTCAAATTAGCAGACAAATAACCATTTGTGATATGATTACATTTAAGCTATCAATGAACATTCAATCTCCAAATTAACACACGTTAAACCATTTATGACAGAGCTCTATGCCTTTATCCAAGTTAGAATATACATAACCTTCATGTTCCAAACTAGAAAGGTTACCCCCGCTACGCGGGGGCCAGAAGCTTTCAATGTTGTTTCTGAATTGATAAATATGACAGACATAGAAAGTGCAATGATGAAAAGTCCGGGCTTTGCCCCGGACAAAAAATGTAAAAGTTTTGACTGCAAGGACCAGAAGTGTGAAAATGGCTAAAGAATTAAAGGGGTAGGAATTAGCAACTTTTTAGAAAATGGATCAAAGTTGTCAAACCGTTAAAGTTTTGTGGTCAAACTTTAAATATTAAAAGGTTCCAAAAAAGTGTAAAAATATTGACTGCAAGGACCAAAAGTGTCAAAATGGGTAAAGAATAATGAGCAAAGTTGCCAAAAAAACATCCAAATTTAGTATTCATAACTTCCAACAATAATACAGGGACCAATTCTGCCAAAAAAATGGGAAGTTGAATGGAACACAAACAAAAGGACATGAATAAATTAATTAAAAAAGTACAGGGACCGGATATGTAAATCCAAGGACCAAACCTGGACAAAGTATGCCAACTTTACTATTCTTTTCTTCCACAACTTTAATATATATGGGGTACCCCGCTCCGCGGGGTTCGGTTACGACCAGGCTTTTAGTCTTTTAGTTTTTGGTTATGTATGTCGTATAGTCATAGGTAGTGTGTGGTTGTCGTGTTTGAGCATGGTTTTCGTCTTTTGATAATCGAATCAGTCAAGCCATATTCAAAATGAAAAGACGAAAACTATGCTGAAAACCAATTTTGAGAGAACTTTTTTTTCACAATATTAGATTTCCACTCTGCAAAACAAAGCACAAAATAACAACCTACTTTATTCAATCCATGAAATCTAGAAGCGAAAACTGAGTGTATTTATCAATCATGAGATTATAAAAAATGGAACAATGTACAATACATATTACATAATGTATAAATGTTTATAGCAAACCTACATATTGGTAGCAGTTCTCATTTCATGATCTTTCTCTCTTAATTATTAACCATACAAAAATGGAACCCCCTGTTTCCGCACCAAAGGGAGATGTGCTACCAATTGGGGTGTTATTTGCATTATTAGTGTGCCAAAAAACTGATGGAGAACAAAAGGGAGAACCGGATGACTGCTCGAATGATGTTAAAAAAAAATAGAAGCAAAGAAGATGCAATTTCATACTTCATACTGGATATTTCTCCTTGTAGGGAATTTGAAGTGCCATTTTCGATGTATAATCTAGAACAATAAATTGTAAAAAATGGAAAACTAAAACTTCACATGATATGTATATAATGGAATCTTAATATAAACGATTTTGTTGATTGAAAATATTTGTTACCTTCCTAAAAATTAAAAATGAATCATATGAGTATGAATATGGATAGCCCAAACATTTGACACGTGATGAGACCAGCCACATGAAAAAAGAAAAAAAATCAAATAATAATCTTTTTTTATATTTCATATGAAAATGTTATTATATTTTATCTAAATAAATATTGATAATGAACGACCCTCTAAAGCTTGAAATTAGAATTGATATGGGAAGATGAGCTGCAATATATGAACTACATTACTTTTACTTCCGCAAGAAAGTCATGCATATGATTCTAATTCAAAGACAATCATTTTTTTTTATGAATTTAGTCTTTGAATCTGCACCTCAATTTCACTCGGTCTTCCTATAAAAGAAAAATTAAACAAAACACAAAAGAATTTAAAAAAGCCCACTTATATTTTGAAGACAATTGCAAAATCTGTAATATGATTTATATTTTATCATAGGTGGGGTGGGATTTGTTTAACCCTTTGTAGCTTTGCTCCATTTGTGCATCAACAATGAGTAAAAAAAAATAACATCTTCAGGAGCTAAAATTTGACATTTTATGTGACCATCGTTCAACAGAAGAGTCACTTTAAATAAAGCATTGAAACTTTGTAACGTGATAGGAGCTTACTTTAATTATTTTAAGAAATTGAAAATATTATAATAATTATGGGCTGACAAATATACAGATACCAACACGCAAATTGTGGTCAATGGTTGAAAATTACACTATTATTTCAAAATTTTATAAGAAAATTACAGCTGCAAATTTTAAAAGGGATAAATTAGCTTTTACTGTGAAAACTATAAACCTTGCTATTGGTGTTTTCTTGCATCGTATTTTCAATATGACCAAAGTACCCCTTACAATCCAAACAAAGTATCAAAATCCAAACAAAGCATCAGAACATCCGTTAAGGCATTTTATTAGAAAAACTTGGGTCAAAAAATATTTCACCACGAAAGCATTAAAGGGGTACTTTGCTTACATGTCAAACAGACCTCTGAAATGCAATGAATAGGCTCCTGCCTTGCAATCAAGTACATATTTTGATTCTTCAGTTTCTTCACATAATCCGTAACACCAACAGTTTCAAATCCTCAGATCAACAATGAGCAACTCACGAATTTTAGGTCGCTTCAATAATGAAGGCGCATCCGAATCAATCTGGAAAATCAATTAAAGATTCCTATTACAGTTAACTTTAAATTTCTTGTGAAGCTATGTTTCTGAAGAATCACAAATGACTTTCTAAGCTTCAAGCCTAGCCATGAGTGAGTTACTTGCTCAGTCACAGATATATACATACACATCAAATTTGCATATGAATACACATAAGAAAAGCAAGTATTTGTTCATTATATTTACAACATCCCACTTTACTCTCTTTCTATGATGAAATGCTTGCACCTACTCTATGTCATTATATTCTTAGATACTAAAACATAACAGAGAAAAAATCAATAATTGATTGAGAAAGCATCCCCCCATCCCCCCCCCCCCCCCGGGCTAGTTAAACCTGATAAGTAATCAAGTTAAATAACATTTCAACAAAAAAAGTTTCATAATGATTAAAATGAATATAAGGGTCATTATGAAGCATAGCTTCATGCATTTCCCCAAACACCTAATATGCAACTGCAGACACACCCACATGGTATATAGAAAGCAAATGAAAATTTTTACCCACTCTTCTAATTACCGAACAGAACTGGAACCGGACATAGCATGGATTCCGGCACGAAATGTTGTCCTAATTTGATCAGAAGACCGACAAAAGAATCCAAGCCAAGAGAAACTTACATTTTGCCATTTGATATAGGAACACATAAGCATAGGCTTTCAGTCTTCAACATTGATAAGTTGAAACTCAATAAGTGACAGATTGACATCTTCCTTCACTTTAAAAGGAACTGCATCAGTAATTTCAACAGTTCCTTAAGAAATCAAATTATAGCAAAAATTGAAAACTACCAACCAATTTTACCTTGGAACACAGCGACCAATCTGAACAACAAAACAGTCTTTCGCCCCTGTCGCAGTCGATCTTCCCTTTGGAACCCTCCAATCCTTTGTTCATAAGCGAATTATCTGGAACTAAGAATTTCTTCTTCTTCGTCGTGAAGGTTTTGAATGTTCAAAATTCCCTATGGGTGCCGACAACGAAGGATGTGGTAGACCGAGAATTAGGGCTTCAAAGGTCAGATTTTTCAAAAAGAAAACCCAAATTGAGCATAGAATGAAAGGAAAATCGAACCTGGACCATGTGGTGGGCTGTGCACTACCCACCAACGCTGCTGATTTCAAAATCCTGAAAACATTCCTAAAATCAAATCCAAAACAAAGCTGTGAAATCGGAGGCTGAAATCGATTTACAACGGTGGGTAGCAAGCGGAATATGTGAGAGAAGATGGGGAAGCCGAACAAAGATTTTAGCCGATGACCAACCGATTAAGAGACCGATCGGTGGGTGACGATGGGTTAGCAACATGTCATACCTGCAATCGTGAGATGAGAAACGGAAGGGACGACTGAACGGCGTCCGACTCCACTGCGTCGTTCGAAAACGATTCCCGACCGTTCGCCAGTTGTAGCGTCTCCGTTGGTGTAGTCGGCGCCATGTCTGCCACGATTTCCAAAACGGGGCTCCGGTAACGATGAAAGAAGTGGTTTCCATGACCAAATTGGAGTGGTGGGCATAAGTAACGAAAGCAAAAGTAAAGAATAGTGGTGTAATCGAGAAGCTGAGGCAGATAAAGATAAGGCAGATTGCTAACACGTAACATGTGTCTAGTAAGAATATAAAGAATGACAAAAGACCACCAAAAGCAGAAAAAAATTGACCCTAGAGACGGATTAACACATCGAATGGAAGACAAACAAAAGTACAGGGGCCAGATATGTAAATGAAGGGACTAAACCTAGACAAAATGTGTCAAGTTTACTATTCTTTTTGTCCACAACTTTAATATATATATATATATATATATATATATATATATATATATATATATATAATAATTAAACCATTGACATATCAACGCCATCTTCATCAATCCCAAAAAAAAAAAATTTTTTGTTTTATGTCATGTGTCGGTTTTGTAATTATTTTTTATAAAATAAATATTTACACCAATAGAGCAAATTACTACAACGGACAACTACTTTAATATATATTACACATATTAGTCATTTATAATTTATAAAGTTGGTTCCAATATTATTAATAATATAATAATTGGTTATTAAAGTAATAAAATATAATTTAAAAATATAGTTTAGTAATATAAATGTAGTTCATTTATTTTAAATAAAAACGAATCTTAAAATTATAAAATAACATTAATATAATAAACGTGTTAAACATGTTTATAAAGTGGTACATTAAGTAAGTAACGTGTTAAATATAGATCTTTTTTAAGAATGTGGATCTAAATTATATATTGTTACATTTGGTGTGTGATATGTTATGGTTTTAACATGCTTATATAGTGGCAGGATAGGGTTAGGTGTGAGTTAGTATTAGACTACATTTATTTGTATTTCTCTTTGTATTCTTTGTGTAGTTTATATGTAATTCTTGTATGTATCTTTGTATTCTTTGTGGGGGTTATATGTAATTATTTGCACTATATAATGAGCATAACCACATGTCTTTTGACACGGAGATTCATTTACACATGGTATCAAGAGCCAACCTCTCCCTTTCCTCTCCCTCATTAAACTTTTGATTCCTCCTCTCCTCTTCTCTTCTTTTTGGTCTTCTTCTTCCCCTCTCACCGGAATTCCATAACCACCATCGCCTCATCATGTCAACATCCAACCCCAATGATACCACCCTTCCCATGAACACCATCCTTCACCTCATCACAATCCGCCTCTCCTCCACTAATTACCTTCTATGGGGAATCAAATAACCCCACTCCTCTCCTATCAACAACTTTTTGGCCATTTTGACGGCTCTTCTAATGCTCCGCCGTCAGCTATTACGGTTGATAACAAGACCACCGTGAACCCGGAGTTTGCGGAGTGGCAAGACGCGGACCAACACGTCCTCATTTTGCTTCAAGCATCTCTCACCGAAGAGGCATTTCTGAGGTGGTGGGTCTCTCCACCGCGCGTGCTGTTTGGACGGCCCTCGAGTCCGCCTACGGAAACTCTTCTATGGAGCGGGTTCAGAATCTTTGTGATCAACTCCGTCTCCTTTCTAAAGGTACCGCTTCTGTTTCAGATTATGGTCGTCATTTTAAGGCTATGAAATCTCTTGGTATGAGTTGAAACAGATGCTCATTAAAGAAAACTGTCCTACAGATGAGATACAAAACTAGAGCAAGAGCTCTGGAATCTTACTATATATGGGCAAGGATTATATCTCACAAACCCAACACCTACGACCATGTTAAAAAGTTGGCCATCAATCTAACAACCCAGTTAGTCGGCCAAGAAACTTTGTGCGAGAAAAAGACAAGGAGAATGCCTATGCGTCTCGACAAATCAAAATAAACAAGAACAAATACATTAACCATGACAATCGAAAATTTCAATGTAGAATTTGTAGGAATTCGATGTCACCTTTTCGAACAAAAATCTTGTGTTAAGAAAATGTTATTCGATTTCTTTTACCCAACAAAGAAGCCTTTAGAAACCATAGAGACAAACCCAGACGAAATCTGAAGATTTTGTATGGGTTTGAATTAAATAGTCTTATAATGTTTTATTTGGCTCCATTGTGCATCTCTTGTTTAAGTCTAACCGTTATAGTGCAATATCTTGCAGTCGAGAGACTGTTTAATTGTAGTGACATGTAATTAGATTCAGATAGAAGTAGTAAATTCACTGTGTGGTTGTGGAAAATGTTACAAAGGTCATTTGGAACATGACTAGATGTAAGCACGACATATCACCTACAAGCCAATGGTAAACTGAAAGACAATACGAACTGTAGAAGATATGCTCTAAACTTTGGTGATAGACTCTGGTAGCATATGGGATACTTATCTACCCATAGTTGAGTTTTCCTATAGGAATAGTTATGACATCAACATCAAGGCAGCATCTTTCGAGATTCTTTACAGACATAAATGTAAATTGTTAGTATGTTGGGAAGAAGTAGGTGATACCTAGCTAGCCAAGTAACATGCGGGTGATACACTGATTATTGGCCCCGAGATCATACATAAGACTCCAGATACTAGATAGAATCAAGGTTGTACATGATCGTCAAAAGAGATGCACTGATAAGAGAAGTAAGCGCTTAGAATTTTAAGTAAGAAATCGTGTTATATTGATAGTATCTCCTTAGAAAGGAATAATACTATTTGGAAAACAAGGCAAGCTAAAGCCACGATACATAGGACCCTTCGAAATTCTGACGAGAATTGGTCATGTAATGTATAGATTCAAATTGCCTCATGAACTCAACAATATACATGATACCTTTCATGTATCAAATCTTTTGAAGTGTTTGTCCGACGGCACACTTTCTATCCTTCTTGATAAAATATGGGTCAATTCTAAACTCCATTTCATGGAGGAACCTGTAGAAATCATGGATCAAGAGGTCAAGAGATTAAAACAGAATCATATTCCCATAGTGTGACAACCCGAAATTTTTATTCTGTACAACCACTCAATTCAATAGAAGTCAGAACAGTTTCTGCTAACTTTCAAGCTTTTTGGAATAAGTTTGAGTGTTTTTAAGTTAGTACTTCGGGAGATAACAGGAGAGAGGATGCCCTAGGGTTTATTGTGTAATAATAATGTCCCAAAACTCCAAGAGTTTAGAGTTTACGGCCTAAATAAAGGTGTCTACGGCCGTAAACCCTAAAAGGGGGTATAAATATGACACTTAGTCACTATTTACCACTTTTTCACATTTTCAAGATCCAAACTCAAATCCTCTCAAGTATCATCCAACTTTTCTTCTTGATCTTCAACTTTGTAAGTGTTTCTATCCCTAAAAAGTTGATATCTTACTTAATCTAGTGATCTTACATGATTCCATCCGTGAAATCATTCCAAAAGTGTAGATCTTCAAGTTTCACCAAGAACACCAAGAACACACACTAGTGTTCTTGGACTTTTAGCACCTTTTCAAGCTTCTACCTAGTAAGTACTTCTATCCTAGTGTATTATAAGACTTGTTACACTTCAAATCATCAAAAAAACACCCAAGAATCAAAGGATCAAAGGTGTTTACGGTCCAAGAACACCTTGGACCGTAAACCCTAACAAAGGGGCCAAAGTGGCCCTAGTCCCTTACCAAGCCTTGGAAACTAGCCTAGACCCCTTCCTTGATGTGCTTAGTACTTGAAAACATCAAAAGACCATAAACCATTTGGGTTTACGGTCGTAAACCCAAAGAGAAGTGGTCCAAGGACCGTAAACTCCCTAAAGGAGTGAAATGGTGCCCTAATCTCTTCCTAAGGCTTAAACATGAAGTAGGAATGCTTCTTATGATCTTAATGGATTCAAAACACAAAATGGTCAAAGTACCATGAGTTTACGGCCGTAAACGCATGGGTTTATGACCGTAAACTCAAGGGGTTGTGGTCACAAAACCGTACACTCCAAGAAAGTTTACCCTTGAACCCTAAACTCAATAGCAATGTCCTACAACACTTAGAAGCAATCCTTAGCACTTATAACACTTAAATAAGGTGTTTTACATGTCCTAGGATGTCTTAACTTTGTTAATTAGTTGTTTAAAGACTAATTGGATACATATATGTGTTATTATATGTTAACTAGGATCATTGTGTGTGTACAAGTCTTCACTTGACACCTAGCATCCTATACATTCCGTTCATCCAAACCACTCACTACAGGTGAGTTCATACCCCTTAACTAACCTTTTAAATGTTTTTAAATGCTTTTATGGGGGGGATACAAGTTGAACAATTCTAGTTATTATATCAATCACATGTGATTAATAACTACCAAACAAGTGGATTTCTTACTTTCAAACTGTGTTACCAAACTGTTTTACTTCAAACTGCTTTATAAACTCTTTTTCATATCAAATACTTTTATTAAACTCTTTTAACTTATATTCTGTGTATCTATGTAGATATAGTTATATAAGTAGGATTGAAAGGACTTAGGACAGATAGCTCACCTTACTTCCTGTTCCTTGTTTGGTTGTGGACTTAGGGTGTTCAGGTTATTTGTCCGAAGGTCGTTTGAATCCTAGTTATATATCATGTATATGTGTATAGATATAAAAGGTTACTTCATTCAGTTCAATACCTTTGGGTAGCAAAGGTACACAAACATGTTCATACATTCAAGCAACATTACTAGTAAACTATAATAGGTATAGTTTAGGGAGATACTAATACTATTACTAGAACAGAGAAACATACAATGAGTCAGTTCATACATGAGTCAATAACAAACAAACAATAGATACTATGATGAGAAACAAACAATAGATACTATGATGAGAAACAAACAATAGATACTATGATGAGAAACAAACAATAGAATACTATGATGAGAAACAAACAATACATGCTAGACAGGAAGAGAACACACAATACAGCTAGCACATACATATACTAGAACATTATTCCATTTATGTGAGCCACGTAACGGGGCATGGCACTACCTGTCATGACCGTTTTGTATCCAGAATCTCCTTAATTGGGGAGCGTATGAGTTTGTGTATAGATCTATACTGGATTGACTATCCTACACCTTGCTGCTCGCTACAGTGGGACTTGCAAGTCTACGGGTGCCAAATGTTATTTCTTACGATGTCTTACATCGTCGTTTTTCTATAGAGTCGATAGCAAGATACAGGCCGATCACATGGTACTTTAAATAACAATTGGTTTAAAGTAGTTAGTATAGCAGTAGTTACTTAATACAACACTACAGTACTATTTAATTTTCCCATTACATTTACTTTGTGATATTCACACAATAAACAATAATGTAAAAACTATATTTTTGGTTAATGATAGTCAGATTTGGGAAAATACACACTCTTACAAGAGACACACACACAGATACTAGATGCCTTGGTAGAAGGCTACTTTTAGTAGGAAACATAGGGTTTTCTAGGAGAGTTCAAACAATTACAAACTTATACAATTACAGACTTACAAACACTTTCATACAAACATAGACATTAATATACTTATGATCTCACCAGCTTTAAAGCTGATAAACTCTTTCAAAATAACTTGTATTCTCAGGTCACCAGTAGACATGTACCGGTGCCAGGTTTTGAGAAGATGGAGCTCATTCAAGACTCATCTATTATTTTGATGTATATTTTTGGTGTCTAACAACTTGATAGAACACACTTGTATGAAATTATATTATTAATGCAATGGATGATGTTGTTGCTTGTTTACTACTTTGCATTGTTGTGATACTGAACATGACGTCCTTCACCCCCGAACGTTTCCGCCGTTCCGGTTTTGGGGTGTGACACATAGTAATGTACGATGGAACTCGAGGCAAGGACCTGAGTTTACATGGGAAAGGAAATGTCAAATGAAGATCAAGTACCCTCAATTTTATGTTCAATACTGCTCTGGTAGAGAGCAATACAAGTTAAAATTTTGGGATGAAATTCTTTTAACAAGTGGAGAATGTGACAACTGTAGAAATTAGGTCATCGTTAAATGAACAGTGTTAACCTAATCACTATTGTAATAGACCTAATAGGTAATAAAGTTATCATTTTGTTGTTTATAGGGTATTATAATTTAAAATACATCCAAAATATCAATCAATTCTTCGATCTATATGAATCCCTAATAAGCGAACAATTTCAAACTTTCAATAACCTTGTTGTTATAAGTAGATGTATTTGATTGAAATTTAGTATTTGGATATTGGAACAATACAAGCAACATATATTGTAAAGTGTAACGTCCCATAATTCATAAGTCAAAATTTCATTTTTAAGTCAATCAAAGTCATCAAATATCCATATCAACCCAAAAAAAAGTATGTCAATGTGAAATAGTTGTCAGAGTACAATCCCAAAAATCATAAAAATGTTGAACAAGGGTGGATGTGCTACGATCAGGCCGGACCCTTCCCTTTTGATCCGGAAGTACCTGAAGCATAAACTTAAACTGTAAGCACAAAGCTTAGTGAGTTCCCCAAAATACAACACACAAAAAACACATAAATATAACAATACATGGCTGTGTCGGGTCCGTATCAACCATTGGATCCATATCAACCCCATATAATAGAAAATATTTGTGTCTGCTTTGTATCAACCCTCGGGTTCGTATCGACCCCGAGTCCATAATGACTCCGAGCCCAGATTAGCTTCATGCATAATTCATATAATCTTACCATTAATGATCACATAATCACATACATTGTACACATACAAATCAGTGGGCCACCATTGGTGCCTTCGACCCACTAGTGTGGTGAGAAGACTCACCTCAATTAAATATATTCGAAACACACATTTGAGCTGCTGCTACTATGGCTCCTCACATTGATCATAACCCAAAATCTATTCTAGTTAATAATCGGATTCTAACCCCATTAACGAATGTCCAGTTCATCCTTTAACTTACTATGGGAAAAAGAACATTTTTCCCTTCCCTTACATGAGCCAACTAGACTAGCCCATAACCCATAACGGCCCAAGGCCCAAAGATGGCCCAAAAGGTTTTCTGAGAGTATACTCGTCATACCCCTTACTAGTAACACCCAACATACAACTCGATCTCGAAAGGGTTACGGGGCCACCACTCATTATGCTCAGCGTACTCAGGAGTACACCCCACATAATCCCATGAAGTCCTAACTATCTTTTCATATCTTAATGCTTTAAGACTTAACGTCCAAGCTTCAAATCTTACCCAAATAAGCGTCTAAAATCATAAATTTGCAACCTTTATGCCTTTGCATGGCAAAAAGGATCCCAAAACCAAAACCTTAACTCATATAACCTTATAAAACTCCATAATCTTCCATGGATGAATACCAAGGACCAAACTTGCATTTTTAGGACACTAAATACTCTAAAATGCTTGAAAGGACGGCTCAAATGATCTGGAGTAGACAATAATCAAGAGGCCAAGGTTTTAGGACAAAAAGGTCATAACTTGCACCCTAACAAGATTGAGCAAGGAAAGCATCAAGATTTCAACTTTAAACCTCCTGAAGAGGCACAAGGATGAGAATAATCCAGATCCAAAAGCTTAAGTGCAAAACCACCTCTTCAAGGATCTTCCTTCACCACCAAGAACACTAAAACAAAACTCAAGAGCTTCAAAACATGCACCCAAGAATTAAGGTTTTAAGATGAGGGTTAAGAGGGATGGAGGCTGGAGGTAAGGAAAGTTTTGAGGCCATAAAGTTCTTTAAATATGGTCCAAACCCTAAAAATTAGGGTTTGAATCTTTGTGAGTACGGCCTGCGTACTCTTTCGTACGCACATCATACACAACAACCTCCTTGCCATCCACTTAATGAACTACGCTAGGTGTACCAAAAGGTACGCCCCGCGTAAGGATCATTTTTGCAACTAATTTTATATTTTAAAGTTAAAAATGAAAGATACCTGGAGCACGGGTGTTACAACTCTCCTCCACTTCAATCAAACTTCATATTCGAAGTCCGTTGCTGCAAATAATTCTGGGTAGTGCTCCATCATCTCAACCTCCGACTCACACGTCCACTACGAGGCTTTCCGGTGTTGCCACTGCACCTTTACCAGGTTCACCACTTTGTTGTGTAGAGTCTTGGTCTTCCTGTAGAGTATCACAATTTGCTTCTCCATATAGTTCAGGCGCTCATCGACCTGAATCTCATCCAAAGGAACCACCATAGAATCATCGGCTACACACCTTCACAACTGAGAGACATGGAAGGTGTTGTGGATATAAATGAGCTTATCAAGGAAATCCATCCAGTATGCAACCTTGCCTACTCGGGCGATAATCCTGAAGGGACCATTATGTTGGATTAGTGTCTAGGTCCATAACTATAATTGGTACATACTTGACCCGACCCGGCATGGTCCATTTGGGTTGCATGGCATCGAAACATTTGGATAGACCTTTTGTGAGAAGAGGATATTTGTGACATATTAATATATTATAAGTTCTAATATATTAATATGAAATCATATTATTTAATTAGTATTGATCAAGAATTAATTTGGAATTAATTTAGTGATCAAAAGAGACTAATTAAATATATGGGGATTGATTGTGTAAATCATTCATTCTTATATATGTGGGCTTATGATCCATGATTCCTTATGTTGGGTTTAACCCATGTGGTGACCCATGGATACTCCATGGAGGTTAAAACCCATGGAGCATGAGGAATGGGTAAAGTAATGGGTTACATGGTGTAACCCTAATGTGCCCACTATATAAAGACCCCACTGGTTGGTGAAATCGGCACTAGTACATACACAAGAGGGCAAGCCGATTTCTAAGAGTCAAGTATCTCTTCTCATGGTTATTCCAAATGTTGATGATGTTGTGTGAACCATTTGAGGTGTCACACTTGGGGCACTAGGCTCTTAAGCTCCATGGAATCAAGCTACAAGAAAGAGGTATGTATTCTATCTAGTTTTGTTATCCTAGTACATATGATTGTATGCTAGTTAGAGTAATACCTTGGAAAATTGATATTTGCATGTATAATAGAGAAAACATAGATGCAAGGTATTTAGGGTTGCACGTACACCTTAGGAGTGTTAGAATGCTCAAAATCCAACAGTGGTATCAGAGCCTAGGCTTGTTTTCAAGTTATACATGCTGAAATAGCTTAAAAATTGAAAATTCTGGCTTCCTGGGCACTGGACTCGCCGAGTCCACTGATGGACTCGCCCAGTTCATGAAGAAATTCATCCTACTCGTCGAGTAGGTTCATACACTCGACGAGTAGAAGCCGCTGACAGCATATTTTTGACTTTTAAGGCTGGAATTGGTCTAGAATCATTACCTTAAACTGTTTTGGACTTATAAAACCTATTTTTGATGTGGTAATGATTATGGTAAACATATTTCAAAGTTGTTATCAAAGTTTCAAGTTTTATATATGTTTATATGATTCTTGAAAATTGTTGATATGGATTGTTCATGTTTGTGAGTTTTGGTAGATCATAGGAATTATGTGCAAATTGTTTGTTAGTGTAATTCTTGATCTTAATGACATTGTATGGACTCCATAACTTGTCCTCAAGTTATGGATTACCAAGTTTTTTTGTGTCACCTTGTTTTATGAGTTAATTTAGATTAATGAAAAAATTATGTGTTAGTTGTTTTCAATCCAAATTGATCTAAAAGTAGTTCATAAAATGTGGTTTTGTAACTTGTCCTCAAGTTATATGAAAAGTCACGTTTATGAATCTTAAAACTCATAATAGTGCCATAGGTTACAAAATGAAGAGTCTTTTTCTCATAAATAATTTTATGGACTTCATAACTTGTCCTCAAGTTATGGATGTTCAAGAGTCTCTTCATTAAAGTTTTTAAAAACTTTAATTAAACTCATAAGTTATGAAAATCCAAGAGTTTTGAATAGTTTCAATACTTGCCCTCAAGTTTTGGAATTTGTAAAGCTTTGCTTATGAATGCTTTAATTCCAAATTAAACCCTAGAATTTTAAAAATTTAAAGTTCAACCCTTATACTATTATTATAATTTTAATTATATAGATATGTATAAGATAAAGTCAATCTTACCGTTAGTAAGCCTCATTCACGAAGCCGGTCTATAAGGGGGTATAAGGTTATTGCCTATAAAATGGCAGTTTAATGGGTGTCCACTCTCACCCACCGTTTCCTTGACTGGTGGAGGGTCGTTAGCTGAACGGGTAGGATAAGGACTATAATTCTCCCTTCATTAAAAGTATAATGATAAATACTAAGTAACTAAACACTTATAAATTCCCAATCTTAGTTACTTAGGAAAATGTGAAAAGGTTCTAACCCATGAAATTGCACTTTGCACCTTTGTTAAGTCGTTAGTGGAGCGTGTGTGGTTAACCGACACACTAACATGGGACTGACAATGTGTGGCAAAGGGTAACTTAATGTTTATCATAGATTGGTGGAGCGCGTGTGGTTAACTGGCACATCAGTTAGGTGATAATGTTAAGGGTACCAAGTTAATTTGCATGGTTATTCACACCTTGTTTGTGATCCTCGGCATCCCAGTCACAAAATTGAGAGGGCACAATCGAGATTCAAACATGCCATTGAAAGTGAAATGTATCTTAAAAGATCTAGGAGTTTCAAATCCAATTAAAACTTAATTATATTTCGTTTTCATGGTGGAAATTGGTAAATCGTCATTTACCTACCTTCAAATATTTTATAACTTGGATTACGACATCCCTCTTCTAGTTATAAATAGTTTGGTGGGTCCTAACCTTAATATTTAATATTGGGTGTTATATTAAGGACTTTAAATCAACTAACTTAGATTTCTCCCATTATAAATGTCTAGTTTAGACAGCTATGGTCTTCCCAAATCTTTAAGAACAAGCTTTCCTAATGAAGATGATATCACAAATGGCAATCAAGGTGAAAGATGTCACACCCCGCTAAAGCGGAAACGCAAGATATGACAGCGATAACGGTTTCATTGCAAAAGATAAAGATACATCATCATAGCAGTATTTAAAAGTTTACAACCCATAGCTTAAAAGAAACAAAGTACAAGTTTTTCCAAAACAACATTGTTCAAAATATAACTTCATAATAGCTTCAACACGATGCAGCATGCTCTATGATGATAAATCTTTACACCCACTTACTAATTATTTCCTGAAAAAGCATGTAAAACGAGCGTCAACTATGAAAATAGTTGGTGAGTTCACAAGTATATAAAATCGTGCTTGAAATAAGGTTTTTCGTAATTATAAGTACATTGCTTTAATGATAAACCAAGTTGATTGCTATTAATGAATACAAGTTTATTGCTATAACGAGAAACGAGTTTGTATATGTATGAGCAAACAATGAGTCTCAACCAAACCTATGACTGAAGCCCTATCGAGATCTATGCTTATCGTTCCATAGATGAATATGGTATCATGCACTCCAGCAATAGGGCGAGTGAGGAGTTGTCAATTCCTAATAGCGCTATCCATAATGACCATTGGCTCAAAGAGTTAATGGTTAGAGATAAGGGAAGGGCCTTAGTACGATAAGTTCTCATGTTCCGTGTTGCATAGACATACATAAAGAAACATAACAATACAATAGCAATCGTGTTTGATACAATTCATTTTAAATACAACATGCAAATAATAGTTTTTCTGGACATGCTTTTCCACCCCAAAACATAAAAACTGAAAATAGGGGAGTGCGTGAATACTCACAATGTTTCGAGTAGGTACAAGTGGTACTTCGGAATGCACCAACGTCTTACTACCGGGATCCTACGACATCAAACACACACTAGTGAGTTTCCATGTCGAAATCTAATGCTAATATACTAAATTCTACATATAGTAAAATGCCAATTTATGTTTTAGTATTTGATTTTATATTAATTGGTTACACATTTTCTGAAATAATGAAATTCTACAAATCGTGCGATTAATTACAACATTGGAATATAAATTTTCCAAATTTTTAAGTCCTTATTACATCATAAATTCACGGAAATAGCATTCAAAGGATAAAAATTATCAAACTTTTTATTTAACTGTTATTACACAATACTAAGCTGGGAAAATTATAAAAATGGATTTCCAAGCTGTTTAATTATATTTTATGATTTTTGAGCATTTATTCCAATAAAAATTAAAATAAATAGAAAACAGTTTCCAAAATTACCCAAACTTTTTATTTAACTGTTATTATACATAAATAGGCTGGGAAAAATATAAAAGATATTTTTCAGTGGGTATTTCTATTTTTCCTTGTTTTATTCCTTTAAATAATCTTTAATTGAAGAAACAATATTAAACAGTTAAAATAAATTACCAAAAATTTTTGTAACATCATTTACAGTATAAATAACCTGAGAAAAATATTAAAAGTAGTCTTCATATTATATAATCCGGTTTTGGGTATTTATGTGTATTTAAGTGTAATTAACTTTAGAAATTAAGAGAAAAATAGTTTACAGTGGAGAAAAATCCTTAAAATTTTTATGTAACCTCCTACTGTAAAACATGATGTTCTGGTAAAATTTCATGAATTTTGGATAATCAGAACTATTTTTCCTATTTTTAAACCATTATAATTACCAAAAATTGGGAAAAATAGCAAGGCATGATGAAAAATTCTGAAATTATGTTTCTGAGTCACCCACCACAGGTAAGGGCTGCGAAAATTGTTAGATACAATTTTCACACTCTCTAAAGTGGTTTTGTGATTTATTATACCGAAACAAAAAGAAAATCGGAAATCATACCAAACAGCAACAAAAATCGATGACTTTTAGTGAGGGGTCATTATTCACCATAGGGGTCATCCATGAATTTATTCCGGATTTATAGACCTCTGGAAGTATTTTAGGTGATTTATGCCCTTGTTTTCTTGCAATAATTTTAATAAATCAAAGAAATGATAAAAGCTTTTGGTATTTTACAGATTATCACATGCATGTGAGGGCTTTCAAAAGGAAAAATGTTCGAAATTTATTCAGAAGGGAAATAGGGGTATTGAACCCAAACAAGTTAAGAAATGTTGCATGCAATGGTGCATGAGATATAAATGTGGCTGAAGTTTATGAATTTATGTAGCCCATTCAGTGGGGTTTTAAGCCGCGAAATTTCAACCATCATTCACTGCATATGTTAAGTTTCTAAAGTATTTTTCCCCATATTTATGGTTGGGTTTAAGGCCATTGATAAGGCAAGGCAAAAATGGTGATCATAGAAAAATAGCTGTTTGCGCAACCATTTTGTAAAAATTGCCAAAAATCGGATATTTAATATTTTACAGTAAGACCAGTTGGGTTTGAAAGTTAACTCATGAAATTATCCCATACAAAAAGAATATCATGATTTGGTTAAGAAATGACCGAGTTATGGTCGTTCAAAGTTGAACAAAGTAATCTGGTAGATTGCATGTTTGCTTTGAGTGCATCCTTAGGGCATTTTGACAAGAACATCATGCATGCCTTTGATAAGGTCCGATTTCTAGCACATGCATGGAGTGAATGAGCATCCAAGATGTACTAGAAATGGTTTAAATGCTTTTGATCATGCAAGAACACAAAAGAAATGGAGAAGAAGATGTAATACTTGTTTTTGAAGTCACATGAACATATGTGCATCATTTTCACTCCTTGCATGGGTTTGATCCCGGATTTTCACCATTTCAAACACATGCATTGTTATGGTGAGAATCTACAAACCACAAGGGAAAAATAAAGATTTCTAGCCATGGAAAGGCATAGAATCCGAAAAGAAGAGAAAACTAAGAAGAAGAGGAAGTAGAATCATGAAACTATGGAAGAAGATGTTGTTGTTTACCTTGGTTTTGATCTTGAGGGAAGTAAGAACACTTCAAGGTCTTCTAAATCTCGAAATTTGGCAGAGGAATGGGAGGATTTTCGTGAGTTAGAGAGAGAGAGGAAGAGAGTTTGTGTGTGTTAGGAGGGTGGAGTGTGAGAGAGTGAAGAGAGAAGAGGTAGAGTGAGGGAGAAGTTCTAATGATTGAGTTTTGGGAAGAGGGAGCATGGGGAGAGGAGAATGGCTGGCTCTATCATGCATTAGGCCTCCTCTCTCCTAATTTCAAATTTTATAACATTCCCTCCAATAATTTTATAAAAACCCTAATTTTTATAAAAATATTTATTAAGCAATTCTTGATTTATTTGTAAAAATCTTGTTTTTAACTAATAAATTATGATTATTGCATGGTAATTTATATTTCTATTTCATTGGTATAATCCATAATTTGATTAATAAAATTTGATATTTGGAAGTTTATAGCCAAATTTTCTTTAAGATTTATAAATTTGGATTTTGGGCTCTTTAGGGTTTTTGGAATATTGTTTGATGTTCATCATCATAATGAAGTATAATTAGAATATTTTTTTTTAGGGTTTTATACCCTTTTTCAATTATAACAAAGCTTGAAAGTTTCATTCAAATTATAGCATTGGCATTTCCTATTGTAGTTAAGCAACTTACTAGAATCGTAAGTGTCAAGTATATTAGTCCTAGGTCTTAGATGGATCCTAGTTTATGCAAGATTTTGACCTAATTTATACTACTAGGCCATGGCATGATGTGCATGAATGGTTATTATAAAGATGCATGACTCCGAGAATGACCTGAATTGACAGTTGTCACAGTATCCCCCACTTAAAAAGAATTTCGTCCCGAAATTCATTCTATGTCATCGCTTGTCATCGCATGGGAAAAGTTGTGGATACTTTTCCTTCATGAAGTCCTCACGCTCCCAGGTGTACTCCGGCCCGCGTTTTGAGTTCCATCGAACTTTCACAATTGGAATCTTACTCCGCTTAAGTTGTTTTACCTCCCTGCCAAGGATTTCTATCGGTTCCTCAACGAAGTTTAGCTTATCATTGATCTTAATTTCCTCTAGGGGTACTATCAATGTTTCGTCGGCTAGACATTTCTTAAGGTTGGAGACGTGGAATGTGTCATGAATGGCGCTTAATTCTTGGGGCAACTGGAGTTTATAAGCTACCGGACCAATCCTTTCAATGACTTCAAAGGGTCCAACATATCTCGGGCTTAGTTTTCCTTTCTTACCAAAACGCACAAGCCCTTTCCAAGGCGACACTTTTAAAAGTACCTTGTCTCCTACTTGGAATTCTAATGGTTTACGACGATTATCCGCATAACTTTTCTGACGATCTCTAGCAGCTTTAAGCCTATCCTTGATGATAGCAATCTTGTCAGATGTTTCCTGGATAAGTTCGACTTTAGTCAACTGTCTGTCTCCGATTTCTGTCCAGCATAAGGGCGAACGACACTTGCGTCCATACAATGCTTCATATGGAGCACATTGGATACTTGTGTGGTAACTGTTATTGTAGGAAAACTCAATTAGAGGCAAATGAGTATCCCAATTTCCTTTGAACTCAATGACACACGCTCGTAGCATGTCTTCCAATGTTTGTATTATTCTCTCTGTTTGCCCATCTGTCTGAGGGTGGTAAGCTGTGCTCAAATCTATCTTGGTTCCTAGTGCCTTCTGTAACATCCACCAAAATCGAGATGTAAAACGACTATCTCTATCAGAAATGATAGATAGGGGGTAGACCGGGCAATTCCTCCGGAAACACCTCGGGATAGTTTTGAACCACTGGAATCTCCTTGAGTTGCTTAGCTTCAGGTTCTCTTTCTAGCACGTGGGCCATGAATGCAACACAATTCCTTTTCAGGTACTTGTGAACCTTCACGCTTGATACTATGTTTAAACTTCTTCCTGGCTTCTCACCGTGTATGATAAGGGTTTCTCCATTAGGGAGAGGCACTCTAATGACTTTCTCGTAACAACCAATGTCCGCTCTATTTTTGGATAACCAATCCATCCCTACTATCACATCAAAACTACCTAGCTCTATAGGAATTAGGTCAGTGCTAAAGAGTTTATCAGCTAAATTCAGAGTACAGCCAGGAATTATTTCATTAGCCCTAATTTCATACCCATCAGCAAGTTCGATAGCATAAGCATTCCTCATCTTTCTCGATTTCAAGCCAATTAACAGTCTAAATGCTAAAGAAACAAAACTCCTATCTGCTCCCGCATCGAATATTACTGATGCAAAATGGTTGTTCAGGAGAAACGTACCTGTTATCACTTCATGGTTCTGACGAGCTTCTTCTGCACCAATCACAAAGGCTACACCTCTTGGCCGTCCAATTTGATTTCCTTGGAAGTTTTGCCTGGCTTGGCCTTGTCCATTGTTACCAGGTCCATTGTTCAGTTTGGGACATGCTCTACGGAGATGATCAGTACTCCCGCACTCGTAACATGCCCTTTTTCCATCCTTATTCAGCTTACAATACTTCGGGTAATGGCCTGTCTGTTTACAGTTTTGGCACACTGGGCAAGCTCCCTTGTGATGGAAGTTACACTTATTGCACTTCGGAAGCGGCCCTGAGTACTGCTTTCGCTCCTGCACTTCTCGTTCTTGAGTTTTCACTGGTTCTTGCTCCTGGGCTCTTACCATAAAGTTTCTTGAGACTTTCTGCTTCCTCCCTGACTTGCCTCCATACTTCTTCTCTCCCTGATCTGCTGGCTTCCTCTTGCTACTAGAGCTTTCCTTTGTTAATGCTCCCATCCTTATCACATCATTGGTTAGTCGATTTTCTAGGCTTACTGCACTTTGAATAGTAGTTGGGTTTGCTGAGGTAACCATTCCCCGAATCTCTGGTGCCAGACCCCAGATGTAACGATCTATCCGTTTCTCCTCAGGAGTAACCATGTGAGGTACCAGTTTTGCTAGTTCATGAAATCGGACTGTGTACTTCTCTATTTGGGTTCCAACCATAGAATGGTTCTAGAATTCAGATTCAAGCTTCTGAAGTTCATCCTTGGGACAATACTCCTCTATCAGAAGCTTCTTTAGGTTTTCCCAAGTTAGCTGATATGCCGCTGTACGGCCTCGGGTTTGCACTAGAGTATTCCACCAGGTTAATGCCCTATCTTGGAATAGGCAAGATGCATACTCAACTTTGTTGCGCTCGAGGCATTTGCTAATGTGAAGGACCGACTCCATGCTGTCAATCCATTTCAGCAACCCGACCGCACCTTCCTTTCCATGGAACTCCTTAGGTTTACAGGCCATAAAGGACTTATAGTTGCATTCTCTTTCATTTTTTCCCCGGTTTCCTCCACTACTTCCTTGGTTAGCATTAAGTCTCGCAGTTACTTGAGTGACAATGTTTGGGATTGCTGCCATGAGTTGTTGTGCTACCACTTGAGCAACATCGGGTGTTTCGTTCTGTGGGCGCCCGCGATTAGGCCTTCCTGACATGGTTCTAAGACACAAGAGAAGAAATACGTATAAATACATAAAATAATGTATAATATTTAGTTCACTACTATTTTGAAAACCGTAAGTGTTGTCAAATTAATGGTTTGCATTAATACTAGGCATATAGATTTTAGAAAGGAAAGAAAAGAAAAATCTTTTTATTCAACTATTGACTAAATAAGTTCTAGGGTTTGACCTCATAGTAAAAGTTTTCAAACATAAAATAAACTTCTTCATTACCATTTGAAATAGTCTTAAAACCAAAACAATACATCAATCCCAAAATAAAGTTTTAATGTCTTTTCCCAAAAGATACCCAACATGGGTTTTCATTTCATGACACAATAAAATACTAAAATCAGAACCAAGTACGAATCGCTATCCCAACAAGAAACATCCACACCACAATCAGTAATAGCCCAACAAGCACATAACATGCGGTCATCATACGACCTGCCACTCGTCTAGCAGCACTAGCAGTGTCAGCAGTCTCCATCGAATGCTGAAACAGGATTTCCATCCTTGTCAACACTTCATCCAAAACTTCCCGATGCTCAGCTATCACAGCAAGACTGTGATGTAGGCCCGCTGCCATCGAATGCATCCTTCGGGACTCCTCCGGGGTCATACCTGACTGCCTGACAGGTATCCCTATAACTCGCTGAGGTGGGGGTGCTCTCGGTCCTGCCATGCTGGGTCCTACCCGACTGGTTCCTGCCGTGCCAAGTCCTGCTGTACTGGTTGCTATCCTTCCCGGGATAGGGACACTCTTCCTTGCTGTCCTCCGAATACGAAGCCCATAAAGTGGTGGTTGTGGCAACACTGATGTAGGTGATGCCTCGCGTCGTTGACTCGGGGCGTTGTCATTGCTGATCTCCACCGAGTTCCCTGTATCTTCCGTATCCTCTGATGGGTCTTCTTCTACCGAGGCGGGGGGATTACGTCGAGGGATAATAGTGACGTAGCCGGACTCATCGCTGAGGCGGTAGCGTGAGAAGATGACGATGTCGACATAGTGGACTGAGACATAGATTCAATGAGATATGAAATAAATGACAATGCATGGCTATAATATGCAATGCTTACACACACCAAAATTAACCTTTTTGAATTTTTGAAATAAAGTTTTCTCAAGAATTTTGTTGAACATATTCCCATTATAATTAGCTCAAGCTTTGTATAAATCTTTCCTTAATTAAACATAGGTGATCAGGCTATGTTTAATCGAGGTCCAATAATACAACTCTCGACCTAATTATACTAGTAATATGTTTGATGTAAAAAGAATTTCTTTGTAAGTTTTAGTTATAGGTTGTGTTTTCTTAAAAAAAAAACCGATGTTCTCTATAACTTTAGCTCTGATACCACTTCTGTCACACCCCGCTAAAGCGGAAACGCAAGATATGACAGCGATAACGGTTTCATTGCAAAAGATAAAGATACATCATCATAGCAGTATTTAAAAGTTTACAACCCATAGCTTAAAAGAAACAAAGTACAAGTTTTTCCAAAACAACATTGTTCAAAATATAACTTCATAATAGCTTCAACACGATGCAGCATGCTCTATGATGATAAATCTTTACACCCACTTACTAATTATTTCCTGAAAAAGCATGTAAAACGAGCGTCAACTATGAAAATAGTTGGTGAGTTCACAAGTATATAAAATCGTGCTTGAAATAAGGTTTTTCGTAATTACAAGTACATTGCTTTAATGATAAACCAAGTTGATTGCTATTAATGAATACAAGTTTATTGCTATAACGAGAAACGAGTTTGTATGTGTATGAGCAAACAATGAGTCTCAACCAAACCTATGACTGAAGCCCTATCGAGATCTATGCTTATCGTTCCATAGATGAATATGGTATCATGCACTCCAGCAATAGGGCGAGTGAGGAGTTGTCAATTCCTAATAGCGCTATCCATAATGACCATTGGCTCAAAGAGTTAATGGTTAGAGATAAGGGAAGGGCCTTAGTACGATAAGTTCTCATGTTCCGTGTTGCATAGACATACATAAAGAAACATAGCAATACAATAGCAATCGTGTTTGATACAATTCATTTTAAATACAACATGCAAATAATAGTTTTTCTGGACATGCTTTTCCACCCCAAAACATAAAAATTGAAAATAGGGGAGTGCGTGAATACTCACAATGTTTCGAGTAGGTACAAGTGGTACTTCGGAATGCACCAACGTCTTACTACCGGGATCCTACGACATCAAACACACACTAGTGAGTTTCCATGTCGAAATCTAATGCTAATATACTAAATTCTACATATAGTAAAATGCCAATTTATGTTTTAGCATTTGATTTTATATTAATTGGTTACACATTTTCTGAAATAATGAAATTCTACAAATCGTGCGATTAATTACAACATTGGAATATAAATTTTCCAAATTTTTAAGTCCTTATTACATCATAAATTCACGGAAATAGCATTCAAAGGATAAAAATTATCAAACTTTTTATTTAACTGTTATTACACAATACTAAGCTGGGAAAATTATAAAAATGGATTTCCAAGCTGTTTAATTATATTTTATGATTTTTGAGCATTTATTCCAATAAAAATTGAAATAAATAGAAAACAGTTTCCAAAATTACCCAAACTTTTTATTTAACTGTTATTATACATAAATAGGCTGGGAAAAATATAAAAGATATTTTTCAGTGGGTATTTCTATTTTTCCTTGTTTTATTCCTTTAAATAATCTTTAATTGAAGAAACAATATTAAACAGTTAAAATAAATTACCAAAAAATTTTGTAACATCATTTACAATATAAATAACCTGAGAAAAATATTAAAAGTGGTATTCATATTATATAATCCGGTTTTGGGTATTTATGTGTATTTAAGTGTAATTAACTTTAGAAATTAAGAGAAAAATAGTTTACAGTGGAGAAAAATCCTTAAACTTTTTATGTAACCTCCTACTGTAAAACATGATGTTCTGGTAAATGTTCATGAATTTTGGATAATCTGAACTATTTTTCCTATTTTTAAACCATTATAATTACCAAAAGTTGGGAAAAATAGCAAGGCATGATGAAAAATTCTGAAATTATGTTTCTGAGTCACCCACCACAGGTAAGGGCTGCGAAAATTGTTAGATACAATTTTCACACTCTCTAAAGTGGTTTTGTGATTTATTATACCCAAACAAAAAGAAAATCGGAAATCATACCAAACAGCAACAAAAATCGATGAAATTTAGTGAGGGGTCATTATTCACCATAGGGGTCATCCATGAATTTATTACGGATTTATAGACCTCTGGAAGTATTTTAGGTGATTTATGCCCTTGTTTTCTTGCAATAATTTTAATAAATCAAAGAAATGATAAAAGCTTTTGGTATTTTACAGATTATCACATGCATGTGAAGGCTTTCAAAAGGAAAAATGTTCGAAATTTATTCAGAAGGGAAATAGGGGTATTGAACCCAAACAAGTTAAGAAATGTTGCATGCAATGGTGCATGAGATATAAATGTGGCTGAAGTTTATGAATTTATGTAGCCCATTCAGTGGGGTTTTAAGCCGCGAAATTTCAACCATCATTCACTGCATATGTTAAGTTTCTAAAGTATTTTTCCCCAGATTTATGGTTGGGTTTAAGGCCATTGATAATGCAAGGCAAAAATGGTGATCATAGAAAAAGAGCTGTTTGCGCAACCATTTTGTAAAAATTGCCAAAAATCGGATATTTAATATTTTACATAAGACCAGTTGGGTTTGAAAGTTAACTCATGAAATTATCCCATACAAAAAGAATATCATGATTTGGTTAAGAAATGACCGAGTTATGGTCGTTCAAAGTTGAACAAAGTAATCTGGCAGATTGCATGTTTGCTTTGAGTGCATCCTTAGGGCATTTTGACAAGAACATCATGCATGCCTTTGATAAGGTCCGATTTCTAGCACATGCATGGAGTGAATGAGCATCCAAGATGTATTAGAAATGGTTTAAATGCTTTTGATCATGCAAGAAGACAAAAGAAATGGAGAAGAAGATGTAATACTTGTTTTTGAAGTCACATGAACATATGTGCATCATTTTCACTCCTTGCATGGGTTTGATCCCGGATTTTCACCATTTCAAACACATGCATTGTGTTATGGTGAGAATCTACAAACCACAAGGGAAAAATAAAGATTTCTAGCCATGGAAAGGCATAGAATCCGAAAAGAAGAGAAAACTAAGAAGAAGAGGAAGTAGAATCATGAAACTATGGAAGAAGATGTTGTTGTTTACCTTGGTTTTGATCTTGAGGGAAGTAAGAACACTTCAAGGTCTTCTAAATCTCGAAATTTGGCAGAGGAATGGGAGGATTTTCGTGAGTTAGAGAGAGAGAGAGAGGAAGAGAGTTTGTGTGTGTTAGGAGGGTGGAGTGTGAGAGAGTGAAGAGAGAAGAGGTAGAGTGAGGGAGAAGTTCTAATGATTGAGTTTTAGGAAGAGGGAGCATGGGGAGAGGAGAATGGCTGGCTCTATCATGCATTAGGCCTCCTCTCTCCTAATTTCAAATTTTATAACATTCCCTCCAATAATTTTATAAAAACCCTAATTTTTATAAAAATATTTATTAAGCAATTCTTGATTTATTTGTAAAAATCTTGTTTTTAACTAATAAATTATGATTATTGCATGATAATTTATATTTCTATTTCATTGGTATAATCCATAATTTGATTAATAAAATTTGATATTTGGAAGTTTATAGCCAAATTTTATAAAGTTTTTAAGCTTTAAGATTTATAAATTTGGATTTTGGGCTCTTTAGGGTTTTTGGAATATTGTTTGATGTTCATCATCATAATGAAGTATAATTAGAATATTTTAATTTATTTTTAGGGTTTTATACCCTTTTTCAATTATAACAAAGCTTGAAAGTTTCATTCAAATTATAGCATTGACATTTCCTATTGTAGTTAAGCAACTTACTAGAATCGTAAGTGTCAAGTATATTAGTCCTAGGTCTTAGATGGATCCTAGTTTATGCAAGATTTTGACCTAATTTATACTACTAGGCCATGGCATGATGTGCATGAATGGTTATTATAAAGATGCATGACTCCGAGAATGACCTGAATTGACAGTTGTCACAAAAGATCAATCCCTTTGTTGTACATTAATGGGACTGGAAATCATACTTCACTTCCTCCGCCTCCTCCAATAATTCTCCCTATCCCAGAAGTTTCAAAACTTGAAAAATTCTAAGTCACTCAATCCCTATTGTCAAGCAAAGACTATATGTGCTTACATCTTGGATCTATGTTTTCTCTATTATACATACAATTATGAACATCCAAGGTATTATCCTAATCTAGCATACAAAATAATAAATATAACAAGATAGAATACATACCTCTTTGATGTAGAATGTCTTCATGAAGCTTGAGTGCCTAGTGCCCCAAGTGTGACACCTCAAATGGTTCACACAACACCAAATACACTTGGAATAACTTGAGAGAAACTTGAACACTCCTTGAAATCGTCTAGCCCTCACACTCACACATTAGTGCACGATTTCTTGAGCCATGGGATTCTTTTATATGGTGGCTATTAGGGTTACACCATGTAACTCATAACTTTACCCATTCCTTATGCTCCATGGATTTTAACCTCCATGGAGTATCCATGGGTCACCCCATGGACTTAGTCCAACATAAGGAATCTTGGATCACAAGCCCACATATATAAGAATGAATGATTTACACAATCAACCCATATATTTAATTAGTCTCCTTTTGATCACTTAATTAATTCCAAATTAACTCTTGATCAATACTAATTAAATAACCTTATTAATATATTAGAACTTATAATATATTAACCAACCTTAAGTGTTATTTCTCTCATTATAGTCTATCCAAATGCATGATGCCATGCAACCCAAATGGACCATGCCGGGTCGGGTCAAGTCTTACCAATTATAGTTATGGACTTAGACATTAATCCAACAGTTAAGTCACATATTGGCAAGCCGGGAGAGTCGGGTGTCGAAGTCTCGAGGTTACTGGCTGTTGACTTGGTTCTTCAGTCACTCCCTGATGACAAATCACGACATGACCCTTATCGATCTTACCTATTTGCTTGTTGCTGCAAAATCAGCAATGATTTGGAGCACTGGTAAAACAAATTAGACTGGAAGATCTACTTCCCAAACCTATTTGGACATTGACAATGGTGACATTGGAAGTCCAGAAAAGCTTTCTCTTCCTAATGGAATGGGATCGGCCATGGTCAAATCGTTTGACTCAATGGTAAAGAGAAAGGCTAATTCTGGACAATCAAGTGTACCATTTCCAAAGAGTCCATATGTTTCTTTTGCCAAGAGAAGGGGCATTGGTTGCGAAGCTACCGAATTTACCTGAAAGTTTATAAGGATGGTAAAAGTCAAAAAGGTTTGACTTTGCTTCAGGTTAAAGTCCTTTATATAACTCTATGAAGTCTCTTTTGGAGATTCTTAATACATGATGTAATGTAATTACATTTTGATGTTTTGAAGAATCAAAGGAAACCTAAAGAAAGAGTATGCTGATTCTGATCGCGAGGATGGATTTCGATCGCAAGGTTCAGTGATCAGAATTTTGAGCTGCTACTTAAGAGTTATGATATATTGCTTAGGAATAGACAAGAACATGTTTTTCATATGTATTTGCATTGTAAGGATAAGTTTTTTTTTTCCGCAAGTTTTAAAATAAAAGAAAAAAGTTTTGATTTGATTTATTTAAAGTATCCTTTCAATGGCATTTGTGAAAAAAATTGTTGTTTATATGTTTCCATTGATAAGCAATATCGGAAAATGGATTTGATTCTTTCATTTGTGGTAGTGTCATAATTTACCAAATAAGGAAAGATTCTCATCACCCAAGTTTCGGTTGGATAGAAACTTGGAATCATGCAATAGTATGATGAGTGAGAATTTTCATTTTTGGGAAATTAAGACTAATTCCTTGTTCACATGTGTGTGAGTCAAGTGAAGGACTGAAGGATTGGGTACACTAGGTCGTGCGCTGGTCAGGTCCACCACAAAGGTCGATAAGATTATTCGTCATGATTTACTAAAGTTTAGTAAATATGGTTATACTTACAAGTTTAAGTGTAATTCTGAAACATTGGAAAAGTTTCAATGTATGGTAGAACGGATAAGAAGAATCAAATTAGGCAGAAAGATAAAAGTTTCTCCAATCTGAAGAGATGGGAGAGTACTTGAGTATCTTGTTTTATGATTATCTTGGTGATTATAAAACCATATCACAATTGATCCTCTAAAGACATCTTAGTGCATTTGTTTGGCTAAGGCGAGGAATCATGAATTGTTGAAATGGTTAAATCAAAAGATAAATCATACTTCGTTCCAAAAATCAAGTCTTAGAGTCATATTCTAAGATTGTAACTTGAGTGACATAATCGTTAGAAAGTTTATAACACTTATCAAATGTAGAGTAAGATGTTTCCTCTTCTTGTACATTTGAAGTTGGTTAGTTGTGATGTTTTGGATAAAACAAAGACCAACTAAGACCAATTGGATGAAGTGTTTAACTTGATAAGAATCTGCACTAACTCTTGAATATTTGTTTTGTCAAGGAATGGTTCTTGACAAAGGGAATCTTATATGTCAAGAGGACAGTGGGAGTCTTAAAAGATATTGAGATACTTTCAAGAACTAATCAAGAGTATTGTTAATCACTAGCCCACGACTTGAGGTTTGTAACCTATCGTGTTGACATATTCTTATTTATGTGTCTATTCCAGTTAAAAGTTGACTTTGCATATGAGTTGTATGAGTTCTCAATTGGTTGCATAACAACCTGGAAGCAAGGGTAGGCCCTTGGGCTGCCGGGTGGCAAGAAATTAAGATTGAACAAGTTCAGTCCATATGAGTTTGGATTTGTCACTAACCTTGTCGTATGATTATGGTTTTGACAAATTCACATGGATAGGAACACATGCACCATAAAAATCTAAGTGTCATTAGGTTTCTCTCCGATTCATGAAAATGATGGTGAGGAAACGCTTTCACTAAGTAGATTTTAAGTAGATAGCAATTGTGATATTTGCATTCTCAAAGTCATTAGTGGAGCGCGTGTGGTTAACCGGTACACTAACATGGACTTGTGAGAATGGCAAAAGGTCTAAACATTATGATTACGACATCCCTCTTCATAATTGTTTAGACACACATGTGAGCTATCTAAGGAAAGGTGTATCATTTTGATAAAGTTTTATCAAATCATCTCGTATCGGAAATCTAAACTTTGGTAAGATAGTCAATAAAAGTATTGATTTCTAGAACTCCAGTTGATTTCTGAGTACATGTCAAAGCTAGTGGGAGCATAAGTGTTATGCTAATAATCATCATGCAAGTGGGAGTATGATAATTATATTAAGTGTTTCAAGTTAGCAATGTTAATTATAGAAAACAAAAGTTTCAATTCGCTTTGAAAAGTTGTTTTGCTATAATTAAGGGAGAGGATTTATACTTCATTCCAATTCTAAAAGCTTAGATTGAGATTTTAATCAACTTTAGTCAAGGATATATATATATATGAATGTTATGTTGGAATGGTTCAACATAAGGAAATTCTATATATGTTGCATTCACAAAACTCGATTATGATTACGGCATCCCTCTTCATAGTTCGAATTTTGAGAACATGGCAAATAAAATTTTTATAGCATGAATCGGGTCCCATATGCTTCGGGTATAGGATCGATAACATGTGCTATAATATTTATCCATTCTAAATTTTCCAAATGCCTAGGGCATTAATAAGGAAAAAGGAATAGAACTGGATTTGACTAAAATGATTCAGCAATTGTCGAGGACAATTTGAGGTTTACCAAAGATTGGTTGCTCATGGACAATTGGAAATATAGAGATAGGACCATATTGACATATTCTGAAAGGAGACAACTCTTGTTCAGAAGTGATAGTCAAAATGGGAATATGGAATTTTCTCCATAGGTGGTAGTTATTCTTTGGATCTGTGTAAGAATAGAGAACTTAATGCAAGAAGGGTGTTCAAAGGAATGTACTTTGAATGTGAGACTTTGTTTCCATGGAATTACTCTCCATTGGAATACTTTGTAATGTCTGTTGCCAAGTCTTTGTGACTTGTGTGCATATTCATTGCAAGGGGATCATTGCATTTAAGTTTAGAATCTAATAGATTATAGTAAATGGCAAGAGTTTGGTATTCTTACATTACAATAAGGATTGGGATTGTGAAATGAGCATCATTGAAATATTGTCAATCGATCTGTTTCACAAAGTAAGGATCATTAGACAAACATAGTGTGCATACTCGGAGTATGGAATAGCTATTGTTTGGACAAACATAGTGTGCATGCTTGGAGTATGGCATGACTATTGTTTTATTCAAGTATCAAGTTGATAAATCCAAACATTATACAAAGAATAATGAGTAATCAAGATGGTGCTTAGATAAAAGGTGTTTTATTTACACTCAAAGTGTTGGGGCCATATAGGATTAGTATTATTCTTGTGTTTCACTTTGCATGTTTTGACTTCCAGAATAACTAGGTCATTCTTCCCGAATGACTAAGTTATTCAAACCATCCACAGTCGGTCATATGTTGGAAGTAGATATGAATCAAGACTGTCGTGAAGCTGGTTTGTAGATGTCCAAGGTAGTGGACATAGCAAGAGTTGCTGCAACATTCATGAGTGCTCATAAGTTCTGAGTATTGGATTAAACCCACACTTATTTGACTCACTTCATGGATTTTTATCACGAGTGAATCATGAGACGATAATATCTTATATTCTTCAAACCTAGAGATATGAGTTGTTGACTATGAGTTGGTTATACATTGATTGCACGAAAACACATTGGTAACTCGATGTTATAAAACGTGCCTTTGTGTATGATTCAAAAAGTAGTTAGTACAAACATATGAGTCAAATTTTATCCATTCCTTTTACCCTTAAAGGGATAAAAGTGATATTTGTGGGCCCCTCGATGATTTAGTGATGACACCCTAAGTGCTTGGCCAAGCCTGGACTGATTTGATTTGTTCAATTAGTCGGTCGTCATAAATTAAAAATCGTGAAACAACAAATGGACAGAGAGAATTATTATAATCCATGTCTCAGTCCATATGATTTCTAGAATGGAGGAATATATGATCACTTATCTAATGGACGTGTCATTGATTTGTTCAGAGTTCGACAGCGGCTTTTAAGAGCTACGATTGCTAGTTGGGTTATGAAGTCATACTTTCAATAATAGTTATTAGACTTATCCAAGTGGGAGACTGTTGGATTAGTGTCTAAGTCCATAATTATAATTGGTACATACTTGACCCGACCCGGCATGGTACATTTAGGTTGCATGGCATCGGAACATTTGGATAGACCTTTTGTGAGAAGAGGATATTTGTGACATATTAATATATTATAAGTTCTAATATATTAATATGAAATCATATTATTTAATTAGTATTGATCAAGAATTAATTAGTATTTAATTAGTATTGATCAAATATGGGTAGGTGTGGAAGGTAGTATGGGCCCGTACTACTGAAAGCACAGGACCCATACGCGTATCAAGGAAGTCACAACCCCTAGGGTTTTGGTTGGGAGATAGTTTCCAGGCTATTATGAGGAATGTCTAATGCCTTCTTGATGAATTTCAGTATGTTGGTTACGAGGCGTGTCGTGACTGGACCGGATCGGGATCAAGACAGGGTGAGCAGGAGGCCCCAGTGGCACCTGAGATTATCGGCCATGGGGAGCCAGTGTTGACAGAGGATCAGGTCAGGGAGATCATCCGCGAGGAGGTGGTCGAGATTGTCCGGGGTCAGATCCCGGAGTTGTTTGGGACTATTAAGTCCGCTATGAGGGAGTACTTCGATGATCGTTATGCAGCTCTTACTGAGATGGCTGCCATGGCAGCTACAACGACTGTAACAGCCACAGGGGGAGGAGCCGGTCGGGGCTTCCAGTACCGGGACTTCGATAATACGAAGCCCCCTACCTTTGACGGAGTTAAGTTTGCGATTGTTTCGATGAGGTGGTTGTCGGACGTGGAGGGATGTTTCTTCACGTGTTCGTGCCCTGCTGAGCAGAGGGTGAGGTGTGCTCTGAACCTTTTGAGGCTCGGGGCGAAGGATTGGTGGAGGTTGACTACGGGATCATATTCTGACACGCAGCGGGCTGTGGTTACTTGGGATCAGTTCCGAGACATGTTCAGTACTCGTTATGTTCAGCGGGTAGAGCGGGAGAGATTGGCTCAGGAGTTTTTCGAGCTTAGACAGGATTCAGAGTCGGTGACGGAGATCACCAGGATGTTTACGGAGAGGGTGATGTTCTGCCCTGAGTTTGCTTCGGAGCAGGCTCAGATGACCCGGTATCTGAGCATGCTCAAGAGGGACATCAGACGGTTTGTGTCCACACAGAGATGTGATACTTTGTTGGAGTTGCAGGATGTCGCCAAGTGACACGAGTTAGAGATTGAGCTCCAGCTGAGGGAGCAGAGGCAGGCCCCGGTGCAGTCACAGCCTGCGCCGAAACGGATGAGGGCTGTTGATTATCGTCAGGAAAGTCAGAGGAGTCGCACTTGTGGGAAGTGTAGTAAGGTACATGATGGAGTTTTTCGATTTTCTTCTGGGTGCCACAAGTGTGGCAAGGAGGGCCATATAGCCAGGGATTGTAGGCAGCAGGCTCCAGCTTCCGGAGTCCGACTTTGTTATCATTGTGATCAGATGGGCCATATGAAGGCCCTGTGTCCTTTCTTGGCTGCCAGGCCAGTGCAGGTCCCAGCACCAGCCACTTTGAGACTTACTGACGGGGGTCAGGGTCCAGCAGAGCCACCGAAGGCTCCAGGGCGTGCTTATCAGCTTGTGGCCAAGGAGATCGGGACAGCGACAGAGGTGACAGCCGGTATGTCTTTTCGTCCTATATCTTGTTCATGTTACTATGAGTTTTTTGTTTCCTGCATAGGTTATTAGGGCATGGTAGATGATAGTGAGAACTTATTATTGAGAAATTATAGAGGGGTAGTATCTGTTGATGCATTCAAGAGAGAGGAAGGTTATGATCCAGAGATTCGGAATCATCAGCGGGAACTCGGAGCCCTTGAACTTCGTTGTCTCGAGTTGGGACGATTGAGTCACGTACCAGCTTCGCCGCCAGTAGACAGTAGTTAGTGCCCTAAGTGGGGGATAATTGGAAATTCTCGGATGGGGCGTGGTTTGGAAGGATGTCGCCTGACGCAGTTGGGATGTCGGTTACGGGAAGGGGTGCGATGAGGCATTCTAGTTATGGTAAGAACCCTGTATGTATGGTGGATCTTTGAGCGAGCAGTGAGGATACTGTTGGGTTTTGAGCATTCTAACACTCCTATGGTGTACATGCAACCCTATAAACCTTGGATCTATGTTTTCTCTATTATACATGCAAATATTAACTATTCCAAGGTTTCATCCTAACTAGCATATTATGAAGCACCTATACTACAAAGTTCTAGTTAGATGACATACCTTTTGATGTAGCTTGATGTCTTCAAGCTTTAAGAGCTTAGCCCCAATAGTGTGGAAGCCTCAAATGGAATCACAAATCACCAAAACACCTTGGAAGAACTTGAGAGAATATATATGCACACTAAAATCGGCCCACTCTTATTTTCACACACTTGTGCCAATTTTGTGAGCCAAGGACCCCTTTATATATTATGGAGGATTAGGGTTACATCCATGTAAACCCTAATACCCATGACCTTTCATTTATATAGGATCCATGGGTTAAAAGCTCCATGGACCATCCATGAAAGCTTAGCCCAACCTAAATGAACTTGGCCCATTCCATATATATATAAGAGTCCATATTTAATTAGTTCTTTTTGATCACTTAATTAATTCTAAATTAATTCTTGATCAATACTAATTAAATAATATGATTCCACACTAATATATTAGAACTTATAATATATTAATATAAATCATAAATATACTATTCTCAAAAGACTATCCATATAAATTGTGCCGGTGAAGTGCAACCCAAATGGACCATGCCGGGTCGGGTCAAGTACATACCAAATATAGTTATGGACTTAGACATTAATCCAACAGTCTCCCACTTGGATAAGTCTAAAACTATTATTGAGTATGACTTCAAAACCTAACTGGCAATCGTAGCTCTTAAAGCCGCTGTTGAACTCTGACCTTGTCAATGACTTGTCCATTAGATAAGGGATCATATATTCCTCCATTCTAGATATCATATGGACTGAGACATGGATTATAATCATTCTCTCTGTCCATTTGTTGTTTCCCGATTTTTGATTTATGATGACTGACTGATTGAAAAAATCAAATCAGTCCTGGCTTGGCCAAACACTCACATGTGTCATCGCTAAATCATCGAGGGGCCACAGATATCGCTTTTATCCCGAAGGTAAAAGGATTGGATAAACTTCGACTCATATGGCTTGTTCTACTACTTGTTGAATCATACACAAAGGCACGTTTTATAACATCGAGTTACCAATGCGTTTTCGTGCAATCAATGTATAACCAACTCATAGTAACAACTCATATCTCTAGGTTTTAAGAATATAAGATATTATCGTCTCATGATCACTCGTGATAAAATCCATGAAGTGATTCAAATGAGCGTGGGTTGAATCCAATACTCAGAACTTATGAGCACTCATGAGTGTTGTAGCACCACTTTGTCCACTAACTTGGACCTCTACAAACCAACCCATGACAGTCTTGATTCATATCTACTTCCAACATATGACCGACTGTGGATGGTTTGAATAACTTAATCATTCAGGAAGAGCGACTTAGTTATTCTGGAAGTCAAAACATGCAAAGTGAAACACAAGAATAAATGAATCAAATATGGTATCAAACCCTATGAATATAAATAAACACTTTTATTTATCACCATACTGATTACTCATTATTCGTTGTTTCGGTTTTATCAACTTTATACTTGAATTAAAAACAGTAGTTGTCCCATGCTCCAAGCATGTACACTTTGTTTTTCTTAAACAATAGCTTTGCCATACACCAAGTATGCACTCTATGTTTGTCTATGATCCTTACTTTGTGAAATAAACCAAAAATGTGAGAATTTCAAATTCCTATCATTTATCGAAATCTGTTTAGATTTTAAACTTATATGCACTGACCCTCTTGTAATGAATATGTACAAAGTCACAAAGACTTGTCAACAGTCATTATAAGGTATTCCAATGGAGATCAACTCCATGGAAACTAAGTCTCATATTCAAAGTACATTGCTTTGGACATGCTTCTTGCATTAAGTTTTCTAATCTTACACAGATAACTTCCACCTATGGAGACAACTCCATATTCTCATTTTGACTATCACTTCTGAATAAGAGATGCCTCTTTTCAGAATATGTCAATATGGTCCTTCCAAAATTAGCACTATACTTCCAACTGTCCCTGAGCAACCAATCTTTGATAAACCTCAGATTGTCCTCGACAATTGCTTAATCATTTTAGTCATATCCAATTCTAGACCTTTTCCCTTCTTAATGCCTCTGGGCATTTGGAAAAATTTATAAATGACAAATATTATAGCACATGCAATCGATCCTGTACCCAAAGCAAACGGTACACGATTCATGATGTCTCACATAAAGACATGATTCTAGACCAGTCTTTTGCTACAATATTTTTATTTGCCATGTTTTCAAAATTTGACTATGAAGAGGGATGTCGTAATCATAATCGAATTTTGAGAACGCAATATATAGAATTTCCTTAAGTTGAACCAATCCAACATGCAATTCATATATATATTCTTGACTAAAGATGATTAAGGTCTCAATCTAAGCCTTCAGAACTGAAATGAAGTATATCCTCTCCCTTAATTATAGCAAAACAACTTTTTCAATCCCTGCAGCCTCACGAATTGAAACTTTTGTTTTCTATAATTAACATTGCTAACTTGCAACACTAACAATAATTATCATGCTCCCACTAACATGATGATTATTAGCATAACACTTATGCTCCCACTAGCTTTGACATGTACTCAGAAATCAGCTGGACTTCTAGAAATCAATACTTTATTGACTTTCTTACCAAAGTTCAGATTTCTGATACGAGATGATTTGATAAAACTTTATCAAAATCATACACCTTTCCTTAGATAGCATGCATGTGTGTCTAAACAATTTCAGAACTATGAAAAAGGATGCCGTAATCATAGTCTCAATTGTTTAGACCTTTTGCCATCTGCTTCAAATCTACTTGGTGGAAGTGTTTCCTCACCATCATTTTCATGAATCGGAGAGAAACCTTATGACCCTTAGATTTTATGGTGTATGTGTTCTTATCCATGTGAATCGTCAAAACCATAGTCACAAGACAAGGATAATGACAAATCCAAACTCATATGGACTGAACTTATGCAATCTTAACTTCTTGCCACCTGGCAGTACAGGGCCTGCCATTGCTTCCAAGTTGTTATGCAACCAATCGAGAACTTTCAGAACTCCTATGCAAAGCCAACTTTAACTGGAATGGGCATAGAATATGTCAACACGATAGGTTATAAACCTCAAGTCGTGTGCTAGTGAAGAACCTCAGGTTTTATTCTTGATTAGTTCTTGAAATTCT
The DNA here is from genome assembly GCF_052849685.1 of Lactuca virosa. Lineage (NCBI taxonomy): Eukaryota > Viridiplantae > Streptophyta > Magnoliopsida > Asterales > Asteraceae > Lactuca > Lactuca virosa. The sequence continues at coordinate 143,810,697 of NC_136431.1, forward strand.
TTTTAGGATATTTAAGACTCCTACTATCCTCTTGACATATAAGACTATCTTGCCAAATATTCAAGAGATAGTGCGGATTCTTTATCAAGACAAACACTTCACACAATTGGCCTTAGTTGGCCTTTGTTTTATCCAAAACATCACAACTTACCAATTTCAAATGTACAAGAGTAGGACACTTTTACTCTTACATTTGACAAGTGTTTTAAACCTTTCTTTAAGATATGTCACTCAAGTTACAATCTTGGAGTATGACTCTAAGAATTGTTTTGGAACGAAGTATGACTCATCTTCCTGATCTAACCATTTCAACAATTCATGACTCCTCTTCTTAGTCATAAGAATGCACTAAGATGACCTTTAGAGGACTAATTGTGATATGATTTCTAAATCATTAAGATGATCACAAACATGATACTAAAGTACTCTCCCATCTTTTCAGATTTGAGAAACTTTTATCTTTCTGCCTAATTTGATTCTTCCCATTCGTTCTACCATACATTGAGACTTTTCCAATGTTTCAGAATTATACTTAAACTTGTAAGTATAACCATATTTACTAAACTTTAGTAAATCAAATAGTCTTAACGAGCTTTGTGGTGGACATGACCAGTGCACAAGAATGTGTACTCGATCCCTTTAGTCCTTCACTTGACTCACACATCCATGTGAACAAGTAATTAGTCTTGATTTTCCAATGCTTGAAAGTTCTCATTCATCATACTATTCAACTTGCATGATTCCAAGTTTCGGTCCAATTGAAACTTGGGTGATGAGGAACTATCCTGATTTGGTAAATTTAGACACTACCACAAATGAAAGAATCAAATCCATTTTCCAATATTGCTGTCAGTGGAATCATATAAGCAACAATTTTCAAAAAATGCCATTGTAAGGATACTTCAAATAAATAAAATTAAACAATTTTCTTTTATTTTAAAACTTTGCGGAAAAACTTATCCTTACAATCCACATGGAAAATTGTTGTTATCTATTCCTTAGCAATATATCATAACTTCTTAAGCAACTGCTCAAAATTCTGATGCGATCGAAATCCACCTTTGCGATCAGAATCAGCATATATTTCCTTTGGCAAAATAAACATATGGACCCTTTGGTAATGGGACTATCTCAGACTTAGCCTTTCTCTTTACCATTTGGTCAACCGGGTTGACTATGGCCAATCCCTTTCCATTGGGAAGAGAATGCTTTTTCTGGATTTCCAGTGTCACCATTGTCACTGTCCATAAAGTTTTTGGGAAGTTTATCTTCTAATCAAATTTGCTTTACTATCGTTCCAAATCATTGCTGATTCAGCAGCACCAAGCAAATAGATATGATCATTAAGGTTCATGTCATAGTCTGTTTCATAGTAGTGACTTAGAAAGTGATTGAACATCCAACTTTCTCAAGACTTTGACACCCAACTCTCCCGGCTTGTCAATATGTGACTTCATCTCTAAGATGTGATCACACATAGACCTTGCTTGCCATTAGGGCTTGAGTGACCTTGAACTTGTGGGTTAAGGAGAATAATTGGAGGAGGTGGAGGAAGAGAAGTATGAATTCCATGAGCCAAACTCGGGAAGTCATATTCATTAGGAAAGCTTGGTTTGGGAAGATCATTGTTGTCTAAACCAAACATCAACAATGGGAGAAATTCACGTAAAGTTGATTTAAGTCCTTAATATAACACCCAATATGATATATTAAGGCTAGGACCCAACAAACTATTTTATAACTTGGAAGAGGGATGCCGTAATCCAAGCTATAAAATATTTGAAGGTAGGTGAATGACGATTCACCAATTTCTACCATGATAAACGAAATGTATTATTAGATTTTAATTGGTTTTGAAACTCCTAGATTCTTTTGAGATTCATTGAACTTTTCAATGACATGTTTCAATCTCGAGTGTGCCCTTCAGGTTTTGTGACTGGGATGCCGAGGATCACAAAACAAGGTGTGAAGTAACCATGCAAATATACTTGGTACCCTTAATATTTACCCCTCAATCGATGTGTCGGTTAACCACACACGCTCCAACGATACTATGATAAACATTAAGTTACCCTTTGCCTACCTTGTTAAGTCCAGGTTAGTGTGCCGGTTAACCACACACGCTCCACTAACAGCTTAAACAAAGTGCAAAGTGTAATTTCATGGATTAGCACCTTATTCACATTTTCCTAAGTAACTAAGATTGGGAATTTATAAGTGTTTAGTTACTTAGTATTTATCATTATACTTATAATGAAGGGAGAATTATAGTCCTTGTCCTACCTGTTCGGCTAACGACCCTCCACCGGTCAAGGAAGCGGTGAGTGAGAGTGGACACCCATTAAACTGCCATTTTATAGGCAGTAACCTTATACCCCCCTTATAGACCGGCTTCGTGAATGAGGCCTACTAATGGTAAGACGACTTGCTCTTATACATATAATATATTAAACTTTTAATATTATAATAGTATAAGGGTGTATTTTAGACATTTAAAATACTTGGTGGTTTAATCTATTAATTAAACTAGACTTTTAATTTAATTAAACTCAAACCATATATTTATGGATTTAATAATACTCTTTTAATTAAACGCTTTAATTAACTATTAATAAAGTCCATAAGAGTTAATTTGAACTATTCAACAAAACATCATAATTTCAATTATTAAACTCAAAATTAAAACCATTTAATTAATTGTTTAAGTTATGAACCCAAGAGTTTTAGAATTCAATTCTTTTTTTCATAAAAAACTTTTCTCAAATTCCAAAACTTGAGGGCAAGTTTTGTAATTCTTGAAAACCTTTGGATTCCATAACTTATGGAATTAATGGTGTTTTATGATGAAACTTTCCATGTTCCATAACTTAAGAACAAGTTATGGAATTCTTTAAAACATTAACACCAAATTTTGTAACTCCATAAAAACTTTGAATCAATTTTTTTTAAAAAAAAAAAAAACTTTCATATCCATAACTTATGGAAGTTTCAAAAACCCTTAAGATCACAACTTTAAAAAAAACTTTTGAGCTCCAAAATTTTATGAAAAAATATGTAACTCCTTAAAACATTTAGATCAAACTTTTAAAACTAATAAAATAATCATATCATTTTATCTTTTACTAAATTTGACCTAATTCAACTCATATAACAAATGATTCAAATTTTTACAAATAATTCTTTTTTTCAAAACACGTAATTATCTTAAAATTTGACAAACGTCATATTTTTTTTTCTTTTTTTTCAACTTGAAAATAAAACATTTGTATCAATATAACAGAAAACAACCTATGGCTCTGATACCACTGTTGGGTTTTGAGCATTCTAACACTCCTATGGTGTACATGCAACCCTATAAACCTTGGATCTATGTTTTCTCTATTATACATGCAAATATTAACTATTCCAAGGTTTCATCCTAACTAGCATATTATGAAGCACCGATACTACAAAGTTCTAGTTAGATGACATACCTTTTGATGTAGCTTGATGTCTTCAAGCTTTAAGAGCTTAGCCCCAATAGTGTGGAAGCCTCAAATGGAATCACAAATCACCAAAACACCTTGGAAGAACTTGAGAGAATATGTATGCACACTAAAATCGGCCCACTCTTATTTTCACACACTTGTGCCAATTTTGTGAGCCAAGGACCCCTTTATATATTATGGAGGATTAGGGTTACATCCATGTAAACCCTAATACCCATGACCTTTCATTTACATAGGATCCATGGGTTAAAAGCTCCATGGACCATCCATTAAAGCTTAGCCCAACCTAAATGAACTTGGCCCATTCCATATATATAAGAGTCCATATTTAATTAGTTCTTTTTGATCACTTAATTAATTCTAAATTAATTCTTGATCAATACTAATTAAATAATATGATTCCATATTAATATATTAGAACTTATAATATATTAATATAAATCATAAGTATACTATTCTCAAAAGACTATCCATGTAAATTGTGCCAGTAAAGTGCAACCCAAATGGACCATGCCGGGTCGGGTCAAGTACATACCAAATATAGTTATGGACTTAGACATTAATCCAACAGATACTGCTATGCTATGACAATCAATGGGGTTGTTCCCAAGTGTCGAAAATGTTGAGGAGCATGCGGAAGACTCTTTATGGATTGTAGGTTATGCAATCAGTTTCTGAGTATATATATACGTGTTATGGGATAGGGACGTGCTCCACAAGTGGATGATGAGAGTGAGGTTCCGATATTTCGGCACCGACTGATGATGTGAAATTATGGTTCAGGTCTCCTGGGAAGAGGAGAAGGTGAGTAACTCCAGATTGGAGGTTTGGACAGAGGAGGTAGAAATAGCGGAGTTGATAGACTCGGGAGCAGTCTAGACCGACGCTGAGAACCGTGTGAGGATATTCTAGTCATAGGTTGTGGACCTGGAGATCGCGAGAGTAATGTCCCCTGTCATGGTACGTTTGGAGTAGACGTGATGTCGAGATTTGAGTGAGTACACTCGGTTGTGTCGAATAAGAGTAGATTGAGGGATATGCAAGGTTGGATCCTTGGGCTTCAGGTATGGTTGTAGGCAGGGGTTATGTGAGTAGTGGTATTCCAATCTAGGGTATTCCATCATGAGGATGACCGGACCCTATGATTGATTGGACCTGGTGTGTTTGGTATTCCAACCCGAGGGTTGATTGGGCCAAACATGCGTGAGAATGCGAGGGTATACCATCCTTGGGATGACTGGACCCGTTATAGGCGTACCTGGTATTCCAGCCCAAGGCTGATTGGGCTAGGTACAAATGGTTAAGTGATATAGCTGGTTGATTCATGGGAGTTGCTAGAAGCTGAAGGATGTAGTATCATGTCATTGTAAAAAGGGGAATAGATTCGGGATGGGAATAGCATTCATTCCCTATTGCAGGTTATCCGGGTTATCGCCAATTTTGGGTGGAGGACAGGTGGACTAGTTTTATAGCAGAGCTCAGTGGATTATTGTGGTGTCTAACTTTCGCAAGTCTCGAAGGTGTGTTCATGTCAGGAAGGTGGCAGTATCATCGGGTGATACTGGATTGATGTGTTCTGACATTAAGTAGAAAAGGTCGGTGGTCGGCCGGGAGTATTGGCAAGGATACCACACGAGAAGAAGTTATTTTAAAAGGGGTACAGTGGTAGGGTCTGGAAGGACCTAAGTTGATTGGGAAATCGGAATCTGCGATGCAAGAGGTATATTCAGAATCGTATACTGCAGTAGGCTTCGAGGACGAAGCCTAATTTAAGTGGGGGAGAGTTGTAACATCCCAAAATTTAGAAGTATGATTGAAGGATTTAAGTGTAAATTGAAGGAGGTACTCGACGAGTAGGTATGCTTACTCGTCGAGTCGGAGCAGGTTCTGGTCGCGAGTTAAGTGACCTACTCGCCGAGTCGACAGCTGGACTCGACGAGTTGGTGCTGAAAAGAGAAAACCCTAATCTTAAGGTTTGCACCCTATTTAAAGGACTTTATGTCCTCCCTTCAGCCTCCTTAATGCCCTTGAGAGTCAATAAACCCTAAAAATCCTGTGAGCTTCCATTGTTAAAGAGATTTGAGCTTTAGAGGAGTAATATTGAGAAAGGAGCTTGAAGATCAAGAGGCTAGCATCAAGGGATTTGTGTAGATCCAAAATCCACTTCAGCTTGGGCACATTTTGGAGGTAACAAGCTGTTACCATGACTCTATTGCATGTACATCTGTTCAAGAATGAGATTTGGGGCCCTTTTTGCATGTTAAGGATCTATTTCGGGTTAGGGGTCTAGATCTGAGGTTGCTACTTCAGATCTAGACTTGTCTTGGTCCAGAAACTCACAAAGTATCAGCCTTTGGCTTGTTGGTGAAGCATCATTGTCTTAAGCCTTAGCCCTAGAGTGATTTGGGCTTATAGCTCCTTGGTTTCACGTAAATTTTGCAACTTTACGTGGGAGTTATGCCCTAGAAGAGTGGATCTACAGTTTGGAGCCCCTGCATGGCTCGAAAAGCCTCTGTATGAATAAAGGACTGAAGGGACTCGGCGAGTCTCTTCTTGGACTCGGCGAGTCTATTGAAGATAGGCATGAACTCGACGAGTTGGAGGAACAACTCGGCGAGTCTGTTGAAGATTGACGTGAACTCGGCGAGTCTGTTCTTGGACTCGGCGAGTCAGAACACAAAACCCCAACCTCTTCTGGTTAAGACTCAGATCAGTGAGTTGAGTGGTGACTCAGTGAGTTGGACATGGAGTGACTCGGCGAGTCGAGTCATGATATGAGAGTTTTCAGAAGTTGGGAACTCGGCGAGTCACCGGGTTGACTCGGCGAGTAGGGTCAATCAGGAAAGTTGACCATGGCCAGGACTTTGACTTTGACCAGTTTGACCTTCAAAGGGTATTATGGTAATTTGGATATTTATGTCAATGGATCGTTGATGGCCATAGGTGTTGGAGTTTGGGGCGGTGCTTCGGGATTGTGCTCTCGTGGTTCGGTTTGGCAGTTTCAAGGTGAGTTATCCTCACAATACCCAAGGGTCTAAGGCACCAAGGCCGGCCCTTTGATTTGTTATTTGAGTTAGTTACTGCTGTGATATATTAGTTGGTATCCTGGTAGATTGGATGGCTTTATGATAGTATGTTCTGTTAGTTGGCATCCTGGTAGATAGGATGGCTATATGATGGTATGCTCTGTTAGATCGGTATTCTGGTAGATTGGATGAGGCTATGCTTAGTGACCTGTAGTTGGTCTTACTGTCTGTATGTTGGTAGGAGATTACCTGTTATATGTGCATGTGTTGAGTAGTAGTAGAGGGTATTCCATCCCGGTAGGATGATAGGGCCCTAGTATGTTGTCTTGTAGACTGTTATATGGTTATTTGATAAGTGTACATGGTTGCTAGTATGTGGGCATTCCAACCCGGTGGTTGAGGGCCAGGAGTATTCCATCCCGGTAGGATGATTGGACTCATAGTAGGTAGGCATTTCAACCTGATGGTTGAGGGCCTGGGGTATTCCATCCCGAGGGATGATTGGACCCATAGTAGTTAGTGTATGTATAGTAGGTGGGCATTCCAACCCGATGGTTGAGGGCTAGGAGTATTCCATCCCGGTAGGATGATTGGACTCATAGTAGGTGGACATTCCAACCTGATGGTTGAGGGCCTGGGGTATTCCACCCTGAGGGATGATTGAACCCATAATAGTTATTGTATGTATAGGTGTGTGGGCATTCCAACCCGATGGTTGTGGGCCAAGAGTATTCCATCCCGAGGATGATTGGACTCATAGTATGTTGGCATTCCAACCCGACGGTTGAGGGCCTGGGGTATTCCATCCCGAGGGATGATTGGACCCATAGTAGTTATTGTATGTATAGGTGTGTGGGCATTCCAACCCGATGGTTGTGGGCCGAGAGTATTCCATCCCGAGGATGATTGGACTCGTAGTATGTTGGCATTCCAACCCGACGGTTGAGGGCCTGGGGTATTCCAACCTGATGGTTGATTGGACCCATAGTATGTTGTTCATTGCTGTATTTGTATGATTATGTGTGTACGGGTATTTTAGGGGAACTCACTAAGCTGTCGAGCTTACGGTTTCAGTTTATTGTTTCAGGTACATCAGGTGATCGTGGCAAGGCAAAGGCGTGATCGTACCGCTCCTCATATTTTATGATTTTGTGATTTGGTTCTGGGGATACTCTGATATTTAAACTATTTTGAAAACAAGTTTTAATAACTCAATGGTTTTTGAATGGGTTAAAATGTTTTAAATTGGCTTGAATTTTATGGGTGTTACATGAACTCACCAACTTAATTGTTGACACGTTTTCGAAACTACTTGTATTTCTCAGGGAATTAGTAATACAGGTAACCATCAGCTTTGGAGAAGGAACGCTAAGGCGTCTGTTATCAAAATATTTAAATCATCATATTTGTAATATTCTTTTGAAACATGTATTACATGCAACGATGTAACTTTTATTATATTTATGATGGTTGGGTTATTTTCTTTACAAATATTCAACTGTTATGATACTACGTGAAGTCACCCACCCCCGAATGTTTCCGCCATTCTGGTTTGGGGGTGTGACACTCTTATTACATGATGTGACTAGGTCGCATTTTGATGTTTTGTACAATCGAAAATGAAGAGGAAGCTTAGAAGAAGAGTATGCTGAATTTGATCGTGAAGATGGATTTCGATCGCATGATTCGAATATCAAAATTTTGAGCTGCTGCTTAAGAGTTATGATAGATTGATTAGGAATAGATAACAACATAGTTTTCATATGTATTTGCATTGTAAAGATAAGTTTTTCCGCAATTTTAAAATAAAATTTTTGATTTTATTTATTTTAAGTATCCTTACAATGAGATTTGTGAAAATTGTTGTTTATATGATTCCATTGATAGCAATATTGGAAAATGGATTTGATTCATTCGTTTGTGGTAGTGTCATAATTTACCAAATAAGGAAGGATTCTTATCACCCAAGTTTCAGTTGGATAGAAACTTGGAATCATGCAACTTGTATTGTATGATTAATGAGAATTTTCATATTTGGGAAATTAAGACTAATTCATTGTTCACATGTATATGTGAGTCAAGTGAAGGACTAGCAGATCGGGTACACTTGGTTTTGCGTTGATCAAGTCCACCACAAATAACGATAAGGCTATTCATCATGATTTACTAAAGTTTAGTAAATATGGTTGTGCTTACAAGTTTAGGTATAATTCTGAAACATTGGAAAAGTTTCAATGTATGGCAGGACGAATGAGAAGAATCAAATTAGGCAGAAAGATAAAAGTTTCTCCATTCTGAAAAGGTGGGAGAGTACTTCAGTATCACGTTTTATGATAATCTTAATGATTATGAAAAACCATATCACAATTGATCCTCTAAGGACATCTTAGTGCAATTGTTTGACTAAGAAGAGGAATCATGAATTGTTGAAATTGGTTAAATCAAAAGATGAATCATACTTCATTCCAAAATTGAGACTTAGAGATCGATCCTTGAGTAACATAATGTTAAGAAGGTTTAAAACACTTATCAAATGTAGAGTAAAATGTTTTGTACCCTTGTACATTTGAAATTGGTGAGTTGTGATGTTTTGGATAAAACAAAGACCAACTAAGGACAATTGTGTGAAGTGTTTGTCTTGTTAAGAATCGGCACTAACTCTTGAATATTTGATTTGTCAAGGAATGGTTCTTGAAAAGAGAATCTTATATGTCAAGAGGTCAGTGGGAGTCTTAAAGATCTTGAAAAGTTTCAAGAACTAATCAAGGGTATTGTTTATCACTAGCACACGACTTGAGGTTTATAGCCTATCTTGTTGACATATTCTTGTTTCTGTGCCCATTCCAGTTAAAGTTGACTATGCATCTGAGTTCTATGAGTTCTCAGTTGTTTGCATAACTACTTGGAAGCAATGGTAGGCCCTTGTGCTGCCAGGTGGCAAGAAGTTAAGATTGAACAAGTTCAGTCCATATGAGTTTGGATTTGTCACTAACCTCCTCTTGTGGTTATGTTTTTGACAAATTCATATGGGTAGGAACACATACACCATAAAATCTAAGTGTCATAAGGTTTCTCTTCAATTCATGAAAATGATGGTGTGGAAACGCTTTCACTAAGTAGATTTTAAGGAGATAGAAATTGTGATATTTTCATTCTCAAATTCAATTATGATTATGGCATACCTTTTCATAATTCGAATTGTGAGCAATTGCAAAGGTCTAAACATTTGAGACTATGATTACGGCATCCCTTTTCATAGTTCTAAAATTGTTTAGACACACATGTGAGCTATCTAAGGAAAGGTGTATGATTTTGGGAAGCTTAGATAAAGTCTTATCGAAGCATCTCATATCAGAAACCTGAACTTTGGTAATGAAAGTCAATAAAGTATTGATTTCTAGAAGTCCAGCTGATTTCTGGATACATGTCAAAGCTAGTGGGAGCATAAGTGCTATGCTGATAAGAAGATAATTATTATGTTAGTGGGAGCATGATTATTATGTTAAGTGTTGCAAGTTAGCAATGTTAATTATAGAAAACAAAAGTTTCAATTTGCAAAGTTGCAGGGTTTGAAAAGTTGTTTTGCTATAATTAAGGGAGAGGAAATTATACTTCATTCCAATTCTAAAAGCTTAAATTGAGATTTTAATAGAATTTAGTCAAGTATATATATGAATGTTATGTTGGAATGATTCAACATAACGAAATTCGATATATGGAAATATTAATTGCGTTCCCAATATTCGATTATGATTACAACATCCCTCTTCACAGTCCGAATTTTGAGAACATGGCTAATAGAAAAAATTATAGCAAAAGACTGGTCTAGGATCATTTCTTTATGTGAGACATTATGAATCGTATCCCATATGCTTCGGGTATAGGATCGATTGCATATGCTATAATATTTCTATGTGTTCTGAATTTTCTAAATGCCTAGGGCATTAAGAGGGAAAAAGGACCAGAACTGTATATGACTAAAATGATTAAGCAATTGTCAAGGACAATCTGAGGCTTACCAAAGATTGGTTACTCATGGACAGTTGGAAGTATACTGTTAGTTTTGGAAGGACCATATTGACATATTTTGAAAAGAGGCAACTCTTGTTCAGAAGTGATAGTCAAAATGGGAATATGGAAATGTTTCCATAAGTGGAATTTATTCTTTAAATCTGTGTAAGATTAGAAAACTTAATGCAAGAAGGATGTTCAAAGGAATGTACTTTGAATGTGAGACTTCTTTACCATGGAATTGCTCTCCATTGGAATACTTTGTGATGTATGTTTCCAAGTCTTGATGACTTTTGTGCATAGTCATTACAAGAGGATCATTGCATATAAGTTTAGAATCTAATAGACTGGCAAAGAATCTTGTATTCTTACATTTGTCATAAGGATTTGGAATTGTGAAATGAGCATCATTGAAATGTTTTCAATTGATCTATTCCATAAAGAAAGGACCATAGGTAAACATAGTGTGCATGCTTGTAGCATGGGACAACTATTTTTTTAGTTCAAGTATTAAGTTGATTATTTGAATCATTATACAATGAATAATGAGTAATCAATATGGCTCAAAAGTTTTGGGGCCATATAAGATTAGTATTATTCTTGTGTTTCACTTTGCATGTTTTGACTTCCCGAATAACAAGGTTATTCAAACCGTCCACAATCGATCATACTTTGGAAGTAGGTATTGAGGCAAGACTATCATGAATGGGTCTGTAGTATGTATAGATGTTTTAGACATAGCTGCAGTATTTACGAGTGCTCCTGGAATAAGATTCGAGTATTGGATTAAACCCATCTTCATTTGAATCACTTCATGGATTTTATCACGAGTAATCATGAGACGATAATATCTTATATTCTTCAAACGGAGATGTGTGAGTTGTAGTTGCAAGTCGGTTGCACATTGACATATGTAAACGCACCAGTAACTTGGATATTATAAAACATATCGTTGTGTGTAATTTGATGAGTGAGTACAAGCGAGCATTTGGGTCGAGGTTTATCCGTTCCATTTACCCCATGTGGATAAAAGCGATATATGTGGGCCCCTCGATGATGTAGTGATGACAACCCTAAGTGCTCGGTCGGGCCTGAACTGATTTGATTTGTTCAATTAGCCGGTTGTCATAAATTAGAAATCGGGAAACAATAGGTGGACAGAGAGAATGATTATAATCCATGTCTCAGTCCATATGATATCTAGAATGGAGGAATATATGATCCCTTATCTAATGGAAACGTCATTGACTAGGTCAGAGTTCGACAACAGCTTTTAAGAGCTACGATTGCTAGTCGGGATTTTGGAGTCATATTTGCAATAATAGTTTTAGACTTATCCAAGTGGGAGACTGTTGGATTAGATGTCTAAGCCCATAACTATTATTGGTATGTACTCGAGCCGAGAGTAGCATCGTCCATTTGGGTTGCACAACATCAGGACAATTATAAGTTCTAATATATTCATATGAAATCATATGATTTAATTAGTATTGATCAAGAATTAGTTTGGAATTAATTTAGTGATCAAAAGAGACTAATTAAATCTATGGGTACTAATTATGGTAATTGGTTATATTTATATTTGTTGGGCTTGTGATCCATAGTGGACTAAGTTTATGTATGGATACATAAAGAGTTGGGCCACATGAACCATGGATCATAAAACCCATGGGTATCGATTTGGGTTATACCCATGACTCTTGGAATCCTACCTATAAATATAAGCTCCATAACCTAAAATGGCCATACTTCTAGTTCTTGGAGTTCATGGAGGTGTTTTTGGTGCATGGAAATTCTCTCTCAAGAGTCACCTTTGTCCTAGGTGAGTTATGATTCCATTTGAGGTGCAACACTTGGGGTACTAAGTTCATAAAGGCCAAATTCTTCCTAGCAACATCAACAACATCAAGAGGTATGTCTAAAACTTGTCTTATTATACATATGTTATTTGTACACTAGTTGTAGGATTAAAGCTTTGGAAACCATATGCATGTATAATTAGAGAAAACATAGATCTAAAGATTTTAGGGTTGTATGTGCACCATAGGATGTTGTAGTATACTAAAACCCATCACATATATACTCTCAGCAATCGGTATGAAGTGCGCACTATTGGTCAATCTATCAACAATGACACAGATCGAATCAACTCCGCGTGTCGACCTTGGTAGCTTTGTGATAAAAGCCATGGTGACCTTTTCCCATTTTCGCATGGGAATGGGTAACGGCTTCATCTTTCCGTGGTTCATTGATGATTGGCCTTGAATTTTCGGCAAGTCAGGAACCGCTCCACAAACCATGCTATTTCCCTTTTTATACAGGGCCACCAATAACTCAACTTCAAATCCCTATACAACTTTTTGGCCCCTGTATGGATCGAAAAATTTGACTTATGAGCATCCTCGAGTAAATTTTTCCTCACCCTACTAGTAGTTGGAACCCACATTTTGCCACACTGAGTCAACAAGCCCCGACCATCTCTGACAAATAAAGGAATCTGACCCCTGATCCGCTCGGCCTTCTAAATTTCCTTTTTAAATCCTTCCACCCGAGCCTTCTTGATCATATCCAACAGAGGCGAAATAATAACCATCCTCAAACATAAATCCCCGATATGAGCACTCACTGCCTTACGACTCAGCGCATCTGTTACAACATTGGCCTTTCCACGGTGGTACACGATTTCATAATCATAATCATTTACCACATCGAACCACCTTCACTGCCTCATATTCAAGTTCGGTTGATCAATCAGGTACCTCAAGCTCTTGTGGTCAATGTATATAGTACACCTGACCCCATACAGATAGTGCCTCCAAATATTAAGGGAAAAAACTATAGCCCCCAGCTCCAAGTCATACATAGGATAATTCGCCTCATGAGGCTTCAAACTGCCTCAAAGCGTAGGCGATCACATGTCATCTCTACATGAGGACAGCTCCCAAACCCGATATAGATGCATCACAATAGACTACAAAATCATCCATACCCTCGGGAAGCATGAGAATCAGGGCCTCGCGTAATCTCTACCTCAGCGTCTCAAAAGCCAACTGTTGATCGGGCACCCACCGAAAAGTAACATTCTTCATCGTCAAGCGGTTCAATAGCATAGCAATCTTGTAGAAATCCTGGATAATCTCCGATAATACCCCACGAGACCTAGAAAACTCTAAATATTAAGTGGCATCCTCGGAACCTCCCACCACATTACGGCCTCGATCTTGGCCGGATCGACCAATATACCCTTCTGGTTGACAATGTGCCCCAAGAAATGCACCCCGTGCAACCAAAACTCACATATAGAGAACTTGGAATACAGCCTCTCCTTACTCAAGGTCTCCAATACCTCCCGTAAATGATCCTCGTGCTACTCCTTGGTCTTGGAGTAGACCATAATATCATCAATAAACATGATCACCGACCGATCCAACATCGGTATGAATACTAATTTCATGAGATCCATGAATGTCGTTGGTGTGTTGGTGAGCCCGAATGGCATCACCATGAACTCATAATGACCATAATGAGTCCTGGAAGTCGTTTTCTACACATCATCATCCCAGACCCTCATCTGATGATAACCTAATCGCTAATAAACCTTGGAAAACCAAGATGCACCCTGAACCTGGTCAAATAAAATAAGCCATTGATCCTCGGAAGTGGGTAACGGTTCTTCACCGTTAGCTTATTCAACTCCCGGTAGTTAATGCACATCTTGTGTGAACCATCCTTCTTCTTCACGAACATGAGCGGTTCCCCCAAGGGGAACTACTCGGTCGAATAAATCCTTTTTCTTGCAGCTCCTGAAGCTATGTAGACAACTCATGCATCTATGGTGGCGTAAAACGATACAATTCCTTGGCTATTGGGACCGCACCAGGGACTAAATCAATCTAGAACCTAACCTGCCTCTTAATAGACACTTCTGGAAAATCCTCGGGGAACACATCCAGGAAATCCCAAACAATCACCTCCTTCAATTTCTTCGCGCCCCCAATCCGAGTATCCGCCACATAGGCGAGAAACCTGGACAACCATGCTAAAGATATCTCTTGGCCCATACAACAGAACATAGAGTCGGCCCACGCGAAGTACCCTCGCCAAGAATAACTAGTTCTGCCCCACTTGGGGTTCGAACTCTCACCAGCTGACGCTCACAGTCAATCATGGCCCTATTGTGACCCAAGCAATCCATCCCAATGATAACCTTCGACCCTCGTAGAGGAATTTGTAACAACCGCAGATTCGGGCTAGTTAATTAAGATATAATAAGCGTTAAAAATGATTTTTTTTATAAAAGATTGTCTAGGATAAATAATCTTACCCAAAGTAATAGTTATCGTCAAAAAATTTAACGTATTTGATTTAATAAAGAAGAATTATGTGAATGTTATGTGTTTCATGATTATTATAATATAAAAAAAATAGGAAAAATCAGCCGAATCGACCGTAAATCGTAAAAATAAGTGCGCTAAAACATATATATATATATATATATATATATATATATATATATATATATATATATATATATATATATATATATATATATTATTTAGAAAGTACACGTCTGTCCGATCCCGAAAATATAAATTTCGTAGAAATTCGACTCCGTATGAATTAGATATGATATTTATAAGATATAAAAATCAGACGCGAACAAGGAATGTGTGACGTAAAAAGCTACGAAGAGAATGATTGACTTTTAGCTAAACCCACCAAAAAGAAAATCGTAGTACTCTTTAAAATAAGAATTTTTAGGAAAACAACGCCAAAAAACGGGGTCTGTACGAGAAAGTTATGATTTTAGCAAAATCATTTAATTAAATATGGACGAAAAATAAAGTTAAAATTAGCCGACGGAGTCAAAATGAAAGTTGTAGATATCGTCGATAGCTACGTGTGGATATAAAGAACATCAAAAACGGAGTTCATGTGAATGAGTTATAATATATAATAGCGTATTTACGTATTAAAATAAAGTATAATCCATATATATATATATATATATATATATATATATATATATATATATATATATATATATACACA
This sequence comes from Lactuca virosa, assembly GCF_052849685.1. Lineage (NCBI taxonomy): Eukaryota > Viridiplantae > Streptophyta > Magnoliopsida > Asterales > Asteraceae > Lactuca > Lactuca virosa. The sequence continues at coordinate 143,826,274 of NC_136431.1, forward strand.
CATATCATTAGAAATGTACCGACGATGCGGTCGTTATAAGACTAGTGTTGAGTACTTTTGACATTAGTGTAACACTCCAAATTGGGTATTACTAATTAGACCCTTGAAAAAGGAAAAGATGCCACAAAAGGTCCCTTAGTACGAGGGGCGTACTCCAGGAGTACGCTTAGCGTACTAAAGATGCATGATCGCGGAAGGTGGTCGCGTACGCAGGGCGTACATGGAGGTACGCGGGGCGTACGCGACAGAGGGTCAAAACCCTAATTCTCAGACTTGACACCTATTTAAACACCCTTAAGCCTCTTGGACCAAACCCTAGTCAACCTCCATAGTCTTATTTCGCCCTTCTACACCAGAGATACCTTGTGAGAGTGTTTTTGAGCTTAAGGAGTGTATTTGTGGCCATTTTAGTCTCCATTCAAGACGAAGGAGTTGCTAAGCAAGCTTGGAGTGGCATTGGGCTTCAAGAATATGCATCTAGCTCTCCTTGAAGAGCTTCTCGAGGAATAAAGCTTTGATCTTGCCATCTTAATCATTAGATCTAGTTAGGGTTTTCTATTTTGTCCCTTTAGTTGGTTTTGGACATTCTCTTTAGAGTTGAGCAACTCCAGAGGTTGAAATGGTTAGATCTGAAGTTTGTGAGCATGCTAGATGCATAAAGGTGTTAGCTTGAAGAGTATCTAGACTCCATGCATGAGTTTGAAGCTTTCTATGAAGTCCTAATGTGACGAATGAAGTTTTTAAGTCCCATATAGCATGCAAGGGCATAAAGTTACCAACTTTATTCCCTTGGACGTCTTAATGAGCTCAGATCCGTTATTCGATGTTAGAACATCGAGTATTAAGCACTTAATGGAAGAATTTGCTTAATCTGTTGGTACGCGGGGCGTAAGTTAGAGTATGCAGCACATACAACTCAGGAACTTAGTATGTTATCTGTTATGATTTGATTTTGAATATGAGTATCACATGCTACTTACGGCTAGGGGAGATGCATTTATATGTTGTATGAGCTGGTAGACTTGCATACTAGTGCTGAGTAGTCAGCAATAGATTGGCCTGATATGTGATGCTTGTAGCCTTGGGGATACTGGACGCCATGCTAGAATGAGAATGATTATTGGTATTGATAACTGCTAAGTGTATGTTTTAAAAATTATATACGGTTAGGATCTTATAGCCTCAGAATAATTGGTTTGGCTCGTTTCCTGTTCTGTGTACAACTTGCATGCATAATGCAGTTGACAGTGAGAGTGGATGTGGAGAGCATGGGTTGTGGTACATGGACTGAATGTCCGATGATAGTTTCGCTGGTTGGAGAGTGCCTTAGGGAGAGCCTCAGATGAGATTAGTGACAGGTGTTACCTGCTTGCGGATTGTACGGGTGGATAGACTGACTTGTCTAGTGTACGCTGCTTAGATTTACCGATTACCTGAATGTTGCTTTCTTTATGATTTGTAGGACTCATATTAATGTGAGTTAGCTATTAAGTGAATATGCTAAGTCACATGTAGCACATAATGGATAATCTCAGAGTGATGGACTTGACCCTATTGCGCAGCTCTCGTATGAGTCCAACCGTTCTGGGGATGAGTCTTTTACTTGAAGGATTACCTGATCTCTACTACATGTGGCTATATTCACGAGGTAGCTAGTTGACATTAATGGGAATCTTTCAGCAGCTAAGGGAAGGTGAGGTTGGGAACCTAGGAAAGCCTAGGATATGCTCCGGTGAGTTTAGTGGGGCGGTTCGGTGAAGTTGGGAACCTAGGGGGAGCCTAGGGGGTGCTACGGTAGATATTGTGTTGCTTTTTAGCAGACATTTAGTATATCAGTGGAGTAAGTGACTTAGAGGATTCAGGAGGATTGCTTAGGAAAGTATGTATAGGTGTGGAAGGTAGTATTGGGCCCGTACTACTGAAAGCACAGGATCCGTACTCGAATCGGTGAGAGTCTTGGAGAATCTGAGAAGGTTAGGGGAAAGGAATTATTGATTACGCTCCGATCGGGAGGATATTTGTCATTCGGGTTGAGGATGGGTACACATAAGGAAGGACCAGAGTTTGGTCACGGCTCCGGTGGTGAGCCAGTGAGTAGAAGGACTGCTAGGATTTTGAGTTCGCCTAGGATCTCTTGTATCAGGCGGCAAGGATTGATTGTGCGATTTATTGCGCTTTAGAATTGGAGGCTATGTATTGGGAGTAGTTTGTAGTCGGTTTAGAGTAGATTTTGCTCCATCTATTCCAGTTTAAGCCATTGACGATTGAGCTCGTAAGTGTGTCAGGGTGCGAGACCCTGAATGATTTGGATCCCAGAGTCGAGGGCGGAAAATTGATTAGGAGTACCTCGATGAGAGAGGTTCGGGTCAGGTGAATTTAGTGGAGGATCTCGGGCAGAGACCCAAGAGTTCGGATCAACTTTTGACAGGCCAGCAGGGTCGGGATTCAGTGCAACGCTTGTGGAAACTGCACGATGGAGTTTCGTTTCAGGGGTTTGGATTGTCATTGGGATCGGAAGGAAGTGTTACACTATGTCCTCAGGATGGTCGAGGTAACACAGGAGGAGGTGGTTAGGATTCCTTCAGATGTTTGCGGATATGCTATCTTTTTCCACTTTAGGTGAATATCAGGAATTTGCATCGCTTTGGAATTGTGATAAGTTAGATCTCGAGTCGGTTCTATGTTATTGTCAGAGTTAGCAAAGGTTGTCAGATGCCATTCAGCATGCCGAGGAGTCTTTGAGAAATCTTCTGTTGAGAGAAAAACTTAGAGACACACTTGAGCAAATGTTAGAACAAGTAGATTGCGGAATAGTTAATCTCGAAGGATCTAAAAGCTCAACAATAATATAAATAAGTTATAGTTAGATAGTTAGAGAGTTAGTTGCGGAAAACTAAAGAAATAGAAATGACAACAATTGTTATATCAAGTATACACATAAGTTGATTCATAACGAGGAATGCATTCAAACCAAGTTAATAAGGAAGATCAAACTTAGTGATTACGTCACAGAAGACTTGCTCCGAAGAGAGATTATATTCAGATGAATTCTGGTAAGATTGAAGTAGAAAGAGATGAGTAATAGAGAGATAGAAAAGATAACTTCAGAAATGTGTATTCGGATAGAATGCATAAGTTATCGGTATTGAATACAGGAGAATGAGCTCTTATTTATAGAGACTCATGAAGAGCACTAGATTACATCTCTATGAGTAGCCATGCAAGGCATACTGGACAATAGAGTGTATTACAATAAAGATAAGTAAAGTAATCTAGCTAAGTGACTGCGGTAGGTAGACTCCGGTTGCGGTTGTTGATGAACAAGATTTGACTGCGGGTGCTGAGCTGTTGCGGTAGCTGAAGTGGCTGCGGTAGCTAAGTTCAAGAGGGTCACTTTTATGATTCAACAATTTCCCCCTAAGTGACCTCTTTAACTTCGGTTCAGCTATCAAGTTTGAGGAACTTGATCAGGATCCACCAAAACCTCCTGATGTTTTCCAGCCAAGTGATTCTCCTTAGGATTTCGAATTTGACTTCTGCGGTAGTATGCTTTGATCTTTCAACTCCGACTCCGCAGATGTCAAGTTGCTTCTTGGTCAGGCGATGCATGGCAGTCATAGGAATGAAGTATTTGACATTATCAGTCTTCCTTTTGAAAATGACTCCAAGTTCAGGAAAGTTGGTTGCGCCTAAGGATCTTTCTTGAAAGCCTTCGGTAGGCATAGGCGCAGGTTCGAGTGGTGGCAGATAAATTTTTTTTGGCTATGGTGGGGTAGATGTCCGCATCGATCTTGGCAAAGTCACAGACTGTTTCCTTCAGAAAAGTGTTAGCCCTTTCAAGCGCAATCTTCATTTTAGGGTGCTTCTCGAACTTGTTTTGGAACACTTTGGCAATGAGGAAGATTTCTTCCGGATTCATGCAAGGAAAGTCTGCCTGGGTGCGGACATAATCATGCTCTCTTCTTGTGAGGGTATACTGGATGTAGTCAGCCTTCAGGAACTTCCGGATTTTGTAGTTCTTGACTGCGGATGGTCTATCGTTAGACCATATGTTTTCAATGGAAGAGGCATTTTTAGCATGGAAGAGACTAAGTCTCTCAAATTCCATTGGCAGTCTTTTGTGATCAGGAAGGCTGCGGTCAAATTGCTCAAAAACTGTGAAGAATTTGGCATTTGGAGAAATTGGGACATCCCAATATCCGTCCGAAGGGGGTTCAGCATAAGTGAGGTGGGGTCTGTAATCTTCGTCCAGCAGTCGGCGGTGCGGATTGATCCATGAATTTATCAAGGATTCGTCCATCATTATGTAAAAACCGCATTCTCTCCATATTAGCTCTGCAAGTTTGGCTGCCTTCCAGTCTTGTTTTCTTTGAGCGGTGGCAAGGGAGTCCGTTGAGCTTGGATATGACATGTTTTCCGCGAGGTTTTTGAAGTGAGGGGGAGTCTCTGGCTTTTCAGGAGTGACTTTCTTTTGCGGTGAAGGGTTATGTGGTGAAGTGTGATAAGATGGTGTAGGTGTGGGAATTTTTTCAGTGATGATGGGGGGACTTTGATGTTGTGAGATGGATGGATCAGAGTGATGGACTTCTTCTTCTTCACTCCCCCCTCTTGAGGGATGCAACGGAGGAGCTTCCTCAAGCCATTGTTTAAGTCCATCAACCTTGGCAAAAACCTCTTGTAATTGAGCTTTGAGGGCTTCGGCCAACTGTTGATTGTTTGGAATGGAGGAGCTGAAGAGTAGCCTGTGGATTTCTTTGGTAAGGTGGAGGATCTCAGGACCATGGAAGTTGGAGGACAAGGATCGTTGCAATCTGTTGATTGCTGTTTGAAGAACGGAGATAGTGGACTCATAAGCAGTGTGAGTCTCATCTATCAGCTTCTAAGACTGTGTGGCTTGATCCACGATGGCTGCTTGGAGATCCGTTTTGATTGCGGTCACCTCAGTGATGAGGCATTCCGCAGCAGCCATAAAGTCCTTGTGATCTGCCTTGCGGTTGTTGTCAAGGGACCGGATCCCCATTTCTACTTTGAGAGAAATCCTCTTAGCAGCCAAGCATTCCCTTGTCTCCAGACGCTCTAAACGTTCGATCAGGGACTGCGGTCCCGGGGTGTCTTCTGGTTGCGGTTGAGTTGGCTTGACCGCAGCTAATATCTGATCAACTTTAGCTTGTAAACTCATGAACTCTTTTCTGGTGACAACATTCTTCTTCTTTTTCTTCTTGTCTTTTGGTTTGGAAGTTGAATTATGGGAGCCACTGGATTCCTCTTCCTCATCAAACATCATGACGTCATCATCAGAAGGGTTGGGCTTGTTGACCTCCTAAATATCATCATCATCAAGACCGAAGGTGGGAGCAGAACTGAATTCGATTGCGGTTCCTTCGTCTTGTGATTCATGGACTGATGGAGTGGGAATTGGATTGGGAGTTGGAGTGACTTTGGAGGTACCTGCAGCTGCACCTGAAGCTTGAGCTTTAAGAATTGTTTCAGCCATCTCGGTCATCCAGTCTTGAACTTTCTGAATAGTGGCTACAGTATTGGCATTGCTGATAGCATTTGCCCAATACTTGGCCACTGACTGGATTTCTTGCTCTTTTAGCTGTTGCTGCTTGATCTGTTGTTCCTTGCGGGCTTGGAATGCCCTTCTGAATGCAACATACTTTTTGATTTCTGACTCAGTTACAGGAGTGTACCGTAACCATGAGTCATTTGATTCGTCGCCGTCAAATCCTTGTAAACGCACCGAAGTGTCCTTCGGGTCCACGGATCCTTGCACGTTTGTGCTCACCGTGCCTAAACCACCTGCTGCGGATGTAAGGAGAGTAGGATTTACTGAGCTTCCTTGGTCTCCTTGACCCGTAGTCAAGTGTGGCCTCGGCTCAGTTCTGGCATGGGCGGAAGAAGTGCCCTGCGGTTGGGAAGGTGTTTGTAGTGTTTGGGTGACGTTTAAAAGGATGGAGTGCAACTCCTCGGGAGAAAAGAAATGCAGTCGGGAAGCCCTGGAGACCTTAGGGCGAGCACCAGTGTCATCCTCATGGGAGTGAACTGGGGGGGAGTCTCCACGATGTTGTGAATCAGACTCACTTTCTGAGTCTGATTGGAAAATGATTGTGGTGTTGAATGGGTCTGCGGCCACCCCAAGGACTACTGGAGCCTTTTGAGAGGCTTCAGTATAGGTCCGGTCACGCATTTAGCCAGGGGAACCGGTTTTTCTTTTCTTAAGGATAGCAATTGGTTGCCTATCCTCATCAGAATCACTACTGGATATAGGTGCGGTTGGTTTGGTTTTACGTTTCTTGTTGGGTGCGGTTGGTTTGGGAGCATTCTTCTTAGGGGTTCTTTGTTTCTTCTTGGTTGCCAATTACTTTCTTCTTTGAGAAAGATTGGAGAGTGTAGTGGCAGAAGGGACTGCGGATGGGTGTGGAAGAGGCGGGGTAGGACGGTATGGGGCAATACCTTCCGTAGCCTCAATGTGATCTGAGACATCAGCAGTCTCAAGACCAAGTGTTGTAAGAATGTGGGTATGGAGTCTGCAGATAGGTCCAAGAACAGTTTGATTGGAAGAGGGATTGTACCTTTTGAGATCCTTAGTGACAAAGAAGTTGATGTCACTACCCATATCGATTCCAACGTCCGCATGAAGGTCTGAGATGCAGAGTGACCAGAACCTTGCAAAAGTGAGCTCGGTTGGGTTCTCCTTTGGGCTCTCTTTGGGAATGTATTGAAGGAAGTCGTCCCATAGGATCTGCACGTAGTTCACATCGTGTCCTGTGAATATGCTCCACACCAACTCCAATAGTTTGAGTCTCATGTTGTCTATGCCTCCGGTTCTGCCGGATAGACAGCAGATGATGAAATGGCACACAAACTGCCAAACCGCAGGCAACTGATTTTTCTTAAATTCACCAATTCCTCTAATTGGTTTCTGATACCCCATTCGGTAGAGGGCAGAAGTAACGTCCGCCATGGAAGGAGAGAAGATCTTGATGGAGGGATAAACCAGAAGGTTTATGGCAGTGAGAAACTTTTCTTTGGACAGGATGACCAAAGAATCGTTAATCAGATTGAGGTGAACTTCTTGAGGGTTTTCGATTGGGCGATAGGCGGAGAATGCACACTTGAAGAGGGTTGAGACTGGAACAACATCTGTGAAAGCGTCGAAAGGACCAAACAGTGGGTGATTCTTGAGAAACTTGATCATTAGTTTGGTTGGAGCATTGTATGAAGAATGATCTTCAAACACTGCTCGAAAGTTGCTCGAGGCAATTATTGGAGAGTCTGAACTGGTAGGATTCACTGAGCCTGAAGCCTTGGATTGTTTCTTTGATGCACCTGATTTCACCATTGTAGAATCTTGAGAGAAGAAGTAGAAAAAACAGAGTGTTCTTGAAATATTTGAGAGGGAGGTTTCGATGTTCAGAATGCGTAAAATGATATTGGGTAAGACGATGGGTTTATAAAGGGGTGAAAATTTTATTAACCCTAGGTAAAAGGTAAGGATAAGGTAAAAACGTCGTTTGGGATTTGGGGGGAATCTTTGAATTGGGGATTAAATCTCAGCCACAAATAATCAAACGGTTTAAAAAAGATTTGGGAGATTTACTAAAAGGGGTTTGCATTTAATGAAAAATCAAACATCTATCAATGTGTCAGGTGATCGTGGGGTGAGGGGAAAGGAAGTTGTAACGGATGGGACGTGTTGGGGAGAGGAAAAGACAGATTAAGGATGTGATTATAGAATACGTGCTTTTGTCGTCATGCCTAAAAATAGGTCTAACACAAGGTTTATTCAGAAAAAGATTGAGACAGTTTCTCAAGGGAATGTTTTTTTTATTTAATGTTTTATTTAATGAAGGATCATTAAATAGCACACAAAGATTCAAGAGTTGATGAAACAGTTGAGAAATCAGCAAAGTGATCGCGGATGGAAACTGCATTGCGGATAGATATGACTTTCCGGATTGAAATTTCATTGCGGATGGAAAGATGAATGACTGTAGTATAAGAACTGAAAAGAGCACTTGTACAAAGATTAGTAATAACAAACAATAAAGACCCATGAGAGATAAGTATGATTTATGGTTGCGGTATCACGACTACGGTACCTAAACCATCTATCATAAGTAACTCTCAGTTAGAACCACAACAGAGACCAAGAATTGTCTGCGGTATCTATTAATTCAAAAAGAATTGTGGGTCTGGATTCATCATTCCTAACATTTGCAGGAAGGTGTTAAGCTTTGTGGAGTCGAGCACTTTTGTGAACACATTAGCAATCTCTTCATGTGTATGGACAAAGATGAGTTCAATGTTACCTTTCAAGATGTGGTCTTTGATGAAATGATACGGTAGTTCAATATGCTTAGTCTTGGAGTGCTAAATTGGATTGTGAGAAATAGCAATAGCAATTTTAGAGTCACAATAGATCGGTATCCGCAGCATTCTATACCCGTAGTCCAATAGTTGAGTTTTCATCCAAAGGACTTGAGAGCAACAGCTGGCTGCGGCCACATACTCAGCTTCTGCGGTAGACAGAGAAACACAACTTTGTTTCCTTGAGGACCAGCTGACGAGTCTTCCACCCAAAAATTGACATCCTCCTGAGGTACTTTTGCGGTCTAATCTGCATCCGGCGTGATCCGAATCTGTGAAAGCTTGCAGGCTGAAGTCATTGCCTGCGGGGTACCATAGACCAAGAGATTTGCTTCCTTTCAGGTACCGTAGAATTTGTTTGGCTGCGGTCATATGTGACACTTTTGGGTCAGCCTGATACCTTGCACATACACCAGTTGCAAAGACAATGTCTGGCCTGCTTGCGGTGAGGTACATCAAAGAGCCAATGATACCTCTATAAGTCTTGTGATCCACATATTCGCCTGAGGGATCAGCAGAGATCTTATAACCGAAGGCCATGGGGACCTTAGCAGAAGAACAGTTGTCCATGTAATATTTCTTTAAAAGTTCAATGGTGTATTTTTCTTGATGAATGAATATCCCTTGCGGAATTTGTTTCACTTGAAGTCCTAGAAAGAAGTTAATCTCTCTATTCATGCTCATTTTGAACTTGTTGGTCATGAGCTTAGCAAATTCATCCACCATTCCTTTATCAGTCGATCCGAAGATGATATCATCCACGTATATTTGTACAAGCATAAGGTGGTTGTCATTTGCTTTTCTAAATAACATGGGGCAATCACTCCTCTCTTGTACCAGGATGAGACAAGGAATTCAGAAAGAGTCTCATACCATGCTCTTGGGGTTTGCTTCAGACCGTAGACTGCTTTTTCAAGCTTGTAGCAGTGGTCTGGGAATTCAACATTTTCAAAACCTGGAGGTTGTTGAAGGTAAACCTCTTCTTTTAATTCCCCATTGAGAAAGGAACTCTTAACGTCCACTTGGTGTACCTTGATGTTCTTGTGGGCTGCGTATGCTAGGAAGATCCGGATAGCTTCCATGCGTGCTACCGGAGCATACGTTTCATCGTAGTCAATACCTTCAAGTTGACTATACCCCTTTGCGACTAGTCTTGCCTTATTTCTGACTACCGCACCAGATTCATCCAGCTTGTTTTTGAATACCCATCTAGTGCCAAAAATAGAGTGACCACGTGGCTTCGGAACGAGCTGCCAAACTTTGTTTCTTTGAAATTCTTCTAGCTCTTCTTACATTGCAGCTATCCAGTCAGGTTCAAGCAATGCTTCTTTGATCGTTCTGGGTTCTACCGAGGACATAAATGCTGCGTAGTGGCAGTGATCAGATAGGTCCTTGGAGGATCGAGTCTGAATACCTGCGGATGGGTTGCCAATGATTTGACCTGGTGGGTGGTCCTTCGTCCATACGTGAAGACGGGGTAGAAGATGATCAGCAGCTGCGGTAGAGGGAATATCTTGAATATCAGAAGAATCTGCGGTTGGAGATGGCAGTTCCCCATGGACTTGAGAACATCCTGCTGAGTCATCTTGGTTTGTTGGAACAAGAGTGGAATTTTCTTGAGCAGGTTGGAGTGGTTCCCCCTGGATTGCTGATGGGAGTTCCTCTGGAACCTGAGAGGGTTCCCCCTGGACTGCAGATGGGAGAGTGATAATCCTTGAATCGGTTCTCGTGTCAATGTTCTCTATGATTTCATCATCCGAATCCGAAGATACGTTTGATGGTAATGTTTCTCTGCGGGTGGGAACTTGAACAGCATCTGGTACTGGAACCTCGATGGTTGGTGCTTGATCCGGAGTAGAGCTTTCCCCCTCAACCGGAGAGGTGAAAGTATTGAGAGATGCTACTTCAGATAGAGATGGACCAGAAACATCAGCATGTTGTTGTTGAGCTGCGGATGACACAAGAACTTCGGATAGTTTCGCCGTTTCAACAGGGTCGAAAAGATCGTCATAATTGACTTCAACTAGATTTAAGGGTCCTGAAGAAGCAGGAATATCACTTTCCATGATTGTGGTGGTTTCATTGGATGGAGGGGCGTTGCGAATGTGAGAATCATCAAATTTCACATCGAAGCTTTCAATGATTAGCCTTGAACGTCTGATGAGCACCCGGTAAGCAACTTTGTTAGTGGAATAACCAAGGAAGATGCCTTCATCAGACTTCGGTGCAAACTTGTTAATCTGATCTCGGTTGTTGATCACGAAACATCTACACCCAAAGATATGAAAGAAGCGAACATTGGTCTTGCGGTTGTTGAGGCCTTCATATGGTGTTTTGTTGAGACGTTTGCATACAATGCTTAGATTTTGTACAAAGCAGGCAGTTGCTACAGCTTCAGCCCAGAAGTAGAGAGGAAGGTGTGCGAAGTTGAGCATGGATCTGGCTGCTTCTACCAGTGTGCGGTTCCTTCTCTCTACCACTCCATTTTGTTGTGGTGTATAAGGAGCTGAGAAGTTGTGAGTGATGCCTTTTGAAACCAAGAAACTGTTGAGAAGAGAGTTAGTAAACTCGGTTCCATTATCACTGCGGATACGTCTTACTGGAAGCTTGATCTGAAGTTCCATTTCCTTTATGAAGTTGATGAGAACCCGCGGTGTTTCTGACTTGAGTCTGAGGAAGAAAACCCAAGTGAAGCGTGTGAAGTCATAAACTATAACCAGTATGCACTTCTTGTGATGGAGACTGGCTACGGTTGATGGACCGCAGAGATCAATATGTAAGAGCTCTAGTGGTTCAGAGATTGAAGAATCAGTTACAATGCGGTGACTTGCTTTAGATTGCTTTCCACATTCACAAGCCGTACAAAGAGTATCGTTGTTGAATTTGAGAATAGGGAGACCTCTAACTAGTTCTCCGGTAACCAAGTTGTTGATGTACCTGAAGTTGAGATGAGCTAGCTTGCGGTGCCATAGCCAGCTGACTTCAGATACAGCTTTGGATAGGAAACACAACTGCGGTCTACCAATGATCAGAGAGACATCCAAAAGGTACATGGTACCTTCGGATCAGGATTTGATCAGGCATATGTTCCTATCACTTGTCATTACGTAGCAAAACTGATCATCAAATTCAACTCGATGTCCTGCTTTACATAGTTGGCCAACACTGATGAGATTATGTTTAAGGCTTTCTACATAAGCAACCTTCTGAATGGAAAAGTTCCCCGTAGTGAAAACACCGTAACCTCGGATGACACCATTCGCATTGTTGCCGAATGTGACATTTCCACCATTGCATATTGGCCTGAAATCCCGAAGGTACTCTAACCTTCCGGTCATGTGCAAGGAGCAGGCACTGTCAATTAACCACTCATCTTCTTGTTCCTCCTTGCACAAAGCCTGAGAATTACACGGTTAGTTTAGGCATCCAAACTAGTTTGGAGCCTGGGACAACTGATGTGTTTCTGAGTGATGTATGGACCGAGGTTGCAGGGACAGGTCTCTTGTCAACTTTTATTCCAAGTCCTGGGTGTTTGAGCAGATTTGGAGTGTTGTGGTTTTTTGAAAAAGTACGAGGTTTCGTGTTGAGAGTTTGTGAAAAAGTACGAGGTTTCTGACTCTGACTAGATTTGACATAAGATGAATCCTTCTGACAACTACACTGACATTTACAAAAAGAAATTTTGTCTTTTGATCTGACACTATGCTTGGTCAGCGGTTTAAAGGATGAGTTGGACCTGTTACCGGTCCGAGGTGGGTGGTTCCTGACATGAGTGTTGTTGGGTTTTGAAAAAGGTTGTTTTTGAAAAGATTTAGCATGTGTAGGTTTCTGAGTTCTTTTTGGTGGAGTTGGTAGAATACCCTTCCACCATTTGAAATTCTGATGTGACTTTAGAAGTGTTGGAATGGGTAAGATACCCTTCCATTTTGGATCGTCCAAGGAATACACTTGAAAACCATTGATTTGAAAAGACTTTACACCCTTTTGATTTTTGTCAGATGAAATAGGAATGACTGATGAAACTTGACATTCCTTTTTGTTTGTTTTCTTGATGGGAGAGTTTTTTGGAATGTAGTGTGAGAAAACAAATTTTTCGGGACTTTTGGATTTTGGAAATCTGACATGCTTCTTGTTTTTTGAAAAGGTTTGTCTATTTGTGCCACGAGATCAAATTTCTTCTTTAAAAGCCTTTTTAGCTAATGATTTCGGTGAACCGCAGTCTCTGTTATTCAACTGCGGTTTCCTTGAATCTTTTGAAATTTTGTGAAAACGAGGACTTGAATCATCAGAACTTGAGGATTCAGGGATTTGAGAACATTGACCTACTTCGAAATTTTCTATTGGTAACTCATGATGAATTGTTTGAAGAGTGACAGAACTTTTGTTCGAAGACTGCGGTAGGGATGACTTGACTACTGCAGAGTAAGTGTAAGTCTTTGTTGGGACTTCAGTGGGATTTTTATGGGACTTTTGACTACAGTCTGAGACACTGCGGTCTGAGGATAGAGATGGAAAGTCTTTTGAGACTGCGGGTCCTTCAGTGACAATTTCTTCATCAACTACGGATGAGGTTTGAGAATTTGGATAAATGATGCCACAGATAGGAATTTGATCACTTGTGTGACCCGAAACCTCAGGCACAATTTCCTCAATGACACAGTTATTGCTTAGATTATGCAATCTACCGAAGTGAGTTTTGATATCTTCGGGAAAAGTCTTGTCATTGACAGGGAAATGAAATTCTCGGTCCGGAGGGACATACAGTCTGTCTTTGTTGAAACGGGGTGAGGAATCCATTGCGGTAGGATATCCATTTGACCAACCCCAATTGTATGTATTGTCCACGGTTCCATTGTTTACCAAATTTTCAATAGCTTCACTTTCATTAAACAATTTTTCAATTAAGAGATTTAAGCGTACAATTTCACTCTGAGCTAAATCTCTCTGGTTCAAAGCTATCTCTAATTGGGTTTCACTTAACATTCTTGCATCTTTTTCTAACTCTAAGTCCTTCTCTAACATAGCCATTTTGAGTCTTTTGTTATCCAGTCGTCCTCTCACGTGGAACATCTCTTGGGACGCAATATTCTTCTCATCTAAGGCTTTATTATAGTCTGTAAGGACGGCAACACAAGTGTCATTAAGATCATCTATGTAGGGTTGACAGTCATGCATGCTATAATTTAGAGTTTGGATCATGAGTTTTACCTGTTCGACGATGCTTAGAGTTCCATCCTTTGCCATGTAGCAGTAGTTTTTTTTAGCTTTGTGGACTCATCATCATCCGCAGTTGCCAGCATGCAGATTTTCCCTTTTCCTTTGACACTGCTGATGGCTTCATCTTCGTCTCCGGATGACCAAACTTGATGGTCTCTTTTGATATGGGCTTCGTATGCCCTTGCCTTTTCCTTATCTTCCAACTCTTGAGCCATTCTAAGGTAGAATGCTCTATCTTTTACTACATTGGCCTTGCAATCTCTTGCAAAGTGATTTTCTTTGTTGCATTTGTGACAAATTACAACATCAGTCTTGTCTTCTGATGGAGTACCGGAGTCAGTGTTTTGAGGAGACTGCGGTACCTCCTTTGGTTGATTAATTTGAGATTGCGGTGGAGGATGTGAACTTTTGGGATATCGAGAATGGTTATTCTGGGAACCAAAGTTACGGTTGAATGGAGGTTTGTTGAACTGTTGATTCTTGTGGAAGGAAGGAGGTGGTAGACGGTTGAACTGTTGACTAACCAGAGCAATAGCCTTCTGAAATTCTTCTTCATCATCATACTCTGAGTCAGCTTCGTATGACTGCGGTGGAGTGTCATACGATGAATAGTAGGGTGACTGCGATGGAGCTTGTGCTATGAGAGCAAGTGGTCCTCCGAAGTCAGCACAGTCTTTGAGTACGGTGGATTCTTGTGCTTGCAGCTCTCCATAGAGCTTGTAGAGTGACAAAGAGTGAATCTTTTATCGCCTTGGACAATCATCTTAGCCGTAGTCCAATGTCTTCCCAAACCATTAAGAAACTGAAGGTTTGTTTCATGGTTACTGCGGATGGTGCCCGCATTGGATAACTTAGTGACTATCAGATTGAACCTTTTGAAGGAGTCTTCTAAACTTTCTCCAGTATGAGCTTTGAAGTTGTTGAACTCATTGAGTGCGGTAGTGAGCTTCTTGTCTTGTGCTTGTTCTGAGCCTTCGTACAAATTCTTGAGAACTTCCCAGATCTCTTTTGCTGATTTGCAATTTATGATAATATCGAAGTTGTCAGGAGCAACTCCACAGGAGATTTCATAAAAAGCAACAACATCATTTTCCATTTTATCGAGATCATCCTTGGTGGGACGGCTCATAACTGGTTGACCTCCTCCTAGTCTGTTTGTAGCGCCGTCGGTTTGGACTGGAGTCAAGACTGGGACATGTGGTCCTTCTTCTATGGATCGCCATACATCTCTACCAAGTCTTCTTAAATATCTTTCCATTCTTTATGACCAGTGATGATATTCATTTGCTACCAGTATTGGGGCTCGGTTGGAACCACCAACACTATTGGAAACATTCAGAGATAACGATTGTGCCATTGAAATTTTTTTTTTGAAAAAATAAGCTTTAGTGGTATAGAAGGCTCTTTGAAAATCAGAGTTCCGTTTTCAAAAAGCAACCACTATGGCTCTGATACCAATTGTTGAGAGAAAAACTTAGAGGCACACTTGAACAAATGTTAGAACAAGTAGATTGCGGAATAGTTAATCTCGAAGGATCTAAAAGCTCAACAATAATATAAATAAGTTATAGTTAGATAGTTAGAGGGTTAGTTGCGGAAAAGTAAAGAAATAGAAATGACAACAATTGTTATATCAAGTATACACATAAGTTGATTCATAACGAGGAATGCATTCAAACCAAGTTAATAAGGAAGATCAAACTTAGTGATTAAGTCACAGAAGACTTGCTCCGAAGAGAGATTATATTCAGATGAATTCTGGTAAGATTGAAGTAGAAAGAGATGAGTAATAGAGAGATAGAAAAGATAACTTCAGAAATGTGTATTCGGATAGAATGCATAAGTTATCGGTATTGAATACAGGAGAATGATCTCTTATTTATAGAGACTCATGAAGAGCACTAGATTACATCTCTATGAGTAGCCATGCAAGGCATACTGGACAATAGAGTGTATTACAATAAAGACAAGTAAAGTAATCTAGCTAAGTGACTGCGGTAGGTAGACTCCGGTGGCGGTTGCTGATGAACAAGATTTGATTGCGGGTGCTGAGCTGTTGCGGTAGCTGAAGTGGATGCGGTAGCTAAGTTCAAGAGGGTCCGTTTTATGATTCAACATCTTCAGACGGACGTATCTCGCGGAGCGGGTCCCGCGTGTACCGTGATTATTCTGAGTCTTTGTCGGAATCTGTTCGGGTCTGGATTGCTACAGGTGTAGCCGGTTTGCTCACGTCAGCAGGGATTGCCCACAAAGGGCAAGCCCATTATATTTTCCTTGGGATCAGGTGGGCGACAAGGAGGTCGAATGTCTGATTATCAGAGAGGAGTAGTGAGTGCACCTACTCCAGTTATTTCGAGGATCACTGACGGACGCGAGGGTAAGGCATGAGCCCCAACAGAGAGGGGCCACACTTCGCAGTACCAGGCAAGGGAGATAAGAACTTCAGCAGGCGAGGGTGCGGGGTACGTACCCTTTTGCCTTCCTTCCAGCTTTACCTGTATTTGTGGCGGTAATCTTGCATCAGCATGATGTAAGCATATCAGGGGGTTGTTATCTTTGTTGGTGGTTGAGTTAATTATATTCGAGAAGGGTTATATGCCATCTACATACCATGAATATTTGGTGGAATAGTACGAGGTCGTACCCTTATAAGTAGCGGATTCCCAGTGTTTGAATGTCATCTTGGGTGTAGTCGGGGTTGGTTCAAGGGCTTGTCCGAGGGAATTATGACTAGTTTTTAGTAGCCTTAGTATTTGTGCTTGGAAGAGCAATCGGGATTGCCGAGGGAAGAGAGAGAGAGTTGTTGCAGAGGTTTTGGTTAGACCATCCGTCCTTTTGACTTCGAGATCTAAATGTGATATCAGTTTAAGCAATTGGAATCATTAATGTTGTTAGGATTCAAGAAGTGTTAGCTGGTTTTTAGAAATTATGTTGTTTTGGGAAGGGTTACTTGGGTGCACTAGCGTTTGTAAGCACCGGTCGTCAGCAGATTGATCTTTGGAACGTAAGAAAGATTGGAAATCCTTCGATTTTCATGTGTCGAGCGGACTTAGTTGAATCTAAGTGGGGGAGAACCGTTCAGGTAGCCAGGACAGAAGAAAGGGTGAAACTAGGATGCATTTCACATCCCCGTCGGATAAGAGAAGGCGGCTGTAGTGGCTATATAAATGTAGGATTCTACGGGTGGGGAGTTCGGGAAACTCCCCTGCATCTGGATTGTGTCTTCTCATCGACATATAGCAGGCTTAAAGGGAGGGAACCAGGCTGGGTTCTAGTCAGTACTTGAGTCCAGTTGGGAGGTTAGATCGCGTGAGTGCGCAACACTGAGATGTTTTCGGATTGGTAAATTTGCGGTAGGATCATGGGTGCCGGTTGGGTTAGTTAGAAGTGTTGTAAGTCTGCGGGTGTAGCTGTAGCATTCACAAGGTTTTCGGATAGTGATGGAAGTGTTATAAGTCTGCGGGTGTAGCCGTTGCATTCACAAGGTTGTCGGATAGTGTTGGAAGTGTTGTAAGTCTGCGGGTGTAGCCGTAGCATTCACAAGGTTGTCGGATAGTGTTGGAAGTGTTGTAAGTCTGCGGGTGTAGCCGTAGCATTCACAAGGTTTTCGGATAGTGTTGGAAGTGTTGTAAGTCTGCGGGTGTAGCCGTAGCATTAACGAATTCATTCAGATGATTTAGGCCAGGGAAGGCCAGTTCGCAAGGTTGTGGGTAGGCCGCAACTTAATTAGAATCAGGACCGGAAGGATTGTTCGATCAGTTATCTGTGGGCATGCCCGGATGGGTATGGGAATTTAGGATGGAACCGGTAGACACTGTTGAGCCAAAGGTTGGATTGTGAGTTGCAGGATCATGTGGATGGGTAGTGCGTGTGACAGTAGGGCTACGGCTGGGTAGTCCTGATATTTGATCCCTTGGGAACCTGGTGATTGGGTCGGGTGCGAGACGGGTAGTCTCGGGGATCGGCTATGGGTATTTATTAATCGGTCAAGTAAGGGATGTCAAAAGTTATGGTGCATTATGCAAATGCAGATTCGTGGATCTCGAGGTAGGAGCGGAGTATCGATTCGCTTTCGGAAAGATCCCGAATCGGAGTTCGCAAGTGTGCAGTACAGGGTTTTGTTTCAGTAAGATGAGATTTGGAAGCATCTAGATGCTTAGGACATCAAATGCAGGATTTCAGGGTAATGAATGGGTTTGGTTCGATGGTAGCTTAAGCTATCGTGATGTGTTTCAGACTGGTTCTATCTGTAATAGAGCCACAACATGTTGGAATCAGGAAACGGCAGATTGAAGGATATCGGGAATGAGGTAAAGCTACCGTTATTCAGGTAGCGCACACGTTTGCATTCGATTCAGTGGCGACAGGTTGTCAGGTTATGATGATTGGATGTGTCAGAAAGATTGATGGATCCATGAGAGGGGGGGTATAGCTAGGACAATTATTTCTAGACGAGGTCTCTTTCGGAGGTTGCGTGGGGCGAGTGTGAGGTTGCTGGTCGGCTCAGCAACCGGACAGGAATCCGGTGTTCCGAATATAGGCGTTCGACACCTGATTATGGTAAGTGAATCCAGTCAGTTGGTAACACCGAGATAATCAGGATTGGAGAGAGCATGGTGTTGTTGAGTCCTATTGATTTATTGAACGGTTATGAAATTATCGGGGTGACGGTTGTGTCCCTCGGGATGTCGGGTGTCAGTATTCGTTGGGTTCAGAACGGGTTACTGTTTATTGGTAAGAGTTAGATACTCAAGCCTCATCATGGTTGAAGTTCTCTCAAGGCTTCACTATAAAAGGAGTGACACCCGATACAGGAAGCAGGATTGAAGGCCAGGTATAGTGAGTCACTTGGGATTTGGCTCTGATAAGGCAAGGGGAGCATCATGAAAGATTGCGGAGGAAGCATCATCCAGACTTTGCATCAGCAGATTTCGAGGACGAAGTCTAGTCCAAGTGGGGGAGAGTTGTAACACTCCAAATCGGGTATTACTCATTCGACCCTTGAAAAGGGAAAAGATGGCATAAAAGGTCCCTTAGTACACGGGGCATACTCCAGGAGTACGCTTAGCGTACTAAGGATGCATGATCGCGGAGGGTGGCCACGTACGCAGGGCGTACGTGGAGGTACGCGGGGCGTACACGACAGAGGTCCAAAACCCTAATTCTCGGACTTGACACCTATTTAAATACCCTTAAGCCTCTTGGACCAAAGCTTAGCCAGCGTCCATAGTCTTATTTCGCCCTTCTACACCAGAGATACCTTGTGAGAGTGTTTTTGAGCTTAAGGAGTGTATTTGTGGTCATTTTTGTGCCCATTCAAGAAGAAGGAGTTGTTAAGCAAGCTTGGAGTGGCATTGGGCTTCAAGAATATACATCTAGCTCACCTTGAAGAGCTTCTGGAGGTATAAAGCTTTGATCTTGCCATCTTATTCGTTAGATCTATCTAGGGTTTTTAATTTTGTCCCTTTAGTTGGTTTTGGACCTTCTCTTGAGAGTTGAGCAACTCCAGAGGCTGAAATGGTTAGATCTGAACTTTATGAGCATGCTAGCTGCATAAAGGTGCTAGCTTGAAGAGTATCTAGACTCCATGCATGAGTTTGAAGCTTTCTATGAAGTCCTAATGTGAAGAATGAAGTTTTTAAGTCCCATATAGCATGCAAGGTCATAAAGTTGCCAACTTTATGCCCTAGGACGTCTTAATGAGCTCAGATCTGTTATTGGACGTTAGATCATCGAGTATTAAGCACTTAATGGAAGAAAGTGCTTAATCTGTTGGTACGCTGGGCGTATATTAGAGTACGCAGCGCGTACATCTCAGGAACTTAGTACGATGTGCGTACCAGGGTGGTACGCAAGGCATACGCACATCATATGGACTCGGACTTGTTTTGGGCTTGTAAGCTTTTGGGCCTTAATTAGTCATTGGGTCTGGTCATGTTTTGGAGTTAGTGGGCCAGCTTATCTGTTTTGGGCCATGGATACTATGGTTGGGCTTTATTGGGCCATGAGGCCCATTAAGGATTTTAGACATGGACTTTGGGCCCATTAGCAAATGAAGACTTTTTGGGCCATTCTCAAAGGACTTGGGGTTTGGGTTCTTTAATTGGATTGTGTTCAGTCCTAACCTTGGGTAGTGTTATTATTGTTCAGCACGGGTGGTTACAGACTGTTAAGAGAGCAGCTTTCGGATTATGCAGACAAAGGTGAGTCTTCTCACCATACCAATGGGTCTAAGGCACCAAAGTCGGCCCATTTTATGATATGTGGTACACCAGCTGAAGTTATATTATGAGGCATGATAGTTGGTTATGTGCTAGGAAGTATGCTAATTGTATATGTGGTATGCTTGTATGGAAGACCATGGGAGAGCCCATGGCACTTGGGTGTAAGACCATGTGGAGAGCCCATGGCTTTCCTACTAAAGACCATGGGAGAGCCCATGGAAACAGGATGTAAGACCATGTGGAGAGCCCATGGCTTTCCTATTAAAGATCATGGGAGAGCCCCATGCACTTAGGCGTAAGACCATGTGGGGAGCCCATGGCATCCTGGAGTAAGACCTTGGGGACAAGCCCATGGCATCCCTATATGTTGTATGCATGGCTTATGTGATATATGTAGCTTTTATAGCTAATATGATATGTGGATTGTGGATTGTGTGTGGGGTATGCTCTGGGGAACTCACTAAGCTTCGTGCTTACGGTTTATAGTTTTGGTTTCAGGTATCATCGATTTGGAAAAGAAGGGTCCGGCTTGATCGCAGCGCACACACCCATGTTATCCGCATTGACTGATTTTGGGATGAACTCTGATAAATTTTTTTAACTAACAATGTTTTGGATGTTGGGATTAAATGATATCTATGTTTTGACTATATTAAAAATGAAATTTATTACCCGTTATTTTTGGGTTGTTATAATTATTTTAGTACACATATCGTTAAATTTATTTATAATATTATTATAAAGGGGTGTTTAGTTGTTTAAATAACTATAAGGTCATTTAGGTAACTATAGAGGGTGGTTTTTGAAAATTCAATTACAATAAATAAGAGGCTCTAGGCTCTCATATTTCTTACACCATTCTCTTGATTCAAAAGTCTTTCTCTTCTTATCCCCGATCATTTCGATCCCTCGTGATTCGACTTCTTTTTCTGTAGTTTTATTATAGTAAGATGATCGCTGAAGCGCTACAAGAATCTTTTAATAAAAAAAGATTCAGGGACGAAGTTCTGACCACGGAGTTCTAAGTTTTCGCTACAAACACTTTAAGGTGAGCTACACCTATTACGCTTTAAGTATAACTTATGTTCAAATTCATTGTCGTTATTATGAACCTATAAACAACATTTATCAGTGATTCCAAGTCATTATACTGATTGATCTACTTATGGGGATGATGTCTAGGCTGGATTTAGTGAGGTGTTTAAAGTGATATTTCCAAACAGTATATTTTGTATACCAAACGGACCCTACCTCCGATATGATCCTACCTGGTTGTGTCTTATCAGCTATAAATCAGTAGACTTTGAATTAATGATCAATCTAGACTAATAATTAGTCGCAGTAAATATTAGACTAAGACTTAGTGATAATGATACTAGGTTACGTCAAAGGAAAAGACAGTTGCTAGAAGCGAAGCGTTGTCCGAATTTTGAATCTTCACTTTAACAAGTGAGTGCATAGTTACTTTCATATTACACATAGATATGAAGTATTTAATAAAAATACATGCTATATGTGCCTATTATTTATGTTCCTGATATCTATGTTAGATGAACGATTTATACATGTTTTACTTGATTTAAACTGTATATGTATTTTTTACCTATAAATATATTGTGTAAAGATGGGTAGATGAAAGATGATATAGATGATGAGAAATGAAAGATTAAATAGATGATGAGAGGCATTGACATTAAATAGATGATGAGAGGCATTGACAACCATAGACTATTTTAGACAGTCCAGTGGAACACTAGTAGACTCGCAACTTGTAGGTGTTTTTTAACTAAGTGTTCACCAGATGTACTCTAAAAACCCAGTGACATGTATTTTGGGTGGACCCCCTAAAATAATGTGATCAATAAAATAGATAAACCCTGGCAGCTATGGACTTAGTGCCTAATAGATAAACACTGGAAGCTATGGACTTAGTGTTTAATGGATAACACTAGCAGCTATGGACTTAGTGCCTATTAAATAAACCCTGGCATCGATGGACTTCGTGCCTATTTTTTAGGACAAATCCTTTGGAATAAATATAGAAGAATACCTACTGACAAGTATCATGGAGGAATCCATAAACTAGTACTGTCAGTATAGATGATCCTTAGGGTAGATCCTTAAGAATAAAGAAGATAATGGGGATGAGAAATTTGGTTAATTGTTTGATTAGGGGTGTTCACGGGGTGGTTCGGATCGGATAGTAATAAAAACGTGAACCGTGATAGCGGGGCAGGTAACTTGCTAGCACTAACCGTAACCAAACCAAATTACTAAAAAAATCGAACCGAACTAATCCGGATAAAGACGGGTAACCACGGTTCGGTTCATGGGTATCCGTTAAATATAAAAAATAAAAATCAATCAAAACTACAAACTCCATCGCAACAAAAAAAAATTCTGAAAATAAAAAACTCACAAATTCCAGAAAGAAAAAAAATTCAATGCTTGCTAATGTACACATACATTTAGATTTACGCATGAAAAATGTATTATATTTAATCATAAAAGATGTATTATATTTAAGCATAAAAAATGTATTATATTTAACCTGTAGTTACTTCTTTGATATTCAAGATACAATCAAATTAGATTGTATATACGGTTTAGTGATTGAAGAAACTGCTTGAAATCGCAGGAATCACTTTGGTAATTATCGATGTAAATATAAACAGAATATATATATATATATATATATATATATATATATATATATATATATATATATATATATATATATATATATATATATATATATATATGATGGTTCGGTTCGTGTATCCGCAGATATGTAAATATCCAAACTGAAACCGAACCGTAAGTACCCGGTTTTTTCGGTTTCAGTTTTTTTCGGTTCGGTTTATTTCGGTTTCGGGTTTTTTTGGTTTCGCGTTGGCCAAATCGGCTGGTTTTTTGGATTTTTTGCACACCCCTATGTTTGATGATTAAACATAATAATTATATTATTGTGGGTTGAAAACACAATGTACTCACCAGGTTTCCCAACCTGACCCACTTAGTTTATTGTATCAAAGGTAGCCATATTAAAGATACATTCTGCTGAGAGATTCAAGGAGTATTAGGCCACTAGTTTAATTACTGTAAGGCTTGTAATATTTCGTTATGTTTATGTTTTTGTACTAACGATGACATCCCAATGTTTTAATATAAATAAAATACATTTCTTTGGAAATATTTTGATAATAAAATTATCATGTTTTTGAGCACAAATTCTGTAATATTATTCTTCAAATGGATACTCTAATTATTAAATAAGCATAAACAAATCAGTCTTTTCTGGCCGTGAAATTGGGGATGTCACAGTTGGTATCAGAGCATTGATTTAAGCGAACTAGGAATTTTAGGAAATTTCTAGACTTAACTTAGAATGCTAAGCAATGATTGTGAGATGAGTTTCTGCTATATTCAGAAAGTATACCTGAATAGACATGAGCACTAGCTTATTTAGGGAAGATGCCTAAATTGCTTTATGTGCTAAATGATTTATGCTATAAGATGCCTTATATGCTTTATGATGTTATCGTTTGATCGAATCTATGGCCTATTTCCGATCGAATCTGGAAATTTTATGTGCTCGGCTTTCTAAATGTTTAATTACTGTATTAGAACTGGCATGTAATTTTCAAAGTGATAAGGAGATCTATACGTCTATCGTAAATAAAGCTTTCCCTATCTTAATTCTCTTCATTGCACACCAAATATCTGATTTGGTGTATAGATCGACATGGTGAGAACTCGAAGCGGATTAGGAAATAGTAATCAACAGCCTGAGCCATGAGTAATTGAGCATGCACCAGAGGTAGCAGCTGCACCCAAATCTATCACGATAGCAATGATATAGGCGATGTTGGATCGTCAGATGGAAGAGATAAGGTGTCTATTTTAATAGAATAGGGATGAGCCTACTGTGCTTATTATGCAGCCCGAACTGAATGAAGAATTGTCAGAGGAGGGAAATTACAGGCGTATTGTGAGTCAAGTTGAACCCCGAGTGGTAATGATGAAAGACTCGGACAGAGGGATTGATAAGGATGTACATATGTATAAGAACTTCTTGAGTGCCATGCCACCAAGTCTTTCTGGAAGCCCAAAGCTAATGGAGATTATGGACTGGGTCTCTGAGATGGAAATGGTATTTGAAAGTTGCAACTGCAACAATAAGCAGAAAACCGTCTTTGCAGTCAGACAATTGAAGACCAGGGATTTAAGTTGGTGGAAGTTGTTGGCAGATACAATGCTACAAGGAGAAAGCCATGAGGATGTCTTGGGAAGCATTCATGGAGCAGTTGAAAATGCAGTACTACTCGGAGGTAGATCTGATAGACCTAAACAACGAGTTTCAGAACCTAAAGAAAGGGAAGATGAGTATTGATGAGTACGCCACCGCATTCACTGAGAAGATGAATCTATTCCCCTACTTGGTGCCTACTAAAATCTCCAAGATAGATACGTTTTGCTAACGAATTGCCAGCGGACTTTGGTGCAACAGTAAAAATGGCAACTACTTTGAAGAAGGCCGTTAGAGCAGCCACGAATGTGGAGACCCAACTTAGGGAAAAGGGACTGGAAAAAGATAAGGCAGGAGAAAAGAGGAAGCTTGAGGGATCCTCAAGATCCGATAAGAAATGAAGATTCTCGAAGTCCAACGTGGACGGCCAAAAGTATGGGGGTAGTGGTGGAGCCAAGTGGTGTGAGAAGTGTAAGAAGAGGCACTATGCGAGATACAACGGAGAAGTGAATTTTTATAAGTATGGGAGGATCAGTCACTATTCCAAGGATTATACGTTTAATGATAAGGTATGCTGCGAATGTGGAGATAACGGGCATATGTCAAAAATTTTCCTAAATAAAAATGAAGCAACAATGTCGAATGTGTCGCCAAAGCCAAAGGCAAGAGCATTCAAGATGATCCTTGATGAAGCAGGTGACAATGCACTGGATTAGGAGTAAGGATCTATATATCTAAAGATCGAGATATAAAGTAGCCATATATATAATATCATGTGGTGCAGCCTAATATAAGAGGCATAGTATAGGGTGAACTCGAATATCTATGTAATCGTTTCAAGAAATAATATAAACCTTAGTTATGTTATCCGATGTGTTAAATGACTATGTGAAATTTTTGTATGGTGACTTGGAAAACTAAGAGACAATTCTTGGGACGAGTATGAGTAGGTGTGAAAGGTAGTAGAGACCTATACTACCGGAAGCATATGACTCGCGATTGGATTAGTGAAATTCACAAGGTTACCAAGGTGCTAGTAATTGATTATGTTTTGTTCATGTCTGTCGTTACCATCGTTTTGGTAATGACTAAGAAGATGATTGTTATTCTGACCCTAGTGGTCATATCAAATTGAGTCCGGATAAGATAAGTATTGTACATGGTTCAGAGAACCAAGTTTGATGTAGCATATGAATTAAGCCAGAAGATTGAAGTAAAAGATAATCGAAGCGATCAATAGAAGTATCGTGGTCGCCGTTAAAGTAAGAAGCTTGTAGCTAGAAGTCGTACATGATAGAATGTGATTATATCACATTAGAACATGAAGGAAGGTATCTTCCATTATGGAAAATAACTCAAAAAGACCTGAGTCTAAGCGTTGCATCATACGATGAGAGGTCATTAGAACATGACACAACAGTCTGTTACGGTAATCGAAGTAAAGACCTTATATAAAGTTAAGTATCTTTAAGAAGAGGCGGGAGTCTCCAATAAGAACCGAGTTTGTAACTCGAAGATTATGATTGAAAGTCCAACATTAAAGAGGGGGTGCAAGATTGCGCACCGCCAGTAGTCAAGGAGTCCTAGAGTTAGATACTCATTTGAAAGGACATAAGAGTTACGATTACCACCTAGGATGGAAATGTAACGTATGGAGACATTATAAAAGTCTTGTTATTTGATGATTCCGAGACGTAATCATCCTAAGGGGGAGATAAATGTAACACGCAGATTCAAGCTAGTCAATTAATATATAATAAGCGTTAAAAATGATTTTTTTTTATAGAAGATTGTCTAGGATAAATAATCCTAACCGAAGTAATAGTTATGGGCAACAATTGTAACCTATTAGATTTAATAAAGAAGAAATATGTGAATATTATGTGTTTCATGATTATTATAATATAATTGTTGTGACATGCTCTACATGGGTTTGGATGTCGGATGATGGATCTGTCCTGGAAGCTTTCCCGAGAACATAACATAGAAGAATCGTTAAAGGACGTTCGGGTGTTCTCCCGGGACGTTACTCCGACGATCAAGTTAGTTTTCTGAGAGGGAGAATTTCGGGTAAAATTTGTGAGGGAGAAGATGGATCCATTCCTTGAGGCGGAAGAGATCCTTTTATACCTGTTACTAACGGATCGTGGGGACCTCGTCCAATGAGTGTGATATGTGGCCTCCTCTAACTAGGAGAATTATACCCACGTTAACTAACTGCCTGGTGACGTCAGTTCTGGGCGTCACCTAAGCTTCTTGTCACGTCCTGATTGGTCGTGTGTGAATGAGAAGATCATGGGGAATACCTATCCCTCGTGGAGGGAAACGAACTGCCACCCTGGTGCTGGATTACTTAGGCCAAGGTCGGTCTTTGGCCAAGGTTCTGGCGAGATAACGTCTCGCTTATACTTCCGTTACATTTAACGTAGCCGTTCATGGTAACGTTAACAAGTCCCTTAGACCAGTAGGCTTCTGCGTTCATGACGTAGCAGATTTGTTCTGGTCTACTTACATACACATGGTGGGCTGCTACTGATAGATTATGCAGTTGGCAGGGAGAAATCGCCGTTCTTCGGCAGTTTCATCATGGAAACGGTTCGTTGCCCCTTTAGTGGCATTTAAACCTCTGTTCCTCCTGGCGTTTCCTCCTTAATTTCTACTTTTATCTCTTTGACTTCTTTCCCCAAAGAAACCTTTTCGGCCCTTTCTTCATATTCTTCCATGGCTACCGCTCATTCCTTGGGAAGCAATATTACCACCGAAGAATGGGAATCTTTTGAGTTCTAATTCGGGTTTGTCCCCGAACACGGAGTGCAAATCCCCCTTCCTGATTCATCGCTTTACAGTCCTCCTGAGGGCAAAGTTTGCATTCCAATCGCCTTATTTGAAGCGGGTCTGCGTTTGCCTACTACATACTACTTCAAGCTGATTAACCGCGAATATGGGTTTTCCGTGAGAGAGCTGACCCCTATTGCTATAAACAAGATAGTGGGTTTCGAAATCCTCTGACGTGCCCTAGGCCTGCCAACTGTTCCGTCATTCAAGTACTTCTTCAATGCCTCTACTCAGTCGGGGACTCGGACCCTTTTTCGTCGGCGGGGAGTCCCTACTCTTATCCACGATCAAAAGTCCAAGAAGAACTGGCATGAGAAGTTTCTATGGGTGAACAGCGAACTCGTGGTGCTCAACTACCCAAGGGCTAAGGTGTATGTCGACCGTGCTCTAACACTTTTTGGTGTTGACAAGCAACTGGCTGACGTCCTATAGAAGATCAGCATCAGTGGTGAAGATTGGCTTGATTGCTTCTTGTCCGTTGGCGAAATGAGCGTCGCTTGGAGGGCTCGCGGGAAGATGCCCGAGTTTTTCGTCGAGAAAGAGGGTATTGTGCTTGTCAGACTGTTTTCTCTTTCCCCCTTCCCCCTTTTTTAATCAGCAAAGCGCGTTTAAATCGGCATTTTGGTTAACCGCCGTTGTTTTTTGTTTTGTTGCCACGTGTGGAGGAGATTGTTTCTTTAGAGAAAGCTCTTCAGGGTCTATTCGACGGCGAACTTCAGTCTCGCGACATCGATCTTGTGGAGGCTCTTCAACCCCCTATTTCTGGTCGATGAATCGAGGCTACCGTCGGTTCTGACAATGCTACTAGCACCAGCAAGGATCCAGATCTACATGACGTTGTTGTCACTGGCACTTCTTAGAAGGATCATACACCTTCCGGGTCTCCGAGGAGTCTTCATCATGTCAAGAGGCGTTTTGCTCTTTTGGAAGCCTCTTCCAGTGGTCGAACTGAGACGGATAGCACCGAGCCCCCTCTTCGTAAGAAACGTATTCTGAGTTTCTTACTAAGGGGTACCAAGAGTTCCAACCGTGCCTGTGACACCAGTCAAATTTTGGTCAAAAATAAATTGATCAATAATCGTAATTGGGATGAACCAAGTGGTATAGTTTGTAACAAGGTTTCCAAAAACATAAAGAACACTGATATCCGAGTTATAACGAAGAAGTTATGACCAATCGAAAATCCGCGGTAAAACTGGCAAAACACTGTTCAGCGTAAAAAGCGAATTTTCGATAAAAGGATTTTTAGCCTTAACAATCTAAATGAAACTTGTAGAATATGTTAAACCGAGAACGTTCATGAAAAGAACGTCAAAATCTGACTTCGTATGAGGAAGTTATGATTTTTCGAAGTTTTGGTTTAGCAGTAGACAACTAAAAATTCGAAATATAAATCGATCGATATTTAGCCGACGCAACTTAAACGAGAATCGAAGGTCTCGTCAAAAGTAGCACAACGGTAAAAAGACAGACGAAAACGGACGTCGGATGAAGAAGTTATGAATTTTTAACGGATTCCCGTCCCGGTCTGTTTAAAATAATAATATTAAAAATAAAGTCAAAACCAGCCGACTAAGTCTAAACGAAAGTCGTAGGGTATGATTTTACCTACGTGTGCATATAAAGAACGCCAAAAACAGAGCTCGTATGCGAAAATTATGATTTTCGCAAGTTTTGGCACAAAAATAAAGAAAAAATAGGAAAAATCGGGCAATTTCGCATGCCACGTCACCCTCGCACGTGGCAGCTGCTGAGTGGACCGAAGCCATGCGTGGCACCTCCTGATTCGACCAACTCCGCGGTCCAATCCTACTCCGACAGCCTCACATGAGACACACCGGACCTCACCCTCGCATGCACCTCGGATGATCTCGAACCCTCGTGCCCTCCTCTGATTGGACCGAAGCCTGGTCCTATCCGAAGCTGCCAGCTGCGAGCCGACCATCCGAACCGAGCCCACCTGTCCGAACTGAAGCTCCAGCTTGCCTGTCCGAGACACGTGTCTCGTTCCCCTTGCTTCGGATCCGAGGCTTCGGACTATAAATAGCCCGCGAGACCCTCCGGATTTTTACACTTTTTCACCCCATTTTTGGTCCTTTTTCACTCCTTTCACTTCCATAACCTCACAAACAACCCCCCAAAGCCCTGGTATCGTGTCTAAAGCCCGAAGCAAGCCCCGGAACCCCGGAATTCTCGAGAATTCATCCTCTCTCCTGTCGAAACTCTGCCCGATTTAAGCCAGTTTTTCGTCAAACAAACTATTTTCCGGGAAATGAAACGTTGCCCGAATTACCACCTATCAAGGTGAGTTCATACCCCTATAATTTTCCTTTTCAATGGTTTTTAAATACTTTTTAGGGGGGGAATACAAGTTTAACACAATAATAAATTGTGTTAATAACTGTGTGTGATAATAATCACATAGAAAGTTTCCGTATGCTTTTAAGAATTACCAAATACTTCCAAAATAACGTAAAGCCATGTTAAATTCTTTGAAAAATGTTTTATAAACTATTTCAAATTATAAATGCCAAAATCATGTTTATATATGTATAAATATATAAATAAGACTTGAAGGGCTTAGGACTAATGAATTATCTTATATCCTTTTCCTTGTTTGGATGTGGAATTAAGGTTGTGTTATTTGTCCGAAGGTCGTTTCCTTCTTAATTATATATATATTATACATATATGAGTCTAAAAGGTTACTCCTTTTAGTATCATTACCTTTGTATCAGGTTGAGCAAAGGTGATATTCCATAAGAATTCATGCTAATCAGATAGAACATATAAATTATAATAGGTATAATTTATGATTCAAAACTAAATATACAAGTATGATTCACGACTGTATGCTTCCCAAGGAAATTACCAAAATTCATTCAACTATACCAAGATATGTATAATACCTTTAATATACGAACAACATATTAAAGAAGTAAAGATACATCATACCTAGTTTGCATTAACAAAGGTACTATACAGAGTACCAGAGTTAGCAAACACGTGGTAATGTCAGGTTTGCATTAGCAAAGGTACTATACAGAGTGCCCGAGTTAGCAAACACGAGGTAATAATACACAATTCCGGGTTTGCATTAGCAATGGTACTATACAGAGTACCAGAGTTAGCAAACATGAGGTAATAATTCATGATTTAAGTATACTAGAATACACTGTTTTACAAGAAACTAGGGTTTTAATTCAAGAATATACTGTCAATCATTATTTCTGAATGATTGGGTTTTCAAAACAAATATACATGTAACGTTTAATATGCTTTTTATGAGACTCTATATTCAGGTTGTTTAATTCATTTTAGACAACATAGGAAAGTCCTGACATTATAACCAGAATCTCCAGTCGGGGATCGAAACAAGTGTGTGTAGATCTATATCGGGATTGACAACCCCGCACTCAGGCTGCTAGCTACAGTCCGGCAGACACGTCGATGAGTGATAATTGTTATCACCAGTTTAAACGCCCACAAAGCGTTTGTTTCAGGCCATCCGTCATAGTATGGTTATAATAACTACTCATTAAAAAGATATTAACAATACATTAAGTGTATAAACAAATAAACGAAAGTACACCTTCAAAGTACCAGTTTATAGAATACAAAATACAATGGTTTAATACAGTTTTCATTAACACCTGGTGGAGCCAGGCACACTCTCAAATACAAGTTTACAGAAAGGAATACAAATACAAAACAGTAATACAAAGAGAACGGTTTATGGGATTAAACCACTTATCAAATGGAACTTAGTCATTCAATCTCTATAAACTAGTATTACATAAAAGACCTTTAGTGGTTAATTCTATAATTCCTTAGTTATTACATCATAGTTATACATAAGTAATATCTGATTGACAGTGAAATGTGTGACTTCCGCCTTACTTCCTGTTCCTTGTTTGGTTGTGGGCTTAGGGCAGATGCACCCAATTGACTGTCCATTCGATATTGTGTTATGTATAATCAGTATAAACTAAGTAATTACAGAGGGAAACTATTGAAGTTATCAATCTAGAACCTCAGGAAATATAGGATTTCCTGGAGAAACCAGTGAACTTATCCAAAGAACTTAGGGTATACTTAACAGAACTAAAATACTTATGAACTCACCAGCTTAAATGCTCATCTACTCTTTCCAAATAACCTGTATTCTCAGGAATCCAGTAGACAGGTACACTCCAGAAGCGTTTGAAAACACTACCTAATACCGTACTGCGACTCTTGTCTTCTACTGTACCTACTTTAGTGTTTGAATATGTAATGTTTAAACACTTATGTAAAACTTATACTTATTAATGCAATGGTTGTT
Source organism: Lactuca virosa (assembly GCF_052849685.1). NCBI lineage: Eukaryota > Viridiplantae > Streptophyta > Magnoliopsida > Asterales > Asteraceae > Lactuca > Lactuca virosa. The sequence continues at coordinate 143,857,496 of NC_136431.1, forward strand.
TGTACCTTGATTACTATGTTACATGTGTTTTGATACTTACCTTAAGTCCTCCGCCCCCGAACGTTTCCGCCGTTCTGGTTTGGGGGTGCGACAGAGCGGTGTTTATAGTGAACTCAGTATATCAGTCATAAAAGATATACAACTATAAACCCATTGGGATAAAAACACTCTGACCAAGAGTTATACTTTAAAAATATATTAATATTTTATAAAAGTATAAGTACATGCAGAGTATATATACCAGAATGAGTATCACAAGAAGAACAAAACTAAAGTATTTAGATGTTGGACATTACAGTTAAACCTAGACAGTGACGTAATCATATCTGGGATCAATATAGCCTGATCAACTATATTCATCCGAGATATGACCAACATGTGTTTAGGGGAGTGATTCTAGTGTTGCAACTGGTCTAAAACTTACCTAAGCACCAGAAGAATTCTAGAACCAAAGACTAAAATACTATGGGTGTATTTTAGGATGCTATAACAAGGAAACTGAAAACTTGTTAAGTTCTTGTATGTAGAAGTCCAAGAATCAAACTCATAACAAAAATAACATGAAGGTATGTTACATACCTCTGGGGAAATGTTAAAAAGATCTTTTCTGATAAGTCTATAATTACTAAGTGGATACGTTAAGATCATATATAGCCGAGCTCTTATAGACTTAGAATATGTGATTTTCACTCTACTTCCTTTTCCTTGTTTGGATGTGGTTTTAGAGTAGGATTGCTTATTCAAAGGTCTATTTGATATGGATTATATATAATCGGTACACACCATGTGATTATAGAAGGACCTGAAAGAATCACCTTCGTAAAGATTTTCTCATAGATTCTTTAGACATTCCCATTCTTGTATAAACCCGTTAGATAAACATAGTTACTCCAGCAATCAATAGAAGAGTCAAGGAGGATCCAACAGAATTTCATTAAGAGAATCCCAAAAAGATACATAGGAGAAGTAAACGAACTATAGAAATCATTTAGTGCCCTTACCCTATTAAGGACACCAATGAGATATTCGCATGAACTTCCGAGATTCAAAATCTTCATTACGAAGTAATGGGGATCAATGTCAGAATCGGAAGTAAGACAGCCCGGGAATTCAATATACCTACAGAGGAGAAGGACACCTTATAGATACCAGGAGAGAACAAATCATTACCACCCAGAATAGAACAAAGGAAAACCCCGCATGATTCATGTAAAGTGTTCGAGCACCTTTTCATCTAAGTAATAACTAGTAAATCGGTTCAACCTAGTGAGTTAGTGATTTCATTACTCACATTAGGTTTGGAGCTTATCCTCTTTTCCTGTCACAGCTAATAACAATAAATCAGATCACGGAATCTTAATTGATAGTGATTACTTCTCAAATTCATAAGTCTATTTTATGTAGACACTGTTATGAATTATTTTCGAATATTTTCGAGAATTGGGAAATGATATCCACCAAACGAAAGTAACTTAGTTCGGATGATACTCGGTTCCTAAACATTCTAGAAACTTAATTTTGTTCCTTACCAGGATTGCATCATAGGGATGCAGGTTGAATCATTGAGAACAATATAACAAAACAAAAGATCAATACATAGATACAAATGGTTAGAATACATCTAGAGACACGATAGTCGCTCACGAGCTCATTTTCTTATCATGTAACAGAATCATGCCTCCCAAGAAGTGTAACCAACCCACCAGCGAAACACCAATCCTTCAGATAGATGTGGCTACGTTTCAAGCTGCGGTCACAGCAGCTGTACCAGCTGTCATGGCACACCTGAATGCTAACAATGCAAATGTTAGTAGTAATACCATCGGTAACCTCGATCGTGGTGATAGCCAAGTACAGCAACGAGCACCTACTTGTAAGAACACCTCGAACCTTAAGCCTAATAACCTTAAACGAAAGTTCGAGAACATAAAAGGGAGTTGTTCAACCCAAGAACCTAACAGAGGGCATCGAACTGGGGCAGTCAATACCCCCATCAGCCCTGTAATTCTAGCACCAACTAAGCCGTATATAGGAAACCTCCCACAGTGCAGCAAGTGCAACTACCATCACCATGGAGGTTGCCAAAAGCGGCATTGCAAAAGATGCAACTTGAAGGGGCATACCGCCCGCATCTGTAGAACTCCGGTCGAGTTCATCACTTCAACTACCGATGTTGGAACCATTCCCATATGTTACCTTTGTGGTGAAATAGGACATTACAAGAGGGACTGTCCAACAGAGAAGAACGGCAGGGGAGCAGGAGAATTTTGATCCCTATACATGGGAAAGCATCAAAGAACCCTGCTATATTTTGGTACGCTTCGAAACCCCGATAATTATCTATAATTATGATTACTCTTCCATTCAAATTAAATCACAACAATTATATAAAATTTGAAACCTTAACAGGTAAGCTATGATGACTCAGTGTATACATAAGGGTCATTTATAATTAAGATTTGTAGACTTAGAGTGAGTAATCCCGCCTCATTTCCTGTTCCTTGTTTGGTTGTGGATTTAGGGCAGGGTTGCTCAGTCAAAGGTCTCACCAATCTTAATTATACATGACTTGTATACACTAAGCGATTATAGAGAGACCTAGTAAGGATCGTTTCATGAAAGTTCATAATTTCAAATTATAAGAACCCTCGTATTGATAGTACCCGCCAATTTCGAATCAAAAAGGGTTTCGTAGTGATAATAACAGAATAAAACCAGAAACATTGAAAACTTAGGTTCATAAGATATCATCCTTGTAATTATTCCTCCTAGAACGACTTAATATCTATTTCATTGAGAAAATTCTGACATCCTCATTCGACGTGGGTTGGCCTGGCCCTTACCATGTGAAAATTCTTATGCTGTATAAGAGAACTTTTCCTTAATCAGCCGTAAGATGAAATTCTTCCAATTTATAACGCAAAACCCTTAGGTTGTCTCTCATTTCAAAACTTCAGAAGTATCCATGCGAAGAGTACCACGCCATTCCAGCCTACTCAGTAGACAGGAAACTTCGAACGAAAAGCACCGAAGTAGTCATAGAAGTCGGTAACTACCAAAGTATCTCAATAGATCTCGTAGGAAAATCATTGTACCATAGGTCAAGTTCAAGAATAGAGACTAAGAACTCATTAAGCTAATCTATCGCTGCTAAGTGTATACATGAGAGTGGTATATAAGTTAGACTTAACAAGATTAAGGATGTGTGATTCCGCCCTATCTCCTGTTCCTTGTTTGGTTGTAGACCTGGGGCAGAGTCACCCATCCGGACGTTTTGTGAAATCTAAATTATATACGACTTGTATACACGAGGTGATGGTGGATGAGCCAAGTATGAGTCTTATCATGAACTTCGGAGCAAAAGCCTGCATCATGTATTCTACCAGGTGGAATTCAACATGAGACCACGACAGTGGGTCGAGCTACTAAATGACTATGAATTCGAAATTCGTTATCATCTCGACAAAGCCAATATAGTAGCTAACACCCTAAGTCGGAAGGAGTACCCAGGTCATAATGCTAATCATGGACTATGATAACTCATTCAAATCTCTCCACACAAAGTAAGGAGGCTCAACAGGAAGCCTTGAAACCTGAAAATGTGGCAAGTAGAGAAAATAACTAGAACGTGTGAGTGCACTGTATGCCAATATCTGTTATCTCCACTAAGATAATAGAATCAGCTCCCAGTTCAGGCCGTCACTCAAAAATCTCTAGGAACCAGAGTACTCATGATTCTATGGGATCGATTATGGTAAAGAATGGGATACCCATTAACCAATTAGTCGAGACCATTATCACACTAGCATTCAAGTTGCTCCATTCAAAACCTTTTGTGGTCACAAGTGCAGATCCTATCTGTACTGGACTAAATTAGGTAATACGCAACTAGCTAGAGATCCAATTTCCACACAGCACCCTTGCTGATCTGGAATTCATCCGAGAAACTACCAAAAACAAAATACGAATCGGGAAGCGCCATAAAGCTTCCAGAGTTAACCAGAGAAGCTACGGCTTCGATAAAAGAAAACCCTTGGAATTCCAGGATTGATGACCTTGTCATATGAAGGTCTCACTCAGGAAAGATAAGATGCGCTTCATAAAGCGTGAAATACAAAACTCAAAGTACATAAGACCATTTGAGGTTATTACCAGAATCGGTCTTGTACTTTTAAACTTAGACTACCACAAAAACTTAATAACATTCATCCCATCTTTCACATATCTAATCTAAAGAGGTGTCTATCTGATAAAACACTTGTTATTTCACTTGATGAAATCAAGTTAAATAAAAGTCTACACTCTGTAGTAGAACCAATGAAAACCATGGATAGGGAAATCTAAAGAACCACACTAAGTCTCATCCCGTTAGTGAAGGTTCGTTGGATTACAAACCAGGGACCTGAATTCACTTGGAATAGGAAAGATTAGACCTAGTCCATGAGTATCACTTTAGACTTAATTTCAGGACGAAATTCCCTCTAACAGGGGGATAATGTGACACCAGTCAAATTTTGGTCAAAAATAAATTGATCAATAATCGTAATTGGGATGAACCAAGTGGTAGAGTTTGTAACAAGGTTTCCAAAAACATACAGAACACTGAAATCCGAGTTATAACGAAGAAGTTATGACCAATCGAAAATCCGCGGTAAAACCGGCAAAACATTGTTCAGCGTAAAAAGCGAATTTTCGATAAAAGGATTTTTAGCCTTAACAATCTAAACTAAACTTTTAGAATATGTTAAACCGAGAACGTTCATGAAAAGAACGTCAAAATCTGACTTCGTATGAGGAAGTTATGATTTTTCGAAGTTTCGGTTTAGCAGTAGACAGCTAAAAATTCGAAATATAAATCGATCGATATTTATCCGACGCAACTTAAACGATAATCGAAGGTCTCGTCAAAATTAGCACAACGGTAAAAAGACAGACGAAAACGGACGTCGGATGAAGAAGTTATGAATTTTTAATGGATTCCCGTCCCGGTCTATTTAAAATAATAATATTAAAAATAAAGTCAAAACCAGCCGACGAAGTCTAAACGAAAGTCGTAGGGTATGACTTTACCTACGTGTGCATATAAAGAACGCCAAAAACGGAGCTCGTATGCGAAAGTTATGATTTTCGCAAGTTTTGGCACAAAAATAAAGAAAAATAGGAAAAACCGGGCAATTTCGCATGCCACGTCACCCTCGCACGTGGCAGCTGCTGAGTGGACCGAAGCCATGCGTGGCACCTCCTGATTCGACCAACTCCGCGGTCCAATCCTACTCCGACAGCCTCGCAAGAGACACACCGGACCTCACCCTCGCATGCTCCTCGGATGATCTCGGACCCTCGTGCCCTCCTCTGATTGGACCGAAGCCTGGTCCTATCTGAAGCTGCCAGCTGCGAGCCGACCATCCGAACCGAGGCCACCTGTCCGTACCGAAGCTCCAGCTTGCCACCTGTCCGAGATACGTGTCTCGTTCCCCTTGCTTCGGATCCGAGGCTTCGGACTATAAATAGCCCGCGAGACCCTCCAGATTTTTACACTTTTTCACCCCATTTTTGGTCTTTTTTCACTCCTTTCACTTCCATAACCTCACAAACAACCCCCCAAGGCCCCGGTATCGTGTCTAAAGCCCGAAGCAAGCCCCGGAACCCCGGAATTCTCGAGAATTCATCCTCTCACCTGTCGAAACTCTGCCCGATTTAAGCCGGTTTTTTGTCAAACACACTATTTTCAGGGAAACGAAACGCTGCCCGAATTACCACCTATCAAGGTGAGTTCATACCCCTATAATTTACCTTTTCAATGGTTTTTAAATTCTTTTTAGGGGGAATACAAGTTTAACACAATAATAAATTGTGTTAATAACTGTGTGTGATAATAATCACACAGAAAGTTTCCGTATGCTTTTAAGAATTACCAAATACTTCCAAAATAACGTAAAGCCATGTTAAATTCTTTGAAAAATGTTTTATAAACTATTTCAAATTATAAATTCCAAAATCATGTTTATATATGTATAAATATATAAATAAGACTTGAAGGGCTTAGGACTAATGAATTATCTTATATCCTTTTCCTTGTTTGGATGTGGAATTAAGGTTGTGTTATTTGTCCGAAGGTCGTTTCCTTCTTAATTATATATATATATATTATACATATATGAGTCTAAAAGGTTACTCCTCTTAGTATCATTACCTTTGTATCAGATTGAGCAAAGGTGATATTCCATAAGAATTCATGCTAATCAGATAGAACATATAAATTATAATAGGTATAGTTTATGATTCAAAACTAAATATACAAGTATGATTCACGACTGTATACTTCCCAAGGAAATTACCAAAATTCATTCAACTATACCAAGATATGTATAATACCTTTAATATACGAACAACATATTAAAGAAGTAAAGATACATCATACATAGTTTGCTTTAACAAAGGTACTATACAGAGTACCAGAGTTAGCAAACACGTGGTAATGTCGGGTTTGCATTAGCAAAGGTACTATACAGAGTGCCCGAGTTAGCAAACAAAAGGTAATAATACACAATTTCGGGTTTGCATTAGCAATGGTACTATACAGAGTACCAGAGTTAGCAAGCACGAGGTAATAATTCATGATTTAAGTATACTAGAATACACTGTTTTACAAGAAACTAGGGTTTTGATTCAAGAATATATTGTCAATCATTATTTCAGAATGATTGGGTTTTCAAAACTAATATACATGTAACGTTTAATATGCTTTTTATGAGACTCTATATTCAGGTTGTTTAATTCATTTTAGACAACATAGGAAAGTCCTGACATTATAACCAGAATCTCCAGCCGGGGATCGAAACAAGTGTGTGTAGATCTATATCGGGATTGACAACCCCGCACTCAGGCTGCTAGCTACAGTCCAGCATACACGCCGATGAGTGACAATTGTTATCACCAGTTTAAACGCCCACAAAGCGTTTGTTTCAGGCCATCTGCCATAGTATGGTTATAATAACTACTCATTAAAAAGATATTAACAATACGTTAAGTGTATAAACAAATAAACGAAAGTACACCTTCAAAGTACCAGTTTATAGAATACAAAATACAATGGTTTAATACAGTTTTCATTAACACCTGGTGGAGCCAGGCACACTCTCAAATACAAGTTTACAGAAAGGAATACAAATACAAAACAGTAATACAAAGAGAACGGTTTATGGGATTAAACCACTTATCAAATAGAACTTAGTCATTCAATCTCTGTAAACTAGTATTACATAAAAGACCTTTTGTGGTTAATTCTATAATTCCTTAGTTATTACATCATAGTTATACATAAGTAATATCCGATTGACAGTGAAATGTGTGACTTCCGCCTTACTTCCTGTTCCTTGTTTGGTTGTGGGCTTAGGGTAGATGCACCCAATTGACTGTCCGCTCGATATTGTGTTATGTATAATCAGTATAAACTAAGTAATTACAGAGGGAAACTATTGAAGTTATCAATCTAGAACCTCAGGAAATATAGGATTTCCTGGAGAAACCAGTGAACTTATCCAAAGAACTTAGGGTATACGTAACAGAACTAAAATACTTATGAACTCACCAGCTTAAATGCTCATCTACTCTTTCCAAATAACTTGTATTCTCAGGAATCCAGTAGACATGTACACTCCATAAGCGTTTGAGTAGACTACCAAATACCGTACTGCGACTCTTGTCTTCTACTGTACCTACTTTAGTGTTTGAATATGTAATGTTTAAACACTTATGTAAAACTTATACTTATTAATGCAATGGTTGTTTGTACTTTGATTACTATGTTACATGTGTTTTGATACTTACCTTAAGTCCTCCGCCTCCAAACGTTTCCGCCGTTCTGGTTTGGGGGTGCGACAGTGCTCGCAATGAAAGTCCTCCGAAACTATTGGAGGGGGCACAAATCAGGGCGACTGAACCGCCCATTCATACGGAGGAGCCAAGGCGAAGACTGGGTCTTCGCCTTCCTAAGGTCTTGCATCAACTTCTTCTTGTAAAACCGCAATCGTCCCCCTTTTAGTAGGTTCTCATCCAGATGCCTACAAGCCAGCTTGGAGGCTAACTTCCCAAGACCTTGTCTCTGATGACGACACTGCTCTTGAGTAGTGTCGGCATGCTTTTCCTCCTGCTACCACTGAGGCCTTAACTGTCCTAGCGGATGAGCACATGGCCGACGGCTTGCGCTATGTCGCCGCCCAAGTGTCATTTTAGTTGGTCGCAGCTGCTGAACACATCTCCGATATGGAGACCCTCTAGTCTGAGTCTGACAGGAAGGGCATTGAATGCAAAGAGCTGAAAGCCCAGTTGGCAAAGATAGAAGCCGACAAGCGCAGCTATGAGGCCAAGCAGGAGGTGGCGCTGCTCGAGAAGGCAAGCTTAAAAGAACAAGTGGCAAAGCTGGAGGAAGAGGTGAGGCGCCTGAATAATTGCGTGGGGGCCTTGAGTTTGGAGAACACCGGTCTAAGCGAGTGGACGGAATAACTGGAGGTCGATCTGGTTGCTGAGAACGCTACAAAAGGGGCGCTGGAGAAGGATATTTTGTGGATCCTTAGCGATGGGCTCTGCCGGGTGGTGCACAGGGTGATCGACAGTCCTCAATTTCTTCAAGGCTTGGTTCAGGTGCGGGCGGCTTGTGTGGCGGCAGGGGTGGAGCAGGGAATGAGAGTTACGAAAGGGATGGTGACTGCCGGGGAGTTTAATCCAGAGGTTGAGGTGGACATGGCCCAAGAGATGGAAGATGTCATGGCGGCTTTCACTGAAACGGATTTTGCTGGCTATCTCCGCATGGGCAGTCTGGACATGGCCAGGCTCCGCGATCTTTTTTAAGACACTGAGAGTGACGGGTCTGGCCCTAGCCAAAGCTCTTCACCCGGTGATGGTAACACCCCTGCTCATAAGTAGTGCCCTTTATTTGGTTTGTTTTGATGTAACTCCTATGAAAATTTTTTTCTATTTCTTTCTTTGTTTTTTGTCTTTGCTGCCCTCAGTGGTAGTCTTAAAGTCTGAGAGTCTGGCAACTTTGACAATGTTTACTTTTAATTTGTGGGTATGAATGTTTCTTGTTACCGCACATATTCTTTTGTTTGGTTGCTTCATGTATGGTTTATGTTGGCCATCACATGGTATTTACGCAGGGTTTGCTTATACCCCTGGTTTGAGTTCTTTTATTAGTGAACTCGTTATGCTTTACTAAAGCCGGTCTTTGAGAAATTTGTTCTAATTTGTTCTACACTTATGTCACATGTCCTTTCGTATGTTTGCTATAATGTAATTGATGAACATGTTTTGGGGGAAAGGTTATGATCCTTTTTTATAAAAACCCCTTGGTTTCCTCCTTGTAACGATTTCGCTCGTGTGATGTTGGATGATCAGTCCTTGTTGTCACACGGTAAATGTACACAGCCTCTTTGTTTTACTTTTCAAGCTTGAAAATAAGAAGCATCTGAATTGCTTTCTCTCTTTTTTCTAGTTTTAATGTTGGAGCATTATAAGACTGAATATGGTAAAGTAGTTCTTACATGTCAAAACTAATACAAAATGCCTTTGCTAGCATTGAATTTATATTTAACACTCGTTTTAAGAATAAAAATGACGCAGGCTCTGCGCATTCCAAGTTCTTGGAATGGCACACCCGTCCTGAGCTTCTAGGACATAAGCACCATTGTTATGGGCTTCCACAATTTTGTACGGTCCTTCCCAAGTGACACTGAGTTTCCCCAGTGGTTCAGCATGACTGGACTCATTTTTTCTTAGCAACCATTCTCCAACCCTGAAGTTCTTGACTCGGACATGGCGATTGTTATAGTTCTCAGTTCGTGATTTGTATAGTGCTTGGCGTATCTGTTCCGCCTCATGTTTTTCATCGAGCATGTCCAGGTCCTGGTGTCGCCCTTCTTCGTTGGCTGCTTCCTCGAAACTCTCTGTTCGCAGGGAGCCGGCCACTTTTTCCAATAGGAGGACCACTTCCGTCCCATAGGTTAGACTAAATGGTGTTTCCCCTATGCTTGACCTTGATGTGGTATGATATCACCACAGTACTGTCGGGAGCTCATCCACCCAGGCAGACTTTGATCTGAGTAACCGTTTCTTCAAACCATTGACTATGGTTTTGTTCGATATCTCAGTTTGTCCGTTGGCCTGAGGGTGCGCCACCGACGTGAATCGACGGTGGATTCTCTTGTCTTCGCACCACTCTTTGAAGTGACTTCCTTCAAATTGCGTGTCGTTATCACTTATGAGGATTCTAAGGGTAACAAAACGGGCCAAGATATTCTTGGCCATGAACTTTATCATTTGCTTGCCAGTGATGGTGGCCAACGGTTCTGCTTCTATCCATTTCGTGAAATAATCCACGGCTAGTAACAAAAATTTCACACTCCCTGGCGCTGGTGGGAAAGGTCCCACTATATCGATTCGCCATTGGTGGAAAGGGCAGGGGCTAGTGATGCTGGTCAACGACATGGCCAGTTGATTTTGGAAAGGAGCGAACGTTTGGAATTCTTTGCATTTCTTGGTTAGGGTTGCGGCGTCGTTGTAGACGTCTGGCCAATATACTCCTAGGCGGAGTATTTTGCCTGTGAGCACTCGAGCGCCTTCATGTGACGCCGCGTCTCCAGAATGACTTTCTTCTAGGAACGTATGCCCCTCTATTTTAGAGATTTACTTTAGCCATGGGCTTAAATACCCTCGTCAGTACAGTTGGTTGTCTCTGATTGCAAAATGTGACACCCTGATCTTGACTTCTCTCGCCTGCTTTGAGTCATTCGGGAGCACGCCATGGAGTAAGTAATCGACCTATGGTTTAGTCTATTCCGGTGTAGTCTATACTGTATTAACCCATTGGTTATCGATTCTTCTATCCGGGAGCACTTCAACTAGCACTTTCTTTGTTAAGTGATCATAAGAAGTTGAGGCTAGCTTGCTAAGAGCATCCGCCCTTGCATTCTTTCCCCGGGAGATTTGTTTTATGGAAAAACTTTTGAACGTGTTGGTTAGACTTCGGACTGCATCTAGGTATTTCTGCATCCTTGAGTCTTTAGCCTCGTATGTTCCATTTATCTGTTTCGTGATAAGTAGTGAATCACTGAGAGCTGCGAGTTACTTTGGGCCAACCTCCTTGGCCAGCCTCAGTCCTGCTAGGAGTGCCTTGTACTCTGCCTCGTTGTTGGATACTTGGAATTCGAATCGTAGCACGTAAGTGATCTGTTCGCCTTTGGGGATTTGAAGGATCAGGCATGCGCCTAAGCCTTCCTTACTTTCCGCGCTGTGTACAACTTCCAAAGTTCCTTGTCGGCTTCAGGCTCTAATGGATCGACAGAGATTGTCGTCGGAACTCCCTTGATAGTATCTGGGATTTCGACCAGGAAGTCTACAAGGTCCTACGCCTTGATGCTAGTCTGGGGTGGTAATGGATATCATGTTCGCCTAACTCTATGGCCCACTTGGCCAGGCACCCGGACTTTTCTGGCCTTAGCAGCACTTGCTTTATCGGGTAACTAGTCAGAACATCCACCTTGTGGGCTTGAAAATACCTCTGAAGCCGTCTGACAGCGTATACCAGGGCGAGGACCAGCTTCTCTAAGGCCGGGTAATTGACCTCTGGCCCTTGTAGGGCTCTATTAACAAAATGGATGGGGATATGCTTGCCTTCCCTCTCCACCGCTAACACAGAGGAGATAGCTTCTTCGAAAGCTGCTAAATACATATGTAGTGTTTCCCCTGGTAGCGGGCAGGCGAGAGCCGGTAGTTGGTGTGAGTTCCTCCATCATGTGCGGAAAACATAGTGTGATGCGCTGCGATCAAGCCGGCTCCTTTCCTTTGAAAACGAGTACCTGAAATCAAAACTGTAAACTGTAAGCACGAAGCTTAGTGAGTTCCCCCATCATACCACATACCATACTACTAACATACTGTCAGGCATATCTGGGTGCCCGACCTACCCCTTCGGTGTCTTTCAACCGGTAACCACCTAGCATATCTGGGTGTTGGCCTCCCCTTCGGTCTCTTTCAATCGGTAACCGGGAGCTAACCTCCCCTTCGGTATCTTTTAACCGGTAACCGGGGACTATTTCACCCCTACCACTACCACATAATAACATAGCATAACATACATGAATATATTGTCAGGCATATCTGGGTGCCCGACCTACCCCTTCGGTATCTTTCAACCGGTATCCGGGGACTATTTAACCCCCTACTACTACCACATAATAACATATCATGATCATACTGCTAGGCATGCATGGGTACTATCTACCCCTTCGATATCTTTCAACCGGTAACTAGGGGCTATATCACCCCTACCACTACTAACACATATGTCATAGCATCCTAGCACATAAAGCATACCAGATAACAACACACCAGATAATTATCACAAAGACAATCATCTAACAAACAATTCCTACTAGTGGGTCGGCATTGTGGCTGTAGACCCACTCCTACTGGAAGGTAACTCACCTCACACTGATGAAGTCCCGAAGACACAACCCCGGCTACTGGATGACAGAATCCCGATCTGTCAATATCAAAACATCACCCAATTAATAATTGGGTTTCAATACATAACCATAAGTTCTTGGAGTAACAAGCTACATTACCCCATATTGGCTTGATTCAAGCCCAAGGCCCAATCCAAGGGCCCAAAAGTCAATTAGGAATCAAAGCCCAACACACGGCCCAATTTTCCAAATTGGGCCCAGGCCTATACATGGTCTTATTCTAAAGCCCAACATCATATAATCATTAAGGCCCAAACTATGGCCGATCTATGGCCCAATTTTCCAAATTGGGCCCAAACCCCTTACATGGGCCTTACCCAAGGCCCATTAAATTATTCTAGTCCAATTGCTTGACTTTGGATGGCCCATTAATAACCAAATCATCAAGGCCCAATAAAGAGGCCCAACAATAAACCCAAGTGAAATTAGGGTTTCCCATAAAATGATGATTAGGGTTAAGTTTCCTACTTAACCCATTAAGGACTTAATCCTCTAAGGACTTAATCCATTAAGTCCAATATTGCTTAGATTAATCTTTTTCCAGTGATTATTGTTTAATATCTCAAGTTATCAAATAATTCTCGTGTGTCCTGGTTAATTCCCCAAAATTAGGGTTTTATTCGCATTAGGGTTTTATTCGCATTAGGGTTTTCCAAACCCTAATTAGCGTTTCCAACCTAAATACTAGCCCATTTATCAATTTGTTGAGCTTTTAGGTCAATTAGGGTCCATTAGGGCTTACAAGGCCCATTAGGGTTTCAAGCACCCTAAATGAATCGAACTCAATGAGGAAAGCACACCGCCACCCGACACGGCGGCCGGTGGCAGCATGAGGCGGCAGCCACCACCCTAAGGTGGTGGTTTTCAGTTTTCTTTTCATTATTCCAATTTGTAATTACACTTTACAATGCTAAATCTCAAATAAACACACACACAACCACTAAGACACACACACACACGGTGGTGCATGGTGGCAGCCACCACCTCACGGTGGTGGCGGTGGGTTTTCCGGCCAAAGTCACTCATACAACCCATGGATGCAAGACACATCTTGTACACTAGAAAACACACCAAAACACGCACATATTACACGTCCTTTGCTCGGAAATGGAAACGACCACCCATCTCACGGTGGCGGCGGTTGATGGTGGTCAAAGCTGGAACGAAACACCGACGAAAGAAGAAGGACGGCGGAACTGTGAGCGACAAAGCAGCGGTAGAAAGGTGCCCGCTTATTCCTCGTTGACGGCGGAAAGGAACAACCGACGTCGCTGGGGACGGCAGTCGCGACGTCCGGCGGTGAGTCCGTCTTCCCTAGCGTGGTACAACAGCCATAGTACTCCCGTCGTTCTCCACCCCATGCATTCACGTTTCAATCGCCAACTCTGGTCTCCAGCGGTTCCCTCACTTGGCTGCACACGACGTCCGACGATGATGTTTCTATGGCACAGCGACCGGCGACATGGTGGCGGCGACTGGAGAGAGAGAGAGAGAGAGAGAGAGAGAGAGAGAGAGAGAGAGAGAGAGAGAGAGAGATGAAGGTGGCGGCTGGAAAGATGTTTCTTAGGGTTAGGGTTTGAATGGCAAGGGTGGCGGGTTATAAATCCCGACCACTCAACATCTTTTGCAAAAATTACACTTCTGGCCCCTCCCTAAAGCATCTTATCAAATGTAATCCAAATTTTACCCTTTCTACCCTGGCTTTGGAAATCTTCTTCAAATTAAATCCGATAATTACCATCTAAACCCTCAGCATTCAAACACTTTACATCTTAGGTACAAAATTTACTAAACGGCCGCCAATATTTTAATTATGACATAATCAGCCCTTTAACCTCATTTCCTTTTAAATTAATTCCAAATAATTACCACAGAGCCCCCTGTCTTCATAAATAATTATAAACTGAGTCCGAAACTTACACTTTTAACCCTCAACTTCTAAATTATGCCAATTAGCTCTTCGAGACCATCCTTTGATGTATAATTATTTATTTTAGGGCTACCGTTCGTTCATTAATTTATTTATTTATTTAATAAATAAACGGGGTGTTACAACTCTCCCCCACTTAAATTAGATTTCGTCCTCGAAATCATTATTTATCCTTCCTTACACACCCAACCACTCTAGTAACATGGTCACCACCTTGGGTACACCCTAGTCTTCCCAGGGTAACCATAACCAATTTTCGCAAGGCCCTTAAAATCCATAGGTGAACGAATTCCTCGCAACAAGTTCACATTTACTCCGTCTGAAATCTGCTGTCTTGAGATGGTCTGATCCCTGATACACCACTCATACTGATTCATTATTGTTGAATCTAGTCTGTTTATTCCTCAACTAACTACTTAACTTCTGATAACTCGAGGTTCCCACTATAAAACAGGATCACATACCTAATTATCTCTGCAGATCACTTGTACCTGCCCAAGGCTTAGATACTCCTGTTGTGAGTGACTTGTCACTCCTCAAATCATCTAGATATTCCGTCCGTACTCGCAACCTGAAGCACAAATGCTAACACTGCCCAAACGCTGAAACTGCTCGAACACTGAACTGCCTGAAGCAGTATGCTGCTACATAGTTGCTTCCCAAAATCTATCGAGACCTCCCTAGTCTTAATTCATCCACAATTCATCTGAATTTACCGGGTTCCAGCCCGGTTGCCGAGCTTAAAGGGCTCCCACATGGTCGTCTCACACGACTTCTGAACGAAATCCTTCTCGGGAACTTGTTGCCATTAGTTATCATGCCACTGTGGCTCAAAAATCCTTCTGATCTAACCGATCGGGTCCATGCATCAAATCCTGAAGTCAGCAAGTCCAAGGCTAAAAGTGATTGCCACCTAACCGATGGTAGCCTTATATCACAAGCAATCTTAAACAGTTCATTGCTTCCCTGATCCCATAACTGTAGTGGCACTCCTACAGTCTGATCACTGGCTCAACCAGATCTAATCCATCTGGGTAATTCCGAAATCCAATTCGTGGATTTCCATATCCTCACTGCTACACCCGAACTGGTGGGTACTACTGTTCCTTTCGCGTTCAAACAACGCGCTCGCGCTGTCTACTAACCTAGTGAATGTTGCGGCTACACCCGCAGTCTCACGACAGTCTATCACTATCTGACCGCTAGTGAATGCTACGGCTACCCCCGCAGTCTTACAACACTTCCCATGCTAACTGACCACTAGTGAATGCTACGGCTACCCCCGTAGTGTTACAACACTTTCCATACCAATTGACCACTAGTAAGTGCTACGGCTACCCCCGTAGTCTTATAACACTTTCCATACTACCTGATCGCTAGTGAATGCTACGGCTACCCCCGTAGTCTTACAACACTTTCCATACTACCTGATCCCAAGTGAATGCTACGGCTACCCCCGTAGTCTTACAACACTTTCCATACTATCTGACTGTTAGTGAATGCTACGGCTACCCCCGTAGTCTTACAACAGTTTCCCAACCGAGTCGAATACGCACTCGACCTGACCCTCAACTGAACTTGAGTCCTAACTGGAGCTCAAACTTGGTTCCCGAAACCTGCTATCACGTGACCCCGCTGCATCAGCACTGCACCCATGCCCGTGATCGAAGCGTCACAACAAACCACAAAATCATCTACAACCTCTGGCAGGGTGAGATTCGGTGCCTTGCACAACCGCTGTCTGAGAGCCTCGAAGGCTGTCTGCTACTCATGCCCCCAACGAAAGGCCACCGACTTCTTGGTCAGTCGGGTCAAAGGAACTGCAATCTCGAAGAAGTCCCGTATAAATCTACAGTAATAACCCGCTAGACCCAGGAAACTCCGAATCTCGGTTGGAGACCTCGGAATCTCCCACTGCATCACGGCCTCTATCTTGGTCGGATCGACCAGAATACCCTTCTGGTTGACAAGGTGTCCAATAGATTGCACCTCGCGCAAACAGAACTCATATTTGGAGAGCTATATAAAAAGTCTCTCCCCCACTTAGATTCGACTAAGTCTTCACTGTACGCGAGAATTGAAGGATTCCTAATCCTTCACGCTTTCTAGTAACCCACTGATGACAACCTGTGCTTACCAATGCTAACGATCAATTACCAGTCAAACCTTAAGATCGCCCATCCTCTGAAATCGTGAAGAGTACTCTTGAAATTTGGTCCAATCTGACACCTCAATCCACCTCCCATGCTGACATCTGGAGGCCTTAATCTTCGCTATGGCTGACGAATCCTCGTTCCCACTCTCAATCTCGCAGCGCTATTGAACTTTGACCGAACACAACCCATGCGAGAAATGAAATTCTATTGAACATCTAATGACAGAACCATTGAACGCTGACTTCACTAGAGAACTATCACTCCAACCTTGACTGAGTATCCTCTAAATAATACTCCTGCATAGATCCCGACAAAGATCCGGAATGATAACGGTACGCGCGGAACCCACTCCGCAAGATGCGTCCCTCTGTGGGTTCATCAAGGACTTTTCGACATGCAGGATGGAATATATGATCCTTGATAACCCAGACACTAGCAGAAAACCGCCCCGAGATCTGACTTGTCCAAACTCACTCACGATCCCTAAGTGATATGTATCCCCAACATCCATCTAGTAGCAATAGAAGATGAAATACCCGCAACATCTGGAGGAATACTGATCACCTTCTGCTGACATGACCAACCCCACTACCCTGTAGCAGCCTAAACCCTTGGAGTGAGATACTCCCTTGTGCACTTTCCTGTACGTGCTGCACTGACTCCGGCCCTGCTGGCCTGTCACCCGATAATCAGAAGTCATGGGTCTCTTCCCGGGACCCTCTACTATACTCACCGAGCACGAACCTCTCTTCTCAAAGTGCTCCAAATCGATCTTGCATCTGTAACCTCTTGGAAATTATGTCCTTCAGGGTCTGACACCCTCCCACGCTCACTAGCTCTCTTGCCAATGGCTAAGCTCCAACAACTGGAACATCCTCTGTCCCCAAACCGGGTCACAAACTCTTCCCTGAAGCTTCTCAGATTCTCCAAGACTCTCACCGATTCGAGTACGGATCCTGTGCTTTCAGTAGTATGGGCCAAATACTAACTTCCACACCTATCCATACTTTCCTCAGCGATCCTCCCGAATCCTTTAATTCACTTCCTCACACCGGTACACCCAAGTCTCACTGAACCTCACTACTAACCCACTGAAACGTATCCTAGGCTTTCCTAGGTTCCCGAACTCACCCAGTCCTCAGCTGCTGAAAGATTCCCAGTAATGTCAACTACCTACCTCATGAATATATCCACATGCAACAGAGATCAGATAATCCTTCGAGTAAAAGACCCATCCTTAGAACGGTTGGACTCAAACAAGAGTTGCGCAATAGGGTCAAATCTATCACTCTAAGATTATCCAGTATGTGTCACATGTGACTTAGCATATTCACTTAATAGCTAACTCACATCACAAAGAATCCCACAAAGCACAAAGCAAACATCATTCAGACAATGGACAATCTAACCATCATAATCCAATCGAACCGTTCTATCCTCTAATCAGGAATCTGTACATGCAATTCAAAGGCTCATACAATCAGGCATAACCTAAACAGGCTATCCTATCACTGACTGATCAGTACTAGCATGCAAGTCTACAAGCACATACAATAGGCATATAAGGCATCCTCCCCAGATCCTTAGCCCTAATCTAGCATGCAGTTCTCATAATCATATCATATCATAACATATCACAACATGTATGGGTATCTTGGGAAAACTTACTTGAGCTCGGCTGATTGCACGCATCACACACCTTGTTCTTTTCAAAGTTTTGTTCTCTTTTCAAATTCTTTTCAAACTCATTTTTATAAAAGGGTTTTACTTTTGAAAATTTCATACCAAGTCCTTAGTTTGAGTTCAGACACACCCGGGAGTGTGCCCGAATCCCTCAAACCAAGGCTCTGATACCAACTTGTAACATCCCAAAATTTAAGACCAACAATTTCGTTTTAATTAAGTTATTATATAAAACCAACAGTATAAAACATTCATATTAATATCTCATGTCAAAACCAAAGTGTCAATAATCAAAACATATTATCATAAAACCATATCAGAGTGTAATCCCAAAGATCTCATGTGCGGAAAACATAGTGTGATGCGCTGCGATGAAGCCGCTCCTTTCCTTTGAAATCGAGTACCTGAAACCAAAACTGTAAACTGTAAGCACGAAGCTTAGTGAGTTCCCCCATCATACCACATACCATACTACTAACATACTGTCAGGCATATCTGGGTGCCCGACCTAACCCTTCGGTATCTTTCAACCGGTAACCACCTAGCATATCTGGGTGCTGGCCTCACCTTCGGTCTCTTTCAACCGATAACCGGGAGCTAACCTCCCCTTCGGTATCTTTAAATCGGTAACCGGAGACTATTTCACCCCTACCACTACCGCATAATAACATAGCATAACATACATGAATATATTGTCAGGCATATCTGGGTGCCCGGCCTACCCCCTCGGTATCTTTCAACCGGTAACTAGGGGCTATATCACCCCTACCACTACTAAAACATATGTCATAGCATCCTAGCATATAAAGCATATCAGATAACAACACACCAGATAATTATCACAAAGACAATCATCTAACAAACAATTCCTACTAGTAGGCCGACATTGTGGCCGTAGACCCACTCCTACTGGAAGGTAACTCACCTCACACTGCTGAAGTCCCGAAGACACAACCCCAGCTACTGGATGACAGAATCCCGATCTGTCAATATCAAAACATCACCCAATTAATAAGTGGGTTCCAATACATAACCATAAGTTCTTGGAGTAACAAGCTACATTACCCCATCTTGGCTTGATTCAAGCCCACGGCTCAATCCAAGGGCCCAATTATCAATTAGGAATCAAAGCCCAACACACGGCCCAATTTTCCAAATTGGGCCCAGGCCTATACATGGTCTTATTCTAAAGCCCAACATCATATAATCATTAATGCCCAAACTATGGCCCATCTATGGCCCAATTTTCCAAATTGGGCCCAAACTCCTTACATAGGCCTTACCCTAGGCCCATTAAATTATTCTAGTCCAATTGCTTGACTTTGGATGGCCCATTAATAACCCAATCATCAAGGCCCAATAAAGAGGCCTAACAATAAACCCCAAGTGAAATTAGGGTTTCCCATAAAATGATGATTAGGGTTAAGTTTCCTACTTAACCCATTAAGGACTTAATCCTCTAAGGACTTAATCCATTAAGTCCAATATTGCTTAGATTAATCTTTTTCCAGTGATTATTGTTTAATAACTCAAGTTATCAAATAATTCTCGTGTGTCCCGGTTAATTCCCCAAATTAGGGTTTTATTGGCATTAGGGTTTTCCAAACCCTAATTAGCGTATCCAACCCAAATACTAGCCCATTTATCAATTTGTTGGGCTTTTAGGTCAATTAGGGCTTTATTGGGCCTATTAGGCCCACTAGAATATCATTAAGCCCATTAGGGTTTTATTGGGTCAATTAGGGTCCATTAGGGCTTAAAAGGCCCATTAGGGTTTCAAGCACCCTAAACGAATCGAACTCAACGAGGCAAGCACACCGCCACCCGACACGGCGGCCGGTGGCGGCATGAGGCGGCAGCCACCACCCTAAGGTGGTGGTTTTCAGTTTTCTTTTCATTATTCCAATTTGTAATTACACTTTACAATGCTAAATCTCAAATAAACACACACACACAACCACTAAGACACACACACACACACGGTGGTGCATGGTGGCAGCCACCACCTCACGGTGGTGGCGGTGGGTTTTCCGGGCAAAGTCACTCATACAACCCATGGATGCAAGACACATCTTGTACACTGGAACATACACCAAAACACACACATAGTACACGTCCTTTGCTCGGAAATGGAAACGACCACCCACGTTACGGTGGCGGCGGCTGATGGTGGTCAATGCTAGAACGAAACACCGGCGAAAGAAGAAGGACGGCGGAACTATGAGCGACAAAGCAGCGGTAGAAAGGTGCCCGCTTATTCCTCGTTGACGGCGGAAAGGAACAACCGACGTCGCTGGGGACGGCAGTCGCGACGTCCGGCGGTGAGTCTGTCTTCCCTGGCGTGGTACAGCAGCCATAGTACTCCCGTCGTTCTCCACCCCATGCATTTACGTTTCAATCTCCGACTCTGGTCTCCAGCGGTTCCCTCACTTGGCTGCACACGACGTCCGACGGTGATGTTTCTATGGCACAGCGACCGACGACATGACGGCGGCGGCTGGAGAGAGAGAGAGAGAGAGAGAGAGAGAGAGAGAGAGAGAGATGAAGGTGGTGGCGGGAAAGATGTGTCTTAGGGTTAGGGTTTGAATGGCAAGGGTGGCGGGTTATAAATCCCGACCACTCAACATCTTTTGAAAAAATTACACTTCTGGCCCCTCCCTAAAGCATCTTATCAAATGTAATCCAAATTTTACCCTTTCTACCTTGGCTTTTGAAATCTTCTTCAAATTAAATCCGATAATTACCATCTAAACTCTCAGCATTAAAATACTTTACATCTTAGGTACAAATTTTACCAAACAGCCCCCAATATTTTAATTATGACATAATCAGCCCTTCAACCTCATTTCCTTTGAAATTAATTCCAAATAATTACCACAGAGCCCCCTGTCTTCATAAATAATTATAAACTGAGTCCGAAACTTACACTTTTAACCCTCAACTTCTAAATTATGCCAATTAGCTCTTCGAGACCATCCTTTGATGTATAATTATTTATTTTAGGGCTACCGTTCGTTCGTTAATTAATTTATTTATTTAATAAATAAACGGGGTGTTACATTTCTTCCACATCGTGAAGCAATGTTTCTTCATTGCGGCTCTTAACTACCATGTCGTCGACGTAGAATTCGATATTCCCACTAATTTGATCGGCGAATATCTTGTCCATTAGCCTTTGGTATGTAGCACCCACATTTTTGAGTCCAAACGACATTTTTTGGTAGCAGAAAGTGCCCATCTCGGTGTGGAAGGCAGTTTTCGCCTCATCCTCTCGTTTCATTTGTACCTGATGATAACCCTTGTACGCGTCGAGGAAACATTTGAGCTGAAAACCTTCAAGCAATTGGAATTTCTGATCGATCTCTGGGAGAGGATAGCATTCCTTTGGACAGACGTTATTAAGATCTGAGTAATCAATGCACATTCGCCATGATCCATGGGCTTTCTTTACCATGATAGGATTTGTTATCCATGATGGGAACATTACTTCCCTGAGTATGTCGGCGTTCACCAGATCGGCCACTTCTACGTTAATATCCTTGTTCCGGTCCATCGCCTGACCCCTCTTCTTTTGTTTAACAGGGTTACTTCCAGGTGCGATATTGAGGTTGTGTTCTATAACCTGTCCATCCACGCCTGTCAGATCTGTTGGTTTCCAGGAAAAAATGGTGGAATATTGCTTTAGAAGTGCTACCAGTCGTGCCCTAGTATCGTCTGATAAGTGAGCGCCAATTCGCATGACTTGTTCTGGATATTCCATGTTTATTTGATGTTGTTCAGTGGAACCTCCCTCCTTCGACTTCTTTGGGGCTCGCACCAATTCGGGAGCGGCTATGATCCGGTGGCAATTATGTGCCCTGGTGTTTGTGGTGAGGATCGTTACTGATCCCTGGCGCATGCTGAATTTAACCATGCCATGGATCGTCGATGGCATGAGGTGTAGTAAGGAGATTGTAGACCGTCCAAGCAGAATATTATGTTCTGTAGGAAACCGGATAACAAAGAATTTGATTGTTCTTGTGATTCGGTCCCTCCCGTCGTGACTGACCAACGTTAAGGGCGGCTGAATAGTGCATAATGGCCACAGATTGTGACCAGTGAACACTACTAATGGTCCTCCGGTTGGAGGCTGTAGCCCCTCCTTCCATGCACCTGGTAGTTGCCTAAAACGGTGCTCATAGAGTATATCAGAGCAACTACTATTGTCGATGTATATTCGATGGATTTTCATGTTACGAATGAATCCAGATATGAGGAGTGGGTCTCGTGGATCCCAATTCAATGGTTTGGGATCTCTACTCGAAAAACTAATATTGAGTAGATTTCTCGAGAGTACCTCTATCTCGTCCTCTGCTTGATGAGTTGTGTTTCTCTTATGAGAATTAGAGATAGTAAGTACATCCATGCCGTCATGCGGATTCAATGCAGCAGATCGGGATGCGATATCATCGTCTGAGGCGATGAACCATCCGATGACAGTTGCCGTAAACTGCTCTAGAGTACTGGCCCCGTAATCGGTGAGATCTGTGCCATGAGCACCTGAATTGGGGTCTGTGTTTTATACTCGCAATGGTGTTCGTTGGTTACCACCACCGGTAATTGAAACAGATCTTCTACAGACACATATGTTGTTGGGCTTAGATCTCCGTTTTTCGAAGAACCAGTATCGTTTATTGGATGTATCACTCTGAGGATACGTCCGAATGGGGCCAAATGTTGTGACATGCTCTACAGCGGTTTGGATGTCGGATGATGGATATGTCCTGGAAGCTTTCCTGAGAACACAACATAGAAGAATCGTTAAAGGACGTCCGGGTGCTCTCCCGGGATGTCACTCCGACGATCAAGTTAGTTTTCTAAGAGGGAGAATTTAGAGTAAATTCGTGAGGGAGAAGACGGATCCCTTCCTTGAGGCGGAAGAGATCCTTTTATACCCGTTAGTAACGGATCGTGGGGATCTCGTCCAATTAGTGTGATACGTGGCCTCCTCTAACTGGGAGAATTATACCCACGTTAATTAACTGCCTGGTGATGTCAAATTTAGGTGTCACCTAAGCTTCTTGTCACGTCCTGATTGGTCGTGAGTGAATGAGAAGATTGTTAGATTTAGTGTCTAAGCCCATAACTATAACTGGGATGTACTTGACCCTATTGTAGCATGGTCCTTTTGGGTTGCCTTCACCAGTGTAATTTGATATGATGGACTTTTGAGAATAAGGCTAATTGTGATTTATTAATATATTATAAGTATAATATACTAACTGATAAATCATATTATTTAATTAGTATTGATCAAGAATTAATTTGGAATTAATTTAGTGATCAAAAGAGACTAATTAAATATACGGGGACTGATTAAGTAAATCAATGATTCTTATAGTGTGGGCCAAAGATCCATGGTTAATTAGGATGGGCTAAACCAACATGCATAGTCTATGGAGGTTTAACCCATGGAGCCTAAGCAATATGAAAGGTCATGGTACATTAGGGTTTTCATGGATGAAACCCTAGCATTTGTAACACTATAAAAGCATACCCCTAGAGCCAAAATCGGTTACCCCATTCATTCTAAGAGAGTGATATTGATTTTGTGCTAACTAGCTTTTTCTCTCAAGTCTCCTCTTGCATTTGGTGTTTGTGACACATTAGAGGCATCACACTTGAGGTGCAACAGCTTTCTAAGGCCAAGAACTACAACTACATCAAGAGGTATTCATCTAACTATGAGTTTTATATTGTATATCCTTCATTGTATGCTAGTTAGGATGTATTCTTTGGAAAATTGAAAATGCATGTATAATTAGAGAAAACATAGATCCAAAGCATCTAGGGTTGCATTTGCACCATAGGAGTGTTATAGTGATTAAAACCCAACAGTTGAATCAGAGCCTAGGATTGTTTTCTATATATTTGATGCTTTTTAATTTTCAAAGTTGAAAAAATCGATTTTCTGGCCTCTGACTGATGAACTCGCCGAGTCCACTGGTTGACTCGACGAGTCCACTCAGTAAAAGGGCAACTCGACGAGTCATGATCATGCGCTCGTCGAGTAGATGGCTCTGTCTGCATAATTTCGAGTTTTTGGCCAGAATTGCTTTAGGATCATTACCACAAACTGTTTTGTAATCATAAAAAATGTATTTTCTGATTTGGTATTGATGATCCTCATCCAATTAAAGGACAATTGTCAAATTTTAAGATAATAAAGTAATTATTTGTATTATTTGATATGAATTGCCTTGCTATAAGTTAGATCAGAACAGTAGTGAAATTATATGATAATCTTGTAAGCTAAAATTGATCTAAATTGTTCTTGAAATGAGTTTTGTAACTTGTCCTCAAGTTATATGAAGAGTCTCTATCATGGACATTAAAAACTCATAAGTTTTCATAAGTTATGGAAACCAAAACTTTTGAAAGATACAAAACTTTCCCTCAATTTTTGAAATTTGTAAAGTCTCACTAATGAAACATTTAATTCCAAACCTTAGAATTTTAAAAGTTTAAAATTCAACCCTTATACCATTATAATATTAAAAGTTTAATAATATATATATATATATATATATATATATATATATATATATATATATATATATATATATATATATATATAAGACAAGTCAGTCTTACCGTTAGTAGGCCTCATTCACGAAGTCGGTCTATAAGAGGGGTTACTGCCTATAAAATGGCAGTTTAATGGGTGTCCACTCTCACCCACCGTTTCCTTGACTGGTGGAGGGTCGTTAGCCGAACGGGTAGGATAGGACATTAAATCTCGTTAAAAGTATAATGATAATTATAAAGTAACTAAACTTTTATTAAATTGCGAATCTTAGTTACTTTAGGAAAAATGTGAAAATGGTGCTATTCCATGAAATTGCACTTTGCACCTTGCTAACTCGTTAGTGGAGCATGTGTGGTTAACCGGCACACTAATCTGGCACTGGCAAGAGTGGCAAATGGTAGCTTGATGTAAATCATAGATCAATGGAGCGTGTGTGGTTAACCGGCACATTGATTAGGTGATTTGTAACATTAAGAGTACCAAGCACATTTGCATAGTTATTCACACCTTGTTTGTGATCCTCGGCATCCCAGTCACAAACTTGAAGGGAACAATCAAGATTTATACATGCCATTAAAAAGTTCAATGAATCTCAAAAGAATCTAGGAATTTCAATCCAATTAAAACTTAATAATCAATTTCGCTTTTCATGGTGGAAATTGGTAAATCGTCATTTACCTACCTTCAAATATTTTTCAATTGGATTACGACATCCCTCTTCCGAATTGTAAAATATTGTGTTGGGTCCTAGCCTTAATATTTCATTTGGTGTTATATTAAGGATTCTCATCTAATCTAAACTTTGTTCTTTTCTTTTCAGATGTCTATCCCAAACAATGTTGAAGGCTCCAACCCTTCTGGCTCATTCTCCCTCATGAATTTGGTTGGGAGAACTATCTTCAATGGGTCAAACTTTAACGATTGGATAAGAAACATTTGTATGGCCCTTCGCTATGAGGACAAAGAATATGTCCTAGATCAAGAGCTGAAGGATATTAATGAGCAAACTGCTACTCCCGAACAAATCGAGGAATACAGGGTTCATAAGAGGGATGCGACAAAGGTGTCGTGCATTATGATCGCTACCATGACTGTTGAGCTTCAAAAGTCCTATGAGGACTTCTAGCCCTACAAAATGCACCAATATTTGATGGAAAGGTACCATCAAAGTGCTCGGTAGGAGAGGTACGAGATCATTGCCTCCATGATCACAACCAAGATGAAGGATGGAGAGTCTATCACGACCCACTTGCAAAAGATGCAGATATTTGTGGACTGCTTGCTGAAGTTGAATGTGAACTTCGATGAAGAGTTTGCCATTGATATCATCCTACACTCGTTTCCTTCTTGTTATGATCAGTTCAGAATGACCTATCATATGAACAAGGAGGAGGTCACTCTTAGCAAGCTTCAAGGCCTTCTAAGAACTGTAGAAAGCAACTTGAAAGGCAAGTCGGTTGTTCCTACTCCTACTACTGTTGTTGCCCCTGTTCTGGCAATTGGACATGGGAAAGGGAAGAAGAGGAAGGCTCCTTCTAAGAGCCACAAGGGAAAGTCTCTTGATGGATCCTCTTCTAGTGGGACCAAAATTGGTTATGCTAATCCCTCTACCAATCCAAAGGATACAGAGTGCCTCCATTGTCATGAAAAAGGGCACTGGAAACGAAGGTGCCCCAAATACTTGCAGGACATTAAGAATGGGAAGATAAATCCCACCTTCGCAAGTATTTACACTATTCTGTCTAATAACTCATCGCATGCTAATTCTTGGGTACTTGATACAGGTTGTGGTATTCACATTTGTTCTGATATGTAGGGACTAAAAGGACGTAGGGATGTGGAGCACGGGAAGATAAACTTAATCATGGGAAATAGGAAAATGTCGCATGTCACCAAGATTGGAGTTTATTCTTTATTTCTTAATAGTGGGTTAAAATTAGATTTGAATAATTGTTGTTACTCGTCAGATATGACGATGAGTATTATTTCCTTTCATAGTTTGTATAAACAAGGTTTTACCTTTTCTTTTAATAATGAAATTGGTAGTATTAATGCTTATTATAATGGTACATTTTACTTTGAAGCATTACCTTGTAATGGGATATATGAAACTGTGATGGTTGTAGATAACCTAGGAAATAATGTGTTGAATATTGATTCGTCCAATGTTTTGGACAGGGCATGCTTGTGGCATTGTCGTCTTGGACATGTCAACAAGAAGTGCATAGGCCAACTCCAAAAGGCTGGAGTTTTAGAGTCATTCGACTTGAAATTGGATGACACCTGCGAATCTTGTTTGCTTGGGAAGATGATCAAGTCACCCTTCGCTTCTATGTGACTTTTACTGATGATTACAGCAGATATGGCTATATGTAATTAACCAAGCATAAGTCAAAAACTTTTGAAAAGTTCAAAGAGTTTAGGCAGTAAGTGGAGAATCAATTGGGCAGGAAGATAAAGATGTTGCGATCCGATCGAGGAGGAGAGTATCTTAGTATCGAGTTCCTTGACTATCTTAAGGAATATGGAATTGTTTCACAGTTGACGCCACCTAGGACACCACAGTTGAATGGTATGGCTGAGAGGTGCAACCGAACCTTGTTGGATATGGTTCGTTCCATGATGAGTTATCTCATTCTGGGGGTATGCCTTAGAGACTGTCGCCCATATCCTTAATCTAGTCCCTACCAAGAAGGTTGCCAAAACACCTCACGAGATGTGGACAGGGAAGGTTCCCTTGTTGGATCACATCAAATTTTGGGGTTGCGAGGCTTTCGTGAGACGCGAGACTCACGACAAGCTCGAACCTCGTAGTGAGTGATGTATTTTCATCGGCTACCCACAGAAATCCTTTGAATATCTCTTCTACAGACCAAGTGACAATGTTGTGTTCGTTGTGAGGAGAGGAGTCTTTCGAGAGAGAGAACTCATATGCCAAGAGGACAGTGGGAGGAAAATTGACCTTGAAGAGCTTCAAGAGTTAAGTGATGAATGAACCTCAAACACTAGAGCTCAACCTAAGGAGGAAACTCCTTTTGAACCGATTGACCAGTCTGTACCTCTGATACATTCCAGTAGAGTTAGTGTTCCACCTGTGTTGTATAGTTTTCATATAACATCTGAGGGTGATACATTTATCAGTGATAGCACATTGATAAATCTGGATGAACCTAACAACTACAAGGAAGCCATGGCAGGCCCCGAGTATGCTAAATGGAAAGAGGCAATGGAAAGCGAGATTCAGTCCATGTATGACAATCAAGTTTGGAACTTGGTTGACAATGTATTGGGTCATAAGACAGTCGGATGCAAATGGATCTTCAAGAAGAAGACCGACATGGATGGAAAAGTACACACATATAAGGCGCGACTGGTTGCGAAGGGATTTACTCAAACTCAGGGAGTTGACTATGATGAGACCTTCTCACCAGTAGCGAAGATTAAATCTATAAGGGTTATGCTATCCATAGCTGCATTTCATCACTATGAAATATGGCAAATGGATGTCAAAACCGCTTTCCTTAATGGAAAGTTGGCTGAGGATGTTTACATATGTTAGCCAGTGGGTTTTGTCAATGCAGTACCCTAATAGAGTGTGTAAGCTTGAGAAATCCATTTATGGATTGAAGCAAGCATCTCGCAGATGGAATCTTTGTTTCGATGAGAAAGTCAAAGAGTTTGGATTTTCGAGAAGCGCGGATGAGTCCTGTGTGTATGTCAAATCTAGTGGGAGTATAGTGAGCTTTCTGGTATTGTATGTAGATGACATACTACTCATAGGAAACGATATCCCGACCTTGCAGGAAGTGAAGTCCTGGCTTGGGAAGTGTTTCGCTATGAAGGACCTTGGAGAAGCTGCCTATATCCTAGGGGTAAGGATATTAAGAAATAGGAGTAAAAGACTCATAGGACTTACTCAAAGTACCTACTTGGACAAGGTGTTGAATCGTTTCAGCATGGATAACTCCAAGAAACGTGACTTACCTATCCAAAGCAATACCAAACTGAGTAAGACTCAGAGTCCGAGTAAAGAGGCTGAGATAGTAGAGATGAGTCGAGTGCCATATGCTTCCGCGGTTGGCTCGATCATGTATGCTATGACTTGTACTCGCCCTGTTGTGGCCTTTGCTTTGAGCATGGTTAGTAGATATCAAGGGAATCCTGGTAGAGCTCACTGGACTGCAGTAAAGAAAGTTCTTAAGTACCTACGGAGGACTAAGGACTGGATTCTTACCCTCGGTGGGAGTGATGACTTGAGAGTGATAGCGTATAGTGACGCCGGTTTTCAGACCGACAGAGATAATTTGCGCTCTCATTCAGGTTGGGTGTTTACCTAAATTGAGGAGCAGTAACATGGAAATAATCCAAGCAGGAGACTGTAGCTGATTCAACGTGTGAATCAGAGTACATAGCCGCGAGCAAAGCATCGAAAGAGGCGATATGGTTGAAGAACTTCATCGGAGACCTTGGAGTTGTACCATCCATAAAGGAGTCTGTGGAAATTTTCTGCGATAATGAAGGGGTGGTTTCCTTAACCAAGGAACCGAGAGATAATGGTAGATCAAGGCATATTTATAGAAAGTACCACTTCATAAGACATCAAGTAGAAGAAGGACACCTCGTGGTGAAGAGGATATCGTTAGAGGACAACCCAGCAGATCCCCTTACGAAAGGACTAAGTAGGGTTAGGCACTTGCATCATGCAAGGGTCATTGCGCTTACGGACGATATTAGTTTTAGTGATTAGATAAATGTTTAGAAACTTGTAATAGCTAAATTGTAATTGACATTTGATGATTGAATAAAAGGAGTTTTATTTATACGTAAAGTTACTATCTTGTGTCAATTATTTACTATTGTTTAACTTTTGCATGTTTTGAATTCTAGAATAATAAGATTATTCAAACTATCCACAGTCGATCATACTTTCGAAGTAGGTTATGAGGTTAAACTGTCATGAATTTGGCTTGTAGATTGTCTAAGGTGTTAGACATAGCAAAACTATGCTACAACGTTCATGAGTTCTCCTGAACTAAGATTTGAGTATTAGATTAAACCCACGCTCACCTGAATCACTTCATGGAATTTATCACGAATGATTGTGAGAAGATAATATCATATAGTCTTCAAACTAAGATATATGAGTTGTTGACTACAATTTGGTTGTGCATAGATGATACAAAAACGCATCAGTAACTTGATGTTATAAAACGTATCGTTGTGCATGATTTAATGAGTAGTTAGTACAAGCATATAATATCGAAGTTTATCTGTTCCTTTTGTCCTAAAAGGATTAAAAGCGATATCTTGGGCCCCTCGATGATTTTATTTTGACTTATGTGTCAGGCCCGGTCAGAACTAAATTGATGTGTTCAGTTATGTTCTATGTCAGACAAATCGGAAATCGGGAAACAAACTGCAGGACAATAAGTATGACTATGTTCCATGTATTTTTCCGCATGATATCTTGAGAACAGAGGAATATATGATCCCTTATCTAAAGGACGCGTCACTGACTAGTTTAGAGTTCGACAGTGGCTTTTGAAAGCTACGATTGCTAATCGAATCATGAAGTTGCATTGGCAGTTATAGTTATAAGACTTATCTAAGTTGGAGACTGTTGGATTTAGTGTCTAAGCCCAAAACTATATGTAACGCCCGTGTTTCTAGGCTAGACATTAATATTGATGTGATAGTCTAGGTTAACCTTTGTAACTCATTTTGAAGAAATGAAAAGGAATTATGTGAATATTATGTGAATTATGTGTTTTATGCTTAATTACTAGGATTTAATTAATTAAGAATAAAAATGAGTGTCAAAAATAAATATTAGATAAAGCCGATATCTATTAAGAAAGTTGTAGTGGTCGTGACAAGGATTACGGATATATAAAGAATACCGAAATCCGAGTTATAACGAAGAAGTTATGACCTGTCGAAGTTTCGCGACAAAACCGGCACGGTGCCGAATGACGTAAAAAGTGAGTTTTTGATAAACTACTTTTTAGCCTTAGTGATCTAAATGAAAGTCGTAGTGTTTGTTAAACCGAGAGTATGTATAAAAAGAACGCTCAAATCTGACTTCATATGAGGAAGTTATGATTTTTCTAAGTTTCAGTTTAGTAGTAGATAACTAAAAACTCGAATTTTAGATCGAGTGATTTTAAGCCGATACAACCTAAACGAGAATCGAAGGTCTCGTCAATAGTAGTACAATGGTAAAAAGACAGACGAAAACGGACCTCGGATGAAGAAGTTATGAATTTTTAACGTATTTCATGTCCCGGTCTGTTAAAAATAATAATATAAAAATTAAAGTCAAAATTAGCCGACGAAGTCGAAATGAAAGTTGTAGAGCGTAATTTTACATACGCGTGCATATAAAGAACGTCAAAAACGGAGCTCGTATGCGAAAGTTATGGATTTTAGAATTTTTTGCACAAAAATCGAGAAAATTTGCATAGTCATGCTTCGACCACGTCACCTTCGCTCCATGCATGCCACGTGTCCGAAATTGCTGAGTTATCCGAAGTTGTGGCGAATCCGAGGAGTGACGCGTGTGCAGCCTCGTCCGAGCCTCGCACCACCTGCCGCGTGTCCGACCTTCGCACCACCTGTCTCCATTCCCTCTTGCTTCGGATCCGAACCTCGGACCTAGACTTCGGTCCAATCAGAGGTCAGCAGCTGGACCCTCGCACGTGCGACCCATGTGCCTCTTCTTCGGATCTGCTGCCACCTGGTAGCCTCTTAGCCGTCCGATCAGAAGCCTCGCCCCTATAAATAGAAGGGTGCGAGACCTCCCGGGGATAATTTGGAAATTTGTCAATTTTCACCCCTCTTTCAATATTTCTTTCATTCCAACTTCCCCCAAAGCCCCGGTATCAAACCAAACACCCGAAACACGTCCCGAAGTGCCCGAGAAGCCCGAGAAATTTATCTTTTCGGTTTTGAAGCCCAACCCTCGCAGAGCCCGGTTTCTCAATAAAACTCCCGGTTTTATTAGAAACGATCGTTTTAGGAAACGAAGTGCTGCCCGATTATCATTAAATCAAGTGAGTGTGTAGTCACTTTCACCTTACACATTGATATGAAGTATTTACCTTAAAATACGTGCTATGTGTAAATATATTAATTGTTTATTTGAGGTGACTGTTGAATAGATGTTTTATACAAGTTTTAAACTGCATATGTATTTTATCTACAAATATGTTGGGTAAAACATGGGTAGACGAAATAGTCGATGTGTGTTAAAATGGTGAGAGGCCTCGATGTTGTTGTTCTTGTTGTTGTTGTTGTAGTCGTCTAGCGGAGTATAGATGACAACCATGGACCTTTCTAGACAGTCTAGTGGAACACTAGCAGTTTCGCAACTTGTAGGTGTTGGTGAACTAAATGTTCATTGGTGTACTCCATCCCCCTCATGGTTGCCTTTAGGACATGTATGGCTGAGGAGTCCCCTTAGCAGTAGTGTCCATCCCGATGATATTCCTTAGGCTAGGTCCCTTGTGATAGGTGTTTAGGGACGTAAAGTGAGGACAACAGGAATGAGTAATCAGGGTTATTATTGATTGGTGAACTTAATAAGTTTATTATTATTGTGGGTTGAAAACCCTATATGCTCACCAGGCTCCCAAGCCTGACCCACTCAGCTTTTTATTATTACAAGTAGTGGACCCCGAGCATAGTCGGAGGATGATGACAGATTTTTGGATTATAGGCCAGTAGTTATAAATAACTGTTATAAGGCTTATAATGTCTTGTTTATGCTTTTGATCTGTATCGGAACATGACATCCCGAGGTTTTGATATAAAAGGAAATTATATATTTCTTAAAGAAAGGTTTTGATAAACTTTTATCATGTTTTGTTTTGGGGACCAATTCCGCAACATCTTTTAAAAGGATTTCTTTGATTTTATTTTAAAAGCATAAATTATATCAGTCTTTTCTGGACGAGAAATTAGGGGATGTAACACTATAACCGGGATGTACTTGACCCAATTGTAGCATGGTCCTTTTGGGTTGCCTTCACTAGTGCAATTTGATAGGATGGACTTTTGAGAATAAGGCTAATTGTGATTTATTAATATATTATAAGTATAATATATTAACTGATAAATCATATTATTTAATTAGTATTGATCAAGAATTAATTTGGAATTAATTTAGTGATCAAAAGAGACTAATTAAATATATGGGGACTGATTAAGTAAATCAATGATTCTTATAGTGTGGGCCAAAGATCCATGGTTAATTAGGATGGGCTAAACCAACATGCATAGTCTATGGAGGTTTAACCCATGGAGCCTAAGCAATATGAAAGGTCATGGTACATTAGGGTTTTCATGGATGAAACCCTAGCATTTGTAACACTATAAAAGCATACCCCTAGAGCCAAAATCGGTTACCCCATTCATTCTAAGAGAGTGATATTGATTTTGTGCTAACTAGCTTTTTCTCTCAAGTCTCCTCTTGCATTTGGTGTTTGTGACACATTAGAGGCATCACACTTGAGGTGCAACAGCTTTCTAAGGCCAAGAACTACAACTACATCAAGAGGTATTCATCTAACTATGAGTTTTATATTGTATATCCTCCATTGTATGCTAGTTAGGATGTATTCTTTGGAAAATTGAAAATGCATGTATAATTAGAGAAAACATAGATCCAAAGCATCTAGGGTTGCATTTGCACCATAGGAGTGTTATAGTGCTTAAAACCCAACAAAGATCACGGGGAATATTCGTCCCTCGTGGAGGGAAATGAACTGCCACCCCAGTGCTGGAATTGTAGAGTCGAAATATCTTGTAATATGTCGAAGTCTGTGTATTTCTCTGTTTCGTATGTTTCCTTATGTATTTGCTAAGGCATCTTTTTAACGAAGCTTAAAGTCTAGCCTTAGTATTTTTTGTACTTTCGACCTCCTATAAATAGGAGCTGAACATAGAGTTGATAGTAGAGTTTTCCCATTTTTACTATCATTTTGTACTCGTGTTCATTGAAAGTAATATGAGCTGAACCATACCTTATTTACTTCTCGTGTTCATCTTTTACTCTGATTTGATTCTCATACTCGATTAATCACAACTACAATTGGTATCAGAGCAGGAATCAATACTGCTAAGATCTGATTTTCAATTGAATCTCTAGTTTTTGAGTCACGAGTTTGTCTCAAAAGTTTCCGCACTGTTTGATTCTGAAAATCATCTCTGATCTACAGTTTTGATTTGATTTTGCATTTGAATTGTGTAATCGAGTAATCATTTTTGAGTTCAAGATCAATACATTCACTCAATTTCAAATTTCTTCAAGTTCTTTTGAAAAATCTCATCCGTACGTTAATGGCGAATTTAAACATGAACACGATGACTTCATTTTCTCATCTGTTAGGATCTTCTATGAAGATTCCTATGTTGATTCCAGAGTACTGATCGGTGGGTTGATCAAATGGAGGATTACTTGAACGGATTGGACGAGGAACTTTGGAGCTGCATTACAGGAATCGCTCAACCTCCATGGAATGTTCAACATATTGGATCATCTGGATCAGCACCTGCAGTTACTGATCAATCCACCAGGCTGAAGAACAACGAAAAGCGTTGTTTGAGAGAATTGCGAGGTGACTTGCAACCTGTTGTTTACAATTACATCCGTGGTAGTAACACTGCAAAGGATATTTGGAATACTCTTAAGGAAAATTATCAGGGAAGCGAGAAAACGAAGATAAATTCTGTTAAGCAGTGTCTTGTGGAGCTAAAAGAGTTCAGACAAAAAGAGAATGAAACGATTGAAGTTTACTATGATCGTCTTAATGAACTGATATATAGATGCAATCGTTATGTAATCACAAGGTCATCAATGGAGTTCAATCTCACTTTTGTGATGGGACTTCGTAAGGAGTGGAGAAGTGTCAGCATGATGGTGAAGAATCAACAAAGCTTCGATACTTCATTTCTGAATGATTTGTATAATCAGTTGAAAACTCACGAAAGTGAAGTGAATGAGATGGCTGAAGAGTCGAAACTGAGTTTGGGAGGTCCTTTAGCTCTTGTTTCGAAAGTGTCTAAGAAAGAAGCTGTTGAGAATGATGATTCTGATGAAGAAGGCTTTCTAATGAATTCTGATGATGAAGCGATTGCTTTTTACTCGAACAACCGAGTTAAAAAGTTTATCAAGAAACCTTTCAATCCCAAGGTAGAGCAGAGTCATGTGAAAGGAAGTTTTGTTAATAAGTTTGTGGGTGAGGAGAAGAAGAAATTCGACAAGAATGATGTGAAGGCAACTGAAGCCAAAATTGAGCAGAAACTTAAGGGAGATTCGGGCATTAACTGTCATTACTGCAACGGAGCAAATCATTTGGCTATATATGGTATGCTTCGTAAGAAAGAAGAGAAAAAGAATAGGGTCAAGGACGAAGCCTATTATGTTGAAAGATTGGAAGAAGTTCGTGAAAAGATGAAGTGGTTGTCTTTGGTTGCACAAGGCGAAGGTGAGGATGATGGAAGGTATCAGATCTGGTCTTCAGGGTCTGATGACGAAGAGATGCGTAATCCGACGCATGGGGCTATGTTCGCACAATTTGAAGAGGATGAGGACGAAATGGTGACTGGTCGTTGTTTCATGACCAAATCAGGAGACAAATCACCGATGACAACCAAGGTACGTGCTATTCTTCAGTCTTTTAACATTCCTTTACAAGCTTATGATTCTGAAATAATTGCATTTGATGATATTGTTGCTTACTTTGATACAATTGTGGTGTCTGCTAGTAATGAAGCTAAGAAACTGAACATGAAGTTGCTAGAGACCCAAAAATTGCTAGATTCGAAACGAAGCAGAGTAGAGTATCTGGAATTGCAATTGAATAATGTGAATAATGATAGGGAATGTCTAGATAATGATGTTCGAATGTTACTTGCTCAGAGAAACATTTACTATAATTCAGCAAAAAGATTATATGTTAAATTGACTTCATTGCATCATTCATCTGACATTATCAAAGAACAACATAGGAAATTGTTGCCTTTTCTTGTTTTCGAAAGAGAGAAAGTTGATAGTTTGTCCTATGATTGTGAGAAAACCATAGCAGAATTCGATAAAGTGCCTGATAATCGATTTGCTTATGGTATTGTTAAGATAGACGAATATTTGAATGCTGATGAACTTGTTGAGATAGTGAATGATACTTTGACCAAAATTGAACAAATAAAAATTTTGAAAAGAACTAAGAATTCGAAACTTGACTCTCAATCTAATTTTGCTGATATCGATGATAATTCTGATAGTTTTAGCGAAACCAGAGAAATTGAGGAGGAGGAAAGTATCGATTGTTCTCAGTTATCTGTCATTAATGTCATATCTAA
The DNA here is from genome assembly GCF_052849685.1 of Lactuca virosa. Lineage (NCBI taxonomy): Eukaryota > Viridiplantae > Streptophyta > Magnoliopsida > Asterales > Asteraceae > Lactuca > Lactuca virosa. The sequence goes on from NC_136431.1 coordinate 143,893,718, forward strand.
GTCAAAAGGTAAAGAAATTTGTAATGATTCGATGGTTGAGGATGACACTGATGGACCCTCTACTTCGAAAGTTTGTGACTTTGATCATGTGAGTGTAAGAGACAGTCAAACAGATAGTAGTGATGATGAGAATGAAGAAAAAGTTTCGGACAATTCTGAGAAGAATGTTTCGAATGAAACATCCATTCCACGAGTTGTCGTTGATCAAGTGTTTGGAAACACTGAAAATTTCGACAAAATCGTATCTGACAAAGGTGCTCAATATTTGGAAACAAATATTGTTGTGTATCCAAATTTTAAGTGTTCGGATGATGTTGAATTTTCGAATCAAGTGTTTGTCACTACTGGAAATGTTGAAAACATCAAACCAGAGTTCAACAAAATGGTCGAAGAAGATAACAAGAAAACATCAGACGAAGGATTCTTTTCAAACCAAAGCACTGTCGAAAACAATCTAACAAAGAATTCGTCTGTTTTTCAAAGACAAAATCCACAAAGAAAATGGGTTGATAAACAAGAAAATACAAAAGAAATTTTGAAACAGGAATCAAATGAAACAAATGAGAATGTGAAACTTAATTGATAAGAATTTAAGGATCTTTTTGAAAAAATTTCGAATGAAAAAGGAATTTCGAAAAGACAGGCACGAAAGAGAATTTTTTGGCAAGTAGTGTCCAATAAAAAGCAATCAAAAATTTCAACCAAGAAAATGTCTGAAAATGAGTTGTCTAAATCAGTACAAACCAAGTTTTCAACTCGTTCGGATAAAAAGGAAAATCCCGCTCAAACAACTTCGTCTGATTATCAAAATAATTCAACGAAGTTTTCAAAATCAACATCTTCAAAGACTTTTCAAACAAATGTGCAACAAAAGAATTTTCATTCACAAAGCCAACAAAAGTTTTCAACTTCAAATTCATCTTTTCCAAAACCAACAAACGATCAAAACAGATTTTCTTCAAATAGAACAAATCGAAATTTTGCTAATGTTCGTCAATTCGAGAATGTTCGAAAATTTGAGAATGTTCGAAAATTTGACAATGTTCGAAAATTTGAGAATGTTCGAAAATTTGAAAATGACCGAAAATTTGAAAACGTTCGAAAGTTTGAAGACAATCAAACAATTGCGAATAATAAATCCAAAACATCTGCAAAGTTTGTTCCACAAAAACCAAATTTTCCGAATCCATCTGCACACAAAGCCACTAAAGTTTTGTACACAAAAGGTTCATCTGGTGTGGAAACAATCAATCATTGGCTTGAGGAAAAAGGGAAAAAGTATCCATCGGGAATGTTTTCTCAACATCAAATCAAGAAGGCCTATGAACAGTATTTGAATGATACTTCATCTGGAAGTTCATCTTCGAAAGAATCAAATACTCCAGTTCAAAAATGGCAACCAATTTCAAAAGAAAAACACACTGAGAAGCATGAGAAGAAAGTCAGTGAAAGTCCAAAACTATCGAAAAGTTATGTTCCGATATCTTTAACTGATGATGTCGACTTAATTGATACTTTCAAAACCAAAGTTCGAAATTGGGCTTTAGGTTCTAAATTTCATCCGCTTTTTCAAACTAATGACCAAGGACCCAAATAGCCTTGGATACCTAAATTCTTTTAATGAATGCAGGTACTGAGTGACGAGCAATATGATGAGAAATGGTACATTGATAGTGGTTGCTCACGTCACATGACTGGAAGGAAGGAAAATTTGTGTGATTTTAGGAGTTTGGAAAATACAGGAGTAGTGAAGTTTGGAAATAATCACAAGTGTCCAGTTAAAGGTTATGGCAAAGTAACAAATGGGCAATTTACAATGAATCGTGTTGCTTATGTTTAAAGTCTTAAACATAATTTGATAAGTGTTTCACAACTTGTTGTGGGCACTGGCAATCAATTTGTGTTTAACGAAGAAGGAAGTATTATTTCTAATGTTGAGACACACGAAGTATTGCTGAAATCAAAAAGATATGGCGATATGTTCACTCTTGACATCAAACCTATTGTTGGGAAACCCTCAGTTTGTTTACTTTCGAAAGCTTCATCTGATGTTAGTTGGTTGTGGCATCGACATTTATCTCATTTAAACTTTCAAAATCTGAATAAGTTGGTAGTAGACCATCTTGTTCGAGGTTTACCTGTTCTAAAGTTTGACAATGATACTTTATGTGCAGCTTGCGAACAAGGAAAACAGCATCGTAAAGGACATCCAATTGTCATAGATTCAAAAAAATTTGAACCGCTGGAACTTCTTCATATTGACCTTTGTGGACCATCAACTGTTGAAACTTTCAATAAGAAACGGCACATTTTGGTTATTGTTGATGATTTTTCACGATTTACTTGGGTGTATTTTCTCAGGTTAAAATCTGAAGTCGCTCAAACAATGATTGAATTTATCAAGAAAATTGAGACAAGTCTGAAAAGGAAAGTTCGTAAAATCAAAAGTGATAATGGTTCTGAGTTTAAAAACAACGTGCTCGATTCGTTCTTAACTGAGAAAGGAATTTCGCATAATTTCTCATCGCCATATACACCACAACAAAATAGTGTAGTTGAAAGGAGGAATAGGTCTCTTTGCGAAGCAGCAAGAACAATGTTGACATATGCGAATCTTCCTCAATATCTATGGGCAAAAGCAATTTCGACATCATGTTTTACTCAGAATCGATCTTTTATTCATCGTCGTTTCAATATAACTCCGTATGAAATCATAAATAACCGAAAACCTAATGTCAATTTCTTTCATGTGTTTGGTTGCAGATGTTTTATCATGAATCTCAAAGATAATCTTTCGAAATTTCAAGCTAAGGCTGATGAAGGAATATTTTTGGGATATTCAAATAATTCGGTTGCATACAGAGTGTTGAATAAGCGAACAAGAAAAGTTGAAAAACGTTTAACCTCACTTTTGATGATTACTATATGAAACAAGTTGAAAAACGCTTCGACCAAAAACCAATTCTTAATGAATCAAATGATGAGTCTGAAATTTATCATTCATCTGATTTTGATTATGATTTACTTTTTGGTGTTCCAGACAGGGCTGCTGATGCTGAAGTACATGCTGCTGATAATCAAACTCTTGAATCTTCGAAACATTCTGATGATTCGACAATCACATCATATACAACTGCTAATGGCGAAAGTATGCTAGATGCTCAAGTGGAGGGGGAGCACTTGAATATACCTTCAATTGTTGAGGGGGAGCATCCTTTCAAGGGGGAGAAGAGCAGTATGAATGATGTTTTCGAGGGGGAGCATCAGAATGACAATTATGTTGAGGAGGAGCATAATGATACTGAAACCATAAATCTTGATGAAAATGATGAATTTCATGAACTAAATGATAATAATTCTGTTGCAGGATCCGAAAATGAAGAAATGTACGAAGATGCACCTTTGTACTTTGATCCAGCATATCCACCATTGGAAAAATGGACAAGAAATCATCCAAAAGAACAAGTCATTGGGAATCTACAAGATGGAGTTTTGACTAGAGCTCAAATTCATGCAAAGAATGAGCTCACAAAGATTTTGATGTTTATCAAATGGATGTGAAGTGTGCTTTTCTCAATGGTGAACTCTAAGAAACAATTTATGTTGAACAACCTCCAGGTTTCATAAATGAAGAATATCCTGATCATGTTTATATTTTAGATAAAGCAGTATATGGGTTAAAAATATATCAGGAATAAGAAAAATATACCAGGAATTTGCTCGAAAAATTTGGAATGACAAATAGGATGAAGTTAAGAGTACCAATGGCGGTTGGAACAAGGCTAAATCCTTCGTTAGACACACTTGTTGTTGATCTTACTTTATACAGGAGTATGATAGGTTCATTGCTTTATCCGACAGCAAGTCGACCTGATATCATGTTTTCTGTATGTAATTGTGCTAGGTATCAAGAAAATCCAAGAGAACCACACTTGACTGCAGTGAAAAATATTTTCCGTTATCTCAAGGGGACAATTTCGTTAGGATTGTGGTATCCTTCGAAACCAGGATTTGTCATTCAAGCGTTTTCAGATGCAGATTTGGGAGGATGTACACTTGATCGAAAAAGTACAAGTGGAGGATGTCAATTGTTAGATGGGAAGCTTGTAAGTTGGCAATCGAAAAAGCATACTTGTGTTGCAATTTCTACTGCTAAAGCTGAATATGTTGCAGCTGCTGCTTGCACTTCGCAAATCATATGGATCCAGAGTTAATTGTGTGACTATGCAATTAATATGAAAAAGATTCCATTGTATTGTGATTCACAAAGTGCTATACGCATTTGTCATAATCCAGTACAACATTCGAAAACCAAACATATTGCACTTTGTTATCATTTCATTAAAGACATGTGGAAGATGGCAATATTGAAGTTCATTTTGTAAAAACAACTGATCAGCTTGCTGATATTTTTACAAAAGCATTGGACGAAAAATCATTTGTTCGAATTTTGACAGGATTGGGAATGATTGAAGCAAGTTCGGTTCCAGGACTAATTTCGAAAGAATAACAAAGAAAGAAGATGAAAAAGTGTCGATTCAGAGGCATCATTGAATGGTTCAGAGGTGTATAGTATTAACCATTTAGAGGTTACTGTTCATATTCAGCGCTTCGATACGCTTCGTTTTCTACTTTTGGGAAAGAAAAGTTTCGTTATTTTGGTACATTCTTAAGCTTTCGTTTATTTTTTTTAATTTCGAAAAATTGGAAAAACCAAAAATATTTTCGTTAGTTTGTATTCTTTTCGAAAAATCAAAAATTCCAAAAAGATTTTATTTTGTTATTTGTTTTAATTTTCGAAAAAACTTAAAAACACAAAAGTATTTTCTTTCTTTTCAAAAACATAAAACACCAAAAAGATTTTTGTTTTTGTATTTTGTCTTTTCTCTCTTAGTGCAGATTTCAAGGAAGTTTTACAAGGGTCATGCTTGCGTTTCTAGGGTAAGGTAAATTTTCGACAACTTTGTACTAGTTAGGATGTCCCTAGAAGCATGCTGCAGCATGTCGACCCAAGCCTCCATTGACTCAATGTGTGATTTTGAAAGCCTTAATGAAATTTTTCATTACGAAAATTTATTCCCAATCAGGCTTGCATTCACATTAGTCTACTGAGCTACCTAACTCTTCTCAAATGAGTTAAGAGTTTTCTGTTTAGTCCAAGCATAACAGAGGTACAATTGAATTCGTGTAACAACCTTTTTCATCTCAAACTTCTAACACATTTCACACACTATGACATATGTCCAAGAGGTCATTGATCAAACCAATCATGACTTAGACATATCAAACTTCTGTGTTAATGATCTAACATCATGAGACCGTGATGAAAGTGAAACCCACATTATCGAAATCATTTAAGGAATTTACGGGGAACTATGTTCCAGATTTTCACGAAACATTTGTTTCAGCACCAAATTTTCGATGCTCCAAATCATATTCTTTCGTTATGAGTGGTCTTGATCAAATTTTCGAAACCCACGACATTTGTTACCCAACAGGATCCAGCTGAAAACAATTTTTCTTTGAATATGATTTTCGTGGGAGTATCAATACTTTCAATTGTCACTTTCAAATTAAATCAAAGCATACTTGTCACTGACTACACTGGTCAAACAAGTAATTTCAGTTACAATTACTCACCTTCTGTTTAGGTTGATATGTAACGAAATTCTTACACCACCCACGAAGCCTTGAACAAGAAGCCCTTCGATACTTCTCTACAAGTATTCGATTGTAATTCACGGGAACATACACAAGCTATTGATTATCTCTCTTGATAATTAACGAAGCAATCTTTGCCCGGGGTTAAACTGCTTTTGTGTCGAAATTTTATTTTTCGACATCACAAATCCCAAATTTTCGTTAGTTTGCTTCTTATCTTATTCTTTTGGCACACTGCACTCACGAAATCCTTGAGGTTTTGAGTATTACCAGCTCAAGCTAATGATTCGACAGTCTGGCATATGACTTTGTCTCTAATCCCAAAGACGAAAGAGCCTAACCTCCATGTCGAAGGTTTTCGATCTTATCCACTTGGTACTCACGAACAGTTTGATGTGACGGTTTGGCAACGTGGCCCGACTTTCAAGGAACTTTATCTAACATGGCTCGTTTAACGGCTAGTGGTGAGACTTTCAAGGACAGACGTGGCTTACTCTTTCAAGAAAACATTTGGAATTGAATAGGGGTTACATATAAAAGGAAGTTATTATCTCCTTTTTATAATTACGAGTTCAAATTCACGGACGATCAAAAAGCCCTAAATTTCTCTGTTCTTCAAGAATTTCTCAAAACCCTAATCAATGGCAACTGATCCAACCACCACTACTGAAGAAATTGCATCTCAACCACTTATGAAGATTCAACGCACCAACTATCAGGTTGAAGGAGATGTTTCAATGTATCCTGAAGAACTCAAGATGTTGATTGTTGCTTTTCAACATTCAGGTCTCAAAACCGCGATGTTCAATGCTTTTGAAGTCCCAGTGTCATGGTTATCAATGGTTGGTTCCACTGCTTCTTACAGCAAAGCCACTGATGTAATCACATTCAATCTGGTGAATGAAAAGCGAATTCAACTCACAAATAAGTTGTTTACTCAAATCTTGGTAATTCCAAATTCACCTCCATTCATTAAACCTACTGGTGATCAATTTATGTTCATGTTTAACGAGATGGGTCATCAGCCACCACTCATTAAGATCAGTGATTTCAAGAAGTCTGGTCTTCCTTGCATATGGAATTTTTTGTTTGGGATATACCTTCGTTGCTTAACTGGGCAAAGTGAAAGGCTTGACAAGGTGAGAATGGAAGTCTATGTTATGGTAGCAGGGTTGTACTATGATCTCAATGTTGATTATGCTACTCAGATTTGGAAAGAGTTTATCAAGACCCTAGAAAACACGAATGTGGTAAAAGGAATTTCATGTGCACGTTACTGGAGTTTGGTTCTGTAGTATATATATGAGAAAGAAGGTATTCCAGTTCCTGCTAATGAGGCTAAGGCAGAATTCGCAAAGTATCATTTTCCAAAGACTGTTGCAGATGATTCAGAAGTATTCCCAAATGTTGCTCGAATTCCTGATGGGATGTTGAAGAAAGTTGATCCCACAAATTCAGTATTGGTGGCATACTTGCAACATGTTAATCCTTCAGTTGAAACAGGGATTTTGCTGAAAATAAGTGGTGAAGGGTCATCTAAGAAGTCAAAGAAGTCAAAGAAAGTTCCTGAAGAGGTTGTTGTTCACGAAAGTCCCAAGAAACAAGCTAAGTTTAAGTCTCCTAAGAAGATTGTAAACGAAACTGAGAAGACTAAGGAGAAGGTTGTTCCTGAATCTTCGAAGGAATTCATCCTTTCGAAATCAGGTGTGTTCAAAAGATTAAGGAATTTCACTTATCAGAAACGAACTTCATCAAAAGATCAATCTCCTACTATTCGTAAACCTCAGCTTAACCGACAAGGAATGAAAGTTCGTGAGATTACTGCACCAGTTTCACCATCCTCCAAGAAGCGAAGAGCTGAGGATGTGGCGAAGCATATCAACAAGAAGAGATAGAAACGAAAGCTGGTGGTTCAAGATGAGTCATCTGATAGTGAAGTTGTCCCAGAAACACCATTGGGATCGAATTCTCCACCAATATCTTTACCACAAACCACTACCATTGTTTCCTCAACAACAACAACAGTTCCACTCGAAATTGTTGTAACCAAATCAGTTCCTGAGAAGGTTCCAATTTTTCCCATTGTTGCAAACGTATCTGATACGGGTGCACATGTTGTGATGAGTGTTAATCCATCATCTCAAGGTATTCCTGAACCTATTTCAAGTACTTTTGTTTCACTTCCACCTTTTATTCAACACATTTCCACTACCAATACTTCACCAACTTTCAATCAAGTATTAAAACAACCCTTCACTACACTTTTCCCATCACAATCCACCGATCCACCAAAACCAAATTCCGATGATGAAACAGATGGAGGAGGTTTCGGAAGAACATTTGCTGATTTGGAATTTGATTCCGAAGAGGAGAACATGCCTGATCATATGCTGATGTCGGGGAAGCAGTTCAAGATTCTCAATCGAAAACTCAATTCTATTCTTCAATCACAAGCTGATCTTGTGATTCAGGTGCAAAGAATTCAGTGTCAGGGATAGAAGTTGATGTTATGTTACAGGCTATGGAGCTTCGAATGCAGAAGCAATTGGATGGTATGGATAAAAGTAACGAATTGAGGGTCAAAGCTCATATTGATTCGTTTAATTCTGCACTCAAAGATCTTTGTTTGACAACAAAAGAATGACATGTTCTTTTTGTTAAAGATGTCAAGACAGTACGGGAAGATGTCAATCGAAAACTTGAGGAGCTGAAGGTTGAAGTCTCCAAAGAACTGAATGAGCTGAATTCCAATTATTCGACAATCAAGTCGAATGTTGACACTATTGCGGCTGCAGTCAGAACGATTGTTGAATGGTATCAAGCTTTAACTCCCAAGTTTGACGCAAAGGATACAGCAGATGCTCAGAATTTCGACAAGATGGGCGTTTTACTTGGTGAATTGAAAGAGTAGTGTCGAAATCGGCTCCAACTTCGTTTTTAACTCCTGAGTTTTTAACTCAGAAGTTACATAGTTTGGATCAAGCCATTCAGAAGGTTGTTGCTCTAATTTCGAAGTTTGCAAACATGTTACCCACTGGTGCCCCACCTATTGTCACAGGGGTGCAAGGGGGAGAAAAGAAAATTCAAGAAGGAAAATCTTCGAAAATTACAAAAGGGGTTGAAAAGTCGAAAAAGGTTGAGAAGATTGTTTCTACTGGTGAATTAACGAAAGTGGTATCTACTCAAGTCTCAATACCTATAGTACCAAAGGTGAATACAACAGAAGCCATAAAGACAACAACAAGACCCATTCTGAAGGGAATTGTAATTGGTCCAACAACTGGAGGAGGAAGTTCAAGTTTTTCTAAACCAAAATCTTCTAAAGATGATGGAAAAGGGAAGGGGATTGTGATTGAAAAATCGAAAGAAGAGAAGAAGGCTGAGATAAGAGCTGAAATGGAGAAACAAAGACATATTCAAAGCATTATGAGGCTTCGTGAGAATGATCCACCTAGTATGGATAAGGGAGATCCAAAGAAGTTGCATAGTTACGAAAACATTGAAGCCAGAGTGTCATACAATCAAATGTATGCATTCGAGAAGAAACCACGAATGAGTTATTCTATCGAAAATTCTGATATGAATCAACTCGACTTTCCTGTTAACGAAATGATGTTCATTACTGCTCAGTATAAGGTGATAGAGAAGTTCAAGAATGAAGATGACTTTATTCATATGAAACTTAGGTTTCATGAAGTTGTGGGAAAGGAACAAGAAGAAGTGTGGTCACTCATCAACATCAAAAGGGTGTTTAGTATCACAAAAGATGTAATGTTTGAGAACATGATACAGAATTTTCGTTATCATGTTGTTAGAGCAAACAATGTTGCTTGTGATTTCTCGATAGCGGATTTCCCTCTCATGAACTTGAATGATCTTATTCAAGTTGCATTAATTCTGAAAGACATGGATGCTTCTCAACTTCAAGGAACTGATAAGGAAATTTTGAGACTAGGTCTTGGTCATATCAAAATTTTCATATACAATTATTATGATTGCCAAGCCTTGACTGATGTTGAATTGTCAACGGCACTTGGGAAGGAAGTGAAAGTTGCTATGGAATTGTCGAAGAATCAAGTTGAACTAAAGAAATATGCTGATGGGGAGATATGCTTAAAACCTTTTGGATTGGTCTTTGCTGGAAAAGATAAGAATGGCAAAGCTAAGAGGTTTTTATTCCAGTCTTCAGAGATAGAAAGATATACTACTTCGCAATATACGAACTTCATTATTCGTATGAATAATTGCAAGAAGAACAATGATGGAGATAAAGTGGAGTTAAGGAAGATAATGACATGGTGCTCGGAGATACGAAGGATGATGCACTTTGCTGCACAGATTCTCACGAATTGAGAAGTTCGACATGATTACAAAGGGGGAGATTGTAGAGTCGAAATATCTTGTAATATGTCGAAGTCTGTGTATTTGTCTGTTTCGTATGTTTCCTTATGTATTTGCTAAGGCATCTTTTTAACGAAGCTTAAAGTCTAGCCTTAGTATTTTTTGTACTTTCAGCCTCCTATAAATAGGAGCTGAACATAGAGTTGATAGTAGAGTTTTCCTATTTTTACTATCATTTTGTACTCGTGTTCATTGAAAGTAATATGAGCTGAACCAGACCTTATTTAATTCTCGTGTTCATCTTTTACTCTGATTTGATTCTCATACTCGATTAATCACAACTACAGGATTACTTAGGCCAAGCCCGGGCCTTGGCCAAGGTTCTGGTGAGATAACGTCTCGTTTATACTTCCGTTACATTTAACGTGGCCGTTCATGGTAACGTTAACAATTATAAAATAGGAAAAATCAGTTGAATCGCCCGTAAATCGTAAAATAAGTGCGCCAAAACATATATATATATATATATATATATATATATATATATATATATATATATATATATATATATATATATATATATATATATATATATATATATATATATATATATATATAGAAAGTACACGTCTTCCCGATCACGAAAATATAAATTTCGTAGAAATCCGACTCCGTAAAATTAGATATGATTTTTATAAGATATAAAAGTCAGTTGTGCACAATGAATGCATGACGTAAAAAGCTACGAAGAGAATGATTAACTTTTAGCTAAAGCCACCAAAAAGAAAATCGTAGAACTCTTTAAAATAAGCATTTTCAGAAAAAGAATGCCAAAAACGGAGTCCGTACGAGAGAGTTATGATTTTAGCAAAATCATTTAATTTTATAAAAATATGGACGAAAAATAAATTCGAAATTAGCCGACGGAGTCTAAACGAAAGTTGTAGATCTTGTCGATAGCTATGTGCGGATATAAAGAACGTCAAAAACGGAGTTCATATGAATGAGTTATAATTTATAATAACATATTTACGTATTAAAATAAAGTATAAATTATATATACTTATATATATATATATATATATATATATATATATATATATATATATATATCATTAGAAAGGTATCGACCATGTGGTCGTTATAAGACTAGTGTTGAGTACGTTCGACATCGGTTAGTACAAATATCATTAAATCTATATATAATAGTATTATAAAGGGGTCTTTAGTCGTTTAAAAAACTATAAGGTCGTTTAAGTAACTACAGAGGCTGGTTTTTGAAAATTCAATTACTATAAATAAGAGGCTCTAGGCTCTCATATTTCTTGCACCATTCTCCTGATTCAAGAGTCTTTCTCTTCATATCCCCGAGCATTTCGGTCCCTCATGATTCGACGTCTCTTTCTGTAGTTTTAGTATAGTAAGGTGAGCGCTGAAACGCTACAAGAATCTTCTTAGAAAAAAAAAAGATTCAGCGACGAAGTTCTGACCACAGAGTTCTAAGTTTTCGCTAGAAACATTGTAAGTTGAGCTACACCTATTACGCTTTAAGTATATGTTTAAATTCATTATCGTTATTATGAACTTATAAACAAGATTTATCAGTGATTCCAAGTCGTTATATTGATTGATCTACTTATGGGGATGATGTCTACGTTGGATTTAGTGAAGTATTTAGAGTGGGATTTCCAAACAGTATACTTTGTATACCAAATGGACCCTACCTCTGATATGATCCTACCTGGTTGTCTCTTATCAGCTATAGATCAGTAGACTTTGAATTAATGATGAATCTAGACTAATAATTAGTCGCAATAAATATTATACTAAGACTTAGTGATAGTTAGACTAGGTTACGTCAAAGGAAAAGACAGTTGCTAGAAGCGAAGCGCTGTCTGAATTTCGAATCATCACATTAACAAGTGAGTGCATAGTTACTTTCATCTTACACATACATATGAAGTATTTAATATAAATACATGCTATCTGTGTCTTTTATTTATGTTCCTGATATCTATGCTAGATGAACAATTTATACATATTTTACTTGATTTAAAATGTATATGTGTTTTATACCTATAAATATATTGGGTAAAGATGGATTGATGAAAGACGATATAGATGATGAGAGATGAAAGAATAAATAGATGATGAGAGGCCTTGACATTAAAGATGACATCATCTAGCAGAGTATAGATGCAACCATAGACTATTCTAGACAATCCAGTGGAATGCTAGCAGGCTCGCAACCTGTAGGTTTTTTTGAACTAAGTGTTCACCAGATGTACTCAGAAAACCCATTGACATTTATTGTGAGTGGACTCCCTTGTCACACCCCCAAACAAGAGCGACGGAAACGTCCGGGGTGGGTGACTTCATGTCAAGTATCACAACACATTCATTATAGTAATCAAAGTATAAACAACCATTGCATTAATAATGTATAAGTTTTTACATAAGTGTTCAAACATGAAACATTTGACATCTAAAGTAGATAAATTAAAAGGAAAAAAGCCACAACACGGTACTAAGCTGTCTTCTAAAAAGCTCCGGGAGTGTACCTGTCTAGTGGATCCCCTGAGTATACAAGTTATTTTGAAAGAGAGGATCAACATTTAAGTTGGTGAGATCATAAGTATTAGTTTCATTTATGGTTGCCTTAGTTTTAAGAAAATGATAGAATGAGTTCCAGAAAATCCAATTATTTTCTATTACAACTGAAAAGTAGTTTTAATACCATAAAACTGTTTCGTATATGTGTTATTGTACCTATAACATAGTATAACATAATTTTAACTCACCATAAAAATATAAGAAGAGTGTTCTCCATTTTGTTTGTGGAAAATGATTGATGTAGTAGTATTTCTTAAAAATACACTACTGGTGTAATAACTACCATATTATTAAGCTGGTTAATTAGGGTTAAAATGTGATATGGTTGTAACCATACTGATTGACTAGTATGAACACGACGACCTTCTGGTGTCGAATCTGATGTGACAGTTGTCACTCGTAGACCAACCGGTCCCACTGTAGCTAGCAGCGACGTGTGGGATTGTCAATCTCGTATAGATCTATACACATAATGCCCGCTCTGCCTCCAGGACACTCTGGTTACAAAACGCAACATAACAAGTATATTGATATGTCGTGAAGTAGTATCTCACATTTTTTCTTTATCTGGTTTAAGTAAAGATTGAATTATATCCTTATCTTGACAAAGTAGTTTAAACCAGGTATACTTATCTAGTAAAAATTGATTTCTCGTTTGTTTCATAAATTATACCTATTATAATTTATATGTTCTATCTAATTAGCATGATCTCTCATGAATGTACTCCTTTGCTCAGCGTGATACAAAGGTAACAATATTGACTGAAGTAACCTTTTATATTCCTATATGTATAAAATATATAATTAAGAAGGAAACGACCTTCGGACAAATAAATCCACCTTAAGCCCACATCCAAACAAGGAAAAGGAAATAAGGCACTTCATTAGTCCTAATCCCTTTAAGTCTTATTTATATACATATACATATATAAACATGATTTTCACAAATATAAGTTTAAAGAATTTATAAAATAGTTTAAAAGAGTTTAACAGTATTTAAAACGAGTTTACATGACTTTTAGTCATTTTGAAAGTATTTGGTAATCTTTTATTATTAACACAATATTTAAAAGCATAAGAAAACCTTTTGTATGATTGTTATCACAGGTAAATATTAACACAAATAAATTGCGTTCAACTTGTATCCCCCCCCCCCTAAAGAGGATTTAAAACCATTAAAAATGTAGATTATAGGTGTATGAACTCACCTTATGTTGGGGATTCGATTGAAGATTTGGTATAGGACGTTATCTCCACAAGTGAAGCCTTGCTAACAAAACAAGTCCTAAACACGATTCATATAATATATAAGTATACTATTAATGAATATACTCATCAGAATGCTAGGAAAACGAACTAATTTGCAAGTTTAACTTACAAATAAGGGTGTTAGAAGCAAAGATGGAGGGTTGCCTGTTGTTCACCGCCAGGCTGTGTGTTCACGGCCCAAGAACACTTGGTGTTCTTGAGTTCACGACCCAATCTGGGTGTTCACGGCCCAATGTTCTTGACAAATGATGATGAATCAAGGTTGAAA